>NC_059147.1:2742578-3466328 GCF_020740605.2 Lemur catta | reverse complement strand
GTTCTGAAGGTAGAACGGTCCCTCACAGATGGCCCTGGTTGCGGGGGAGGGGCCTGGCCTTTGTACTCTCGCATCGATCAGACTTTACCTTCAGCCCCCAAGAAGGTGTTAGCATTTATACCAGGCAGCTCCCTTTGGCTGAGAACAGTGTCCAGGTGGAAACCCAGCTCTGAGCTAGGAGCAGTCAACACGTGGGACAGCTCAGGGAGTCGGTGCCCAGTCCCAAAGGGCAGATCTGGACGATGCGTCACCACATCCACTGCAGCGGGCATGCAAATGCCTGGGCTTTTCTATGTCATAAAACTGTCAATGTGATTGATCAGATTAAAGATTAACTTGGCTGTTTAGGTATGGTCTACCCAGCTGGTAAAACATTCAGACCCTTTGTTCCTTTTCCCTCCTGTAAACTAGCCATATCCCCACCCTGTGGCTCTTTCATTACATGGTTTTGCAAAGATTGAACCCACTCATTTTACTCAGAAATTCTAGCAGAAAGTTTGATAGGAAGGGCTGTATAATTAAGGCAAGTTTTATTTCTAGGATTCATGTTTCCTTTCTCTTTATCTTAAAATATAAGGTGCTTCTGTTTTGTAGAGAACAGAATCATTTAGAAAGTCACATAAGTAAAGTCCAGCATGCAGAGCTGCTGTTACGATGATTACCCTGACCATCCAGCACCTCTGGGCATTTCTGTAGGTAACACACCCACCTCCCATTCGTCCGTCTATGGCTTTCTGTGAAATTAAGATCCTGCTGAACTGCCCGTCACATATATAATTTTCCTTCTCTGTGATACCTTACTGATATCATAGATCATAATTTTATCACAGCTTAAAGGAAATGCATGGTGTATTTCCCCAGTATTACATATATCAAATGTATGCACACTTGTGAAATTTACTTCTTGAAAAAGTGATCCTTCTTCACATTCCTCTGACATCAGATCATAGTAGAAAGTGTTATATTGGGTATGACCCAGTGTGAGACTAAGAGGAAAAATGTATAGACCATACGCTATTCTTTACCAGTTGGGTTAGGTTATGAGCCGAATAGCTGTCATGCTGGCTATTTATTGTCCCCAGTGCAGGCAAGCTATCTGGTATATAGAAAGAGGAAACAATTATTCAGCTCATCAACTAATCCCACCCAAATTCCTTCATCTCCATTTTGAAAACCCCAGAGTCTCATTCTTATTCAACTTTAGCTACTCACTCCCACGGCCATAACCTGGACCTTAGCTACCAGCACTGCTCCACTTCCTGATTTTTTTTTCCAACTAATTTTTAGAATCTTTTATTCTGAGTATAAGGGATATTTTGGCCTTTCACTATGTCAGTGGAGGTTGTGGCTTCTTTCTCTGTCACTTGGTTATGCTTTTCATGAAAGCCTGGTGACTTTTCCCACTTTGTAGATTATGAGTGTAGAAGCAGGCAGGGAAGTACTTTTCCTCTTGAACAGTAAACCGGTTTAGAAGTAGTCTTTGACTCTTCTGTATACAAAAAGAGTCTGTGTATATTCCTTTGAAAGAGCTCCCTCGGGGCAGAGACAGTATCTCTTTTACTTCCCGGTACATCCTAGAACCTAACAGAATAATTTGTCAGTTGACCTAAGCAGCACTCAGCATAATCCCATCATCCACACCCATCATCTTTGCTTTTCCTCTTGACTGAAAATCAGTGCACCAACTGGGCTGTGAGTCACACACGCTTCCCACCCGGGGACCTCAGGGGCCTCGTTCCATTGCTCATTCTATTTGGCCCATGTAGTCAACCTCCACCTCTTTGTTGTTGTCTGCCCTGCAGCACTGATGGGTGCCTGAATCTCCCTTATCTCTAAGTGCATCCGCGTGTGCCTTCTGAACCCACGTCCTCCCCAGCGTCTACCCATCTGTTTCCTTTTCCAGCCCCACTTCTTCAGTTGTCTACATTTGGGTCTCCAGTTCCTTACCTTGATGTCCTTAACCTGCTGCTGCAATGTGGACTTCCACCTTGCCCCACTGAAACTGCATTCGATGCTGCTGACCGCTGCCGGGAGCACTCCCTTTCCTTGGCCTCCTTCATACTCGTTCCTTCCTAGCTCTCCGCCTGCTCTCTGCCATTCTTCCAGGTGCCTGTGTGAGCTTTTCTTCTGCCCACCCTTTAAATGTTGGTGATTCTCAGCATTCCATTCTAGGTTCTCTTCTCAATCTGTGTACAGTGGTTCCCCCCTTATCCACAGGGGATACATTCCAAGCCCTCAGTGGGTACCTAAAACCGCGATAATCCTGAACCCTATGTACACTATGTTTTGTCCTATATGTACATACCTATGATAAAGCTTAATTTATATATTAGGCACAGGAAGAGATAAACAATAATAACTAGTAATAAAATAGAACAATTAAAACGATACACTGTAATAAAAGTTATGTGCATGTTTCTCTTTCAAGATATCTCATTGTGTCATAAACGTAAGTAAAACCGCAGAAGGTGAAACCTCAGACGGGGCAAAACCTCAGACAGGGCGAACCTTCAGACAGGGCGGCCGCTGGAAGCCCTTGAAGTGATCTCCGCCACTTCTGCACTGAAGCCCTTTGCATCTGAGTGCCCGACAAGGACCTCTGAAACTGAAATCTAGTGTTTCCCCCCAAAACCCACTCCTCTGCCCATGTCCCCATCTCAGTTCCTTTTTCTTTTCCAGTACCCCTCACATCTACTAGATTATTCTTGCCTTACCTCTCCCTTGTCTCAACCCTGTTACTTTAGTTCAGGCCATCATTTTTTGCCTGACCATTGAAGTTATCTGGGCCATCCTTCAAAAACCTACTACAGTGATCTTTCTAACACACAACCTTCAGTGGCTTCCCTTTGCCCCTGAAAAGTGACCCAGATCTGGCTTGTTGAGACAGAGCCTGGGTTTACCCCGCCAGCCTGTCGCTTGCAGTTCCTCCTCACACCCGCCCTCGTGTCAGCCACGTTTTGCCACCCTCTGCCACGCTCTCTCACTCCCGGGCCCTTGCCTATTCCTCTGCCCTGAGGCCTCTCTGGGCCTTCACTTTCCTTGCTGTGGCCTTCGGGCTGGCGCTGTGTTTGCCCTGAGCAATTCCCCGGCCCCCTTTGACGCGGAGCTGGGCACACCTCCATGGTTTGTCAGCACCTGTGCTCAGTCCGTGCCGCTCAGCACTCGCTCCCATCCCTGCTGGGTTGCCTGTGCTGAGTCCTTCAAGAAGGCGGAGTGTGTCTCATTTATTATTCTGTTCTTCCCCCCGCACAGTGCCTGACACAGTCACATCATAAACATTTGATGTATGAATAAACAGAGCTTTCTCTAAAATTTGTTTTTTAATGGGCTTTCACTGATAAATTTGCCAGAGCATCTCTCACTATAATAGCATAGTCATTGTTAAGTTTTAACACTTAACAAAATAAATTACAAGCTACTCACAAGAGAAATCCATCTTGCAAAGCCCCGATGCAAAGGAAAAATATTCCTTACTTATATTCACAGAGAAACCTCCTAAGGAGACACAAATGTTCCCATTGTTACAATATACAGATTTGGGATTTGGGGTTTTTGTTTTAAGGAGGGGGTTTGGTTTTTCAGGGGTTTTTTGTTTTGTTTTTTTGAGACAAGGTCTTGCTCTGTTTCCCCACCTAGAGTGCTCAATCATAGCTCACTGCAACCTCAAACTCCGGTCTCAAGCAATCCTCCTGCCTCAGCCTCCTGAGTAGCTGGGACTACAGGTGCATGCCACCAGCCTAGCTAACTTTTCTATTTTGTCTCACTCTTGCTCAGGTTGGCCTTGAACTCCTGACCTTAAGTGATCCTCCCACCTCGGCCTCCCAGAGTGCTCAGATTACAGGCGTGAGCCACTGTGCCCAGCCCTTAACTGAACATGAGATTTCATCACTTCATTATAGTGAAATACATCAACTTATTTGGCAAAAATAAAAAAAAAGATAGCAGCCTACATATATTGAGCACTTACTGTGTGCCAGGCACTGTTCTCATTGTTTTACATGTATTTACTCATCTAATCCTTACTACAATCCTATGATATGGATGTTATTATTATCCCTAATGCAAGATGAGGAAACTGAAACACAGAGAAGTGAAAATAAGAGCCCAGCTGTTGACCCTGTTGTGACTCTTGTGTGTGATGAGCTGCTGTTTTGCTCTTTCAAGATTCTGTCTTTGGCTCTGAAAAGGTTGACTGTGATGCGATAAGTAGTGTTTGAGTGCAGTGTATCCTGGTGTGGATCTCTTTGAGTTTATCCTACCTGATGTTCACTGAGCTTTCTGGATGTGCAAATTAATGTGTTTCATTAAATTTGGGCAATTCCAGCCATTATTGCTTCACATACTCTTTCTGTCCCTTTCCCTCCTCTCTTCTGGGACTCCTATTTTTGTTGATATTCTTAATGTGATATTCCGCATGTGTCTCTGAGGCTCTGTTCATTTTCATTATTCCTGTTTCTTTCAGTTCTTCAGATTAGATAATCTGAATTGACATTATCTTCAATTTTGCTGATTATCTCTATGCCAGTTTAAATCTGCTATTACATCTCTCTAATTAATTTTTCATTTCAGTTACCTATACTCTAGAATTTCAGTTTGATTCTTTTTTGTGATTTCTGTCTCTTTGTTGATACTCTCCTTTGGTGAGACATTGTTCCCAGAATTTCCTCTAGTTCTTTAGACAAGATTTCCTTTAGTTCTTTGAATGTATTTATTATGGCTGATTTAAAGTCTCTGGCTAGTAAATCCAACATCTAAGCTTCCTTGAGGGCAGTTTCTATTGACTGCCTTTTTCCCCCAATGTATGAACCATACTTTCCTGTATGGAAGTATCTTTTTTCCTGTTTTTTTGTTGTTCAAAAGTAGACATTTTAAACTATATGTTGATTCTGGAAATCAGATTTCTCCCTTCCCCTGGGTTTATTGTTCTTCTTGCTGTTTATTCAGTGACTTTCCTGAACTAATACTGTAAAGTCTTTATTTTTTGTTGAATATGACCACTGACGTTTCCCCCCAGCCCAGTATCCAGCTGTGATGGTCAGAGAGTTCCTTAAGTGAGATTAGGGCCTTCTCAGGTCTTTTCTGAGCGTGAGCATAGTGCTGTACATGTTCGTGGCCTTCTAGATTCCCAGAAATATTGTCAGGACTTTTCAAAGCCGCCTATAGACATCTCATTTCCATTTTTCCTTTTAAGATTTGGACATCCTCTCCTTAGCACCACCTGGTACCACTGCCTCACGCAGCTGCAGTTGTAAACAATTACGAATGGTTGTTTTCAAGAATGTTCCAATGATAGGGCTGTTCACGCAAAGCAAGCTCTCAGTGGATCAAAAAAGACAAATCCTGAGAATGGAACTTTTTAGGGAGCTGCCAGAGAGGTCAAATAGGGACAGCTCTCTGGGAATGGGGCTTTGGGTAGCTCTAAACATTTCTGCCCCCTCCAGTGACTGCTAGGCAGTTTATTTCATAGCTAACTTAATTGCAAATCTATTGGTTTTCAAGGCTACTTCTTAGGTGGGGGAGTGGTATGGAAATACGGCAAATTAAAACACAACAAATGTCACTATTCTTACTGATTCAGCCATTTTTCTTAAATGAATACTCCTTGGATTCTTGCAAAGTTCTGAAAAAGTTAATTTTGACAATTTTTCGCCAGTGTTCTCCTTGCTTTAATGGAAGAGGAGATTTTTTGAGGTTCTTACTATACCATTCCAGAAGTGATTCTACACCACTCTATTACATTAAAATCCATTAGTCCAGCTTGCACTTTGAATGGATCTTTTACCCATACATGATTCTGTAATACCATGCATTGGTCCTTTGGAAAATAGTGTTTACTGAGTTATGCAGATCTTCCTAATGTTCAGATCACATTTGTTAATGTTACCCCTGATTGCATCAGAACAGTTTTTAACTTTTGGGGAGGTGTCAGGTTCACAGTGGCAGATACAAATTTTTCCAAAATTCCAATTTTCACCTGCAAGTTCAAAATTTTATCATTAGGAAAAAATACTGTCGGTCATTTTCCTAAAAGTGACAAATTGTCACTTTTGTCCACTTTCAAGAAAATTTGGCTAAATACCTGTCTGAATAGCCATTGTTTGGTTCCATTATTTTTTTTTTGATTTTTTTTTTTTTTTTGAGACAGAGTCTCGCTCTGTTGCCCAGGCTAGAGTGAGTGCCGTGGCATCAGCCTAGCTCACAGCAACCTCAAACTCCTGGGATTAAGCGATCCTACTGCCTCAGCCTCCAGAGTAGCTGGGACTACAGGCATGCGCCACCATGCCTGGCTAATTTTTTTCTATATATATTTTTAGTTGGCCAGATAATTTGTTTCCATTTTTAGTAGAGACGAGGTCTCACTCTTGCTCAGGCTGGTCTCAAACTCCTGACCTCGAGCCATCTGCCTGCCTCGGCCTCCCAGAGTGCTAGGATTACAGGTGTGAGCCACCGCGCCTGGCCTTGGTTCCATTATTAATTACCCACCTTGCTTTTGCTCTGTTAGTACAAATGTTAACAAAGTGTAAAAGATAAATGACATCTTAGTATTATTGTGAAAATAATTTTTACCTAATGTGACCTTCTGAAGGTAATTTGGGACCCCCAGGAATCCTTGTAACACACTTTGAGAACCAGTCTGTGGAGGAATCAAATCTGGATTTTTAGATCTTGTCTGCAAATATCAGAATGACTGGCCCATGGTGATAGGTGAAGGTGAGCTTTAGGACTCATATTAGAGACATGCCAACCAGATTTTTTAAATTGAATATAGGTCAGAGAAAGAACAAATGCCTAAATAAATTTGTAAAATAAGACACTATTGATAGTAGTATGAAATATTTTAAGTGTGAATTAGAACAAATATTCAAGAATATAATTGGGTGTATTCGCTGAAAACAATTCTTTTTTTTTTTTATTTGAGGCAGAGTCTCACTCTGTTGCCTAGGCTAGAGTGCTGGCGTCAGCCTAGCTCACAGCAACCTCAAACTCTCCTGGGCTCAAGCAGTCCTCCTGCCTCAGCCTCCCGAGTAGCTGGGACTACAGGCATGTGCCACTATGCCCAGCTAATTTTTTCTATATATTTTTAGTTGTCCAGCTAATTTCTTTCTATTTTTTTAGTAGAGACAGGGTCTCGCTCTTGCTCAGGCTGGTCTCGAACTCCTGAGCTCAAACGATCTGCCCGCCTTGGCCTCCCAGAGTGCTGGGATTACAGGCATGAGCCAGCACGCCTGGCCTAAAAATAATTCTTATAGGCCAAGATACCTATCTTCCAGTATATAAACTACACTGTGGGTGACAAAGTAAATTTGAGGTTATAACATAGTGATAAGTGTGGTCTTATAAGTATTGTCTCCACGCCTCCCTAGAATGAGCCAAGTTTAAAGTATGAAAGGGCACACACCCTCTTCCAAAGAAACAGACCTAGGAAAAATAATACAATTTATATCAAGAAATGTGTGCCACAGTAGCAATGACAATCACTAAGTGAGGCAATAACATATCTCATATGCTGCTGATAGGAGTAAAAAGTAGTAATACCACTTCAGGAAAAAAATTGGCACTACTTAGTACGGTTGAATATGCATATATCCTATGACTTTGCAGTTCTACCTCTGAGTTCAGAACCCCCAATAAACTTTTGCACTTGTGACATATATGAGAATGCCTTGTTTATCATAACAAAAAAAATGGAAACAAATGTCAATCAATAATAGAATGAAAAATATTTATACTATTAACATAATCATACAATGAAATACTCTACAACAGTGAAAATAAACTACAGCTACCTGCCTAATCATGGATGAATCTCAAAATATTGTATTGCAAAAAAGTAACAGAAAAATATATACAGTTTGATTCCATTGACATAAAAATAAAAGCAGGAATAACAAAATATATTTTAACATATTAACATATATGATAAAACTATAAAGAAAAAAAGGAATAATTACACAAAGAAGATAATTCCGTAGCTTAACTTCTGTTCAACTATCTGTGTGGCTTTTAAACTGAGATCATCGAAAGAACAGCGCTTTCCCTTGCCCATCTGCAGATAGGAATACAGGTGTACAGCTTTGGTAATTCTCTCATGAAAGTAGTATGTGGTACAAAGTGTAACATTCACCTGTCTACATAAAAATACTTCCTTAACAAGTTTGTTTTTTGTATTTTTGTGATATTCTTTATGAATCTTTTATTCAATTAGTAAAATCTTATGAGTACTTCCATTCTTATATCAACCTGTTTTCTCATGGCCATTGAAAATATACAGACTTCTAAAGTTCTTAAAATATTAGTCAGGCAGTGGTGGTATTGATGAAATTACATTGTTTCTTCCTTATCATCCCAAAGAAAAATCATTTTTAGAGCATCAGTAGACTACCTAAATGTCATTATTAACTCTTCCCTACTTTATTTGGGAAGATCAGTAGAATTTTGATTTTGTGAAAAGTATGCAAAAGAGTTTAAAATATTTCTTTGACATTTTGTCATTTCTTCTTAGGATGTCCATTGCAGTGGATGGTCCCATTTAATTAGCCTTGATTTCTAAAGAGAAGGAATATATCATTTTATTCAAGGTTTGAGGAATGGTCCAGAGATAGGGAACGATACACTAGAGATAAACCTCACTGTTGCATCTGGGCTCTGTCAATCTATCAGGTTTTTCTTAACTAGAAAATAATGTAGTCTATAAATGTACAGGGGATTAAATGTGGTAGAAGTCATAATCACTATTTTTCATTCTATTGTAATTATTATGGATAGATTTTATTTATTTTGATATTTTAGAAGAAAAATGTAAACTATGTCCAGTGCATTCCTGAAGGGAAAAAACAATGCTATCTTCAATAGAAATGTCATTAATAAAACTGTTATAGTTCTATTCTAGGTGGAACCAAAAGTAGTAAACAAAATTTGCCTAAAATATTCATCTTTATAAGGAAGAGACAATATTAGATCTTAGAAATACCCAGTTAAAATAATGAACTATTAACATATAAATGTAACTATCAAATCATTTAAAGCATTAAGAATTTTCTAATTAGGTTTTCTTTTGAAGTGTTATCTGCTTATGAATATGTGCTCTAAGTCACTGTCATCTGTATAAGAATTATATCAAAGAATTTTTTACTTTATTTGTAATAGATTTGCCTAAAACTTTAAATAATTCACTTACCTTCTAAGCCTTAACTATTCCTTTTTTATTGTAGCCCTTTGGAGTAAATCAGCCTGGACCTTATATCATGTATACAACTGTAGACGCAAATGGGTATCTGAAAAATGGCTCAGGTAAGACCAGACACAATGTCCATAATGTAGGAAAGCACTTTCAGTCAATATATTGGCAAGGTAAATTGGTGAAAAAAAATTATGTTTTCACACCCCTAATACAGTCTTCATTTTTATTATACCTCATCTTTCCATAGACTTACATTGGTAGGTTATAAAAGGTCCCCATGACAAAAATGTTAACATTTAATTCTTCATATATCCCAATTGTGATGGAGCCAACTCATTATCTTTATTTTTCAGTTGAAATAACAACTCTTTATCCTTATGTTTCAGTTGAAGAGAGATTGGGAGAAATCACTTAAGTTATCTTGGTCAAAGAATGAATTGGCAAATAGTTAATTAAACTCATCTTAGAAGTACAAATTAGAAATCCCATTAATACTACAATGTAAATTAATCCTAATTTTTTCAAATGTGGAATAGCAGCTGGAATATATGGAGAGGTTTTTTAATATATGATTATTAAGAAAAAATCTGGTTATACATTTAAATAAATATTAGGGAAATACAATCAAGACCAAAAGGAAATAAGACTGAGCAAAGGATGTCTGTTTTTGAGAGATGCCTAACTGACTGAGGTTAGATCCAAATTATAATAAATATAACTGTGATAATTTCAATTATCTAAATAAGAAAAAGAATCTTAATATATTTAACATGCTTCTTTGAAACATCTAGACTCTTAAGGTGAAGAGGTATAAGGAGAGTTGCTGTCATTGCTCTACTATTTTGGCCAAAAAAAACGGACGAACTCATTATATGGCTACTCTCATGTTACGTAATGGCCTTCCATAAACCCAATATACCAGAATGAGTTTACTTTTTAGCTAATTGCACATGTTTGAGAGTCTCGGTTATACTGCTGCTTCAGCACAAAAGCATTCCGTAAAACAAAAAGTATTTTAAAAAGTCAAAGAGAAATTGACAAATATTATTGTAGTCAAATACTTTAATATACCACTGTCAGTCAAAAAAATTGAAAATAAATAAGATGTAGATGATTTAAACAAATTATTTGTATTTTAATTTAGGTACATATTAAACTTTGTACAAAAAAGGCTCCAGGACCAGCTGATTTTATCTTTTATCAGTTCATTCTTTTTTTTTTTTTTTTTTTTATTTCAGCTCATCATGGGGGTACAAAAGCTCAGGTTATATACATTGTCCATGTCCCGCCCATCCCCCTGAGTCAGAGCCTCAAGCGTGTCCATTCTCCAGACAGTGCACCTGGCACTCACCATGTAGTCATACCTCCATCCCCTCCCCCCACCCCCCACCTCCCTGAGTCAGCACCTTCAAACATGACCATTCCTCAGACAGTGTGCAACGCACTCATCTTGTAGGCATACACCCATCCCCTCCCCCCAACCCCCGCCTCAGTCTGATATCCAGTTGGTATCATTCCCCAATGTGCATTTAGGTGATGATCAGGGAAACCAATTTTCTGGTGAGTACATGTGATGCTTGTTTTTCCATTCTTTGGATACTTTACTTAATATAATGGGTTCCAGCTCTCTCCAGGAGAACCAAAAAGATGCCATATCACCGTTATTTCTTATAGCTGAGTAATACTCCATGCTATACATATACCGCAATTTACTAATCCATTCGTGAATTGATGGGCATTTGGGTTGTTTCCACATCTTTGCAATTGTGAATTGTGCTCCTATAACCATTCAGATACAGGTGTCTTTGTTATAGAATGACTTTTGTTCCTTTGGGTAGATAGATGCTCAATAATGGGATTGCTGGATGGAATGGTAGGTCTACTTGAATCTGTTTAAGGTATCTCCATAATGCTTTCCATAGGGGTTGCACTAGTTTGCAGTCCCACCAGCAGTGTATGAGTGTTCCTGTCTCTCCGCATCCACGCCAACATGTGTTGTTTTGGGACTTTTTGATAAAGGCCATTCTCACTGGAGTTAAGTGATGTCTCATTGTGGTTTTGATTTGCATGTCCCTGATGATTAGGGATGTTGAGCATTTTTTCATATGTTTGTTAGCCATTCTTATATCTTCTTTTGAAAAATTTCTATTCATGTCGTTTGCCCACTTTTTGATAGGGTTGTTTGATTTTTTCTTGCTGATTTTCCTGAGTTCTAAATAGATTCTTGTTATCAGTCCTTTATCTGATGTGTAGTATGCGAAAATTTTTTCCCATTCTATAGGTTGTCTGTTTATTTTCGTGACTGTTTCTTTGGCTGTGCAGAAGCTTTTTAATTTAATCAGGTCCCATTCATTTATTTTTGTTGTTGCTGTGATTGCCTTAGGGGTCTTCTTCATAAATTCTTTGCCTAGGCCAATGTCTGTAAGAGTCTTTCCTACATTTTCTTCTAGGATTCTAATAGTTTCCCACCTAAGGTTTAAGTCTGTTACCCACCGTGATTTGATTTTTATGAGAGGTGAAAGCTGTGGGTCCTGTTTTAGTCTTCTACATGTGGCTATCCAGTTTTCCCAGCACCATTTATTAAATAAGGAATCTTTTCCCCAGAGTATGTTTTTGTCTATTTTGTCAAAGATTAGATGGCTATATGAGGATGGTTTTATATTTGGATTTTCTGTTCTGTTCCACTGGTCTGTGTCCCTGTACTTGTGCCAATACCAGGCAGTTTTAAGAACCACAGCCTTGTAGTATAGTTTGAAGTCTGGCAAATTAATACCTACCATTTTGTTTTTATTGCTTAAAATTGCTTTTACTATACGGGGTCTTCTCTGATTCCATACAAAGTGTATAATTAGTTTTTCTAAATCTGTGAAAAATGATGGTAATTTTTATGATAAGAACGCTTAACAAAATAGGCATAAACGGGACCTACCTAAAAATGATACAAGCCATATATGACAAACCCACAGCCACCATCATACTGAATGGGGACAAATTGAAAGCATTCCCACTCAGAACCGGAACCAGACAAGGCTGCCGACTGTCCCCATTACTTTTCAACATAGTATTGGAAGTCCTTGCGAGAGCTATCATGCAAGAGAGCAGAATCAATGGAGTCCAAATAGGGAAAGAAGAGATCAAACTCTCACTCTTCGTTGATGATATGATGTTATATCTGGTAAACCCCAAGGATTCAACCAAGAGACTCCTGGAATTGATTAATGAATTCAGTAAAGTCTCAGGTTATAAAATCAATACACACAAATCAGAGGCATTCATATATGCCAATAACATTCAATCAGAGAACCAAATTAAAGACTCAATACCCTTCAAAATAGCAACAAAGAAAATAAAATATCTAGGAATATATTTAACTTAAGAGGTAAAGGACCTCTATAGGGAGAACTGTGAAACACTGAGGAAGGAAATTGCAGAACATGTAAATAGGTGGAAAACCATACCATGCTCGTGGATCGGAAGAATCAACATTGTAAATGTCTTATACTACCCAAAGTAATTTATAGATTCAATGCAATCCCTATTAAGTTCATTCTTTTAGACTTTCAAGATATAGATAATTTTAGTGCTAGGTAAGATGTTCCAGAATTCATACAGAATACAGGAAAACAAGATGAAGTTACTCATTTTATTTCATGAAGTTAGTTTAAGTCAGGCAAAGACAACATACACCAAACTGGTGAATTATCAGTGACAATCCAGTCTATAAATTAACAACTTAAATTTATCTGTATTCCAAAAGAACTGCTTACTTAACACCATCAAATAGGTAAGTATGTCAGGAATGCACTGATGGTTTAAAATATTAATAGGAAAATCTCTTAATTGTCATAGCAGTAGATCAGTTTTTTTTTTTATTTTTGAGACAGAGTCTCGTTCTGTTGCCCGGGCTAGAGTGAGTGCCGTGGCGTCAGCCTAGCTCACAGCAACCTCAAACTCCTGGGCTTAAGCGATCCTCCTGCCTCAGCCTCCCGAGTAGCTGGGACTACAGGCATGCGCCACCATGCCCGGCTAATTTTTTCTATATATATTTTTAGTTGGCCAGATAATTTCTTTCTATTTTTTAGTAGAGACGGGGTCTGACTCTTGCTCAGGCTGGTCTGGAACTCCTGACCTTGAGCCATCCACCCGCCTCAGCCTCCCAGAGTGCTAGGATTACAGGCGTGAGCCACCGCGCCAGGCCAGTAGATCAATTTTTAAAAGACTTTTTTTTTCTGTATGATAGATTGTGTACATCTTTTCATGTTTGTCCATACACATGATGCTAATTTCTTTAGGGGCTATTTTGTATGGAGATATAATAAATACTCTAGCCAATCCTCTATGATTTATTTTTTTCATTACATATAATATAACAGTAAACATCTGTGTGCATGTATTTTTGTGCAGTTAAATGAATAATTCTGACTTCATAGAAAAAAATCTGGAAGAATAGATATCAAATAAACATTTATCTTGAAGAACAATATTTCAAGAGATTTACTTCCTCCTTCGTACATTTCTATAACTATTGATTATTTTCAGTCCTTTTTAATTTAATTTTTTTAAAAGATAAATTTTATAGCAAATCAAAATCTATTTAAAATACATAGGTAGAAAATATATTTTAATTCTGTAATTAATGATTTGTTAATAAAAAATTACTGAACCTCTACTACAAACTACGCACTGGCACCCAGAAGGATATCTTACTACTAAAAACCTATTCAATAATATTCATTATCCATTACTATTTATTTAAATGAATGGACGAATATTTACTTAGCATGATTTTTTTTAAATCGATCCAAAACAATAATGAAACATTAGATTTATTCTTACTGTATTGAATAATTACCTGTTCTCTGGATTGGAAAAGAAATTGGGGAGGAATTTAAAAGCAAAGCAGAAAATATCTAAGGTAAAGGTAAATGCAGTTGAGTGCATGAATCAAATGAATGCATAAATATCACAAACAGAAATAAAAGGCACTAGCAAACTTGGAAAAATCTAGATGTCCAAAAATAGAGAAATAATAAATTATGCCATTTTATAATATTCTGTAGGCTACAAAATATTTTAAAATAACTTTTGATGAAGTGAGCAGGTGTTTATAATATTTGAGAGGGAAACACATCTACATGTATAATCCAAATTGTATGTGTGTGATTTTAAGTTTGTCTATGTGTAGGAAAAATATATAAACAAAATGACATATAAAGAAACGTTACCATGATTATCTCTTTGTTGTGGGATTTTCTTTATTTTTGCATTTTAGTTTATACTAAGCATATATTATTTTTAATGTAAGGAAAAAGCTTTTAAAAATATTTCCAATGTATGCTGTATTTCATGCATAAAAATATATTCTAAACAGGGTAGTGGCATTTAATTTAATTGCCTTAGGGAATGCTATCATGCAACCCTGCCCCAAATTTTAAAGGATAAAATTTCCTTATTTAAATATTAACTATATTAAACTCCACTTGGTTAAACCATACCTCCCATCCCATTCTGCCCCATCACAGAGAATTTTCTACTGTCGGAAGAAGATAACTACATTTATGTATTTCAAAAACTACAGACCTAGTTTTTTGTGGAGCAACTGGGGTCACTACTCATTAGTGGGTGATGAAATTAATTTAGTGGCTTATTACACTTTTCATTTAATAGAATAAAAGAGAACAATAGAAAATATCAGAGTATATCACAGTAAAGATAAGTATTGTTTTATTAACAGAAAAAAGCCAAACTCTATATAAAATGATTTTAGAGATTTATTCTGAGCTGAATTTGAGGACCATGACCTGGAGCCACGCCCAAGAAGCCTTGAGCAAGTGGACTCGCTGTGGCTGGGTTACAGTTGGTTTTATACATTTCGGGGAGACAGGGGTTACTGGTAAAGTCATAAATCAATACTTGGGAGGCATACATTTGTTTTGCTTGAAAAGGTGCACCATCTGGAAGCAGGGGCTTACAAGTTATAGGTGGGTTTGGAGATTCTTTGCCTTGTAATTGGTTAAAGACATGAAGCTTTGTCTAAAGGCTTGGAATGTTTTAAGATAAGGAGACATGTTTGTTGTGTAAATTGAGGACCTGCAGGTGTGTCTTGCATACCCTTAGGCCTGTTAATGGGTTACAAAGGATGTCCCCAAGAAGGGAGGGGGACATGATGAGTCAGGTCTGACCTCCCTCCTGGGTCAGTCAGTTTAGTTTTAGGATATTCCCTTGGCCAAATGGGGGTCCATTCACTCAGCCGGTGCGGGGGGGGGGGGGGGGGGGGGAGCCTTAAGATTTTATTTTAGTTCACAGTTTCATGACATTTTTAATTTAGACATGTGACTGTGTGTGTGTGTGTGTGTGTGTGTGTGTTCATACTGGGTGATGACATAAAATGTAGTTTTTATTATGGGCTGTGGTCAAAACAGTTTGAAAACCACTGCCAGAGAAATAACAACATGCATTAATGTTATTCAGTGAAGGCCTGACCTAACTATCCTGTTGCATATAAATAGATCTTATTATTATTAGACTACTTACCTACTATTAGACCAATTACTATCTAACATTATTATATTATTAGATCCAGAATTGTTTCTCTACCCCTTGAGTTACTTATTTGGCCCTATTATTTAAATCAAGAGCAAAATTATTTTTCTTTTTTCTTTGAGGTTACTGTTTACCATATCTGAAAACACCCCAAGTAACCCTTACTTTCTGTGTACCTTTAGTCTATTCAAAAAGTGGTTTTAAGCAATCCTATGCTGTGATGTAGGAAAAAGCCAAATGTTTTCCTCTACTACACATTCAACACAGAACACATCTCTGTGACCAGATGTGTGGGTTTTCCCCCACGTCAGCCACTCAGTCAACACCAGCCAGGTTTTCTGTATTTTACTTCAATTCTGACACTCTCTTTCTGGACTCATTGTTGTATCCCACAGGTTAAGGCTCAGTCCCACAGACCGTCCCCCACTGCAGGTGCTAACCACAAGTCCAGGCATCCAGTTTTTCTGACAGAGGGTCTATAAATTGGCATTTCCTACCACTGCCTCCTGGAGATTAACCATTTACCCGGAAGGGTGCACAGAACTCAGGGAAACCCTTAACTTGCGTTCACTGGTTTATTGTGAAGGATGTTGTGAAGGATACAAAGAATAACCAGATGAGGACACACATAAGGTGAGGTTTGGGCGGGTCTTGAGCACCTCAGCTTTCGGTCTGGTGGAGTTCAGGACACACCACACTCCCAGCACAAGGATGTGTTCAGTAACCCAAAAGCTCTCCAACCCCTACCCTTTCGGGGTATATGGAAGCTACATTGTGGAGACACCATTGGTTAAATCATTGGCCGCTGGTAATTTGCTCAACTTCCAGCCCATCTCCCCTTCCCTGGACCTGGGGAGGGAGGCTAAAAGTCAAGACTCTCTAATCACATGATTGGTTCTCCAGGTAACCAGCCTCATCCTGGGGCTGCCTAGGAGCCCCCAGCCACTAGTCATCTCATTAGCATACAAAAAGACACTTGTCACTTTAGCAGTTCCAAGGGGGTTAGGAGCTGTGTGCCTGGAAAATTTCTTGCTTTAAATTACAAAGCACACATGCCTCAAATATGGAAGCAGCTAAAATATATGGCAGACTGAGAGCACAGCATGTTAAAGGGCAAAGAAACATCTGGATTAAAATATAATGAAATTTATGTTGATGGTAAACTGATATTAGAGGAAAATGATTTGTTATAACATATAAGCACATTTTCTGTCTATAATTTTAATTATAACATTCAGATTTCTCTGTTTTAATCAGTAATGATCAATTACATCTTTCAGTGTCAAAGAGCATTTGATTCATTTCTGATATACATATTTATCACATTTCAAATTATCATATGCATGATTCAGCCAAAAATCTTAGCCTAAGCAATATTTAATTAATAAGTGTATTTTTGTGTCAAAAATCATAATGTATAACAAAGGAAAATGGAAAGAATTGTTATGCCTTCCTGGATTATCTATAACATTCTTCTCCTCTAAAAGAATTAATTCTCAGAAGAGGAATCAAAACATCTTACCTTAATCTCGTATCAGGGAAAGAGCTAAGAGGAATGGAAGCATGGCTCAGTGAGGCGATATGCTGTCACTGAAACGAAGGGGGTGGGAGGGAAGGTATGGAATAGCCCTAAGCAATAACCGATATAACTGAATGACAAAATAAATGAAGGAATTACAGGAAATACAAAATTTCTAAGAAACTAAGAATTTGGTTACTTATTCTGTGTTTAACAATTAGAAATCCCATCTTTGCAGATGCAAATATGTAAAAGTCATATTCTAGAAAATCAAAAGGAAGAAAATCAGAAATTGTAATGCCAACAAAACCATTTACTTCATGAAATTGTATTTACAAACTAGTTTCTCGTATAGTGTTTGCAGTCAATATAGATTCTAATGCTGAAGGAAGAACTGTCCCCTAACAGCTTGGGGAACAGGAAGCGACAAGGGAATATAACTTGTCTGTTCTTCAGTCCTTGCTAGCAAATGTTTTGTTATCTACAAGTTGTAAATAATTCAACAAGTCCTGCCTACTGTGTAAGTCTGTTTGGTATAAAAGAATTTGGTTAAAACCTCATCTATTACTCAGTAATAACATTGGTATGTTCCTTCTCATTGTCTTAGTCTTATTTTAGAATTTAACTATTTTCATTATCTGTGATTTTCTCTAACATCAATTTTGTACAGCACAAACCATAGAAAGCTACTATGTGCTACAATAAAGGTTGGAATTCACAAATATAAATATATTATGTATACAGTGCCTATAACATAGAAAGCACTCAGTATACACTGAGCAAATACTAAAATGAATAAATTCTCGATATGATTCTCTCATGTCTGCCTAAATATAATATTGCCAATAAAAGGACTTATTTCCTATAAACTCAGTCTAAAATTGAAGTACAATAGTGTTTGAAAAATAAAACTGGATTCTGTATTGCTTTACTTAATTTTTCTCCACTCCCTATCTTAAAAATACAGTATCAGAAACAGTCAAATAAGTGAATGTAAAGAAGAAATGCACTGACTTAATTATAAACTAGATTTTTTAGCAACTTACTGGTAAGTATCTGCTTTTTTAGACTAGCTCTACCCTAAAACAAATTCCAATATTTTTTCCTCAAGAGGAGGATGTGCTTTTTCCATAATTAATCTGGACACTGCGGACCAGGAAAACAACAGAAGTAGAGGCCACAAAAAACAAATATATTGTACAAAGTCATATATAGAGATTCCACCTCCTCTGCATGACGCCCACAGCCCTCCACACTCTCTTCCTACAAATACCTAAATCGTGGATCAGTATTTTCTCATCCTTCCGTGATCTCTGACATGGCTCACGGTACAATTTGCCAGTTTGTCCTTACTAATATCAAAGATTAGCTGCCTGAATGTTAAGATGTCTTAGAAATCTAGTTGTAGAGGTTAATCTTTCTAAAGCACCTCTCTGTTTATATCCCTAAGTGGTTTTCTACTACCTGAGAAGAAGGACTTGCATAATTGAACCTTAAATTACTTACTAGCCTGATCGCTTCCTATTCCTTTTTTGCCCCCCGCACACGTCCAGCTTGGTTTCTAGTGCACCTCATTCCACCTCCACGCTGCATGCCCTTGTTCACCTTTCGGTCTCTACTTCTTCCGCATCCCCAATCTCAGCACGTTCAAACCTGAGAATACTAACACTGTCCCATCAGTCTTTCACTAACCTCACTTTCCACACTGGGGAAAACTCTTTCCTCCGAACGTCAATAGAACTTTATCTCGTACCTCTCTTACGACAGCTACCATGAGGTAGAGACCTTGTACCAATGTTATATTTCTACCTTTTCTCTCATGAGACTTGAGACTCCTTAAGGACTCGTTCTCTATCTAATTTTGTCTTTATGTGCCTTACCCATTCCAGGACGCCTAAGTATCTGTTGAATGAGTGGTTGCATGAGATCGATACAAAGGCTTCCATTTAAAAAAAAAAAAGATTTAAGACAGGAAACTTGAACAGAAAGCTTAACTAAAATAGATTATAGTTATAGTTCATTTCTGATTATAAGCAGATTTTTAAAATCTAATATAAAGTATTAGAAATAATTCATACAAACTGAATGTAAATTAATGGATCCATGAGTGTTTATTATAATTATAAAGCCCCTGCTTGTGTGGGCACTACTCAGCCCCTCCTACATGTTAACCTACATGTTATCTCACTGGGGCGCACGGTAGTGCTTGTCAATGCCATTCTACAAATGAGGAAACCGCGGCTCTGGAAGCTTAAGTAATTTATCTGTGTCGCTCAGCTCTTAACTAGTAGACCTAGACTTAAACTCAGGACTGTCTAACTACAAAATCTGCACATTCTTAAAACTACACCAGTCTTTTTAAATGTCATTTTGTAAAAGCCTTAGGGTGTGTTAAAAAGAGAAAATTATCTCCAACAATCTTTGGTTCGTTTCTTTTTAAACCATGTAAACGGTGTAAAGTGATGACTACAATGTAAAAACACAAACTTGTGTTATGTTTTTGTTTCTTTTTTATTCCCTCACATTTTATTATTTCTGTTCTTCATAATCTTTTTTCTTTAAAATGATTTCAGAAACAGCACTTATATAATGGTACGTTCCTTGACTTTCTAAGGGGTTGCTAATCTTACTTTATTTAGTAGTTGAGTGATAGTAAAAGAGCGTATAATCCACTAACCCGGTAATTGTAAAACATTGCGTGATGTCTGTTGCTGAGAGATATGATCATTATCTTTCATGACCTTGGACTTGGGAGCTACTCCTAACTATCAATTATAGGTAACATTGATTAGTAATTACTCTGTACCAGACACTGTGCCAAACACTTTGCATGATATTCTCATTTAATAGTATTAGGTGTGAAATTTCCTGACAACTGCTTGTATTGCATAAAGTTGTAATAAATAAAATACATGAGAATTAAAAAACACTATACAATATTATGTATATCAATGGATAAGAAAAAGAAAATTTTCTGGTATAGTAAGTGCAAGTTATAATCCTGGTATTTTTGCAGTTCTTTCTTTTTTTTTTTTTTTTTTTGAGACAGAGTCTCCCTTTATTGCCCGGGCTAGAGTGAGTGCCATGGCATCAGCCTAGCTCACAGCAACCTCAAACTCCTGGGCTTAAGCAATCCTCCTGCCTCAGCCTCCCGAGTAGCTGGGACTACAGGCATGCGCCACCATGCCCGGCTAATTTTTTTATATATACATATATATATATATATATATATATGCATGTATATATATATATATATATATTTTTTTTTTAGCTGTCCATATAATTTCTTTGTATTTTTAGTAGAGATGGGGTCTCGCTCTTGCTCAGGCTGGTCTCGAACTCCTGAGCTCAAATGATCCACCTGCCTCGGCCTCCCAGAGTGCTAGGATTACAGGCATGAGCCACCGAGCCCGGCCAGTCCTTTCTTGATGTAATGAAAATATGTTTCCATTTCCCTAATATGTTCTGAAGAAAATAGATTCACCTGAAAAGACCTTTCTAATATTTCTAACATTCTTCTTCTTTTTTCCTGTATAAATTTTCTTAGTGGGAACTAACATTCTTATTTAAGACCAAAAAAGTTACATTTTCAACCAGTAGACTACAATTAAATTTAGTCATTTTAATCAAAGAAATTGACCACATTTACAGGTAAAATACAGGCATACCTTGTTTTATTGCGCTTCACTTTATTACGCTTTGCAGAGACAACACTTGTCACAAACTGAAGGTGTGTGGCCACACTGCAGCAAGGAAGTCTGTCAGCGCCACTTTTTCAACAGCATGTCTTTGTGTCCCTGTCACATTTTGGTGATTTCACCAGTACTGTGGATGTTTTTATTATACCTGTTAGGGTGACCCACGATCAGTGGTGTCTGATGTCACTGTTGTGATTGTTCAGTGTACCATGAAACCGTCTCCATACAATACAATGAACTCAACAACTGTTGCCTGTGTCCTGACTGCTCTACCCACTGGCTATTCCCCCCCTCTCCCTGTCCTCAAGCCTCCCCATTCCCTGAGACACAACAATATTGAAATTAGGCCAATTAATAACCATATAATGGCCTCTAAGTGTCCAAGTGAAAGGGAGAGTTACACATCCCTCAAAAGCCATAAATGATTAAACATACTGAGGAAGGCATGTCAAAAGCCAAGATATACAGAAAGCTGGGCCTCCTGTGCCAAACAGCCAAATTGTGAATAAACAGGAACAGTTCTCAAAGGAAATTAAAAGTGCAACTCCAGGCCGGGCGTGGTGGCTCACACCTGTAACTGTAGCACTCTGGGAGGCTGAGGTGGGAGGATCACTTGAAGTCAGGAGCAAGAGCAAGATCCCAACTCTACAAAAAATAGAAAAATTAGCTGGGCATGGTTGTGTGCAACTGTAGTCCCAGCTACTCTGGAGACTGAGACAGGAGGATCACTTGAGTGCAGATGCTGATGTAGAACCTACAGGAAGTTACGCAGAAGATAAACTAAGATAACCGATGAAGTGACTACCCTAAACAATAGATTTTCAATATAGACAAAATCTCCTTCTTTTGGAAAAAGATGCCCTCTAGGACTTTAACAGCTATAAAGGAGAAGTCAATGCCTGCCTTCAAAGCTTCCAAGGACAGGCTGACTCTCTTGGTAGGTGCTAATGAAGCTGATGACTTTAAGTTGAAGCCAATGCTCATTTACCATTCCAAAAATCCTAGGGCTATTAAAACTTATGCTAAATCTACTCTAGATCTACTCCTCTAGAAATGGAATAACAAAGCCTGGATAATAGCACATCTGTTTACAAGATTGTTTACTGAACAATTTATGACCACTGTTGAGACCTATTGCGCAGGAAAAAAGATAACTGTCCAATTACTGCTCATTAACAATTCAGCTAGTCACCCAAGAGCTCTGATGGAGATGTATAAGGAGATTATTGCGGTTTTCATGTCTATTAACACAAATATCCATTCTGCAGCACACAGATAAGGAGTAATTTTGACTTATTAACTACTATTATTTAAGAAATACATTTTGTGTATAGCTGCTGTAGATAGTGATTCCTCTGATGGATCTGGGGAAAGTCAATTGAAAACCTTCTGGAAAGGATTCTCCATTCTAGATGCCACTAAAACCATTTATAATTGATTCATAAGAGGGGGTCAAAATATCAACATTTACAAGAGTTTGGAAGAAGTTTATTCTAGCCTTCATGGATGACATTGAGGGGTTCAAGACTTCAGTGGAGGAAGTAACTACAGATGCAGTGGAAATAGCAAGAGAATTAGAATTAGAAGTGGAACCTAAAGATGTGACTGAGTTGCTGCAATCTCATTATAAAACTTGAATGGATGAGTAGTTATTTCTTACGGAGGAGCAAAGTAAGTGGTTTCTTGTGATGGAATCTACTCCTGGTGAAGAACCTGTGAACATTGTTGAAATGATAGCAAAGAATTTAGAATATTATGTAAACTTAGTTGAGAAAACAGTGGCAGGGTTTGAGAGGATTGGCTCCAGTTTTGAAAGAAGTTCTTCTGTGGGTAAAATATTACCAAACAGCATTGCAGCATGCTAATACTAATGACTAGAAAGTGGAAGTAGCTGTATTCATTTCAGTTAGAGCATTCTTCAAAGCAAGAAAAGCTATCAGAGGTAAAGAAGGGCATTACAAAAAAATAAAGGTATCAGTACTTTAAGAAAACATAATCTTTACTATGTGTGCCTAACAGCAGATGATGAACCCATCATATATGAAGCAAAAAGTGATAGAACTGCAAGAAGAAATAGATGAGTCCACTAGTATGGTTAGAGACTTTCAACACCACTCTATCAGAAATGGACAAATCTACCATGTAGAAAATCATTAAGGACATAGGTGAAGTCAACAAAACCATCAGTCAACTCAATACAATTGACAACTGTGGACTACTTAATCCAACAACAACAGCATACACAATCATCTCAAACTCTCATGAAACATTCACCAAGACAGACCATCTTGGCTATAAAACATGTTAACAAATTTAAAAGAATAGAAATCATAAAATGTCTCCTCTCAGAACACAATGGAATTAAACTAAAAATCAATAACAGGAAGATAACTGGGAAATTCCAAAACACATAGAGATTAAACAACATACTCCCAAATAACACATGGGTCAAAGAAAGAATTTCAAGATAAATTTTAAAATATTTTGAACTAAATGTAAATGAAAAGACAACTTACCAAAATTGGGATATAGTGAAAACAGTGTTTAGTGAAAAAATTTATAGAATTTTATGCATATATTAGAATAGAAGAAAGATCTAAAATCAATCATATATGCTTCCAGCTTAGGAAACTAGAAAAAAAAAAGAACAAATGTAATCCAAAGTAAGCAAAAGAAAACAAATAATAAAAATTAGAGCAGAAATTAATGATACTGAAAACAAGAAATAGTAGAGAAAATCAATGAAACCAAGGTCTGGTTCTTTGAAAAGATTAATAAAATTGATACAACTCTACCCAGACTTCCTATGAAAAAAAGGGAGAAGACACAAATTACTAACATCAGAAATGAAAGGGGATATCGCTACAGATCACATGAAAGTTAAATGGATAATTTAGGAATATTATGAAAACTTCTGTGCCCCCAAGTTTGATAACCTAGATGAAATGGACCAATTCCTTGAAAGACAAGATATGCCAAAACTCACACAAGAAGAAAAAGACATTCTTAATAGGCTTTTATCTATTAATGAAATTGAATCAATAAGACTAGCAGGCTACGTGCAGTGGCTCATGCTTATAATCCCCGCACTTTGAGAGGCCAAGGCAGGAGGATCATTTTAGGCCAGGAGTTCAAGACCAGCCCAGGGGACATAGCAAGACCTTGTCTCTACCAAAAATTTAAAAATTAGGCAGGGTTGGTGGCACACACCTGTAGTCCCAGATACTCAGGAGGCTGAGGCAGGAGGATGGCTTGAGCCCAGGAGTTCAAGGCTGAAGTGAGCTGTGATCACACCACTGTACTTCAACCCAGGTGACAGAGCAAGACCCCATCTCTTAAATAAAAAAAATAATAATAATAATAAAAAACCTCAACAATAACATAAACAACTCAATTGAAAAATAGGCTAAGACCTTCAGAGACACCTCACCAAAGAAGATATACAAATGTCAAATAAGCATATGAAAACACGATCCGCATCATATGTCATCAGGGAAATGCAAATCACAATGGCAATGCGATATCGCTACACACCTATTTGAATGGCCAAAATCCAGAACACAGACAACACCCAGTGTTGGCAAGGATGTAGAGAAACAAGAACTCTCATTCATTGCTGATAGGAATACAAAATCAAATTCAGGACTAAAATTCTACTTCCCCTTTGAAAGACAGTTTGGCAATTTCTTATAAAACTAAACATACTCTTACCATAAGATACAGCAATCATGACTGTTGATATTTGCCCAAAGTAGTTGAAAACTTATGTCCACAAAAAAACCTGCACATACATGTTTATAGTAGTTTTATTCATAATTGCAAAAACTTGCAACCAACCAAAATATCCTTCGGTAGGTGAACGGATAAATAAACTGAGGTACATCCGGACAATGGAATATTATTCGGTGCTAAAAAGAATTAAGCTATCAAGCCATGAAAAGACATAGAGGAAAGTTAAATGCATATTACCATGTAAAATGAGCCAATCTAAAAGGACTACATACTGTATGATTTCAATTATATAACATTCTGAAAAAGGCAAAATTATTGAGACAGTAGAAGACCAGTGATTGCCAAGGATTGGGGTGAGACAGAGATGAGTAAGTAAACACAGATTCTTAGGGCAGTAAACATTCTTTATGTGATACTGCAATGGTGGATATATATCATTATATATTTGTCCTAAATCATATAATGTACAATGCCAAGAGTGAGCCCTAATATAAACAATGGACTACAGGTGATAATAATGTGTCAGGGTAGGTTCACGGATTGTAAGAAACTTGCCGGTCTGGTGGGGCATGTTGATAATGGGGAAAGTCTATGAATGCATAAATGTGAGAGTATACGAGAAATCTCTGTGCCTTCTTCTTGTCAACTTTCTCAAAGATCAGTTGGCTGTAAGTATGTGAGCTTATTTCTGGGTTTTCTATTCTGTTCCATTAGTCTGTGTAGACCATTATACCATTTTATACCAATATCATGCTGTTTTGCTTATTACAGCCTTATAGTATAATTTGAGGTCAGGCAATATGATGCCTCCAGCTTTGTGTTTTGTTGTCGTTGTTTTTGTTCTTTAGTCAAGATTGCTTTGGCTGTTTGGGCTCTTTTTTTGGTTCCACATGAACATTAGAATTGATCTAATTCTGTAAAAAATGATGATGGTATTTTAAAAGAGATTACATTGAACCTGTAGATTGCTTTGGGCAGTATGGTCATTATAACAGTATTAATTCTTCCAATCCCTGAGCATCAGTTGTTTTTCCATTTGTATCATCTACAATTTCTTTCATCAGTGTTTTGTAATTTTCCTTGTAGAGATCTTTCACCTCCTTGGTTAAATATATTCCCAGGTAATCTTTTTTTGTAGCTATTATAAATGAGATTGCCTTCTTGATTGGGTTATCAGCTAGATCATTATTGATGTATAGAAACACTACTGCTTTCTATACATTGATTTTATATCCTGAAACCTTGCTCAATTCATTTCTAAAACCTAAGAGTTTTCTGGTGGAGACTTTAGGGCTTTCTAGATATATGAACATATAGTCATTAATCTCTTTTCCAAATTGGATTTGGCCTTTTATGTCTTTCTCTTTCCAATTACTCTGGTGAGGACTTCTAGTACTATCTTGACTAAGAGTGGTGAAAGTGTGCATCCTTGTCTTATTCCAGTTGTTAAGGGGAATGCTTTCAACTTTTCCCCTTTACACATGATAGTGGCTGTGGGTTTGTCATATATGGCCTTTATTATTTTGAAGTATGTTCCTTCTATGCCTGGTTTATAGAGATCTTTTATCATGAACAGATGCTGAATTTTATCAAATGCTCTTTCTGCACATATTGATATGATCATATATTAATTCTTTAGGTGATATATCTCATTTATTGATTTGCATATGTTGAACCATCCTTGAATCCCTATTATAAAACCCACCTGATCATGGTGTATTTTCCTTTTGATATGCTGTTAGATTCAATTTGCTAGTATTTGGTCGAGGGCTTTTGCATCTATGTTCATCAGGGATATTGGTCTATAGTTTTCTTTTTTTGTGATGTCCCTGTCTGGTTTGGTATCAGGATGATACTGGCCTCATAGAATGCATTAGGAATTTTTCTCTCCTTGATTTTTTGGAACAGTTTCAGGAGGATTGGCATTAGTTTTTTTATGTTTGATAGATCCTGGACCTTTTTTTTTTTTATTGGGAGATTTTTTCATTAGTGAATCAGTCTTGCTACTCACAGTTAGTCTGTTCAGGAGTTCTGTTTCTTCCTGGTTCAATCTTGGGAGGTTGTATGTTTCCAGGAATTTATCTGTTTCCTTTAGGTTTTCTAGGTTGTGAGTGTACAGTTGTTTATGATAGTCTCTGACATTCTTTTGTATTTCTGTGTTATCAATTGTAATGTCTCCTTTGTCATTTCTGATTTTATTTGGGTCTTATTTCTTCTTTTCTTGGTTAGTCTAGCTAGCAGTTTTTATCAATTTTACTTTTCTTTTTGAAGAACCAACTTTTCATTGATCCTTTGTTTTTTTCTTTTTGTGGGTTTGGGGGGGTTTTTTGGTCTCCATTTCATTTAATTCTGCTCTAATATTTGTTATTTCTTTTCTTCTACTAACTTTTGGTTTGGTTTGTTCTTGTTTTTGTACTTCCTTGAGGTGTGATGTTAGGTTGTTAATTTGTGATCTTTCTACTTTTTTGATGTAGGCATTTAATGGCATAAACTTCCTTCCTAGCACTACTTTATCTGTATCCCACAAGCTTTGGTACATTGTGTTTTTATCTTTATTCGTTTCAAAAATATTTTAATCTGTCTTAATTTATTCATTGATCCAGTGATCATTCACGAGCATGTTGTTTAATTTCCATATATTTGTACAGTTTCTGAAGTTCATCTTCATATTGATTACTAACTTTACTCCACTGTGGTCTAAGAAGACACTCGATATGATTTCATTTTTTTTTAATTTGTAAATACCTCTTTTCTGACCTAACATGTGATCTGTCTTAGAGAATGTTCCATGTGCTGATGAAAAGAATGTATATTCTGCAGTTGTGGGGTAGAATGTTCTGTAAATGTCTGTTAAGTCCATCTGGTGTAAAGTCCCATTTAAGTCTAATGTTTCTTTGTTGATATCTGTCTCCACAATCTATCCAGTGCTATAAGTGGGGGTGTTGAAGTTCCCCACTATTATCGTATTATAGTCTATTTCTTTAGGTCTAGTAATATTTGTCTTGTGAATCTTGGTGCTGTGATGTTAGGTGTATATATATGTTGATGATTTTTACATCCTCTTGTTGAACTGATCCCCTTATCACTATATAATGACCTTTTTTGTCTTTTTTACTGTTGTTGATGTGAAGTCTGTTTTACCTGATATAAGTACTTCTTCTTGCTTTTGGTTTCCATTTGCATAGAATATCTTTTTCCACTCCTTACTTTCACTCTATGTGTGTCTTTATAGGTAAGGTGAGTTTCTTGTAAGCAGCATATAGTTGGATCATGTTTTCTTAATCCATTCTGCCAATCTGTATCTTTTAAGTAGACCATGTAATCCATTTACATTCAAGGTTAATGTTGATATGCGAGGCTTTGTTCCTGTCATATTGTTTATTGACTTCTAGTTACTTTGTAAATTGTTCCTTTCTTTATCTCTGTCTTTAGGTCTTTCTAGTTTGATGAAATTCTGTCATGTTGCCATTTGATTCCTCTCTCTTCCTCTTTTGTATGATTGTTTTATAAGATCTGTGAATTTTATATTTTCTTTTGTTTTCGTGATGGTGAATATCGACCTTTCATTTCTATGTTTAAGGCCCCATGAACATTTCCTGTAGGGCCACTCTAGTGGTGAATTCTCTCAGTGTTTTCTTGCCTGGGAAAGACTTTATTTCTGCTTCATTTATGAAGGGTATAAAATTCTTGACTGACAGGTTTTTTCTGTCAACACTGAAAATGCCATCAAATTCTCTTTGTGACCTGTAAGGTTTTTGCCAAGAAGTCTACTGTTGGTCTAATGGAGTTTCCTTTATATGTGACTAGAATCTTCTCTCTTGCTAGTTTTAACTATTTTCTTTCATCTTGACATTAGACATTCTAATATGCCATGAAGTCATTTTTGGATCATGTTTGCTTAGGGACTACTGGGCATCCTGTATATGAATGTGTAACTCTATTGCTAGACTAGGGAAGTTTTCATCAATTATTTTCTTGACTATATTTTCTAAACTTTTTGATCTTTCTTCCCCCTCAGGAATACTGATAATGCCTAAGTTCATTAGATTTATGTAGTCCCAGACATCTCAAAGGCTCTGTTCATTCTTTTTTATTCTTTCTTATTTTTGACTCACTGGATTATTTCAAAACAGCTATCTTCAAGTTCTAAGATTCTTTCTGCTGCTTGGTCTAATCTATTATATAGAAGCTTCTAAATGTATTGTGTATTTCCTTCAATGAATTTTTCAGCTCCAGAATTTGGTTTTTTTTTTTAAAATACCTATCCCCTTGATAAAGTTCTGATTGATACCCTCAACTGGTTTTCTAATTTTTTTGTACTGATCTTCAGATTTCTTTTCCTTCTCAAGGGCCTTCTTTAAAGTCAATATTTTGAATTCTTTATCTAGCCTTTTGAGGAATTCTTTTTGATTGGGTTCCTTTGCTATACAATGTTATAGTCCTTCAGTGGTCTCATATTTTCCTTTCTTTTTCATGTTCACTCTGTTGTTCTGTTGATACATGTGCATCTGGTATAGCAGTTACTTGTTCCAATTTTTTGAAATTGCTTTTATAGCAGAGAAGTTTTTCCAGAAGGTGTATATATTTTGCTGTTTGAGTGAGACACTTTGGCTTTGATTTTGGTTGCCTCTGGTACTGTGATCTTTGTGTGCTTTCTTTGTCAGTACACAGGGTCAATGGTATCTGTGTTTTCTTCGGTGGTTTAGGGTACAGTTATTTTTTAAGGCTATGGTGAAGTTTTGCTGGGGACTTGGAAGCCAGCTGAACCAGTCTTTGGGCCCCTGTGGTGGCAGCAGTGGGCTGAGTGTAAGGTTTTTGGATTGGGTGGTGCTAGAGAAAGAAAGATGAGCAGAGTTGAAAGGGATAAGTAAAGAGGCTTTATTGGAGCGCTCCCGGGTGGGGGTAATGAGTCCCAAGAGAGGGACCCGGGCGAGGTTCCCAGGTCCCAGGGGAGGGAGGGAGGGAGGGAGGGGGAGAGAGAGAGAGAGAGAGAGAGAGAGACCTGAGAAGTCGCACCGCCCAGAAGTCTGAATGGGTTTATATATGTGTTTTTTAGAACTGGGGGTGGGGGTTTCTTTGGCGGAAAGATTTATGGCGGGGAGAACAAGGAATTTTCTGTTGCAGTTTTAGGGCAGGTGTGGAGAAATAGCAGGGGCTAGTGGTATGGGTGGACTCCAGGAACCGTGAGGGACTCCAGGAGCCAAGACCCTTGTCATGGTAACCATCAGGTGTGGTTATTCTTTTAACTCAGCTGGGCCTAGCAGGCATTGTTCTCGGCAGGACTCGTGGGCTTTTTCTTTTTTTCATTAGGGAGGGGAGGGGTGCCCGCCACCAGCCTTACACTGAGTGTGCCTGTTTTTTTAGCCTCAGAGCAGCTTATGCTGGCACCAGATTTAGTGGGTCTTGGAGGGCTGATTCTTGGGCTTCCAGGTGGCTTGCTCAGAGGCTGATAGTGGGAGCAGTGGGCCACATGTGTGGGTGGGTTCTCAGGCTCCTTAGGTATCTGGTGTGATGTGGGTGGTGGCATTAGAAGTGGTAAAGCTGCCCAATGGGACCCAAGCATTCTGTGATAGCTGCAGTGGGTTGGGCAGGCTACTCCCCAGTCCTATAGCTGCCTGAAGCAGGGTGGTGGATATTGCCCTAAATTTGCTTAGGATTGTTTTGTCTTCCCATCCCTCCCTGGCCAGGTGGCTGCAGCCACATGACCTCAAACTTGGCCCAAGGGTAGGGCATGATCCAGTGTTAAACACTCAAAATGGCAGCAGCGGCCGGGCACGGTGGCTCACGCCTGTAATCCTAGCACTCTGGGAGGCCGAGGCAGGTGGATCTCTCAAGGTCAGGAGTTCAAGACCAGCCTGAGCAAGAGCCAGACCCCGTCTCTACTAGAAATAGAAAGAAATTATCTGGACAACTAAAAATATATGTTGAAAAAATTAGCTGGTCATGGTAGTGCATGCCTGTAGTCCCAGCTACCCAGGAGGCTGAGGCAGGAGGATTGCTTGAGCCCAGGAGTTTGAGGTTGCTGTGAGCTAGGCTGACGCCATGGCACTCTAGCCAGGGCAACAAAGCCAGACTCTGTCTCAAAAAAAAAAAAAAATGGCACCAGCCATGGAAATGTGATAAGAGAGGCCAGAGCCCCTTTCATGTGAGCACCATGGGCAAAAAACTGTGGTAAATGTGGTCTGCTCACGTCTCAATCTCAGGGCAGTGAGTATTGTCCTAGGTATTCGTGAGAGAGCCTGGTTTCCGTAGCCCTCCTCTGCCAGTCAGCAGCTGCAGCTGTTTCAGCCTAAACTTGCCCAAAATGGTACCTTGGGCCTGTGACCAGGGAAGGTGGTTTCCTTCCCAGGCAAGGAGCTATGGGAAGTTCCACCCACTCACATATTGATCTCATAGCAGCCCATTGTAGAGTAGTGGGTATTATCCTATAAATGTGTCAGAAAGCCTGGTTTCTCTATCCTCCTCAGCTTGGTGATGCTGTAGTTGCACCAGCCCGAACTTGGCCCAAATGGGACACAGCCCAGCATTAATCCCTCAGAATGATGCCTTACACCTTCAGCAGGTTCCAGTCAAGCAGCATGGGCAGGAAGCTGTAGGAGTGCGATCTACTTATAGCTCAGTCTCACAGCAGTCGTAGTAGAGTTGTGGGTGTTGTCCTAGGTGCACATAGGAGAGCTTGGGCTCCCCTGTCCCTGCTCAGCTGGATGGCGGCCACAGCTGTGTCAACCCAAACTCAGCCTGAGAGCTTGGTGCAGCTCAGTGTTAAACTCTCAAAATGGCACACCAGGCCTGTGACCAGGGAAGACGGTGCACTCCCCGGGCGGGCAGCATAGGCAGGAAGCTATGGAGAGTGAGGTTCTTTCCTGTATCAGTCTTACAGCAGGGTGGTGGGTATTGTCCTAGCCATGGGGAGGAGAGCCTGGTTTCCCTCTCCCTCCCAAGCCAGGCAGCAGCTGCAGCTGTATCAGCTGGAACTTACCCCAAGGGTAGTGCAAAGCCCAGCATTGATTTGAACCTAGGCAGTCTGGCTCCAGGGCCTCTAGCCTTAGTCGCCTTTTATTATAAATAATAATATATTTTATAAAGGATTATAAAGGTAATGGTTACGAGTAAAGTTTCTGGAGTTAGCAGTCCTGATTTCAAATATTGGCTTTTCCTGTCTCTTGCAGTGTATCTTTGGCAAGTTATTTAACCTCCTCAAACTACAGTTTTCTTATCTGTAAAGTGGTGGCAATAATTATAATATGCATATGGAGGGCTTATGCAATGCATTATACATAGTAATTATTCAATACATTCATTAATTCATTCATCTAATAAACATTTATTGCATGACTATTCTGTGTCAAGCACAATTCTTGGCTGAGTAAGTATATATATATTGAACAAACCAGATATTGTTCTCAAAGCTTTTATATTCTGTAGAAGGGGAGGGAGGGTTGGGAGAAAGACAATAAGAAAATATCTTATACCTGCCATGGCCCCATCTCTGCTGTCTCTCTGACGGCACACATTTCCACTCTCCTCTTTTCTTACTCTGCACATGTAGGCCTCCGTGGTGCCATCAATTCCCAAACACATTCCCGTCTCAGAGTCATTCCACTTTTAATTCCCTCTCCTGGGGACACTCATCGTTAGATACCGTCATGGCTTTCCTCCTTCATATCTTTATTCAAATGTCACCTCTCTGAGCCCTTCCCTAATGACTTTTTTAAAAACTACAACACTTCCCACTCCTCACTATTCCACTCTCTACTTCATTTGGGCTAAAGCACTTACCACCTTCTATATAATTATTTTATTGTCTGATACCCCAATTAGAATGTAAAATCCATGAGAGTGAGGGTCTGTGTTTTGTTCACTTCTGTATCCCAGCACCTAGAGAAACACTACTATTCAATACTACTATTGAATAATAATAAATATTTATTGCATAAGTGAATGAATAGATAATAAAAGCAAAAACAGGTTGATGTAATGGAGAGTAGCTTAAGTGCTACTTTAAGTTGGTTGATCAGGGAAGGCCTCTCTCAAAAGGAAAACGTGAGTTGAACTGAGTTGTGAAAGATGGGCTGTCAGTCGGGTGACGTTACGGGCAGCACTCAGGCGCAAGACAATGATAGCTTGTACTAAGGTAATAGCAGTGATGGGAAGAAACTGACAGTTCGGGGATATGTTAAGGAGGTAGGATCAACTGGACTTTTTTATGGACTAATATGGATGGGGTAAAGGAAAAGGGAATCAATAATGAATCCAAAGAAGAATCTTGAAACAGTATGATAAATGAAAGAAGCCAGACACAAAAGGCCATTTTTGTGGTGCAGTTCCATTTATACGAAGTGCCAAGAATAGACAGGTGCGTAGAAACAGGAAGTAGATTATGGTTGCCAGGGGCTGTGGGGAGGGAGTAATGTGGAATGACTGCTGATGGGTATAGCGTTTCATTCTGGGTTGATGAAAATGTTCTGGAATTAGATAGTGGTCATGTTTGCACAACTCTGAATATACCAAAAACCACTAAATTATACACATGAAAGTATGAATTTTATGTATGTGAATTATATCTCAAAAAGAATGAATCATAGGATGTGGGGGTTTGAGTAATAGGTAGTATTTCTTACTGAGAAAGATGACCGATGGACAACAGGTTGGATGGTGGTAGGGAGTCCAACTGGTGAGATCAAGTTGGCAGTTTAGATAGCAAATGTTAACTACTATTATTGAATATTATTTTTTATTTCAGGATATTATGGGGGTACAAACATTTTGGTTACATGATATGACTTTGCCTCACCCAAGCCAAGATTGGAGGCGTGCCCTTTCCCCCATACAATGCTCACCATGTCCATTAGTTGTGAGTTTACCCACCCCCATGCCCCCACTCCCCAGTGACTATTACTACCGTGTGAGCACCTTAGTGTTGATCAGTCAGTGCCAATTTGATGCTGAGTACATGTGGTGCTTGTTCTTCCATTCTTGTGATACTTCACTTCAGAGGATGGGCTTAAGCTCTATCCAGGAAAATATAAGAGGTGCTAGATCACCATTGTTTTTTGTAATTGAATAGTATTCCATTGTATACATATACCGTATTTTATTAATCCACTCATGGGTTGACGGGCACTTGGGTTGTTTCCACATCCTTGCTATAGTGAATTGTGCTGCCATAAACATTTGAGTGCAGATGTTTTTATTATAGAATGTCTTTTGTTCCTTTGGCTGGTTGCCTAATAGTGCTATTGCTGGATCAAATGGTATTTCTATTTTTAGCTCTTTGAGGTATCTCCAAATTCTTTTCCACAGAGGTTGCACCAATTTGCAGTTCCACCAGCAGTGTAAGAGTGTTCCTGTCTCTCCATATCCTCGGCAGCATTTGTTGTTTTGGGATTTTTTGATAAAGGCTATTCTCACTGGAATTATGTGTTATCTCATTGTGGTTTTGATTTGCATTTCCCTAATGATTAACCAGAACCAGTTAGGGGAAAATTAACAAGTATAACTCTGATTAATTAAACTGAATTGTACACTGGTTGGTATATGATTGGAGTGCATGTTGGGTCTCTGTATATGTTCCCAGGTTGAAGTACATAGCTCTCACTGGTTGCTCTAATCCTGAAACCCTGATTACTTCCTGTAGTTAGATAACCTCTTTGACTGAAGATTTTTTTAGAAGGCTGGAAGCTAATAACTTTATTCAAATAATCACACAGCATAGAAAACCTTGATCAATAATAATTATGCTTTTCTCCTCCTGTAGGCTGATTATGCAAAATATGAGGTGTTTTTTTTTCCAGTTTACTTTTTCTCATCCTGATTCACATATATACTAACTTACATCAAATGCAGTAATAATCTGAGTTTGAATAATTGTAAGAATTGTCTCTAGACGAGTGATTCTAATCAGGGATGATTTCAACTCACAAGAGACATTTGGCAATGTCTGCAGACATTTTTGATTGTCACAAGTGGGAGGGTGCTACTGGCATCCATGGGTAGAGGCCAGGGAAGCTGCTAAGCCTCCTATAATAAAGAGAACAACTTCCACAACAAAAAGTTATCCAGCCCAAAATGTGAATAGTGCTGACTTGAGAAATCCTGATACAGACTATAAAACTCACGAATATTACAAAACTTTATAACCTTATGAATATTCAACTGTGATTCCAAACTTCTGTGGATATTTGGGTCTCTTTCCCACCTTTCTATCTATTTATCTAAATAGTAATATTATTTACCAGGCTTTGTATGGCACTGTAAAGAGAATGATGAATGTTTCAGGGGGGAAACAGGAGAGGCAAATTCACATGGTCTTGGACTCATTTCTCTTGTCTTTGATAGCTTAACAAAGAGCTGGCTCAGCAAGCATGAGTTGGAGCAATAGAAGAACAGCATGATAACTGGAGCTTAGTTCCAGGCATTCTTTCTTTCTAACAAGGTCAGTTTTCTCAACCAGGAAGCTCTTGTGTCTTCTAGGTATTCCCAGTCTTCTTCCAATGTCCATATAAATGTAAAATGCCACAGATACGGGGTTCTTCTACCAGAGTATTTTCCATGGTGCATTCTGCTGCAGTTGATTCAAGTGTGCCTTACCGAGGATGGTGAGAGGACCAGGGACCTAGGCATTCTGCTACTTCTCTGCCTGTCAGTGCTCATTAAACCTTCCTTATTTTACGTTTATACCACTTGGCACAAATGATGTGTGTACGCATACCTCCTTTGTATAATGGTCAGACAAGGAAAGAAATAATTAAACAAAAGAGCTGTAATAAAGGTATAAAGAAATGTTTACAAAACTAGAAGCTAACAAAGTACAAAAGTATTTCTATTAGCTAGGTTACTGAACATACTGAATATCTGTAGGAGCTGTTTAGGGGGAAAAAAGTATATGATGACAGGTACCTTAGAAATATTCTAAGCCTATAAAGTCACCTACTTTTAAAGTGCCTACTGGAGTGACTAAGAGAACTAATAACTCACAGACTTTAAGACTTTGAGAACATATATTATTTGTTTTGATGTTTTTGTTATGGCAGCTGGTTAGTAAGGGTGAATCTTTAGCAGGGTTGGTGTAGATGTGATTGACAAGATTTAGCTGTAACAAGAGGCCTGTCAAACACTGGATAAAAGGGCCAATAATAGATGTTGAACAAAATTATATTTTTATAAGGGATAATGGGGAATTTTCTTGGAATCACCCCCATATTTGGGGGAGGCTTTTTATTTTATTTTTTATTTTAAACTGTGGCAAAATACATATAAACATAAAATATAGCATCTTAACCATTTTTAAGTATACAATTCAGTAGTACTAAGTATATTCAGATTGGTGTGCAGCCATCACTATCATCCAGCTCCAGAGCTCTTCGTCTTGCAAAATTGAAACTCTGTCACTATTAAGTAATAACTCCCCATTCCCCTCCTGCCCCAGCCCCTGGCAGCCACCATTCTACTTTCTGTCTCTATGAATTTGAGTACGCTAGGGGAACATTAAAGAATATCGATTAGTATGTATCAGCGAAGGAATGGCAGACATTTTAAAAAATTAATTATAAGAAGGTTTTAAAGTTTTATCTATACCGTTTTGTTCCTAATATTTAGTTCTCTAATCTAAAAACCAAGCCTGAGTTTGTCAATGTGGCATAATTCTCTTTTAACTATAAGAAGTTCTTCAAACTGCTAGTGTCTCTTTCCTAACTACTGAAGTGTATTAAATGGTATCTTCCTAGATGAAAGGGATATTTTACCTCTTAATAAAGAATGCCCACCCCATCTGATCTGTTATTCAGATATCACTGAAAGAAATTATAAAGTATTTATTGATCAAAGAATGAATGCTTCCTATTATCTAGTTTAACATAAAAGAATAACAATAGCTTCATGTAAATATTTGGCAGGGAGCACTATTTAGTTCTTAGTGTTCAGCCTCTGAGTTAGTACTAAACGTTCTAACACAGGAATATAAGTAAACTGTTATTTCTGTTTTGTACAGTAAAACTGCCAATAACTGGGTATTACTGAAAAGCTTTTAAAAGTAGTTCTGCTTATATAGAAGAGGTTTAAACATACTAAAAGTCAGATAGTCAAAATGTTATATTTAATAGAAAAATCTGTTCATATAGATAACTGTGCCAGACCCCTTGATGAGGCTCCCACAGTAAACAATACAGGCCAGTCCTTTCCCAAAAGGGCTAGTGAGGTACTGCCAAGATTTGTGTAGCACTGTAGGCCACTGTCATAAAAGATAATAACATGATGAATTATAAGGTAACATATACAGAGCACCATGTGAAATAAATTTAGGGGACTTTAATTTTTGCTGACTCAGAGCTACACTGAGGTAGTAATTCCCAGGTCCTCAGTTCATTCCAGCAGACTGCGCAGCTCCTTAACCATGTTGTCTTACCATCAATACACTGTGAGAATAAGGATTTGGTTAAAAAGATAAATTTAGTAAGAGTACTTCTAGTTTTAAATGTATAGAAATGAAAATTTTCTCCTAAATATAAATTCTCTTTCTTCTCATGAAGTTTTAATAATTTTAGAAAAGATGATAGAGTTATTCCAAAAATAAGCATTTGGGCCCCACTGTCAGGTGTATAGTACAGCTGTCATTAAATCTGTAGAGAACAGATATTCCCCTACTGGCAGTGGTTCCCAAATTCTGTTGCTTTTTAAAATCCTGATGTTTGTTGTTACTATCTAGTAGGGCTTTTAAAAACATATTATAGGTAAAATGAGCCAGGAATTTAGTAAATTAGTAATGTATTATGCCTGTTTTCTCTTTGATGTGTATATTATTTTTGTGATATATTTTTGGTTTTGATTAAAATAATTGTTCTCAAACTTCAGCATATATCAAATCACTGAGAATGTTAATTAAAACACACATTTCTAGGCCCCACCACCAACATTTCAACTCAGTAGGTCAGGTGTGGAACCACAGAATTTGCAATTCTGTCAACTTCCTTGGGGGGTCATTCAGGAGTCCAGGGACCATGAAAAATCTTAAATAAGGATTTTTTACAACTAAAAATATACCCAAAGTTTGAAGTATAAGTATTATATTTTGTTTTTCTCTGATATAAAGTTTAATAGACATTAGGGGCCAACTGACTTAAATGACCTCTAATAACTCATTCAGATTCTCCATATCCCCATAATTGACAGTTTTTATATCAAGTGTAATGACATTTAAGAATACGATGTAGGAGATAAACTTCTTCTGCTATTGTTACTAATCATCGTCATCATCACTTCTGTTACTATCTTTTTAAAGTGTGTCACTGTCCTGCAGGGGAGGGAAGCATCATAGAGTACTTCTGACTTTTAACTTCTGCTATGTAGAAACGCACCAATGAATAGTTAGCAAGGGCCTTCTGAATTTGAAGTGCCATTTAAAATTTTTGTGTAGTAAATGTACAGTCCTATATGTAGCTTAATGGGGAGAATACTTTCTGAGTAATGCATCATTAGGCAATTTCATCTGTTAACAGCATAGAGTGAACTCACACAAACCTAGATGGTGCAGCCGACTGCACACCTGGGCTACATGGCACAGCCTGTTGCTCCTAAGCTACACACCTGCACAGCATGTCACGGTGCCGAATACTGTAGACAACTGTGACATGATGGTATGTATTTGTCTATCTAAACATATCTAAACACAGAAAAGGTACAGTAAAAATATAGTATAAAAGATTTTAAAATGGTACGCCTGTATAGGACACTTAGGATGAACAGAGCTTGCAGGACTAGAAGCTGCTCTGGGCGAGTGACAGTGAGAGCTGCGTGAGCGTGCAGCCCGGGGGCATCACCGTGAGCTCCTGTGACCTCAGGAGCACTGCACTCAGCCCACACTGCATTTGTTTACAGATGTTTCTCTCTCTTTGATAATAAGTTAATCTTAGATTACTGTTACTTTTTTACTTTATAAACTTTTTACCTTTTCTTTTTGACTCTTGTGTAATAATAACATTTAGCTTAAAACACAAACACATTGTACAATTGTACAAAAATATTTTCTTTCTTTATATCCTTATTCTATAAGCTTTTATTCTATTTTTAAATTTTTTCTTTTTTACTTTTTAAACCTTTTTGTTAAAAACTAAGACACAAATAGCCATATTAGCCTAGGCCTGCACAGGGTCAGGATCATCAATGTCACTGTCTTCCACCTCCACATCTTGTCCCACTGAATGGTCTTCAAGGCCTGTCATCTCCTGTGATCACAATGCCTTCTTCTAGAATACCCCTGAAGGACCTGCCAGAGGCTGTTTTATAGTTAACTGTTTGTCTTTATAAATAGAAGGAGTACATTCTAAAAGGATGATAAAAAGTATAGTATAGTAAATACATAAACCAGTAACATTCATTTATCATTATCAAGTATTATGTACTGTAATAATTGTATGTGCTATGCTTTATATGGCCAGCAACGTAATAAGTTTGTTCATACCAGCATCACCACAAACCTGTGAGTAATTTTTTGCACTATAGTATCATGACAGCTACTATGTCACTAGACCATAGGAATGTCTCAGTTCCATTACAGTCTTATGGAACCACCATCTTTTATGTGGTCCATCATTGACTGAAATGTCCTTATACAGCACATAACAGTGATCTGATGTGGTACTTCAATACACTGGTAAATTTGAGGGCTAATATTTGAGCTTAAGTTACTTATACTGTATCTATTTCAAGTAATGTATAGAAAAAATGACACAGTTTTATGGTTGATGGCTGGATAATTTTGCTATTTTCTTTATAAGACTTGATTAATTGTGACAGAACCAATAGTTTATGTTTTCTTAAAGTAAAATCAGTAACAACACTCTGATTCTACTACCTACCAAAGTGTAATCTCTGAGCCCTATACAAGAAATTATACTATAGAGCTTATCATACCTTGACTTTCTCTAACTTGACATACAAAATCAATGGAGCAAAGTCCATTGATTTTGAATCTAATGCCCCTCTGATCTGACAGGAGGTGGAGCTCAGGCGGGGATGGAGCGATGGGGAGTGGCTGTAAGTGCAGATGAAGCTTCACTTGCTCACCCACCACTCACCTCCTGCTGTGTGGCCCAGTTCCCAACAGGCCACAGACCAGTCCCACTCTGTGGCCCCAGGACTGGGGACCACAGTACTAGGTGATTATACCATATGGATAAGTGATACGAAGGACAGCAATGCCATAAGAGATGGGAAGGGAGAACTGAGAATGCTCTGTTATTTATTAAAATTGGTACTCTCTTGGCAGTGACAATCAAGAATCTCCTTTCCACCAGCATTGTATGATGATCTCTTCCAGTGAAACAGCGGTGGGCCATAAAACTGTACTATACTGTATCTTCAAAGATGAGTGATTTACAACACCCCACACACACACATATATAGAGAACTAGAGATGAGATTAAGGATAAGGGGTAGTAAAAATAAAATGGAAAGAAACTTATAAGGATAAATCTATAAAATTATGTGCAAGTAAAAAAGGCACATAAATAGAAGTAAAAAAGACAATAAATAGAAATTCCTAAGAGAGTAATTGAAAAGTGAAAAGTTCAAGAGTATCAGAATCAACCGGGCATGGTGGCACATGCCTGTAATCCCAGCACTTTGGGAGGCAGAGGTTGGAGGATCCCTTGAGGCCAGGAGTTCAAGACCAGTCTGGGCAACATAGTGAAACCCCCATCTCTACAAAAAAGATTTAAAAATCAGCCAGGCATGGTGGCACACACCTGTAGCTCTAGCTACTTGGACTGCTGAGACAGGAGGATCGCTTGAGCCCAAGAGTTTGAGGTAACAATGAGCTGATTGTGCCGCTCCACTCCAGCCTGGGCAACAGAGCTAGACCTTGTCTAAAAAAAAAAGGAAGGAAGTATCAGAATAATTTATAATATATATGTTATCTGAGGGTCGAGAGTGCATCTATACAGTAAATTCCACAGTGACAGTGGGTTGCTCTATAAAGATTTATTTTTTATTCAAAAAATCTTTATTGAATATCTACTAAGGACAAGCTATAATCCTAGGCACATTAAGAAGTATGAAATATATTCATTGTCCTATAAAGTCTATAATTTATTTGGAGAGAGCAAACAAGAAAAAATTAAAAATAGAAGCCACTAATAAAAGATTTATCAGAAGACTAATAGCTTTCTAAAAGATGATTGACCTCACTATTCACTGGCTCCTTCTTTTCTAAGATGTAGGTGTCCAGAGTGGAGTCTTATGAAAAACTAGGATTCCATATCCTACTAGACCTCCTAGAAACTTGATACGCTTGACCTTGTCTGCCTGGGTAACTGAGCATGACACTTTGCCAGGTTTTATGAATATGCAGAAATACTTAGATGAGGTCACTGCCATCAAGAAGTTTATTAGGAGCTAACATATACATGTTAAAATAGCTTGATAAATAGTAATTACAAAGCAATAAGTAAGTGTCAAATTAGTGGCAATAACAAGAAGGGCAATAGAAATTCAAAGAAGGAAGAGACTAGTATGGACTGGATTGATCAGGTAATACCTTATGAAGGAAGTCTTCGTTTGAAGGATTGGTATATATGGACCAGAAGAAGTGAATCAGAAGAAATGTAGATGTAGCATTAGCAAAGTCAAAATAATGGGAAATGTAAGTTTATTAGGTGAATACATGAAAAAAATAATAATCAAAAATGAAAAATCTTGTTCTGGTTTTTGAAATCTATAGTGGACACAAAAGCTATAATATCTGTGAATTTATTTTTTTTTTAACTTCATTGAGGAAAAACTCTTATATCCTAGACAGATGCTCCCATTGGTTTCATTTAGTTGCTCTAGCATTTTTTGCATAACTTAGCAAATGGTCTCATTTCATATATATATTCTTTACACAAAATATTGTTTTAAAATATAATTTAGTGAGCAGTTTACTAATCATTATAATACATTTTACTTAATTATGTATATTCACAATAAGCAGTAATTGAGAAGATGAATCTTAGTTTATTTCAAGATTTTATATTTTAGAGAAGTCAATAAAGAATCTAAAATAGGGCCAGGTGCGGTGGCTCACGCCTGTAATCCTAGCACTCTGGGAGGCCAAGGTGGGCGGATCGTTGGAGCTCAGGAGTTCGAGACTAGGCTGAGCAAGAGCGAGACTCCGTCTCTACTAAAAATAGAAAGAAATTATATGGACAGCTAAAAATATATATAGAAAAAATTAGCCGGGCATGGTGGCGCATGCCTGTAGTCCCAGCTACTCGGGAGGCTGAGGCAGGAGGATCGCTTGAGCCCAGGAGTTTGAGGTTGCTGTGAGCTAGGCTGATGCCACGGCACTCATTCTAGCCTGGGCAACAGACTCTGTCTCAAAAAAAAAAAAAAAAAAAAGAATCTACAATAGGCCTGGTTGCCCATTTCTTGACATATGTTTTAAAATAAAGACTAGGAAAGAATGAATGAATGAAAAATTTTCTTGTAACTAGTATTGAGCACTTCTGTTTTCCATCCAACATGTAAAGAGCTTGGAAGTTGTACTCCCATCTTTACCATTAAAAAAAAAAAAAAAAAGGATGAACCAACTGAAATTCAACAACTCTTCTTACATCCATCACTGAATGAAGACACAGGGCAAACCACTGCCCCCAAAACTGTTATTAAGTATGAAATGTCCGATTTCCTTAAGTACTAAGCTTGAAAGTTTGCATCTTTGACATTTCAATTTGACACTTCTTGTTTTATTTTTGTTGTGAAGGTGCATCCTCAGTCTTGCAAACACACATTTTGGCTTGTGATTATCTTTCAAATTATTTTTTAGAGCAATTTTTGTGAAACCATGGATAAGTCAAAAATTAATGTTATTTTTGAATATGAGTTCCATCGTGGAACCAATGCAGCGCAGACAGCTTGAACTATCAACATAGTGTTTGGGAAGGATGTGGCTAATGAACACACAGTACATCCATGGTTTGAGAAGTTCCATTGTGGTGATTTAATCTTGAAAAAAAGCCACATGGGCTACCTGAGACCAAGGTGGATAATGATGAGCTGAAAGCTGTAGTGGAAGTGAATCCATCTCAACCTATATGTGAATTAGCAGCAAGGTTTGACGTTACTATGCCAACAATATTGGACCATTTGAAACAAATGGGCAGGGTAAAGAAGCTGGATAGATGGGCTCCACGTGAATTAAATGTGCATCAGAAGAGAAATCGTCTCAAAGTTTGCCTTTCTTTGCTGTCATGACATAAAGGCAAAACATTTCTACACTGTATTGTTACGTGTGATGAAAAATAGATTATTTTTGACAATCGCAAGTGTCCGGCATGATGGTTGGACAAAGGTGAAGTGCCAAAACACAGTCCAAAACTGAATATTCATCAAAAATGCTAATAGTGTCTGTCTCGGGTTCCAGTGCTGGTATTATCCACTACAGCTTCATGAAACCTGGCCAACTGATTACAGCAGATGTCTACTGCAACTGGACAAAATGATGAAGATGCTTGCGCTTAATCAAGCAAGACTGGTCAACAGAGAGAGGCCAATCCTTTGCAAGACAATGCTTGACCACATGTCACACAAACAACGCTGGTCAAACTACAGAGGCTGGACTTGGAAACTCTCTGTCATCCACTGTATTCACCAGACCTTGTACTATCTGACTACCACTTCTTTCAGACTTTGGACCACTTCTTGCAAGAAAAAATATTCCATTCTCAACAAGCTGTGGAAAACACCTTTCTCGATTTCATCGCCACTCACCCTCCAGGCTTCTTCACCGCTGGCATAAACAAGCTACCGTTAAGATGGCAAAACTGTGTCAATCATTTAGGTGCTTACTCTGATTAATTGTACTGCTTCTTGTTTGAGATAAATACACTCTAGATTCAAAATTGGACATTTCATAAATATGAAATGACCTAATAGAAAGACAGGCAAATACAGAGAATCACAGTATACTGACTACAGAAGCCATAGCTGGAGCCAGCGACAGGTAGGAATACTTGAGGGGCGATTGACTAATTGCTGGAGACTGGACTTGAGACTACATTGAAAGCCACTGGGGGCCTAGCCTTCGGGGACCACACAGTTCATGAGTTTTACTTCCAGGAGCCCCACCATGCTCTCCGGGTCATGAGCTAAGAAAAAAATCCCCTTGTGCTTCTGTGTTTGTAGCATGAAGGGAATAAACATTTTAAAAAATACTCCAAAGCTACTGTTCTCCTTAACCAAGCTTGCCCTCGGGGGAAACTATTTTACCAAAACCTAAACAGCGTGGGTTTTACCAGAGTCTAACTGGCATGAGAGGAGTGAAATACCCAACTCCAGTCCCCTCTGGCCATCCTGTGTCACCTACAGGGGCACGTGGGGTGGTGGGAGCCCATCCAAGACCGCACTGTGGGGCTGTAGAACACTTACCCTGCACCTTCCCACTGCCTGTCGGTCCACTGAGTAACAACAGGGGTTTTACTTGAGCAAGGGTCAGCCCCTATTTAAAAAGGAATCTCTCAGGAAACCCTCTCCAGAGGAAACAAAAACAACACTAGTGGGTGTTTAAGCTCTGACACCTGCAGCTCCCACAGCCGGTGAGATGCAGCCTAACTGATGGCTGGATAAACATGAAACCTCGCAGGACAGGCCTCTTGACCTTAGTTCCTTTTACTCAGCACATCATGTTGGGCTTTCAACAAGAAATTACAAGGCATGAGAAAAGGCAAAACAAACAAAAACAGCCTGAATAGAGAAAGCAAGCATCCGAACCAGATGCAGTTACAGCAGAGACTTTGAAATTACAAGACTGGGAATTTAAAATAACTGTGATTAATATGCTAAGGGATGTAATAGAAAAGGAAAATGCTTGAAATCAAAAACACTATACTAGAAATGCAGAAAGCCTTTGATGGGCTCGTCAGTAGCTTGGACACGGCCGAGGAAAGAATCAGTAACCTTGAACATAATGTCAAGGGAAACTTCCCAACCTGAAAAGCAAAGAGAAAAAAAGAATAAAAAATACAGTTTTACCTTAGTGAACATTCATATATAAAAATGGTATACTGATGGCCCCCAGTGCGTCATGCCTCCCCAGTAATCATACCACAGTCCCCTCCCATACAGACTCTGCGTGGCCAAGGGGATACCAGCAAACGGGACACAAGTAGAACCTTAATAAGCCCTTACATGCTGGGACTTGCCCCCTTGGAATGCTGCCCGGAGAAGGCATGTGAAGAAGCCCAGGCTCGTCTCTTTGAAGGTGAAAGACTATAAATAGAGAGGCCCACACAGTCATCCCAGGTGAACTCCACCCCCGGCTAACCCACCAGCTGAATGCAGCCCCCTGAGGAACCCAGTCAAAGCTAGCAGAAACTACCCAATCCACTGAATCATGAGAAATAAAATGGTTAGAGTGGTAAACCACCAAATTTTGTGTTCATCTGTTATACAACAATAAATAATTGCAAAAATGAATGTAGTATCCTGCTTTGCTTCATGAGCCAAATAGGAAAGAATTTACTAAGGTAGAAATGTCAACATTGACAAACAAGGTCTGTTGGCGCAGTTCAGACACGAGTAGATATAGGAAAGGGAAAGACATACAGAGAAGCAGAAGCTGAGAACTTAAGAGTCTCAAAGAATATCCTTACTGACAGTCACACATTAATCATGTCCTCTGGGGAAAAGGTGCATGTGAAAGAAATTACTTTGTTAAAGGAAAAATTATAAGGTATTTTTGTGGTTTTTGTCTATTGATAGCTAGTAATTGCTTCCAGTTCTCTCCCAGCTGAGGAACATGTAACGGCTACCTAATCTACTGAACATTTATTTTAAGATCACATGTTTCAATAAAAATAACCTAACTTGCAATTTGGACTAAAAAAAATCTCTTCTCACCTTTGTATTGTAAAGTAGTTCTGCATCTTTTGTCCCTGTCTCAGAACTAAGCGGTTTTATTCCCTTGTGTTAAAAAAGGCCCCTTATAAGCAAAATGACTGTTGGTTTGTCTCTCAAAGAGGTATAAATCTCCAACATGAAAAATAAAGTATGCTAATATATAAACCAAGCTTTCCCATTTAGTTCATTTATATGACATTGTCCTTTTTAGAAACCAGAGGGTTGTTTTTTTCTTTTAATCCAGAGAATGACAGCTGAAACCTCAGCTGTCATTGCATGTAACCTCAGAAAAATTTACCTCCCTAATGCAACTCAGAAGGAACACTGACCATTAAATTAGATCTCCACAAGCAGTAACACCTAATGCAGTTTGTTTTTATGAGAGCTGTGGATTTCTTTTATTGTTTCCTATTTTTTTATTTTTCACATGCATTTGCAATGGTTTTTTGCCATTTCTTCACTAGATGCTTATATGCATTATGCTATAGAAAAACAGTTATCAAAATCAAACTATTCAGTTCCTCAAAAAATTAAACAGTTAGCATATGACTAATTAATTTTATCCCTAAGTATATTCCCAAGAGAAATGAAAAATTATGTCCACTTAAAAACTTGTTCATCAATGTTCATAGCAGAATTAATCATAATAGCCAAAAAGTAGAAGCAAACCAAATGTCAGCTGAGGAATGGATAAACCAAATACAGTAGAATATTATTCAGCCATAAAACAGGAAATATGCTATTAATACAATGTGGATGAACCATGTAAAACATTATTCTAAATGAATGAAGCTTGGCCGGGCGCGGTGGCTCACGCCTGTAATCCTAGCTCTGGGAGGCCGAGGCGGGTGGATCGCTCGAGGTCAGGAGTTCGAGACCAGCCTGAGCAAGAGTGAGACCCCGTCTCTACTAAAAATAGAAAGAAATTATCTGGCCAACTAAAAATATATATACAAAAAAATTAGCCGGGCATGGTGGCTCATGCCTGTAGTCTCAGCTACTCGGGAGGCTGAGGCAGGAGGATCGCTTAAGCCCAGGAGTTTGAGGTTGCTGTGAGCTAGGCTGATGCCACGGCACTCACTCTAGCCCGGGTAACAAAGTGAGACTCTGTCTCAAAAAAAAAAAAATAAAAAAAAAAAATAAATGAATGAAGCTAGACACAAAAGGCCATGTATAATACAATTTCATTTATATGCAAGGTCCAGAATAGGAAAATTCATAGAGATAGAGAGGAGATTAATGGTTACCAGGGAATGAAGGGAGAAAGAAATGGGAAATAATTGCTAATGGGCATGGGGTTTGTTTTTGTGAAATATTCTGGAATTAGTGGTGACAGTTGCATAACCTTGTGAATATGCTAAAAACCAGTGAACTACACACTTTAAACTGGTGAGTTTTATGGTATGTGAAGTATACATATTTAACAACAAATAGACAAAAAACTACTCACATTCTAAATTTATAACTAGGAAGAAAGTTGACAGATATAGCTTGAACCAGGGTTCCAAATTTCTTAGTTTATTCCAAAAAAGAAATTAGAAAAACTTCCATTAAAAAACTGTTCATTACGCTATTTTTCAGGAGCTAATATCAAGTTACAATTCAACCAAGAAAACCAGAAAATATGAGGAATGATTATATAATAATCAAAGTAACTAACATTTTATAGAGCTTTCTATTAATAGTTTATGAAGTAGTTTTACATACGTTAAAAGTTAAATACTATTAATATTTTTGTAATTGTCTCACCAAATTCATGCAGTAGGTAGTATTGTTTGGTGGTGTTATTCTAATTTTACAGATGAGTAAACATTCAATTATATTTTTGTTGTTGTATCCTTAAGCATCTCCAGGTCAAGGTTTGTCTCTTTTTCATCTTGTATAAAAGGCATATAGTGTATAGTCAATAAACGTTTCCATGAATGAGTACACAAACTAAGGCTCAGAGAAGGCAAGGGACTTATTAGAGATCAAACAAAGCAGTGTTAAAATGCATACCTCTGGCATTAAAAGCCCATGTGTTTTCCATAATACCATATTCACAATTCTCCCGTGTTCCCTGCACATTTGTTCAAGCTGTAATTCAGAATACTCCAAAAGAATAACAGTCAGTGGATTTCTTTATTCTCCATTATGTTAATAATTCAATTCCAGAAAAAGAAACCAACCATTGTTTTAAGAAGTTTTCCATAAATGGCCACAATCCTAATTTCTAAAATCTATGAATTTAGCATTTGAGCATATAACCTCACAAATTTTCCGTATACTATTCAGTGAGGATAACTCAGGATCTTTCTTTCTGGAGCACCTGGTACCATCACATACTTTTGAAAGATATTAACCACTTTCTCTTCATAGATGATGCCTTTTTATGAAGACAGCTGTTTCTTGTTCCTAAGCAGATCACTAAGTAGGACCCTTTAAAAATCAGGAGTATTTATATAATGACATTAAATTAACACAGGTTTTACATTTGTAATTTTATCATAAAATCCACTCATATTGGAAACTAGTCTTTCCCAAAATCCAAGTAAAATGATGCTCCTTCATTATGTAAGTGGAAGATTTTACCATTAGACAGAGACCAGCTGCTTGTGTGTTTTTTTCTATGTGGGTAACCATCCATTCATTAAAATCAATGAATTTTAAACATAAAAATAAGAGGATAAGCTGTATGATTTAGCAAGTGTATTAGATGGCAAGTGATTATAGCCTAAAATGGATCCAGATTTTTAAATTAAATGCTAATATTTTTATCATTCTCAGTCAAAATTTCTTTTGGCTTCTTTTTGCATTCCAAACCTATTTTATCCTTTTTTATCTCCACTTCTGTATTCAAAGGTCAAATTACAATATGATATTGTACATATAAGTTTATCCTGTTGACAATAAATAGCCTTTTAGTATATATATATATGTATATATATATATATATATATATATGAATTAGTTGTCTCTCCAGGTAGCTGGCCAAACACTTCAGCAATGAATTTAAATGTTAAAAATCATCAGTGTTGTAATACATTTTATCACTTGCTTTCTATGGCCAATATTCTAGCTTAGTTCATAATTTTTATTTAAAAAGTGGTCACTGGTATATTACTGGAAATCATCCTGGCATAATAATTATGATAGTCTGTATTATTTAGAATATTGAGGGCATTGGGGTCTTAAATCAAATCAAATATTTTGAGAAGACACTAAAATCACCTTATATTTTTAAATTGATTTGTATAGAATACATATATGCAGCATCTAACATACAGATTCTTTTCTATAAATTTACATTGCCTGCCAGCTCATGGTGGCTCAGGCCTGTAATCCCAGCACTTTGGGAGCCAAGGCAGAAGGATCGCTTAAGGCCAGTTCAAGATCAGCCTGGGCAACATAGTGAGATCCCCATCTCTACAAAAAATAAGAAAAATTAGCCAGGCATGGTGGCATGCACCTGTAGTCCCAGCTACTTGGGAGGCAGAGTCAGGAGGATCACTTGATCCCAGGAGTTTGAGGCTACAGTGAGCTGTGATCGTGCCACTATACTCCAACCTGGGCAACAGAGCAAGATACCTGTCTTGAAAGAAAGAGGGAGGGAGGAAGGAAGGAAGGAAGGAAGGAAGGAAGGAAGGAAGGAAGGAAGGAAGGAAGGAAGGAAGGAAGGAAGGAGAAAAAAAAAGAAAGGAGGGAGGAAGGAAGGAAGGAAGAAAGGAAGATTGTAATTGTCAGTTGTTTTTTTTTTAATTATTTAAAAATTTTAGAATTACATTATCAGAGTAGATCATAAACTACTAATTTAATTGGTAGACTTTTTTCTGGTCTAGCAATATCTGATTTGATAATACATTTACAATGAGCCTCATCACATTAAATAACACAAATTATTTCCCCACAATGGCATTTAGGAACAAGGGACTATGATAATTGTTATAGCTAGGAAGAGTTTAATAGATATATTAGAAACTTACCCTGTAAGCAATTAAAATAGACTAGCAACAAAGGAAAGCAAGTGATAATATATTTTTAAATTTTTAATTTTAGCACTTATCAAAAAAGCCTGAACCATTGATTTTAATAGAATCCTAATTACTCTTTATAACTTTAGTATGAGAAAACAAATACATTAATACTTGTTTTTCCATCCCTTCACCCTGTCAGGGAGAAGGATCACATGATTGGTCACCTAGTGAGCAAAGAACACATAGACTGAGGGAATATCTATCACTTATAGTTGAAAGACTCAAGGCAGATGGGACAATATAACAAAAGTGTGATTCTCTTAGGCAGCTAGAAAATTAGAAACAGGCCATTAAAGAGTACATGCCAATTAACAAGAGGAACACTACTGGCCAAATCATTTGTATCTTAGAGTCCCTATGTAATGAAATATATTTAATATTAAAGTTATCGTGAATATAATATTTTTCTTTCAAAGTCTTCATTTTTTTAACCTCTACTATCCATGTTATTATCCCACTTGCCATTCTCAAAATTACAAATTCTCAAAGGAAAGCACTGTCCTCTGCCTGACACTCACTCATACTGTTTTCTTGTAAGAAAATACAGTGTAACACCCTGTGGAACAAAAACATGATGATGTTTCTCTTAAAATCCCCTACAATCAGTAAGAATAGTCCTGAAATTTTCACTCTGTCAAGTCTAACCCTTTTAACTAGCTATAATAAGCCAGAGAACCTGAGCTTGTTCTAGTGTAGGTTAAGGGCTAGTCCATTATTTTATCCTACAGGGCTATGATTGAATTAAACTCTTCTTCAGCAAATTTGTGCCCTTCACTAAAGACCAACAGTACTAACCAGGCTCATCCCCCAAAAGAATTTCTTAAATTGCCCAGGCCTTGGGTATAGAGTAGGAATATCACAAAGCCCAAGCTATGCTCAGTGAACTCGAACTCCACAGCATTGAAGTATGGCCCTACAGCCTGGATTTTCAAAAATCAGCCAAGCACAGTAGTGTATGCCTGCAGTCCCAACTACCTGGGAGACTGAGACAGGAGGATCACTTGAATTTGAGGCTGCAGTGTGCTATGATCACACCTGTGAACAGCCACTGTACTTCAGCCTGAGCAATATAGCAGGATCCCTCAAACAAACCAAAAAACTGCTACAGAAATCAAAAAATGCCATGTCAGCTAGAATCCTTGACTGGATGTAAAATGTTACCAATTCCCAAATCATATCCTAGGCCCCCACAAATATTGCAGAGAGGCAAATAGTAAAAGAAAGGAGCAACTGTCATTGGAGAGAGTTGTTTTACGTCATTACATGTCATTTTTATAGACCAGTAAGACAATTACCACACTTCTTTTCAACAGAAGACAAGATCTCAGATGATGATAAAGTGTACTGGGCATGGGATTTGGAATTAGGCTCCTGAAATTAAATCCTAGCTCTACCACTAAGCAGCTGTATGTTTTGGGTCAAATTGCAGAACCTCTGTATTTCCTTATAATAGAGATAATAATAATACCTACCCTCACTCCATTATTATTAAGAATTGAAATAATACACGAGAAGTACTTGCCACAGTTTTTAGGACATCACAAGCATTCTATACCTGTTAATTCTTTTATTATTGCTTACAGAATATGTTTTAGTTTTTTATACTTTGTCCTCTTTTGGTGGTTTTTGTCTCCATTTTAATTGATGTCAATATAGTCTTGTTTCAGAGCTATCAATTTAAGATTAACAAATACTTTTTGGAACAATTTTCTCTTCCAAAGTTACACCAAATATTGGTTATTCAAATGTGTCCTTTTATCTTATTTTTATAGAGACACTATTTTTCCTCAAGCCAGGGCAGTGCCAGAAGAGTTGTAGATATTACTGTTAGATGAAAATTTCTTGTGGTTTAAAACCTTGTGGGGAAATAGAAATCAGTGTTCTTTTGATGGAGAGTGAAATACACACACGTTCACACACCAAGGAAGGTAAAATTTCAGTGACTTTTTTCCTTTGGCTAATGAATTTTCCCCTTATGTTCTTCCTACCTCTTATGTCAGCATATATACATTATTTAAGTTTTATTTTTGACAAATAGATATTAGAACTAGAGTTATGATAGGGTTCATATCTAGTATTTGTAGACAGTAAAGTTGGCTCCAATATCTTGCCTAAAAACAGAGTACAAGGAATTATTACAATGTAATTTATCTCCTCTTCTGCCTTGTTACTTAATTCAGGATCTTAAATTACAACATCACCTGCTTTAGAATAGCATTAATCAATGAAAAGCACATGTCAGTATAGTATTCTCCTGGAAAATAAGAACAAATCAACCCTAAAAACTATTATATTTTTTAAAATTACATAAATGGTATGTACTTGAACTATTTTGGAAAGTCAGACTATAATGCAGTCATAGACAAAAGAACACAGGCATTTGAATCTGGTGGTCCGATATCACAAATGCCATCATGTATTTATTATAAATTTTTCAAAATTCTTTTCACTGATGCTTTACCTGTAGGTAGTCTATCTTTACTAATATTTTTGTGGTATAAATTGATATAGTATTTCTTGTTGTCCACTACTGTATTTCAATTGGAATATATTATATGTCTCAGGTCTGCCACATTTGAAGGGTTAAGATTTTTTTTCACTTATTCATTCTTAGAATATAGAAATGAATTAAAACAGACCAAATTCTCAGCCCTCATGGAGATTACATTCTAGCAGGGGAAGACAGGCAATAGACCCAGTAAGTAAAGTGATAAATACTATGTAGTTGTTAGGAAGTGGTAAGTACTATAGGGTGGGGGCAGGGACTAAAGCAGGGTAACAGGGGTAAGGATTACTAGGGGAAGGGGGTCATCAATTTTATGCAGGGTGGTTAGAGTGGGCCTAAGAAAGTGTCATTTGAACAAGGATTTGAAGGAGGTAAGGGAGTTAGACATGTAGTTATCTTTGGAAGAACATTCCAGACAATGAAGAAAGCAGCGCAAAGGCCCTGGGATATAAGCACTCCCGGAATTGCCAAGGAACAGTGGAGAGGCCAGTATGTTGGAGCAGAATGAAATAGAGGGATTAGAAAGGAGAAGATGAAGTCAGAGTTAAATGGGAGGTGGAGAGTGTAAACTAGGTAGGACACAGGACAAGCCTTTATTCTGAGTGAAGCCATAGACCATAGGAGCAACAACACTTAAAGCAGGGAAACCAGCTAGAAGGCTGTTAAAATAATTCAGGCAAGAGATGGTGGTGGCTTGGACCAAGGTGATAGTGGTGGAGCTAGAAAGGTTTTGGATTATGGATATATTTTAAACTGTGGATATATATTCTATTTTTTTTGGCAGATTGAATATAGGGTATGAGAAAAAGAGAGAACTGTAACTATAACTATAGGTTACTGGAGTAACCAAGTAGAAAGAAGGAATTGCCATAACTGAGATGGAGCAGGTAGGGGGAGTAAAATCAGGAGTTATGTTGTGAATATATTAAGTTTGTAATGTCTTTTAGACATGGAAATATTGATGTTCAGCTTGCAGTTGGATATGAGAAACTAGAGTTCAGGGATTGGAACTCTATGCTGGAGTTATTATAAACTTGGGTGTGTTCGGGACTGACCTAAGTCAGTTTGGTCACACATAACTCCAAGGTTTAGTAGCTGTTCTCCTTACTACCAGTAAACTTGAAAGAAAATCTCAAACCAAATTTTGTGCAAATAAAGATCTCAACTAAATAAACATTCATTATCAAGCAGATCGAAAACTATTCATATGATCTGTTTTACATGCTCTCCTGAGTATTTATTTAGGCAATCCAACCACTACTTTGCATGAATGGTTCACTTAAGGAAGATAAGACTGTATGTCAGTGAAATTAGAAAATACTTTGAGATAAATGAAAACAAACAAACACACAACATACCAAAACTTATGGGATACGGATAACACAGTACTCAGAGGGAATTTTATGGCTGTAAATTCCACGTTAAGAAACAGGAAAGACCTCAAATAAACAACCTAACTTTATACCATAAGGAACTTGAAAAAGAAAACCAAAAAAAAAGAAAGAAAGAAAAAGCCAGCAGGAGGAAAATAGTAAAGATTTCATCAGAGATAAATGAAATAGAGAAGAGAAAAACAATAGAGAGAATCACAGAAATCAAAAGTTCATTCTTTGAAAAGATCAACAAAATGGACAATCCTTTGGCTAGACTACGGAAGAAAAAAAGAGCGACGAGGCAAGTAACTGAAATCAGAAGTGAACCTGGGGACTTTACTAATGATCTTACAGAAATCAAAAGGATTATGAGAGAATACTATGAACAACTACACATCAACAAATTAGATAATCTAGATTAAACGGACAAATTCCTAGAAACACACCCAATACCAAACTGACTCAAGAAAAAATAGTCTCAACAGACCCATAACAAGTAAAGAGATGGAATCATTAGTCCAAAACCTCCCAAAAAGGAAAAATCAAAGACAAAATGGCTTTACTGGTGAATTCTACCAACCATTTAAAGAATGAGCATCAACCCTACTTAAACTCTATAAAAAATAAAAGAAGAGGGAATACTTCCTCATATTCTGCAGCCAGCATTACAAAACCCAGGCAAAGAAGCCACAAGAAAAGAAAACTACAAACCAATATCCCTTATGAATATTTATGCAAAAATCTTCAACAAAATACTAGCAAGCCAAATCCAACAGCACGTTAAAAGGATTTATATATACTATGACCAAATAGGAGTTGTCCCAGGAATACAAACATTGTTCAACATACGAAAATCAATCAGTGATCAATCAATACACAACATTAATAGAACTAAGAAAAAAACCAAATGATCATTTCAGTAGATGCAAAAAAAAATTTGACAAAATTCAACATCCTTTTATAATTAAAAAAAACAATGTACCAAACACAGTGGCTGATGCATGCTTGTAATCCCAGCTACTCTGGAAGCTGAGGCAGAGGATCACCTGAACCCAGGAATTTAAGGCTAACCTGGGCAATGTCGCAAAACCCTGTCTCCAAAAAACTTAATTAATTTTTTAAAAACACTCATCAAGCTAGGAATAGAAGGGAACTTCCTTAACATCACAGAGGGCATATAAGAAAAAAACACAGCTATTTCTTACCACCAAGTTTAAAGGAAAAAAAGAAAAAACACAGTCAACATCATCCTTCATGGTGAATGACTGAAAGCATCCTCCTAAGGTCAGGAATAAGACTAGGATGTCCACTTTCTCCTCCGCTATTCAAGTTTGTACTGGACTTCCTAAAGACAGCAATTAGGCCAGTAAAAGAAATAAAAGGCTTCCAAATTGGAACAGAAAATGTAAAACTATTTCTATTTTCAGATGACATGATTCTATATTTAGAAAATCTCATATAATCCACAAAAAAAAAAAAAAATACTACTGGAGGTAATAAATGAATTCATCAGTTACAGGGTACAAGATCAACACCCAAAAATCAGTTGTGTTTCCATACAACAGCAATGAATAGTCCAAAAAGGAAATTTTTTTAAAAAGAGTTCAATTTACATCATCATCCAGAATAATAAAATACCCTGGAGTATATTTAACTAAGTAAGTGAAAGACCCCCTGAAAACTAGAAAACATTGATGAAAGAAATTAAAGAAGATCTGATAAATGGAAAGACATCTCATGTTTTGGGTTGGAACACTTAATATCAGTAAGATGGCAATATTGCCCAAAGTCATCTACAGATTCAAGACAATCCCTATCAAATTTTCACTGGTCATTTTTGTGGAAATTGAAAAGCCAATCTTCAAATTCATATAGAGTTATAAGGGCCTCAAAAAAGCCAAAACAATATTGAAAAAGAAAAGCATAGTTGAGAGGACTTATACTTTCTAAGTTCAAATTTTACTACAAAGCTGCAGTAATCAACACTGTAGTGCTGGCATGAAGGTAGACATATAAACCAATGGAATAGAATTGATAGGCCATAAATAAACCCAAACATCTATGGCAAATTAATTTTTGACAAGGGTTCCAAGACCATTCAATGGAGAAAGAATAGTCTCTTCAACATTGTGCAGGGGCATCTGCATAACAACATACAAAAGACTGAATGTAGATTCCGTATTTAAAAAATTAACTAAAAAATCAATGGTGTAAATATAAGAGCTAAGATTACAAAATTCTTGGAAGAAAACATAGGAGTAAATCTGCATTTCCTCAAATTTGGCAATGGACTCTTAGACTTGACACCAAAAGCATCAGAAACAAAATAAAAAATAGATTGAATTTTGTAAAAATTTAAAGATTTCATGCATTAAAGAACATTTTAAGAAAGTGAAAAGGAAACCCTACAGAATGGGAGGAAATATTTGCAAATCTTACTTGTGGGAGGGTGCTAGTATCCAGAACATATAAAGAACTTTTACAACTGAACAATGAAGACACAAACAATCTGATTTAAAAATGGACAAAGGACTAGACATTTCTCCAAAGAAGATGTACTAATGGCCAAACAGCGCAAAAAAAGATGTCCTACATCATTGGTCATGAAGGAAATGCAAATCAAACCACAATGAGTTACTACTTCACAACCACTAGGATGACATTAATTAAAAGACAGAAAACAAGCCGGGCACAGTGGGTCACCCCTGTAATCCTAGCACTCTGGGAGGCCGAAGCAGGAGGATTGCTCGAGGTCAGGAGTTTGAGACCAGCCTGAGCAAGAGCCAGACCCCGTCTCTACCAAAAATAGGAGGAAATGATCTGGACAGCTAAAAATAAATATAGAAAAAATTAGCCGGGCATAGTGGTGCATGCCTGTAGTCCCAGCTACTCAGGAGGCTGCGGCAGGAGGATCACTAGAGCCCAGGAGTTTGAGGTGGTTGTAAGCTAGGCTGACGCCACAGCACTCTAGCCCAGGCAAAAGAGTGAGACTCTGTCTCAAAAAAAAAAAAAGACAGAAAACAACAACTGTCAGCAAGGTTGTGATGAATAGGAACCCTCATACTTTGCTGGTGGTAATGTATAATAAAATGGTACAGCTGCTATGAAAAACAATGTGGCAATTCCTCAAAAAATTAAATGTAGAATTACCCTATGATCCAGCTCAGAGTTTATACTCAAAAGAGAATCGAAAGGAGAGTCTCAGAGATATTTGTATATCCATGTTCCTAGCCGCATTACTTATAATAGCCAAAAAGTGGAAACAACCTAAATGTCCATCAATGGCTTGATGGATAAATAAATCAAAGTACATACATACAATGGAATATTACTCAGCCATAAAGATGAATAAAATACTGACACTTGCTACAATTTATATAACCCTTGAAAACACACTAAGTGAAAGAAGCCACGTACAAATGGTCACATGTATGACTCCTTTTAAGTGATGTATGCAGAATAGACAAATCCATAGAGAATGAAGGCAGATTAGAGGTTATGGGCAAAAGGGGACTGGGTCGTGGTTACCTAATGGGTATGGGGTGTTTTCCTGGGGTGATGAAAAAGTTTGGAAACTAGAGAGAGTTGGTGGTGGTACAACATTGTGAATACGCTAAAGGCCGTTAAATTTTATACTTTAACATGATTAATTGCACAGCGGAAGCATTGCTGGGCCTATAACATGATTAATTGTATGTCATGTGAATTTCACCTTGATGTAAAAAATAAGAATGGACTGAAATGAGTGCTTTCCTTGAAAGCTAATAGAAATATAACTTCTTTTTAGAAAACAGGTTTTATATATTTAAGAATAAGTTTTAAAATTCCTACTGCTTGATCCCAGTATTCTATATCTAGAAATGTAAGAAACTAATCTGAGTGCAAACAAATATTGATATGCAAAGATGTTTACTGATATGCAAAGCTGTTCACTAAAGTATTCCTTGTAAGAGTGAAAAATTAGGAAAATTCATTAATCTCCAATAGTAGGGAATTTTTACATGATCAGAGGATACTATGTAGGCAGGGAAATTATGTTTTTGTAATGTCTGTGGAGATATCATTTTAGAAAAATAATTTTAAAGGTATACATAATAATATATGGCTTTTACACTGTGTTTCCTTTGGTTTTCTCTTAATAAGTGGGATTTTGGTATTTCAGTAATCCAGTAATTCTCTCTCCTATTTTTAAAGAATTTTAATGATGAGTAAATACTCATAAAATAATACTGAGTGAAAATAATACTAAACTATGCTAAAATGTATTTGTACATGTACATACCATGGGAGAAAAAGTACATGACTAAAAGTATACTAAAATGTAATAATGATTACCTCTTCATTTTGAGATCTTGGATAATTTTACTTTGATTAGTCTCTTTAATAGTTTTAAGTTTTCTTATTGCATAAGCAATTTTATTTGAAATTTATGTTCTGCATTCTGATTCATAGAGTACTATTGATAAAGGTTCTGAATTTCGTTCTTTTCATAAGGCAATTATAGGAAAATAGTTTATAAGCTGAGCTTGATGTCTAAGTAATGCTTTGCTAGTAGTGTCAAAATTAGTGTATGCTTAATTTTTCATTCAACTCTATAATAATAAAGTTTCTGTTTATAAAGATAGCTAACATGTATTGAGTATGTACTATATGAGACATTCATCTTTTTTAAGCATTATCATACAATCAGCACAATTCCACAAGGTGAACTAATTCTACAGCCCATGCTATTCACTGTATTGCTTTCCATATTCATGTACATTGTATATTTTTTAAATGCCTATCCTTAAAACTCATGTTCCTTTCCATTATACCTTACTACTTCCAACTTAAGAACTATATATAAACAACAAGGTATATATACTTTCCAGTGATTTCATATTTCTGGTTAACATTAGTGATGCTTAGCAGAGTCCTCTTGAATATTACAATATTTATATATTAATTAACACTGTCAATTAAGTGTTCATTTTAAGCATGTAGAAAAATACCTAGCAAATACGTATACTCTGTAAAAGTGAAACACAGTAGGGAGAAGTTGACTATTGGAATGGCAGTGTGAAGACCTAATAAATCTGCTCTTCCTCCCTCCAACAAACCAACAAAAATGATGCCCAGCCAACTAATTTCACCTATTTCAGAATTCTGGAAATTAACCAAAACAACAGAATGGACTGGGTGTTGTCTATCCAAGGGGAACTACTAATCCTTGGTAACACAACAGTTGATGACATTTTAACTTGAAGCTGTTCCCAGCCTGCCTCCCTTCTCCACTGAGTGCTGCAGTAGCCATGCACGGCAGCAGTTTCACAGCCAATGGGCAGGACTAACGCTCCTTGAAGGTCCATGAAAATCTCCATCCCTAGCACTGTCAATATTTTGTCTGAGCTAACAACTCCCTGGAAAATCTCCATTCTCAGGGTGTTGGCTATTTGATTTCACTCATTCAGAGTTCAGCTCTGGCAGGGAAGAGGGGCCTATCTCCAGGGCATTACCAAAAACAACAGTAACCTGCTGCCAGTGTCTCAGCTACCTACGTCTATGATTAAAGGTGGAGGAAATAAGAGCCTGGTCAAAATATAAAAGGAAGTCTTGGGAAACTAGATAAGCATAGGCAACTTTGGAAAGCTATGACGTATTCTTGGGAATTCTAGAAGGTTATGAAAATGCCTCTAAAGGAAAACACCTCATGTAAATACTCAGCTCCCTTCTGCCTGACCTCAAGGCCCTGCTTAAGCAGGAAATGAAAACTAAGGCTGTCCTGTAAACTGTCTGAACTTTGAAGACATGTCTTCACACACAGATACCCTTGATAGAGGCTGGAAAACATACAGGCAAGATATTTAGGAAAATCTATGACCACTAAATATTATTGACCCAGGTATGCCCCCTAGGAAGCCAGGCATAGAACAAGAACATTAAAAATAAGAATAGGCTCAGCACAGTGGCTCATACCTATAATCCCAGTGCTTTGGGAGGCCAAGGGGGTAGGATTGCTTGAGGGCAAGAGTTCAAGAACAGCCTGAGCAATATAGTGGGACCCCATCTCCACAAACAAGAAAAAAAAATAGCCAGGCATGGTGTTACGCACCTGTAGTTCCAGCTGCTCAGGAGGCTGAGGCAGGAGGATCACTTGAGCCCAGGAGTTCAAGATTATAGTGAGCTATGCTCATACCACTGCACTCTCAACCTGCACAACAGAGCAAGACCCTGTCTCTAAAAAATTTTTTTAAGTTTACACAGTAATATGCACATCTGAGAAGCTCAGCAAACTCTAAGTAGGCTACATTCAAAGAGATCAACACTCACATACATCATAGTTAAGCTGTCAAAAGATAAAGAGAGACTCTTGAAAGGGACAAGAGAAGCAACTCTTCATGTGCAAGAGATCCTCAATAAGATTAACAGTTGATTTCTCATCAGACAACATGGAGGCCAGAAGGCAATGGGCTGATACATTCAAAATATTGAAAGAAATAACAACTGTCCATCAAGAATTCTATATCTGACAAAGCTATCCTTCAAAAACTGCAGACTCTTAGACATTCCCGGATAAACAAAAACAGAATCTGTAGCTAGCATACCTGCCCCAAAACTAAAGGAAGCCCTTTAATCTGAACTGAGGGAGGGAAAATGTGATTTGCATAACCATAATAGCACAAAGGAGGGAGGAGGGAATTGAGCTATATCAAAACAAAGTTTGTATATGCAACATGAACTAAGTTGCTATTAATCTGAAATAGATTTTTAAGATTTTCTTATTTGCTTATATTCATGAGGTACAAGTACAATTTTGATACCCTGTTACATTACACTGTGGTAAAGTGAGGGTCTCCAGTACATCCGTCACTGGAACAATGCACATTGTGGCCACCAGACAACTGCCCGTCATCTATCCCCCACCCAGCATCCCAGCCTGAGTCCCCCATGTCCACCATCCACACTGTGCTTCCACATGTACACATTATTCAGCTCCCACTTATAAGTGAGAAAATGCACTTTTTGTCTTTCCATGTCTGAGTTGTGTCAATTAAGATAGTAACCTCCAGTTCCATTCATTTTGCTGCAAAAGACATGATTCCATTCTCTTTTATGGCTGAATAATATTATATTATACCATATTTTGTTTAACCAGTCCTCCATTGATGGACACTTACAGTGATTCCATATCTTTGCAGTGTGAATTGTGCTGCAATAAACATACAAGTGCAGATGTCTTTTTTTATATATTGATTTCTTTTCCTTTGGACAGACACCAGTAATGGGACTGCTAGATCATATGTTCCTTCTGTTTTTAGTTCTTTGAGAAATCTCCATACTGTTTTTCATAGAGGTTGTATTAATATATACATTCCCACCAGCAGTGTAACAGTTCCCTTTTCTCTGCATCCTCACCGACATCTGTCTTTTTAATAACAGCTCATTGTGGTTTTAATTTGCATTTATCTGCTGATTATTGATATTGAATATTTTTCATAGGCTTGTTGGCTATTTGCTTGTCTTCTTATGTTTATGTCCTTAGACCACTTTTTTTTTTTTTTTTTTTTTTTTGAGACAAGGACACACTGTGCAGTGGCATCATCATAGCTCGCTCCAACCTCAAACTACTGGGCTCAGGCAATCCTCTTGCCTCAGCCTCCCAAGGAGCTGGGACTATAGACATGACCCACCATGCCCAGTTAAATTTTCTATTTTTTGTAGAGACAGGGTCTTGCTTTTGCTCAGGTTGGTCTTGAACTCCTGGACTCAAGCCATCCTCCCATCTCAGCCTCCCAAAGTGCTGGGATTATAGGAGTGAGCCACCACACCGGGCTCTTAGCTCACTTTTTAATGGGATTATTTGGTGGGCTTTTGTTATTGTTGTTTGAATTCCTTGTAAATTCTGGATATTATTCCCCTGTCAGTTTGCAAATAGTTTCTCCCATTCCACAGGTTGTCTGTTGACTCTGTTGATTATTTCTTCTGCTATGCAATAGCTTTTTAGTTTAATTAAATTCTATTTGCCTATATTTGTTTTTGTTGTCTGTGCTTTTGAGGTATTAGTCATGAATTCTTTGCCCAGACTCATGTCCAGAAGAGATTTCCCTAGGTTTTCTTCCAATATTTTTATAGTTTCAGGTCTTACATTCAAATCTTTTTTTTCTTTTTTTTTTAATTTCAGAATATGATGGGGGCACAAATATTTTGGTTACATGTAATGCCTTTGCCTCACCCAAGCCAGGACTACAAGCTTGCCCTTCCCCCCATACAGTGTCCTCCGCATCCATTAGTTGTGAGTTTACCCATCCCCACCACCCCTCCCACCTGACAGGCACCCAGTGAATATAACTTCCATGTGAGCACCTTTGTGTTGATCAGTTAGTACCAATTTGATGACGAGTACATGTGGTGCTTGTTTTTCCATTCTTGTGATACCTCACTTTGAAGGATGGACTCAAGCTCTATCCAGGATAATATAAGAAGTGCTAGTTCACCATTCTTTTGTAGTTGAGTAGTTTTTCCATGGTATACATATACCACATTTTATTAATCCGCTCATGTATTGATGAGCACTTGGGTTGTTTCCACATCTTTGCAATTGTGAATTGTGCTGCCATAAACATTCAAGTGCAGACATCTTTATTATAGAATGTCTTTTTTTCCTTTGAGTAGATGCCTAGTAGTGGGATTGCTGGATCAAATGGTATTTCTATTTTTAGGTCTTTGAGATATCTCCAAATTACTTTCCACAGGGGTTGTACTAATTTGCAGTCTCAGCAGCAGTGTAAGAGAGTTCCTATCTCTCCACATCCATGCCAGCATTTGTTGTTTTGGGACTTTTTGATAAAGGCCTTTCTCACTGGAATTAGGTGATATCTCATTGTGGTTTTGATTTGCATTTCCCTAATGATTAGGGATGTTGAGCACTTTTGTATATGTTTGTTGGCCATTATTCTGTCTTCTTTTGAAAACTTTTGGTTTATGTCCTTTGCCCACTTTTTGATGGGGTTGTGTGATTTTTTCTTGTTAATTTTCTTAAGTTCTATGTAGATTCTTGTTATCAGCCCTTTATGAGATGTGTAGCATGCAAAAGACCGTATGATTCTCTCAATAGACACAGAAAAAGCATTTGAAAAAATCCAACACACTTTTAAAAATACTCTTAACAGAATATGCATAGATAGGGCATACCTTAAAATTACTAAAGCCATATAAGATAAACCCACAGCCAATATCATACTGAACAGGGAAAAACTGAAAGCATTCCCGCTTAGAACTGGAACCAGACAAAGTTACCCACTATCTCCACTTCTATTCAGCATAGTGCTGGAAGTCCTTGCCAGAGCAATCAGAAAAGAGAGGGGAAATAAGGGTGTCCCAATGGGGGCAGAAGAGGTCAACTCTCACTCTTTGCTGACGATATGATATTATATCTAGAAAATCCCAAAGATTCAACCAAGAGACTCCTGGAATTGATAGATGAATCTAATAAAATCTCAGGATACAAAATCAATGCACACAAATCAGTGACATTCATATACGCCAATAACAGTCAGGCCAAAAATCAAATCAAAGACGCAACACCTTTCACAAATAGCATCAAAGAAAATTAAATATTTAGGAATATATTTAACAAAGCAGGTGAGAGACCTATATAGGGAGAACCTTGAAACACTGAGAAAAGAGATTGTAGAAGATGGAAACAGATGGAAAATCCTACCATGCTCATGGATTGGAAGAATCAAGATTGTTAAAATGTCCATACTACATTCAAACCTTTAATCCAGCTTGAGTTGATTTTTGTATATGATGAGAGATAGGGGTCCAGTTTCATTCTTCTGCATGTGGCAATCCAATTTTCCCAGCACCATTTATTGAAAACAGTGTTCTTTCCCCAGTCTATGTTCTTGTCAACTTTGTCAAGCATCAATTGGCTGTAAGTATGTGGTCTTATTTCTGAGTTCCCTATTCTGTTCCATTGAACAATAAGTCTATTTTTATACCAGTAACATGCTGTTTTGGTTACTACAGCCTTGTAGTATAATTTGATGTCAGGCAATGTGATGCCTCCAGCTTTTGTTCTTTTGGCTCAGAATTCCTTTGGCTATTCAGACTGTTTTTTCATTTCATGTGAATATTAAAATTGTTTTTTATAATTCTGTGAAAAATGACATTGACACCATAGGTTGCTTTGGGCAGTATGCTCATTTTAACACTATTAATTCTTTTTTTTAATTTCAGAGTATTACAAGGGTACAAATGCTTTGGTTACATAAATTGCCTTTGCACTGCCGGAGTCAGAGCTACAAGCGTGCCCATCCCCCAGACTGTGGGCACCACACCCCTTAGGTGCAAGTTAATCTATCTCCTCCCTGCCCCCACCTGCCCAGCACCCAGTGAATGTTACTTCCATATGTGACAATATTAATTCTTAGATCTAATCCATGGTTATGGGATGTTTTCCCATTTGTTTGTATCATCTACAATTTCTTTCATAAGTGTTTTGTAGTTTTTCTTGTAGAGATCTTTCACCTCCTTGGTTAAATTTATTCCTAAGTATTTTTTTGGTAACTACTGTAAATGGGATTGCCTTCTTGATCTCATCCTCAGCTAGATTGCTATTGGTGTATAGAAACGCTACTGATTTCTGTATGTCGACTTGTATCTTGAAATGTTACTAAATTCATTTATCAAATCTAAGAGTGTTTTGGTGGAGTCTTCATGGCTTTCTAGATGTAAGATCATACCATCATTAAGCTGGGATAATTTCACTTCCTTTTTCCAATTTCCATGCCTTTCACTTTTTTCTCTTGCGTGACTGCTCTGACTAGGACTTGCAGCACTCTGTTAAATAGGAGTGGTGGAAATGAGCAACCTTGTCTTGTTCCATTTCTTACAGGAAATGCTTTCAACTTTTCCCTTGGGAATGCTGATATTTCATTAGTTCGGTTGCTTTATGTAGTCCAAGATGTCTCAAAGGCTTTGTTCATTATCTTTCTTTTTTTTTTGAGAGAGAGAGTCTCACTCTGTTGCCCGGGCTAGAGTGAGTGCCCTGGCATCAGCCTAGCTTATAGCAACCTCAAACTCCTGGGCTCAAGCGATCCTCCTGCCTCAGCCTCCCAAGTAGCTGGGACTACAGGCATGCACCACCATGCCCGGCTAATTTTTTCTATATATATTTTTAGCTGTCCATATAATTTCTTTCTATTTTTAGTAGAGATGGGGTCTCGCTCTTGCTCAGGCTGGCCTCGAACTCCTGAGCTCAAACAATCCACCCGCCTCAGCCTCCCAGAGTGCTAGGATTACAGGCGTGAGCCACTGCACCCAGCCTGTTCATTCTTTATCTTTCTTTTTTCTTTTCTTTCTTTCTATTTTTTGGGGGGTGGGGGTGGGGACAGAGTCTCACTATATTGCCCAGGCTAGAGTGCCGTGGTGTTAGCCTAGCTCACAGCAACCTCAAACTCCTGGGCTCAAGCAATCCTCCTGCCTCAGCCTCCCGAGTAGCTGGGACTACAGGCATGCACCACCATGCCCAGCAAATTTTTTGTATATATTTTTAGTTGTCCAGCTAATTTCTTCCTATTTTTTTTTTTTTAGTAGAGACAGGGTCTCACTCTTGCTCAGGCTGATCTCGAACTCCTGACCTGGAACAATCCTCCCGCCTCGGCCTCCCAGAGTGCTAGGATTACAGGTGTAAGCCACTGCATCTGGCCCTTTGTTCATTCTTTATCTTTCTTTTTTCCTTATTTTTGTCTGGCTGGATTATTTTAAAAGACCTGTCTTCATATTCTGAGATTCTTCCTTCTGCTTGGCCTCATATGTTACTGAAGCTTTTGAATGTATTTTGTATTTTCTTCAATGAATTTTTCAACTCCAGAATTTCTGTTTGGTATTTTTCTTTTAAGATACCTATCACCTTGGTAAAGTTTCTCATTCATTTCCTGAACTGATTTCTTTGTATTGATTTTCAGATTTCTCTTACATCTCATTGACTTTCTATATAATCAATATTTTTAATTCTTTATCTGGCATTTTGAGAAATTCTTTTTACTTGAGATCTGTTGCTGTACAATTGTTGTGGTCCTTCAATGGTCTTGTATTTCCTTGCTTTTTCATGTTTCCTTTGTCCTTCTGTTGATATCTGTGTATCTGGTGTAGCAGTCACTTCTTTCAATTTTTTGAAATTGCTTTCGCAGGGGAGAATTTTTCCGGAAGATATATTTTGTTGATTAAGTAGGTCACTTTGGCTTTGGTTTTGGGTACTAGAGGTGGGGTGATCTATGTGTGATTTCTTCAGCAATACACAGGGTCAGTGGTATCAGTGATTTCCTTGGTGGATTAGGGTATGGTTATTAGTTGAAGATGTGATGAAGTTTTACCAGAAACTTGGATGCCAGCTAAGCCAGTCTCTGGGCCCCTGTGGTGGCATCAGTACACTGAGTGTGCCTGTTTGTGGGCCCCAGAGTGGCTTATGCTTTCACCAGTGTTAGTGGGTCCTGGAGGGCCGATTCTTGGGCCTCCAGGTGGCTTGCTCAGAGGCTAACAGTGGGAGCACTGGGCCAGGTATGTGGGTGGGTTCCTAGGCCCGTGGGCAGCTGATGTGATGTGGGTGATGGCAGTAGCCAGTCCAGTGGTCAGCCAACCCACCGGGACCCAAACAGTCTGTGTTGGTGTTGCTGGTAGCTGCGATGGGTTGGGTAGGCCACAGCTGCCTGCAGAAGGGCGGTGGGAATTGTCCTAGGGATGTGTGGGAATGTCCAGTCTCCCCTGTCTCTCTCCGCGGCATGGAGGCAGTTACAGCAACATAAGCCCACGCCTGGCCCAAGGGCAGGGTACAGGCCACTGTTACACTCTGGAAATTGTGCCAGCTGTGGGCCCACATCCAGTGAGTGCAGGAGCTCTCTCAGGCAAGCAGCATGGCTAGAAGCTGTGGCAAATATGGCCCACTGAAGTCTTGGTCTCCCAGCAGCCTGCAGCAGGGTGGTGGGAATTGGCCCAGGGTTGGAAAGGAGTGCCCAGTCTCTTATCTCCCTCAGTTGGGCTGTGGCTGCAGTAGCGTCAGCCCGAAGGCAACGTGCAGGCCAGTGTTAAACTCTCACAATGGCAGCAGCTTTCGACCCATGACCAGAGATGAGAGGGGCCCCCTCTTAGGCAATAGTGTGGGCAAAAACTTGTGAGGAGTGCAGTCCACTCAATCTTGGTCTCACAGCAGCCGGCAGCAGGTGGTGGGTATTTTCCTAAGTGTGCTTAGGAAAGTTTGGTCTCCCCTTTTTCTCCCCGGGTGATGGCAGCTGCATCCACGATGCCTTGAACTCAGCCCGAGGGCAGGGTACAACCCAGCATTAAACTCTCAAAATGGCTCCAGCTGTAGACCTGCAGCCAGAGAGGGCATGGCCCCTCTCAGATGAACAACATGGGCAAGAAGCTGTGGGAGTGTGGGCCACTTGAGTCTAGGTCTCACAGCAGCCCATAGCAGGGTGGTGGTTATTGTTCTAGGTATATGTAGGAGAACTTGTGCTCCCCTGTCCCTTCTTGGCTGGGTGGCAGCTACAACAGCATCAATCTGAACCCAGCCTGAGGTTGGGGTGCAGCCCAGCTTTAAAGTCTTAAAATGGTGTGATGGGCCTGCAGCCATAGAGGGCAGGGCCCCTCCCAGGCAAGCAGACACATCTGATTCTCAACAGCAGCCCAGAGCAGTGTGGTGGGGACCTTCCCAGGGCTACATGGGAGCACCCAGTCTTTCCTCTCCCTCCTTGGAGCAACACAACAGCAGCAGCTGAGTCTGTAGATCCCTGGTGTCTAGGCTTTCAGAATGGCACCGAGTTCAAGCTGTTCTAGACTTGGATGCCTGTGGGATTCCATGTAGCTTACCTTTCTGGAGCAACATCTCTATGCAATGTCTAGGCAACTCTCTGTACTAGGCCCGAGGCTGACATGAGTCAAGGGGTTCTCCTGTAGCCACAATCATAAAGGGCCATTTCAGAGTGTGGAGCCCTGGGGGTTTCTCTCTTACTGTTTCCCAGTGTCCAGCAGCTTTTCCAGTATTTCATCCAGTCCCCAGTCAGGCAATCTGCCTTGAACCCTCTCCTAACATATTTTTTGTGCTTCCCATCATTTCTCTATTGAATCCTAGAGTTCTCTCTTAGACAGTATCTAAGATTCTAACTGCAATCCTAAAGAATACCACTAAGACAATAACTCAAAAAAATATATATGAAAGAAACAAGGGAATTAAAATGGTATAATTTAAAAGACATATGAAAAATAACAAATGGCAGACATAAATACTACCTTATCAGTAATTACATTAAATATAAATGGAATAAAACACTCCTGTCAAAAGACAGAGATTGGCAGAATAAAGAAAAATATTACCCAGTTAGGTGCTGCCTATAAGAGACGTACTAAACTTTAAGATAGAAAATATTAGTAAGGCCAGGCATGATAATTCATGCCTGTAATCCTAGCACTCTGGGAGGCCGAGGTGGGAGGATTGCTTGAGCTCAGGAGTTCAAGACCAGCCTGAGCAAGAGCAAGACCCTGTCTCCACTAAAAATAGAAAAATTAGCCAGGCATGGTGGGAGGCGCCTGTAGTCCCAGCTCCTCAGGAGGCTGAGGTAGGAGCATTGCTTGAGCCCAGGAGTTTGAGTTTTCTGTGAGCTAGGCTGATCCCACTGTATTCTAGCCCAGGCACCAGAGTGAGACTGTGTCTCAAAACAAAACAAAATATATATATTAGTACTACCAGGCATGGTGGCTGACACCTATAATCCCAGCACTTTGGGAGGCCAAGGTTGGAGGATCACTTGAGCCCAGGAGTTCGAGACCAGACTAGGCAATAGCAAGATCCCATCTCTACAAAAAAATATAAAAGTTAGCCAGGTGCAGTGGCATGCACCTGTAGTCCAGCTGCTCAGGGGACTGAGGCAGGAGGATCTCTTGAGCCCAGGAGTTTGAGGTTGCTGTGAGCTATCATGATGCCACTGTACTCTAGCCAAGGCAACAGAGCAAGACCCTGTCTCAAAATATATATATATATTAGTAGAGATAAGGACATTTCATAAAGATAATAAAAAGTTCAATCCATAAGGAAATATAACTGTAAATATATGTGCACCTAACAGCAGAGCCCCAAAATACATGAAGAATTGAAGGGAGAAGTAGATAATTCAACAATAAATAATCAGAGACCAATACTCCACTTTCCGACATGTATGGAACATTCCACCCAGCAATGGCAGAATATGTATTTTTCTCAAATACACATGGAACATTCTCCAGGATAGAACATATGCCAGATCATAAAACAACCTCATTAAATTTTAAGGGATTTAAATCAGACCAAGTATGTTTTCGAACCACAATGGAACAGTATTAAAAATAGCAGATAGAAAATTTGGAAATCCAAAAATATGTGGAAATTAAACAACACACTCCAAAATAAACAATGGTTCAAAGAGGAAATAACAAGGTAAATTAGAAAATACTTTAAGCATAAACAAAAACACAACACACCAAAATGTATGGAATGTATCTAAAGCATTCCTTAGGGAAATATATTGCCAGAAATGCCTACATTAAAAAATGAGAACAATCTGAAATCAGTAGCCTAATCTTTCACCTTAAGAAACTAGAAAAAGAAAAGCAAAACTGAACCCAAACCTAGCAGAAGGCAGGAAACAATGAGAGGAAATAAATTAAATAGGGAAGAGAAAACCGATTAAACCAAAAGATGGTTTTTAAAAATATTAATAAAACTGACAAACCTATAGTTAGATTGACCAAGAAAAAGAAGACTCAAATTACTAAAATTCAGAATGAAAGAGGACACCACTACTGACCTTAAAAAATGTTGCAGCTACTTTGAAAATAGTTTAATAGTTCCTAAAGATGTTAAACGTTCTTAGAAGATATATTAATTTAATCAAGATATGGGAAAACATGAGTAGATACACAACCTTGTATATGAATATTGATGGCAATATTATTCATAATAGCCAAAAAGTGGAAATCATCCAAATGTCCATCGATTAATGAAATTGATTAATGAAATGAAATCTAGTATATATCATACAATGGAATATTATTTGGCAGTTAAAAGTAATAGAGTATTGAAACATGCTGCAGTATAGATAAACCTTGAAAATACGCTAAGTGAAAGCAGCCAGTCACAAAAGAGCACAATATTGTATGACTGTATTCATGTGAAACCTTCAGAATAGGCAAATCTGCGGAGACAGAAAGCAGATTAGTGATCACACACAGCTGGAAGTCTGGGGGTTGGAAAAGGAGAGTGACTGCTGATGAGCATGGAGTTTCTTCTTCAAGTAATTAAAATGTTCTAAGATTAGATTGTAGTGATGGTTGAACAGTTCTTTGAATATACTCAAAACCTCTTAACTGTATAATTTAAATGGGTGATGTTCATGGTATAAGAATTATATCTCAGTAAAACTGTTTTCTTTAAAAAGGGAGTCATTAATTATGAACTGGGCGTTTCATATCACATTTTTATACTTAAAGAATAAGTTCTAGTACCTACACTTTTATAACATTTTATCATTTTAATATTTGACAGGAGCAATGTTTCCAAAGATGTTTGTTTTTGTTTTTTAATAATTCTAGCTGGCCAGCTCAGCCAATCAGCACATTTAGCTCTCCAGCTACCATACAATGTACTTGGTTTAGGTCGAAGTGCAAACTTTCTTGACCACCTTTATGTTGGTATTCCCCGTCCATCTGGAGAGAAGGTGAGTAAAAATTTAGTTTGTTTACAATTTCTCTGTGTTTCAGTATTCACTATTTAAATATATAAATTCAACAATTTGAATCCAATTGAATTTGAATTCAAATATTTTTTATTCCTTTTGAAGAATAAAGAAAAATTGATTGGTAGTGAACTATCTAAGCTTACATTACATATAGCACATCAGGATTTGAAGATATTATATAGTTATTTTTCCATCTCCTTTCCCATAAATCTTAACCTATTCCTCTTTCTTGCTTTTTCTCCATAACATTTTTTTTTTTTTTTTTTGAGGCAGAGTCTCATTCTGTTTTCCCGGGCTAGAGTGCTGTGGCGTCAGCCTAGCCCACAGCAACCTCAAACTCCTAGGCTCAAGCGATCCTTCTGCTTCAGCCTCCTAAGTAGCTGGGACTACAGGCATGCGCCACCAGGCCCGGCTAATTTTTTCTATATATTTTCAGTTGTCCAGTTAATTTCTTTGTATTTTTTAGTAGAGACGGGGTCTCTTGCTCAGGCTGGTCTCAAACTCCTGACCTCGAGTAATCCTCCCACCTCGGCCTCCCAGAGTGCTAGGATTACAGACGTGAACCACCATGCCCGGCCTCTCCATAACATTTTTAACCACCTAATATGTATAAGTAAAATAGTATTACTATACTAAGTATAATACATGTATAATAGGTATAATAACAGTATATTTTATTGATTGTCAGTCTCCCCTTGAGTTTTAGCTCCAAGCATTTGCACATAGCACTTTGAACAATGCCTGCTACATTGGTGTCCAATAAATATTTGTTGAATGAATGAATTCACAAGACATAAATATAATCCTTCCCTGAAAAGATCAGAAAATTTTTCCAACAGATGGTTCAGGAGCCCTATTTTTGGCTTAATATATGTAAATATAGCTTGATCTATACCTAGGATTCCAATTTCTCAAAGTGCTCGAGATTCATCCTTATTTATTTAGAATAATTTTGTTTTGTAAATGCAATGAATGTTAAATGTTCTTAAATTCTTCTTCCAGTCTATACGAAAACAAGAGTGGACTGCAATCATTCCCAATTCTCAGCTAATTGTCATTCCATACCCTCACAATGTCCCTCGAAGGTAATGTCCTTGCTTGAACTGAATTTGTTAAAGATATTATCAACTCTGAATCATAGATACAGCTATATCTTTTAAAAGCTGTCTTCTTCCTGCTGTGTTCCCATGAGTGCCCATCAGTTAATTTTCTTACAGCAAACTTTAAATCACTAAACATACTTACACAAAAGCTCCCTGACATTTTTCATGAAGAACAAATTCATTCCTGTTAGAAAAACAGCCGGTTAACTAATTAGGAATTTATACATATTCTGCTTAAATAAATTGGCCTCCAGTTTACTAGTTATAAGTTCCAAAATTTCAAGACACTAAATTTGTTAATAAAGCAGTGATGTTTTTAATAAATTCTTTAAGAAGTTTTGGCATCAACAGATCTAGGCTAGAAAAACTGAGCTCCACTGCTGACCAACTACAAGGTTTGGAGCTGGTCCTTTGTCCTCTCTGAGGCTCAATTTCTGCATCTTTAGAATGGGAGAGAGAATACGGGCCGTATAAGGGTCAGGATGAAATATACTTAGCACAGTGCCAAGCATATAATAAGTGGATAATAGGTATTTATCCACAGAATATGCTCCTTTCATAATACAGGATTTAACAGTAAATTCTTAATTTATCTTTGTTCATTTTTATTTAAATTACAAGTTTGATTCTATTCTTTTTTAAAATTTCAAAATATTACAGGGGTACATTTTGGTTACATCTTAATAGATTGCTTTTGTACCATTTGGGTCAAGTTATAAGTGTGCCCCTCACCCAGATCATGTGTACTGTACCGTGTGACGTGCATTTACCCATCACCTCCTCACCCCTCCCCCCTGCTTGGTTTCCAATGAATGTTATTTCCATAGATTCTATTCTTTCTAAAGGAAGTGGTGAAGGTATTTACTAACATTTAAATTTCATTGAGGAAAACTATGCTAGTCTGATAACAACATGGGAAAATAACCAGAGAGAAATGGTGCAGTTTACCTATGAGTGTGTGTAACCAGTACAGGCCCCTGCCTGTTCAATTTCTTCTCAAAATACTGGCTTTATTGTTCATTATTAAATTTTTAGATGGGATGTATTCACTGGTATACTACAACCAGTTTATGATGCCATCTCATGAGCTGACTCTGCGCACCTTTTCCATCTCTGTATAGTGAAGTCACATTACAGTTATGGTGGGAGAATTTGCTGCATGAAAACTGGCAAGTGCCATCAACTGGGGCTCCCCCCACCACCCCACGCCCGACAGAGCACCTTACGAGCACACACTGGATGTATCTGATGGTAGATTTATGGGCTTTAGAACAAAACTGCTTAGGAAAACAAACTTTATCACAGCATTATGCTTGGAATAAGACAACATCAGAAGAAACAGTTATAGTCCTGGTTCAGATTTTTTTTAATAAGCCTGTACTGTGTGTCTGTATTAGTTTTCTACACAGGAAATTTATAGCAAAACTAGAAAATCTGGACCATGAATAGGAAACTATGTAAAGTGTAGTACTTTCATATAGTGTAATATTATGACTTTTTTTTTTTTTTTACTACTACGGACATAGAACAATCTCCTAAGATGGAGTAGTAAGCAGAAAAGAAGAAGAAAAGGCAGCAAAATGTAGAAAATGTATAATGAGTGACCACTGTGATTAAAAACAAAGATATCTATATATATGTTTTGTGTATGTTTATATATTTATAAAATATCTCTGAAAGGACATGCAACAAACTGGTAAGAGTGACTGCCTCTGAGTAGGCCCCCTGAGGATTTGCTTTTTGTCTTTTTTTTTTTTCCAAAATGCCTATGTTCTTGATTTCTTTTAGGTCTGTTTTAAAAGTAGAACTATCAAAAACATCTCATGAAAGAACTCGGGTTTTTTGTAAGTGTGAGTAAAGTACTGAGAATAGCTAACTTCAACTTATTAACAATATTTGTTTTCTTAAGGTTTACTTACTCTTCTGAATTTCTGGAATATTCTACCATAGCTTTCTTCCACAATCTCCATACTTTTCAAGTTTCTCTTTCCAAAGAAATGTTCTTTATAAATTAATGTACATAATAAAAACCAAATTGATTTTAGTCTGAGGTGTATTTTGAGATTTATTGACTGGAGGCTAACTTATAGATCAATAAATTTTAATTATCCCAAAATAAATCAGTAGCTACTTGCTATTTATCAGAACAAGCTAACCTTTATTAAACTTTTAAAATGAAAATATATCCATTATCTATTTCCAGGGAGAACAAAAAGTCCTATGTATATAACCACCTGCAGTGTTGGTGATATAGACTTTGGTTTTAGGCTTGTTAGGGTTTGCAAGTGATGATTATATAGGCTGTTTTAGAAGGGAAGAGCTAATTCTGTTTATGCTAAAGACCTTTAGTCTGTATATTGCCATTAACATTAAGGAACTAAAGGTGATTTTGTGAGAAATCTCAATCTAAAAGTCATTTTACTAATGTGATACAGAGATGGTAGAAGCTTTGCACAGGCCATCTATATGCAAAACACGTATGTTTTAGTTGGTCATACTACATATAGGACAGGGGTCAAAAATAAGGTGGCATAGAAGGCTTATAGACTCACGTGACAAGCCTTTGAGTTCCAGATTTCAAATTCATCAGGAAAATGAAGATATTAAAAAGATGATCAAACTTGGAAAAAGGAAAATATTGAAATATCTCATCAAAAACTATTTCAGTTCTCTGAGTAAAATACAAACTCTATAGGATTATCAATATTCTTAGGACTAAATTTAATTGCTTTTGTTTTATGTATAATGAATGGACAAATGAGTAAATGATGTAATAAATGGACTCATTAATTAATAAGCTATTTTACTTTTTGCTCTCAGTATAAGTTTGTTATTTTTAAGTAAGATTTATAATTTTAATTTTTCTGTTTTTTTCTACAGCTGGAGTGCCAAACTGTATCTTACACCAAGTAACATTGTTCTACTTACTGCTATAGCTCTCATCGGTGTCTGCGTTTTCATCTTGGCAATAATTGGCATTTTACATTGGCAGGAAAAGGTTTGTTCATTCAAATGAAACATTAACTTTGGTTAATTTAAAGTGACCACCCAAAAATCATCAGGCATATAGAAAAATTTCATTAAAAATAATTTCATAATGGCCTGAAAAATAATAATCAGTTTTTAAAATGAGCCTGTGTTCAGTATCTACTGATAGAGCCATGGACATTCTTTTGCCAGGATTAACAGCTATCTCTTTTAAAGAATTAGAGCACAGAGAAGCTAAATGATTTCCTCAAGGTTTAGGTGGAAAGCAACAACTAAAGCGATAAATATCTTTTCCATCTATTAAGTATTCTTTGCATTAAACTAAACTGATTTCTGTTCTTTAGTATAATACTCTAAATAATAATTGGAAACACATCTCCTAAAAATATAGGCTTTTATGCAATATATATGTGAATAAAAAGAGGAGGTATCCCCATAAATTTATTAGCAGGTTAGACATAAATTGAAAAAGATAATTTCTATTTGTATATGAATATATATTAAATACATAACTTGTAGGTTCCAATAATGCTCTTTTAAGTACTTTTTGTGTCACAAAATAAAGATTTTTTCTTTTTTTACACCTACTGTTTTTGGATTGTCATGCCTATCATAATTATTTTTTGATAACTAAAATTACTGTCTGTTTTATCTTAGCTGCTCTCTTATGAAAAAGAGAACATGTTAATTGTTCTATAAATGTTCATAATTTGGCCAGGCACAGTAGTTCATACCTGTTATCCCAGCACTTTGGGAGGCCAAAGCTGGAAGATTGCTTGCAGCCATGAGTTCAAGACCAGCCTGGGCAATAACAAGACCCTATCTCTACAAAAAAGTGTTTTAATTAGCTAGGCGTGGTGTGCACACCTATACTCCTAGCTACTAGGGAGGCTGAGGCAGGAAGATTGCTGAAGCCCAGGAGTTTGAGGCTGCAGTGAGCTGTGCTTATGCCACTGCACTCTACCCCGGGTAAAAAAAAAAAAAAGTTCCCAGGTTTATGTATTAATTAAAAAAAAAAATCACTCCTTCCAAAGTTACATATTCAGTTAGCTTTAAGACTGCAACTACAAGTGAGATCAAGGATGACCATATACTTTGTCAAGAATTATCAGAACATTGTCCAAAATATGACACAAGGCTCTTGACCTATGAAGGAAAGGAAATTAATTTTGTTAATTCCTCAGGAGATCTGATTACATCATAAACCTTGTGGACTTATAACAATAATGATGCAGTGACTAAAAACTGAAGTTTTAAATACAAGTATGTGTTTCACTGTGTATACACAGCGTCTTCTGTGGCACTGTGGTACCTCAAAAAGGCAGAACCTCTTTGACCACTCTTTTCACCTGAGCTGGCTGCCATGTCCCTTCCGCCACGTCCTCAACGCAGGCTGTCCACGGCGTCTGCCCCAGGCCCTCTTCTTTCTGCACTTTCCCTGCCAATTTCATCTAAAGTCATGGCTTCACCTATTACGTCAAATATCCCCAACTGTCATCTCCCTCTAAAGGTCTCTTCCCCCTTTTCCAGCTGTCACCATAACCTAGATTACTTACAGCACCTCAAAACCAATATTCTAAAGACTCATCTCTCCTCTTTCTTACATACCTTAAGATTTCATCAGTTGCCTTATTGATTCTGCCTCCATAGGAATGTCTTCGGCTGACTCCACTGCTGCATTCCTACTGACACTGCTCTAGTTCAGCCCCTTCTTCTGTCCTACTCGGTCTCTCTCATTCCATTCTCTCCCCTCTCCATTCCATTTATCACACTGCCGCCAGATCACTCATCAGTAAGTTTAGCCTTAACAATGTTACTGCCCTGCTCAAACCCTCTGGTGACTCTCCATTGCTTTTCCTGTCTAAATCCCTCAGCCTGGCCTTCACACTCCTTCCATGTGACTCCACAACACACCTTTCCAGTCTTATTTCTTATCAGCCCCTTTCACATACTCTATGCTGCGTCCAGACTTCCCGTGATGGCTCATGCTGCACCCCCGGCTTGGAGTGAATGCCCCTGCCCCTCATTTTCATAAACACTGTCTTTTCAAAGCTTTCCCTTTCCTCACCTGAACCTACAAGTAATCGCTCTCTCAGACTATTGGTAACATTTTTCACTTTTTATCTTGAAGTACAGTCATACAGTATGTTCTGCTTTTTTCTTTCTGGGCTTGAAGTTCCTAGTGAACAAGGTACAAAACAGGGTTTTTTTAATGCCTTAAAATACCAAATACAGTACCTTGCTGGAAGCAGAAGGTCAATAAATATCTGCTAAATCAATAGGTTAACCAAAAAATAATTAATATACTTTAATATAATTACTTTAGATTTGTTTATTAACATCATTGTTAAGAAGGAGAGAAAAATACAGTAGTTGATTCTATCCTTATAGAATCTAATGCTTATGCCTACTTTCAAATAAGTAACAAATAATAACAAGCTAAGCATTTAAGGATCATTTCTTATTGGTTTTTAAATTCAATTGGATCATTAATTGTAAAACAGCTACTTTAAACTACAAAAAAGATTTCATATGATTATCGCATTCATACCTGTTAGCTATAATTCCTGAGGACTTTTTAAAAAATTAATCCCTTTGTATTTCAGGAATGAATCTTTTAACATTTTCCTATCATTTATAAACTAGTCTAAAATTCTTTTTCAGAAAGCAGATGATAGAGAAAAACGACAAGAAGCTCATCGGTTTCATTTTGATGCTATGTGACTTGCTTTTACTATTACATAATGGAATGGCTGTTCAGTTGATTAGCTGAAATACTAAATTCTGGCTTATAGAAGAAAATAGGGGAGTTTGAATATTATTTATAAATGATGCATCCCTTGGTGATTATTGGAAAGTATTCAAATAAATATGGTCTGAATGTGTCACAAGGTCCTTTTTTTAAAAAAGCACTTTGTATACAAAAATTTTGTTTCTTTATTCAATAGTGTTGTACATTTTTGTTCCTTTGTGGAATGTGTTGCATGTACTCCAGTGTTTATGTATTTATAATCTTATTAGAGTAATGATGATGGAAAAAGACGTGTAAATAAAAATATTTAAATAAGCGGGAATTTTTGTGTTCCACTGGAATTGGTCTTGCTTCTTATTCTAAGAATACAATTATACTTTTGTGAATGTATCTCAGACTTATTAAAACATTCACCTTCATTACAGCAGGTCAGGGGTATCTCACTAGTGGCATACAATACAGTTACTGGGTACGCTGGTATTGCAGTCAGACAGACTTGCCTTAAACTTCTGGTTCCACCTCTTTCAAGGTTATTATTTAAACTTGGCTGTTGCTTAATCTCTCTAAGCCTCAGTTTTCTTGTTTGTACATTAGGGCTAATATTACTTACGTGAGTTATTGTAAACATTAAATGGGATGATGTATGTAAAGTGCTCAGCTTGGTGCCTAGCACAGAGTAAGTGCTCAGTAAGTGGTAGTTGTCATTATTAATATTTTAGATGGTTTTATTAGACTTCTACAACTAATTATCAGAATATATACACTCAACAGAATTTTATTTTCAGGCATGAAGAAATCATGTTCTTTAGAAAACGTAAATTCTTGGTGATTGACATCTTATATAAAGATTACTTGCTCGTATTAACTAAAAATTATATTACTGTACTCTCTAAGAATTAATGTGCCCTAAAAATTTTCATTTGGAAACTGATCCTTATCATGTGATAATGAAGAGCATTTGATTTCTTGAAAGGAAACTGCCTTGGCAGCATCTGGAAATGCAAATCTTCAATCACATTTCTATTCTCAAAGGCTTGGAGAAGTCTATAATTTACATTCAGACCTCAATGCAAATTTTATATTGTGAACTTCACATTGCCAAAAAATTGTTTTAGAAAGACTTAAATCTAAGATTGGGGGGAAAGTTTATATATCAATGGTAATAATTTTCTAATATGCAAATAGGTATGTGATGGCTATAAAACATAAAAATTTCTCTGAAAACAATTAATTTTGTTCTTCATTTTTTCTTTGCAGTTTACTGAGAGTGGCATGTGTTTTTACTTTGTATCTAAGCATGTTAATATGTCTTCTTAATAAATATCCTTTATTAAAACAAAGTATTTTTGTTGCGCTTTTAAATAATTATTTTGGAGCATAAAGAAGACTTAGAGGGTATGAGATATAAATCATTTATCTGAACCAGGAGACTGAAGTAAGGTGATTTGCCAATTGCCTCTTTGTAGGTTGGAGGCAAGGTGGGGCTTTCCTGACTGTAATATTCAGTTAAGTTCTCTAAACAATTATCAACCCATAAGACTGTGCCAGGCACTATTCCACAATTTCCCAAAGACAATTAAGACTAGTATCTATGGATTGATACAGCATGAGTCTTAAAACTCACTCGGAGTCAGGGTCTATAAGGAATAGTGTTACAGACAAAATGTTAATGACAATTAAAAATATAATCAGTGACATTAATAAGTTTTTGTATTTCCAAATGCAACTATGGTATTTTTTAAGGGACAGCAGGTAAAAAATGTGTCACAGCATTGAGAATCACTAACAAAGACCTTTGTATTAATTTTGAATATCGTAGTAAAAGAGAAGAAGATTTTGAGGTCGGACAAATCTGAATTCAAACCTGTCCCAGGCTGGGCGCGGTAGCTCACACCTGTGATCCTAGCACTCTGGGAGGCCGAGGCCGGAGGATTGCTCGAGGTCAGGAGTTCAAGACCAGCCTGAGCAAGAGTGAGACTCCATCTCTACTAAAAATAGAAAGAAATTATCTGGACAACTAAAAATATATATGGAAAAAATTAGCCGGGCATGGTGGCCCATGCCTGTAGTCCCAGCTACTACGGAGGCTGAGGCAGAAGGATCGCTTGAGCCCAGGAGTTTGAGGTTGCTGTGAGCTAGGCTGATGCCACGGCACTCACTCTAGCCAGGCAACAGAGTGAGACTCTGTCTAAAAAAAAAAAACAAACCTGTCCCAAGTTAGCATAAGAAGTCTGGGCCTTCATACCCCACATTCATCAATTATTGGGTACAGGCTGCCCCCAAGGACCTCTGTCAAGAAAAAGAAAACAGGCACAAATAACCAATATCAGAATGAAAAAAGATATAACTACAGATAATGTATATATTAAAATAGGAAGACTTTGAGAACAATTTTATAACAATGAATTTGAAGGTTTATACAAAATGGACCAATTCCTAGGAAAAAGAAAGCTTAGAGATGACCTGAAAAGCACTAACAATCCACCTAACCTAGTGGGTATTTACAGAACACTCTAACCAACAACAGCAAAACACAGAGTCTTGTTTAAGTGCATATAGAACTCTCACCAAGACAGACCATATGCTGTGCCATAAAACAAACCTTACCAATTCTAAAAGAACAGAAATACAAAGTAGAGTCTCCAGCTATCATAGAATTAAAATAGGAAAATACCTGGAAAATACCCAGATATTTGGAAATTAACACACTTTTAAATAATCATAGGGTCAAACGGGAAGTCTCAAAGGAAATTTTAAAATATTTTGAACCAAATTAAAATTAAAAATACAACATATGAAAATTTGTAGGATGCAGAGAAAGTGCTTAGAGGGAGATTTCTAACATTAAATGCATGTATCAACAAAGAGCAAAGATGATGATGAAAGAAATCAAAGAAAACTTAAATGGAAAAACACTGTTCATGGATTGGAAGATGCAACATAGTAAAGATGTCAATACTCCCCAAAGTGATCTATAGATTTCACACCATCCCTATCAAAATCCCAACAGTATCTTTTTTTTTTTTTTTTGCAGACATGGACAAGATTATTGTATAATTTATATGAAAGAGAAAAGGAACTAAAATAGTTTAAAATAATTTTGAAAAGACAGAAATCAAATCACCTTACTTTAAAACTTATTATAAAGCTATAGTAATTAAAGTAGTGTGGTATCAGCAAAGAGACAGACATCGATCAATGGAACAAAAGACAGTCTAAAAATAAACCCACACGAATATAGATATTTGATCTTTGACAAAAGTATAAAAGTGATTCAGTGGAAGACAGTCTTTTCAACAAATAGTGTCAGAGCAATTGATCATCAGTATTTACCAGCATATACAAAAGGCAAAGAAGAAAAAGAACCTTGACCTAAACCTCAGACCTCATACAAAAATTAACTCAAAATTGGTCATAAAGTTAAATATAAAACTATAAAACTTTTAGAAGAAAACATAGGAGAATATCTTCCTGAACTGAGGTTAGGCGGAGTTCTTAGAAATGACACCAAGAGTATGATACATAAAAAAACAAAATTTGACTAACTCTATAATAAATATGTTTGCTTTGTCAAAGACACTTTGAAGAGAATCGACAAGCTGCATATGCAGAGAAAATATTCACACATCACATATCCAACAACAGACTTTTATCATGAATGTATATAAAGAGCTCTCAAAACTCAGCACACAAAACACCCAGACCAGGTGGCACTGAAGGGGAACAAGGAAGCTCCTGCCCCTCCCAAAGCTGAAGCCAAAGCTTTGAAGGCCAAGAAAGCAGCACTGAAAGGCATCCATAGTCATTAAAAAAAAAAAAAAAAAAAAAAAAGGTGATGATCTGCACTTCACCCACCTTCTGGCAACCCAAATATCCTCAGAAAAGTGCTCCCAGGAGAAACAACTCTGCCATCATCAAATTGCCCCGACCACTGAGCCTGCCGTGAAGAAGACAGAAGACAACACACTTATGTTCACTGTGGATGCCAAAGTCAACAAGCCCCACATCAAACAGGATGTGAACAAACTCTGTGACATTGTTGTGGCCAAGTTCAACACCCTGCATAGGGCTGATGGAAAGAAGAAGGCATACGTTTGACTGGCTCCTGATTACAATGTTTTGGATATTGCCAACAAAATTAAGATCATCTAAACTGAGTCCAGCTGGCTAATTCTAAATATTCATATTGTCATCATTTGAAAAAAAAGGAAACTCAAATGGGCAAGAACTTGAACAGATACTTGACCAAAGAGGAAATATGAATGGTGAATGAGCACATGAAGGATGTTAAACATTAACCCTTAGGGAAATGAGTATCAAAACCATGAAGAGATACCACTACACACCTATTATAAGCAAAGAATGTTTGCATGGATAAAACAAAGAATAATGACAATTCAAAGTGCTGACAAGATTGAGGAACAACTGGAATTCTCATACATTGCTTGTGGGAATGCAAAATAGTAAAGCCACTCTGGAGAACATTTTGGCAGTTTCTAAAATCAATTGCATTTGTATATACCAGCACAATTGGTTACAAAATAAAACTTAAAAACAGGTTAACATTTATAATGGCTTCAGAAGAGTCAAGTACCTAGGAATCAATATAACACAAAATACACCACAACTCTGTTGGGTAAATTATAAAATTTTTCTGAGAAACACTAAAGAAATCTTCAATAAATGCACATCTTTATCATGTTCATGGAGGGGAAGACTCAAAATGATAAAGATGTCACGTCCCTCCCAACTCCACTCAGTATCCCAATGGGGGATTGTTATTGCTGAACTCGATAAGCTGTTCCTAAAGTGAATATAGAAAGATAAGGGCGAAGAATAGCCAAGACACTGTTGAAACAAAAGAGCAAGGACTTGCTGTAGTAGATACCAAAATTTAATATAAAGTTATAGTGATTAACAAAGTACAGTACTGGTGAAGAGATAGCAGACTAGTGGAATACATTAGAGTCCAGAGAAACTTATATACATCAACGTTTGATTCAAGGAGGCAACAAGGCAGAGCAGTAGAATAAACAGCCTTTTAACAATAAATAAGCCTGAGACAATTCATATAAAAACAAAAATTAATTGTACTCCTATCACACAGAAAAATCAATTCCAGGTGGATTGAAGAGTAAATGTGAAATGCAAATTTATAAGCTTTTCATACTTACTATAAGTAAATAACTTCATAATCCTGGAGTGAGGATCCTATTCAAGTCACAAAAAACACTAATCTTTAAAGGACATTTTTGATGTATTGAAGTACATTAAAATCAATAACTTACATTCATCCACAAACATCATAAAAAGTATGAAGAGACAAGCCACAAAATGGAAGATATTTTCAATACATATAAATAATTAGTATCCAAAATATAGAAATTCTACAAAATGATTTAAAAAGAAAGCCCAATAAAAAATTGGGCCAAAGGATTGACAGTCTTAAGAACTGACAATAAACAAGTATAGGTATGGATGTGCAGCAACAGAAGTCTTACACACCGTTAGTGAAACTAAGTAAAAAACAAAAAAAGTAAAGGCCATGGTTGTTTTTACTCTTATTTATTAGCTGAAGACACGTATACTGTAAATCCACACACCAATTCTACTCTTAAGAAATTCTCACACATGAACACCAGGATCTAGGTATAAAAATGTTTACAGCGACTACATTCATAAAGGCCAAATGGTATAACCACCTAAATATCCATGTGCATGGATTGTTATACAATTAAATACTATGCCAAAATATAGAATACTTGTAAAAGCCATGACATTTACAATTGCACACAAAAACATGGATTAATCTCATAAAGTTAAGCCAAAAAGCAAGACACAGAAGCATAAATACAGCTCATACATATGAAGTTCAGAAATAGGAAAAATTAAACTATATTGTTTAAGGATGCATTTACAGGAAGAAAACTATAAAGAAAAGGAAGGAAATGATAATAGAATAGTTATGAACTCTTGGGAATTAAGAGATTAGGATCAGGCAGAGGCATATGGAGAACTTCAAGTATAGGTGATGTTTTATTTATTGATGTGAGCAGTATTTAAGTGGCTCTTAGCTTTATAATTAAACCATGCACATATTTGTTTTAGGCACTTTTCTGACTATGTATTTCACAATTTTTCAAAAATCCTGTAAAACTTTCCAAAGATTTTTTTGTAGATAATATATTTATAAATAAGAGTTTCATTACAAATCTTAGATTATATATTTTATAGTACAAAATATTAATAGTTTGAGTTTTGTTGTTAATATTATAATAATTTTGATTTACCTTTCTTACAAATATGAGAACTGAATAATACTGATATATAGTAAATATGTACATTTAGTATATATGCATTCCAATCACACAAGCATAGGTATATCAACCAGAATAGATATTCACAGTCCATCAAGCCCATAATATGAACTTACAAGAAATTTTTATATTTAGCAAACATTTCCAAATAACTATAGTAAGAATTTTGCACTTTATGGTTTCATATTGTACCAATAAACTAGCATTTGTTTCGTCTTGCAGTAAACAGGTTTAAACATGAAGTAAATAGATCTCCTTTCAAATTGGGATTTTGGCTTCTAAGAAAAAGATCCCATATATGTTGGCGGCTCTATTCTAAGAAATATACAGTCATGCATCGCTTACTGATGAGGATACATTCTGAGAAATGCACTGTTGTGCAAAAATCATACAGTGTACTCACACAAACCTAGATGGTATAACCTACTACATACCTAGGCTATATGGTACCCATACAACATGTTATTGTACCAAAAACTGTAGGCAATTGTAACACAATGGTAAGTATTTGTGTATCTAAAGATATATAACTAAACACAGAAAAGATACAGTAAATATACATATTATAATTTCATAGGACCTCTGTCATATACGCAGTCCATCATTGTCCAAAACATCATTGTGCAGCAAATGACTGTAATTAGGGCCTTTCTTAGTTTTTCACAACCAAATGAAGGTAACTGATGACCAGAAATTTTCTTGGCAATGTGAAATTTTCCTGGTAAAGCTGAAATGCTTTAGTATAGTAGGAGGCAATAATTTTATTTTTATTTTTTTACTTTTTTTTCTATTCTTCCCAAAGGCATCAAAAGAGAGGCACTACTTCATAAAAGCTTTCTTGGCTTGGAATTATGCTAACCGCAAATTTATTAGTTTAGTAGACAGTGTTACTAAAAGAACTCCTGCCCTCTTCTTCATTAACACAGGAATAATTTTGGCTCATGCATTTTATGGACTGAATTGTGTCTGCCACAAATTCATATGTTGAAGCCCTAACCCCCCATGTGACTATATTTGGAGATAGGGCCTTTAAGGAGCTAAGTAAGGTTACATGGGGTCATAAGGGCGGGACCCTGATCTAATAGAACTGGTGTTCTTAATGTGAGAAGAGGAAGAGACACCAGGAGTGCACACTGAAAGAGTAAAGGCCACTGAAGACAGTGAGCAAGTGGTAGTCTGTAAGCCAGGAAAGAGGGCTCAACAGAAACCAAGCAGCCTCCATAACTGTGAGAAAATAAATTTCTGTTTAAGCCACCCAGTCTGTAGCATTCTGTCACCACATCCTGAGCAGACTAATACAATGCATTAAAAAAAATTATAATTTTCCTTTCTTCCCTAAAAAAAAAAAATCCTACAGTTGTGTAATGAAATCTTCACACAATGAGAACATATATGATTTTGTTTTTCACTAAATTTCACCATTATTGTGGTCATATCTGCATACTATAAGTAAAGCAGTTTTAGATCTATATTATATTTTATTACAAATAGATTTTCTGTACATAAAAGTTTGGTTATTTGTAAATTCTTCTATCTTAGTTATATCTCTGTATTAGTTGACTTGGGCTGCCACAACAAAATACCATAGGCTGGGTGGCTTAAACAACAGATGTATATTCTCACAGCTCTGGAGGCCAGAAGTCCCAGATCAAAGCACCAGCCAATCCCGTTTCTGATGAGGGCTCTCATCCTGGCTGGTACTTGGCAGCCTTTCTGCTATGCCTTACATGGCCTCTCCTTGGGGCCTGTTCACAAAGAGAGCAAGCAAGCTCTCCAGGGTCTCTTCTTCTAAGGACTCTAATTCTATCGGGGCCCCATCCTTATGACCTCATTTAACCTTAATTACTCCCTTAGAGGATCCCATCTCCAAACCCAGCCACACTGCAGGTTAGAGCTTCAACATATGAACTTTGAGGGGACACAAACATTCAGCAAATAACTATCTCTAAACATAAACTCTTTCTAGGCTATCATTTAATAAAATGTTAGTACTCCCAAACTATAGCTAAACAGACAATAAAAATCTGTTAAGTATACAAACATTGAGATAAAATACTTCATTTTTTAAAATGATTCTAATAAGTCAATGTCACGCAACACAGTTCAAGTGCTGCATGAGACTTGGTCAGAGAAAAAACAAATTTAAACTATAGGAATAATTCTGTGAGAAGTTAAAGAGGCTATGGTTAGAAGATGGGGCAGAATATAATGAAAGCAGAGTCCTCAATCACCTGGAAACTGGCAGCTAATGTGGAAACAGACTGGGTGCTACTGGGTGGTCTTCCGGGAAAAGAATAACTCAAATATAGAACTCTCCAGCTGAGGATATGCAAACTGCTTTCCTTTTGATTTAGCTGACATATGGCCACACAGTAGTCTCAGCTATGATCTGTGCCTTACTACACTCCTGAAAACATCTACTACAGATAACTACGCCAGTACATCTAAGATAGGTGTCTTAAAAGGGAGCCACAAAATGAACATTCCCAATGGAAATCTATTCCCAAGCCAATATAATAGAGGAGAAAAGACTTTTTAGGTTTAATAAAAATGATACTACCAGTAAAAGCTACTAAGCTAAATGAAGGAGTATTATATATCTACTTTTTGGATTACTATGATTAATCTCTCTCCTTTTCTTATATTCTCAACTCATCTGCCAAATTAATCCTCCCAGAGCTTCATTACTCCATTATTAAAGACTACTCCTCTGGCCTCCTGAACCAAGTGCAAATTCCTCGCCTAGCATTCAAGCAAGTATCTACATAATCCAATCCCAGCATATTCAACCTTATTTTTAACACCAAACACAACTCTTGACCCAAATTTGATATTCCCCCTGCTCCTTGCCCGATGTATTCTCCACCTGCCAGCCAAAGCGTTTCCATTCTGTCACCTCCTTCGTGAAGCATTTCCTGATGACATCACACACGCTGATTTTTCCTTCAGTCAAGGACTATGCATTAAGAACCTATTTATGTTCCAGAAGTTGAGAGGGCCCCTTCCCCCAATTCTTTTTGTCCACCCTCGTCTGTGACTTAGGCTTAATAGTCTCCTTACCGTCCTAGTCTACCAATACGCCACCTTAATATATCTGTGGAAAACAATGTTTTATTTCTAGTTGGTTCTTGTGTGCAATCTTAACTGTAGGTGATTGTTTTTAGGAATTCAAACTTACGTATCTTTTATGCCCCCTACAGCACATAGCAAAGGGCTGATCACCTGGAATATCAACTGGTGTTAAGTATGTTTTTCATTTGTAAATCTTGTGAATTACTTACACTTTTGTGCCTGTCTTGAAGGGATACAAGGAAAGAGAGAAGAGCCTGACACTTGAATATTTTTTTTCAGATGCCGACATTGTCCTTAGCTATAATTGGTAAGACAAACATTTATGTAGTTCCTACCGTAGATCGGTTCAGACATAAATATTCTGTTATGGTATGGCCTTAATTACGGTTGTTCCCCAGCACCGATCATTGCTTTCTGCACATAATTAACACCCAGTATGTATGTGTTGAGTGAAAAAATGAATGTGGTCCCCCCACCCCCGCCTTCCAGTAGCTTATAAAGGGGTACAGGTTAGGGGGACACAAGCGATGAATAAACAAATAAATGAGCAAGGTAATTTCAGAGCGTGATAACTGCTATGGAGAAAATAAACCAGGATACTTAGTATCACGACCTTCTCAGCTGTTGGCCAAGCTGGAGATGCCTGTCAGTGCAGTCAGGCCACCCTGGGCACGGCTCCCGGGCCAGGAGGGCCGACGCCCGGTGCGACCCCGCCTCGCTGCGTGGGTCTGGGCACGTGGCTTAACTTCTCTGGCCTCGACCCTCCCATCCTCGTAAGATACCTACTACCTGCCCCGCGAGGGCGAGACTGAGGATTACAAGAGTCGGTGCGCAAAGTGCCAGGGACTGAGCCTGGCGACCCAGCAAGTTCACCAAGTGTCAGCAGCAATCCGAGCCGCCGGTCAGGTGCACTCACCTGGCGCTGAAGGGCAGCGAGAGCCTCGGGCTCCCGGCACAGACCCGCTCCTCCCCGCCCGGGGTGGAGCAAAGCTGAGCCCAGCAAGGTTTTGACCTTGAACTGAGGTCCCAGGGGCTGGGGAGGGGTCGCTGCCGGTCCCCGCCCGGGAGGGGACGCGCACCGGCCGGCGGGCCCGCGCCGCGGAGGGGGGTGAGCAGCGGGTGCCCGGCCGCTGTCGGGCGGGAGGCCTCGAGGGCGCGACCCGCCCCGGGCGGGCGTCCTGCGGCGGCGGGGAACGAGCCCGGGTCCCCTCCCCGCCGGCCGCTCCGAGCGCGGGCCGCGATGCGGCGAGGGCAGGCGCCGCCGCTCCCGCCCGGCCGCCCCAGCCCCGCGGAGCCGACCGCGCGACGCCGGCCCGGGGCGCGAGGCCGCCTGAGGGCGCGAGGCCGGCGCGGGCGGCCGGGCGGTGGGCGGGGCGAGGGCAGGCGGCCGGCACATGCGCACAGGCGGCGCGGCCGGCACGCGGCGCTCGCGCTCCCGGCTTAAATGAGCCCGGCGCCCCGCGCCCGCCACTTCAGCGATCCCGCGCCGCGGCCGCGGGCGGAGCTGCCCGGCTGTCCGGGGCCGCTCATCGGCTCCCATCGGCTCCGCGCGGCCGAGGGACTCAGCGCCGCCGGTCAGGAGGCGGCGCCCGTCGGGGGCCTCGGGCAGCGCCGGAGCCCGCCGGGGGCTCGGGCATGGCGGGCCGCGGGACCTGAGCCCTGGCCCGTGGGGAGGCAGCCTGGTGGCCGGCGATGGGGACGGAGCGGGGCTGCCGCCGCGCCGGGCCGTGAGCGCAGCCGCCGCCTCAGCCCCCTGAAGCGCCGGGCCGCCTGCGAACATGGCCCTGGCGCAGCTGTGCCCGGTCCTCAAAGGTAAGCGCCCGGGCGGCGGACGGCGCCCCCTGCGGGCCGAGGCCGGCGCCGCCCTGCCCGCGTTCGCGTCGCTCCCCGCGCCGGCACCGACGCGCCTCTTTGTCCCCAGGGCTCACGGCGGCTCGGAGCGCAGCGCGGGGCCCTGGCCGACTTGCTGCCCCGCGCTCTGCCCCGCACCGCACGGCCGGCTGCGTGGGGACCGTGCGGAGCGGGCTCGAGCCGGGCGGCGCCGGCCCTGAAGCCCCTGGCAGCGCGGGCCTCCGGGCTGCGCCCTCGCGCCTCTGCCGCGGATTCCGCACGGCGCTGTGCGAGTTGTGGCAGTCCTGGCGGCGCGGCGAAGGCCGGCCTTGCTCGGAGCGCAGCGGCACAGTAATTCCACGCAGTGACCGAGACGTCGTGCAGCGGCTCGGACCGGCCGCGCCGGGCGCGCCGGGATGGGGCCTGCGGGACGGCCGGTCCCACCTGCTGCGGCCGCGGAGGCTGCGGCGCCGCTGCGGGCTGGTGCGGACCCGGCCCGGCCCGGGAAGCGAGCGCGGCCGCTCGAGCTGTGCCCCGGGCGCTCCCGGACGCCGCTCCCGGGACAACCCACGCGCTGCCCGGATCTCGGAACATCCCGCCGCGGTGCTTGGCTCTTTCTAATTTGTTGTGCCGGGAATTAAAACGCACTCGGCCGCTTTGCATTGTCCAGGAGGTTATTTTCGATAACATTTATATACATAGATAATTGAGACTGCGATACAAAGTTGCTTCTGAAGCTAGAACTGAATAAATCCTTTTTTCGCCAATTCTCAGAGGGAAAACAGCACCGCCACTCAATAAAGGACTTCCCTTTTGCTCCTGCTGATTTAAATTGAAAATTAGATTAGCTGTATATTTGCAATGTTACGAAATTTTTTCATATTGAGGGGGGAGTTAAGGCATTGCATTCAGTCGTGTGTAGCTTATTATTGTATCTTACTACTTGCACAGTGACAGATTTTGATGTTTTTCTGACTCCATGTTAACACTTTTTTCAAATTTATTACAGAGTTCAGTATAATTTTCCTTTTAATTTTAATTGGACAAATCATCTACTCCAAATATTCCTAAATTCATAATTGATATTGCAGCAGTTTAAGACGTTTACCCAACTATATATATACGTGTATGTTCAGCTTGTACTAAGGCGGCTTCGGACTTTCTAGCCGGAATATTTCACAGTCAGTCCACAAATTCTTAGTGATTCTTTCATTACTTTACAATTAAGAACAACGCCGAGATTAACCCTATAGTTTTCATGTCGTAACTCCTAATTTATATAAACCTGCCTTGGAAGTTAAGGTTTTGTTTTACTCTTTTACAATAAACTGTGCGTAGTAGGATTTCTGCTAGCGCTGCCTCGGCGAGCTATTGTTCCGTCTTCCGGGCGCAGCCCCGCCGTCCGCTGCTCCTGCAGACCCGGCCGCGACGGCGCGGGGCGGCCTCGGGCGGGGAAGGGACTCGCGGCTTTTGTGCCTCCGCCGGGGCGGGCGACGCGCACCGCCCCCTCCGGCCGCCGGGCGCAGCCGTGACGGCTGCACCTCTCGGGAAAGGAGCCTGCTGACGGCGGAGCCGCAGGGAATGACAGTCTGGTCTCTGCTGTGGTCTTGTTTCTAATGTTACCCCGCCTACACTATTTTTCCCTGCTGAAGCATTTCTAAACCTCAAGCTAAACTGCTGTTGTTGTAGGATTGCTAGAGAGAAAGCAAGCTATTTTTAAGTCTTCTGCGGCATGTGCTTGTTAATGCTGAGCATTGGTCTGGAAAGATTCAAGAAATTGTTAAAAGTAGATTCTAATAAGTGAACCTGGGAGGCAGAAAGACAAGAGTGAAGGGAGGACTTTTGTTTCACTGCACACACTTGTATCACTGAATTTTTTTTTAACCAAATGCATGTATAACCTGTATAAAAATTAACATTTTTAATTTTTAAAAGTTATCTTTTAAAAAATTGGCCTTTCCCAGTGCTTCTATTCATTTTGTGCCCCAAGGCATGAAAAAGTGTTTCTTAAGTAGACTATGAGATAAATTGCTTCAACATCAAAGAGGTTCTTATCTGAAGCAGCTATTTAACATTTACGTAATTATAGATAATGCCTACCAAAGCCTTGTTTGGAATATTATGATCACTTTCTACTAAAATAAATCAGCCGTAATGAGTGTGAGATTTTAAGTAGAAAGTAATTTTAGTTCTTTAAGGTGCCATTGATTCTTTATGTTTTACTTTCAGCAGCGAGGACAAAAGGATAACCCACTAGGCTTTTAAACCTTTTATATACTGTTGAAACTGATTAATTCACATTAACCTGCTTATGATTACTATAGATCTTACAAAATTTGAGTTAACCTTCCATCAGGGTTAAATAAGTATTATAATCAAATGAAAATATTACATTAGGATTTATAAATCCATTTTGTGGTTCTTATTCATTCTGCACATTTGCTTGAGGAGAAACCTATTTGACTCAGCAGTATTTAAAGCTGTATAAACTGTGGTTAAATTTGATTTAACAGAGCACAAATATCCCTTGGAACTATATTTTTAAAATCTTGTCTGAGACTGTGCAAGTATTAACTCCTGTTCATCATTCTTAAATGTTATCAAAGACCGTAAACTGACTATACAGTTTAAATATAGTATTGAAAACTCTTTTAATAGTAAAGTTTTTTAACACAACCCTGTAAAAAAACTAACTTTTTGTTTTTTCCTCCCGGAGTTTGGAGGAAAAAAACTGTTTTAACACTGTTAATTGAAACTAATGGTTTATTACAATAAATCTTGAACTAGAATCAGCTTTATCTACAATTTGACACCAAACTGGCTATTTAGGAAAAAGAAAAACAAAATACGTGCATTACAAAGCAAGTTCAGGTGGGATGCAGTGGCTCACATCTGTAAAACAACATTCCGCATTCTGCTTGTGAGTTACTGCCTATTCACAGTCTCCTATCATTTCTCTGTTTATACTCCTGCAAGGTAATTATCAATATTTTAAAAAGGCACTTGAGATTCCAATTATTATTCCAACTCTAAGGAGTTGGAAAGGAGGATCCTAGGAGGTGATCTAATCCAGTGGTTTCCAAATTTTCCTTAACAGCAGAACTCCTTCTTCAAAGGAATTCTTATGAGAAAATACTTTAAAAACAAAACAAAAAGAACAAAAGAAAAGAGCAGGGTTGCTCTGATTGGTGGGAGGCCTTGCCCTCTCAATCACCTCAGAAATCAGGGCGGCCCGCAGAGAACTGACATTTTTCAGCATGTTTGTTATATTGCTTATATAATTAGAGTATACTAATCTGAAAGTTCAATTTTTCCCAATCAAAATGACATTAAAATGTTAAATATGCCTAGAGTAATATGTTGGAAATTACTGCACCAAAAGATATTAAAGTACTCTTTTAGATGTGACCTGATCCTGTTAAAATTTGATGGTAGTTGCTGTGGATGTCGAAGGAGGACTCATGTGTAATTAAAGTAGAGGGTACAAAACTGTCATCTCAGATCAACTGTAACTCAGGAGTTTGTCACATTTTGCAAGAAAGTTACTTTTTCTTATAAAAGTGATTGGCAGTGTGATTAGCATATGTAGGCTGGAGTGATCCCAAAGTTCATCTTCTTTCATAACTAATAAAGTAAGATTGAGTTTGATTAAATTTGGATACTTTGTTGTTGTTCTTGGGAACATAGTTTATCAAAAACAAGTTACTACTGCTCTGTCAAGTAGTATGTGGACTGTAATTGAACTCCATTCTGCTTTCATTACAGAAAATAGTAATGAGCAGGGAGACCAGTTAAATGGTTGTCACATTCTGGCATCTTGTGTTGGATTTAAAAGCCTTATGTTTACTGCTTAGATACTTAAAACAGGAAGGCTTAGAAAGTCACATTGAATTACTAAAAAAGGTAAATTGAGCCAGCTTGAAGAAAATATGAGCGGTGGCAGGGTATCTGAAGAAGAAAAAAAACTTAATTCTTTTCCCATCTCCTGATTTATACTCAAATAAAAAGATGCTGGGGGCCAGGAGCAGTGGCTCACACCTGTAATCCCAGCACTTAGGGAGGCTGAGCACTTGAGGCCCGCAGTTTGAGACTGGCCTGGGCAACATAACAAGACCATGTCTTTGCAAAAAAAAATTTTAAATAGGCAAGTGTGGTGGCACAGGCCTGTAGTCCCAGCTACTCACGAGGCTGAGGCAGGAGGATTGCTGGACTCCACGAGTTGGAGGCTGCAATGAGCTATGATGATGCCACTGCACTCTAGCCTGGGCAGTAAAGCAAGACCCTCTCTCAAAAGAAAAAAAAAAAAAGCTTAGTCATAGTCATATGTGTGGCTACTGTTAAACCAAGATGTGTGCTTATCAGTTAGCACAGGGATCTCTGTACTATATGTTGTGGTTACAAAGAAAGGTGTCCTTGGGATCCTGCTTCATTGCTTTGTGTATTCGTCTTACCTGTATTGAGTGCTATTATAGGCTAGGCAATCTTCCAGGCACTGGAGGTACATCAGTAAATCAGAGAGACAAGGCCCCTCTTTCTAGTAAGAAGAGAGAAACGATAAACAAGCCCCCCTAAAAAAAACAGGTAATATAAGTAATAATGAAAATAAAGCAAGATAAGGGAGAAAATGTAGAGCTTATTTAGAAATTGGGGAAGCCTCATAAGACCTAAGGGACAGGAAGGAACCAGCCATCCAGAGACTTTCTAGGCAGAGGGCATAGCTAGTCCCCAAGGCAAGAATTAGCTTGGTGTGTTGAAGTAATGAGAAGGCCTGTGTAGCCACAGAGAGTAATTAGAAGGCCAGAGAGGTACAGGTGCCAGATGACATAGCACCTCTGAGGTCAGAGTAATGAGTATGGGTTTATTCTAAACATAACCTGACTATACTGGAAAAATTTATGAAAGTCTGTGATGTGGTCTGATTTATATTTTGAAAAGATCACTGACTGCTGTGTACACAATAGACTATAGGGGACTGTGGCAGAAACTTCCAGTTGTCTCCCAAATTCCATTTTACCCTTCTTTAGTAATTTGAATTTTAGCTGAGCACACATTCTCCCAAAATAAAGACTATATTTACCAGCTTTCTGTAGGTGTGGCCATGTGACTAAGTCTAGCCAGTTAGATGTAATTAGAAAATGATGTGTGCAACTTAGGGGAAGTGTTGTCTTTGTTGTTTAAACTTTTTATTTTGAGATAATTGTAGATTCCGGGCAAGTGTTTTTAAAGAGAGGGGTAATGCCCTGTATCATGTTCATTCTTACTGACTAGAATGCAGACACTGTAGCTATAATGAAGATACAATGGCTGGCACTCCAGCATTTATATTGGACCATAAGGTGACCTTGGAAATGAAGGTCACACACAGCTGAATAATAAGATGGAAGCCCCTTAGGTCTCTGGTAACAATATAGCCTGTACTTTGGCCCTTGACTGCTTATCTCCAGTTTGTTTGCATGACAGAAATACATCTTATTTAAACTGTTAGGTTAGGCTTTTCTATTACTCATGCCAAACCTAATGCTACCATTATCGGAGTGTGCAAAGTCAATGTAAGCAACAAAACCAGGCAGATAGAAAGCTGTTAAATAGTCACAGAAGTGAAAAGCCTAAATGCTATCAGTAAAATTAACCTGGAAAGGGTTGCTAGAGAAAGCAGATATTAGACTGTAATTTTACAGAGGCAGAGAGGTCCATGGCAAGTGCAGATTTGTAGGAGCATTATAAGACTAGGTGGAGCATTCACTTCAATCAAGTTCAACATTTCCAAAACCAACTCAATTCCTTTTTGCCCATCCCCTGCCCTGCCCCATCCGTATTGGTCCAAACTTGTCCCTACTACAACCAAATAGGAAAAAAGGCAGCCTCTGTTCCCTTTGGTAAACGATTGCTGTAGTCTTCAAAGTGTGGTCCCCGTCTAGCAGTTTCAGCACCACTGGAGAATTTGTTAAAATGCAGATGCTCAAACCCTACCTCAGACCTACAGATCAGAATCCCTAAAAGCGTGGCCCCGAATCTGAGATTCAATAGGCCCTCAAGGTGATTCTGATGCACACTCAAGTGTGAGCATCACTGTCCCAGTGATTCATTTTCCCATACCTAGAAGTAGAATTACTGGGTGGGATTTGCACATTTTAAGCCTTAATGCATATTAGCAGATTAACCTCCAAAAAGTTGGCCAGTTTATAATCCAGTGGCATATATGAGTATGTCAGTTTCCTATAGCCTGACCAACACTAGAATCTCTTTTTTTCTATTAGTAAGGCTGAATTTTTGTATATGTGCGTGTGTGTGTTCTGGCACATTTTGATATCTCCCCCACCTCCAGTTATTTATAGTTTTTATTTATGTTTCTATCTTCAGTAAATGAAGGTGCTCTTCACCCAAAGCAAATACATAATTCACCTTTTTTTCCCCAATCTGGTATTTATTTTGTGTTTGGCTCTGAGGTAAGGATGTAATTTTTTTCCCAAGTAATTAACATATTATCCCAGGACCATTTATTAAATCTATCGTTTTCACCAAGCGTTCCAAATACCACATATATCATAGTAAATTCTTGCATATATATGTTTCTGAGCTTTCCTTGTTGTCCATGGAGATTAAGGCCCATGTCTGTTTGGTTCTTTGCCCCCAGGAGCTGCATCACTGTACGGTGGGTGCTGCATGTGGTTAACAGATCATCTGTTTCTTCCTACACCATTGCTGTGTTTTTAAATTACTGTAGCTTTACAATCAGTATGTATTATTTTTATGTATTTTATGCTATTTCTAAATTTTCCTTGGCCAATGTAAAAAATCTTCTAGATGAGCATCAGAAACATTTTAAGTCTAAAAAAAACAAAACTTAAGATTTTGATTAAAATATTATTAAATTTATGTCCTATTGGAAAGAATTATTACCTTTAACAACATTGTTTTACTATCCAGAAACACATTACTTCTCTATTCAATTTATTTACTTATTTTTATTCTAGTTTTTCTTCCCTTAAAGGGTATAATAATTTTCCAAGTAATTCTCTTGGGGTTTCTAGGTTTTTACCTATAAATAATAATTTTATCTTCTTTCCAGGATTTATTTCATTGGCCAGAGTTGCCACTGTTAAGTAACAGATGAATATATGTGACTTTGATTTTTTTTTTTTTTTTTTTTTTTTTACAGTAGAAAGTAGGGCCTTTAAACTGGAAGGCCTGGAGACAAGATTGTCTGCTTAGATTTGTATGTAACACTATGAGATTCTTTGATCAAATTAATTCAGGTCTCTCAGCCTGTTTCCTCTTTTGAAGATGACAGAAGTATGTTCCCTAAGTCTCTTTCAGACCTAACATTCTATGAAATTGAGCTGAATGTATACTAAATTCCATACTAATCTCTAAAAGAGAATTTTTTTCTTTAAATCTCAAACTAGTTCATTTATATATATGTGTGTATATATATATATATATATATATATAACTCATCATTAAAAAATGTATGAAATTAATACTGGCAAAAAAAAAAAGATTGCTTAGAGTTGAAAGGACAGTGATTCAGGGTGAAAAGAGATAGAATAAAGGGAGTGGCTTTGGAGGATTTGTGTTCAACACCTTGAATAACACCTGTCTTTATCATTTAAGTGACTTCATTTGAAATCACATCTGTACACAGGTTATTACAAGGCCTGAATTAAACCCCAGAACCAGAAGTAAGGGCATAAAACTACCTTTTTCAAGTGTCAAGTCACAAGGGGTACTCTGCAATCAAACTATATGGTTTTGGAGTTTAGCGTTTTTATTTTTGGTGTGGATTTCTAACGTGGAATTAGTGCCTTCCCGAGTACATTATCTCTGAAGTCAAAGTGTGATGTATTTCTGGATTTGAGAAATTACCGATCCTTTTGGTAAGAGGAAGAAGGAACTGTGGCAAAGAGATTGGAACTAAAGACAGAACAAAGCACCACAGAACTGCTTCATGTACTAAATAATTGCAGTGTTTAGCATTAATGGAATTTGTTTTAATATTTTAGCCTGATTATATAGCTGAAGTGATGTACAAAGATCCTGTTACACAACTTGGGAAACTGTTTATTATGATACAGGATTTAGAATGATTAAGAGTCACAACTACATCACCAAAAACTGTATCAGTAAATCTTTCTCTCTAATTGCTGCGGAGGTTTGCCCTATTCTTACTATGTCATTTTTATATTCAGCAGCACAGCTCGTTTGTTTGATTGAGTTGTGAATAGCTAGTAATTACTTGGGGAAAAAAAAAATTGTGAGCAGCCCTCTAAATAAAGTTGGAAATAATACAATAGCTTTGTTGGGCCTTGAGACTTTATTTTCAGTATGACTGGCCTGCCTGCCTTGTGTATTCTGTGCACATTTTATTAATCAGTTATTTCATACAGGCAAATTTTACTGGTCGTTGTATATCATCATTTTTCTGGCACAGTTCATCTTTTTGTCACAGTTGTACTTTTGGTCTGCTGGCTTCAGTGTGTTGATTTCTTTCTTGCCCTGACTGCTGGCTTTGTGGTTACTTCCTTAAAAACTGTGAATTAGAAATGTGAAAACTGGTGAATAGTTACGCCTGTGATTCAGGCAGAAAGGTGTACTGAGCACACAGTTTTGGCCAGTGGTGTATCACCTGGATGGTAGGCCTTGGGAGATGGTGCCCACTAATAAGATAAATTGATGCAAATGGGTGTGTTCTTTGCTGAATTATCAAATATCTAATATTACCTTGGGTTTCCTTTTGTTCATAAATCTTCTGTTTCAACAAATTGTTTCGAAACTCCATTCCTCTAACTCAGATACCATGTAAAGATATGAAGAGTTTGAAGGAAGAATTGTTACTATGTAATGTGAGATCTTCATCACTATTAGCAACCAAAGAAAGGGAAAGAGAAATTAAAGTTCTCGAGAGAAAACAGGAGACAAAGGTTAGCAAGCATGCAAAAAACCAAAGATGAAAAGGTCAAATAATTAGATTTTAAGATGTAAACTGAATGGCAGGAACTATATCTTACTTTTTGCACATTGGTGACTTTGGGCAGTAGATACTCAGCACATGCTATTGAATGAACCGTGGTGAGACTCTCCGCCAGTCACTTAAACTAGCAACCCTGCGATACCTCCGTCTCCCTCCCCCGTAACCTCCTGTAAGTTATCGTTAATCTCCCCTCCTTTCTGTTTCCACTACCACTGCTCTGTTTTACCTTCTCCAAAGAAATACTCATCTTTACTTCCTAATGATTTTCTCTCTTTTCACTAAAAGTGTAGACTCCGCACAACCATCAGGATTATTGGTCTGAAACACAGATGTGATAATGACACTCCCTAGTTTAAAAACCTACAAGGGCTTCCCATTACAGCCAGAAGTCCAAGCTTTTTAGGTTGGCCTTCAAGACTTTACAATCAGATCGTATCCTACTCCTTTTTTCTAACCTACTATAATTCTGTTTCCCTCCACACGCTAGCCAGACCGTGTTACTCAGAGTTCCCTAAAACCTGCTGTAGATCAGTGCTCGTGTATCTGTGTTTTTATATTACATCAGCTGTTTCTTTCTGCCTCTCCTGGGCTCAAGTCCTATAAGTTCCAACTAGAATACACCTTTTTACCTGAAGTTTTCCTCACTATGTTTCCTTTAAGCCTCAGCAGAATGGATGGTTCACTTCTCTGTGCTCCATTATGCTTTCTGCATACCTCTTGTTAAACTCCTTTTCACCTTGTTTTATAGATTGTCTTTGAGAATAAATTGACTCCTTGTGGGTGCAAGTTTCTCCTAACATCTATCATTTATTTAGCAAAATATCTGGCACATAAAAAGTACTCTGTGGGCTGGGCTTGGTGGTTCATGCCTATAATCTTAGCACTTTCGGAGGCCTAGGCAGGAGGATTGCCTGAGGCCAGGAATTCAAGACTGGCCTGGGCAACAGCGAGACCCCAACTCTATAAAGAGTAAAAAATATTAGCCAGGTATGGTGGTACGGCCTGTGGTCCCAGCTACTTGGGAGGCTGAAGCGGGAAGATCGCATGAGTCCCGGTCCCAGTTTGAGGTTGCAGTAGTGAGCTATGATGATGCCACGGCACTCTAGCCCGGGCAACAGAGTGGGACCCTGTCTCAAAAAAAAAAAAAGCACTGTGCACATCATCTCATTTAATCCTCATAACAACTAATGAGGTTGATGCTATTAGTATATCTTCCTTCTTTTATGAACAAGTAAGCTGAAGCAAAATGGCCTTATAGCCAAGGCAAAACTTGAACCCTGACCCAGATTGGTCCAACTTCTGAAGTCCGTACTCTTGACCATTTTGCTGTATTGCTCTTTCCACACCTGTGCATCCTCAGCGCCAGCTCTTCAGTAAATACTCTACAAGAGCTTATTCCCTGAGTCAGGGATAACTCTGCTTCACACAATAGTTTGGGCAGACTGCTAGTATATGCACCATTCATAAAAATGTTTTTAAACCTTCAAAACACGTACAAAAAACAATTCAATATGTTGTTGATTGGGTCTCAGCAATGTTTGACTTGGATAAAAAAGCTTCAGTGTCTAAATATGACTGGCTTTTGTAACATAGAACATGGCCTAGTACTGCACAGCGATAAAACAGTTTGAATTGATTTCTAGGACACTGCTGCCCCCTTACTTCTGTCTTTATTATGAATGTTCTCGTAAGTCAGACAATCTAATTCAATTTTTACTGGCATAAGCCAGTATAATGCATGGAAACTCTAAGATGGAGGAATGGTTAAGATTAGCAAAGTCTGTGGTAAAAAACAAAAGTGTTTTTTAAGAAAACCTATTAAGTTGAAAAATGCTTTAAATGCCGTATATTTTTAGTGCTTGTGTAGATAAGTACAAAGTAAATTGTCTTTTCTTTGAGTTATCTTAAGTGTCAAATAGTAAATCAGAACATAACATTTAACACTTAAAGATCTTGAGAGTGAATTTTAGTAAGAGATAGTGATTTTAGTTAATTTTTTTTGTCATCTAATTTTCCTTATAAACTTAGTAAAATGTAGTATAGACTCAATTTTGTAACTTTTCTTTTCTGTTATTTCTCTAGTGTTGTTAATAACAATACTGGTAGTGGAAGGAATCGCCGTGGCCCAAAAAACCCAAGGTAAAGTACCCACAGTGATACCATATTGCGCGTTCAGAACAGTGGGCTGGCTTGTTTGAAAGGACTGAAACTTTCGAGTGCTGTTTCCATAATCCCTTTGGGGTGTTCCAGGCTTTCTGTCAACCTATCAGCTTCGATTGAACTGAGTTCAGCTACGTTTAACTAGAGTAAATTGTCAACATAAAGTCTTGCCCTGATAAATTTTTAAAATTGGCATTACAAGTAGTTCCTAGCATGCTGTGAATTATGTCCAAAAATTAAATGAGATTCATACTTTATCACTAAGCAAAAATAAAAATCCATTTTTCCAATGTAAACAAATGAGACATTTCCATCAGTATCTTATTCAAAGCCCTTCAGTCCTGTTTTGTCTTGATTTATGAAGGAAAATTAGCTAGTGTGAATTTTTTTTTTTTGAGCCAGATTTTCATATCAGCATTTACTAAATTTCCAATATAACCTTATTTATCTTTTATTTTCATCAGAGTTATACATCCACATAAAAATCAAGGCATTCTAAAAAAAGTAATTAGGAAAAATCATCCCCCCATTTTACTCTACTTAACTTCCTGCTTCATGGAAACAATCATTCTTTTGGTATTTCCCTTGATTTCTCTAAATAACACGCTATATTGCTACTTCCTGATTATTTCAGTTTTAGACATTAAATATTGATTTCTCACTGGGGAAGATGGAAATTTAGCTCTTTCACACACCTACCATCCACACACACTTCTCTGACCTTCCGTTTGTTCCACCCTCTCAGTATAGTTATGCCATAATTCTGGTTAAATCAATATTCAAGATTTACATTAAGCCACGCATTAAACTTTTTCAATATGAATTTTGTTTCAAGTTTAGGAAATTTTTTTTTTGTTTAATTTTTAAAATTCCCTTTCCTCCATTTTCTCTGTTCTGTCTTTTCAGGAATTCCTATTATTTGGTTATGGTCCTCTTGTTTTTTGTTTTTAATCTGTTTCCCATCACTCTTTCTGCACCATGTTCTTGGAGACTTCCTCAACTTTATTCTCTAAACCAAGAATTAAAAAACTTTTTCTGTAAAGGGTCAAATAGTAAGTATTTAAGATTTTGTAGGGCATATAGCCTCTGGAGCAACTACTCTTCCGTTGTGATGTGAAAACAGCCATAGAGGGTACACAAATAATGGATGTGGATATACTCCTATTTCAGTACTATTCATTTACATCAACAGGCAGAGATGGTCAGATTTGGCCCAAGACCATAGTTTGCTGACTTCTGCTGTAAATTTTTTAATTTCTTCTATCTTTGGAAGCTTTTTTGTTTGTTTTCTGAATGTTCTTTTTTTAGAATATCCTTGTTTTTGTTTTATAGATTTGCTTTTCTGTCTCTCTGAGGATCATAAATGATAGTTTAGTTTTGTGTTACTGGTTTTTTAATATCTATCTTACCTAGCCTTTGCTCTTGTTTTGATCTCTTTTTCATATTAGAGACTTTCCTCAATGTCTGATGATCCTTGAATTGAATGTCTGCTTACATTTTAAGAGGGGCACTAAAAAGCTGATCATCAGCTGTCTGCAGGTATAGGTGGGGATGGAATACTGTGGCCCTCACTGCTGAGTGACCTGACGCTGGGGAATCCCTGAGTCTGTATCGTTAAGTCTGTGTTAGGGCCGTTTAGATTCCCCAGAGAGGAATCTTCCCATTTCCTGCTTAAAGGATCTATCTCTGAGGAGGCCTTTGGGGTGTTCATTGGGAAGAGGACGACTGGAAGTATCATCCAGTGTGTTAACATTTACTCATCTCTCCTCTTTTAGGTTCATATTTTTATCCTCAGCTGTGTCTTGTGTCACCTAGTCCAGTAACCCTGTTGTTCAACAGTTTCCAAAGAAGTAATCTTCAGTTTTCTGATGTGGTATTAGAGCAGATTCATGGAGTAGGAAAGGGTGGTATTAGAAATCAAACTGATTTCTAAACATTTTTAAACAACTTCATGTTTTTAGAAAGCCCATCTTCACACACCAGGCCTCGCCCACTTCCTAGTAGTGCCAGTTGTTATTGCTATTAATATATCTACCTCTTTGTACTTTTGGGTTTATGCCCTTAAAAAAAAATCCTTTTCGCTATTGTTTAACTGGAGTTTGAGGAGGAAGCAGAGCTCATGCATGTATTCAGTCTTCAATCTGCAACTAAAATCCCCCTGTAATCTTTGAATCTTGACTGTTGTGTTAAACTAAATATAAGGATACCATATCAGAAAGTAACTCCTGGGATCCTTTTATTTTTATGTCAGAACTGAATTTTATGGAATTTTACTGATTTATTAGCTTCTTCCACATAGTTTTACCCTTGTAAAATCCATATAAGCATTTTATTTCCCTGTTCTCTTACATGGCAAACTTGTACTCTAGCTGCAAGTTTTTCCAGCAAGCAGAGCAGACAGGCTTACCTGCCTTTTACTGCTGCTGTACTCAATTTGTGGGGCTAAATTTGGCAGTGTTTCTTAGGAAATTTTGTATATGTAGCATAGAGTGGGCAATTGTTTGGCAAGTTGTGGGGGAAAGAAAACAGTGATATTCTCTCTTGCTGTAGTTAATGTTTTAAATGATGTTTTTCCCAAAGATGGACAAAATATTGGAATCAAGCACATTCCTGCAACCCAGTGTGGCATTTGGGTTCGAACCAGCAATGGAGGTCATTTTGCTTCACCAAATTATCCTGACTCATATCCACCAAACAAAGAGTGTATCTACATTTTGGAAGGTATTTGACCAATTTCTGTCTTTTATTAGATAAATTTTTACTTTATTGTAAAATTAAATGCATTGGTAAAATGCCCTGTTTAAACCAGTTTGAACAAAATTTAAACATGTATTTGAATTAAATCTGTTAATGATAAATATTTCTGAATATTGAATACATTAACAGCATAATTGTTGAAATTTTATGGGAATTTTGAATCTCCTAAAATATACTTCAACTAGATGCATCAGTATATATGAAAAACTTCTTTGATAAGAAACTTATCAAAGATACCAGCATCCCTTTTAAGGCTTTATGCAAATTTATCTCCACATTAGTGAGTTCCTTTCATATCTTCTGTTATTTTTCTGTGTATTGTGGAAGGTACATTGTATCTCATGAACTAAGTGTTAGTTTCCTGACTTCATGTTTAATCAAGAACCATTCAGCTAATTTAATAAGTTATGTATGTCAAAGGGAAGGATTACTAAAGTTCTACAGAGTAACATTATTAGTGTAAAGTATAACATTTAGAATGATTCTTATGTAGTAACATAACAGTCTTCATCTATGAAGCAGTAACGGAGCATTGTTTGCTTTTCTCATTTGTGTCAGTACATTTATGTTCGTTCTTATTTGTGTTGCCCTGATTTGCTTATTCTTATTTTCTAGCTGCTCCACGTCAAAGAATAGAGTTGACCTTTGATGAACATTATTATATAGAACCATCATTTGAATGTCGGTTTGATCACTTGGAAGTTCGAGATGGGCCATTTGGTTTCTCTCCTCTTATAGATCGTTACTGTGGCGTGAAAAGCCCTCCATTAATTAGGTCAACAGGGAGATTCATGTGGATTAAGTTTAGTTCTGATGAAGAACTTGAAGGACTGGGATTTCGAGCAAAGTACTCATTTATTCCAGGTAAAGAATCAGTTATCTTTTTAGTGATTGGGTATCTGACTCTTATTTTGGAAACTTAAGATTGGAAAAGAGATTAATTTGGTCAAGACTTTAAAGAAATTAGAAAGATCAAAAGGGAATCAGTTCATGAACAAATAAAAACTTAATAAAAACTGAAGATAGAACCATATCACTTGAATTTTGAAACATATCCGTAGATGTTGTCACCTTTTTTTCTTAGATTTCTTTCGGTTTTATAGCATATACTCAAGGCCAACATCATCAGTGTAAATACATTTTTTTAATTATTATTATTATTTTTTTTTTTAGACAGAGTCTCACTCTGTTGCCCGGGCTAGAGTGCCGTGGCATCATCCTAGCTCACAGCAACCTCAAACTCCTGGGCTCAATCAATCCTACTGCTTCAGCCTCCCGAGTAGCTGGGACGACAGGCATGCACCACCATGCCCAGCTAATTTTTTCTATATATTTTTAGTTGTCCAGCTAATTTCTTTCTATTTTTAGTAGAAGCAAGTTTTCACTCTTGCTCAGTTTGGTCTCGAACTCCTGACCTTAGGCAATCCTCCCGCCTCGGCCTCCCAGAGTGCTAGGATTACAGGCATGAGCCACTGTGCCCAGCCTACTATTCCTGTCTTCAGAGAGCTTACAAACTAACAAGATGAAAAAATAACTTAGTAAAACAACTATATGATCTTTTTGCTTTTATTTCTTCATGCAAGTAATTTATTAATTGAAAAAAATTTTAAATATCCAAATAAAAAAATATTTGTAATTCTACCACCCTATATATAAAGTCAGTGTTAATAATTTGGTGTGTGTTCCTTCAGATGTTTTTCTACATCTATTAATTTTGTTTTAGAAAAAACTGGGATTATGCTACACATATAGCTTTGTTACCTGTTTTTGCCTGAAAAACATAAATAACTTCTTTCCGCCATCGGTAAACATTTTGGAAGTTTTTAATTTTCGCTTCAGTATTTATCTGCTCAATGCCAAAAGGATAGCATTTTCAAAACGGAAAATTTATTCAATAGACTTTACTTTTTTTAGAAAAGTTTTAGGTTCACAGCAAAACTGAGCAGAGTTATCTCCTTCCTCCCCACAAGCAGCATCCTACACCAGAGTGATACATGTGTTTTAGTCAATGAACCCACATCGGCACATCATTATCACCTAAAGTCCACGGTTTATATTAGGGTTCACTCTTGGTAGTATGTGTTCTAAGGGTTTCGACAAATTTATAAAGACATGTATCTGCCATTACAGTGTCATCTGGAACAGTATCACTCCCCTAAATATCCCTGTGCCCCACCTATTCATCCCTCTATCCCCCTAGCCCTCTGGCAGGCACTGATCTCCTTACTTTCTCCATGGTTGTGCTCTTCCCAGAATGTCATGTAACTGGAATCATCATGGATGAACCTTGAAACATTATGCTAAGTGAAATAAGCCAGACACAAAAGGGCAAATATTGTATGAATCTACTTATATAAGGCATCTAGTCATAGAATAGAATTTGTAGAAATAGAAAATAGAATGGGTGGGTTTCAGGGGTCAGGGGAGGGAGAATAGAGAGTTAATGTTTAATGAGTATAGATTTTTCAGCTTGGGAATGATGAAAAAAAAGGTCTGGAAATAAAGAGTGGTGATGATTGCACAACATTGTGAGTGTATTTAATGTGACTGAATTATACATTTAAAAATGGTTAACATGGTAAATTTTATGTATAGTTCACCACAATTAAAAAGGAGTGGCTAGTGAGCTGTTTTTTCACAATGGCAGGGAAAAGAAAGATGACTAGATGTGATATGATGTACAGGATGTTGTGCCTGGTAAAGTAGTTCATAGAAGTTTAAGAACCAACAGTTTATATCAGAATAACTCATTTGATTAAATTGGTCAGGTATTTGGTTTTATTAACTAAATCAACTAACTGAAGTAACTGATATACTTTATATAACCCATAAAGACACCATTACAAAATCTTATACATGAGTTAGATCTTTGTAACTAAGTGTAGGCTACTTGAAAGAAAAAAGATGTCAAAATAGGGCGCTTATTTGAATAATGTGTTTAAATATTAAAAAACAAATTTAACCAACTTTATATGTAAAGATCTGTATTTTGGAGACAAGTAGCTCTTTTTCTTCTGTTGTATATATCATGAGAGCAACTTTCTATGGCTTCTAGTTAAAATATAGACAAAATATACAATGCCTTGTACCTTTCACATTTGCATCTTACCATGCTTCAGAGTTTCTACCTACATTATATATAATTTTATGCTAATGACAATTTCAGGAGGATTATGTAGTGCTTCATTTTGTAGATGAGGAAACTGAGTCAGAGATTAAGTGATTTTCTCAGATCCTATGTGGCAAATCCAGGGCTAGATTCCAGTTCTCTAGGCCACACTTCCTGCTCTGTCATATTGTCTTTATGTAATGTAGATGAGGATTCTCAATTTTGTCACTAAAAGGAAAAAAACCAGCACATGGGACAATACATAAGTGATGCATAATTAGCTAACTGTGGCAATATCTGCTGTTATTTAAAGTCATGTTTATAAAATAAATTTCGTCTAGGGGTGGTAAATCTGGAAGAAATCTATTTAACAATGGTGAGAAATTAGAGAATAAAATTCTCTAAGCTATTGGTGATATGGAAATTTTGATTCAATAATGATAATATCCTAGAGATCTTGTCTATATATGAAAAAATTCTGATTAACTTACCAGATAGCTCCTATGACTTTTTTCTCCCAATGCTGTTTAATATTTAAATTTCTCTTGGACATTTCTCTGCAAAAGTGCTGAAGTGTCTGTTAGTTGTCCCTTTTTAGCAAGGAAGAGTTTAGTTTAAGTTAAAAAAGAATACTCTCTGATATGTATTCTAAGTTAAATAATTTTTTCTGCTTTTTTAAACATGTAATTTTTAAATTTAAAAAATTTTTTAATTTCATAGTATTATGGGGGTACAAACACTTTGGTTACGTGTATTGCCTTTGCACCACAATGTTGTGCAACCATCACCACTACCCATTTAAGCAAAAGGTTAGAAGACAGATTTTAATGATTATCAAAAAGGAATTTGATTCCCTTTTAACATTGACTATATTCCATTCTGTTGTATGTACCATATTTTGTTTATTCATCCGTCAGTGGACTACCTACTATTTTTGACAGTTGGTGGTGAGTTTTCAAATCAAATAAATAAATCATTAATTCATGATGGGATCAAAAATGTGAGTGTTGATCCTGGAAATGAGTTCATAAATGACCAGTGATGTGTACTCTACACCAGTGAAAGCTCCTCTCACCATGCTGTTAAATGGAGCAGTAGGTGTCATTTGAAATGTTAACCTTTGAAGTAACTATCTCAGTACCAATCACTGTCTTCTTTTTTCTGTTACAGATCCAGACTTTACTTACCTAGGAGGTATTTTAAATCCCATCCCAGGTTTAGTATTTTATCACTTTTTCCTCATGGCTTTTTGGATCAATCTTATTTTCCTTTGAACATTATTCATTTATTCTTTCTAGATTGCCAGTTTGAGCTCTCAGGAGCTGATGGAATAGTGCGTTCTAGTCAGGTAGAACAAGAAGAGAAAACGAAACCTGGCCAAGCAGTCGACTGCATATGGACAATTAAAGCCACACCGAAAGCGAAGGTATCGTTATATATTGAGTCACTTCAGAGAAGAACATAGTGTGACATGATTTGCAAAATGTGTCATTTTGATTTATACAAACATTTGTTAACTATATAAACTGATATTATAACTTCTAAAAATTGTATTTTAGTCACCTCATTGGGCACATACTAAGATCCAAGCACTGTTATAGCTAAATACAGTGAAATATAAATTTCAGGAATATTACAAATACATAAGGAGTCTTAATTGTAGAAGATTAAGATTCTTAAAATCTATCAATGCCTAATTGTCGAGTGTAAGTGTTGATGTGTATGATTATAGATTCATAAAAATATTTTTTATGGAGGAAAAATAGATTGCAAGAGGTTACATAGGTTGGTCAGAGGTTACATGGTTGGTCATACCAGTCTAAAAACCAAAATCACAAATATGTTGAGTCTTTGTTCTGTGTTGTTATCTTGCTGTCCTCTGCTAATCATGTAGAGCTTTTATTGGAAAGTACTGCAGGGAAAGAATATTTTTAAATAACTCTGACAGACTGAGATTGGTTGCTGTTAATTTATACTTCTAGGAATATCACCAGAGTTAAGACTATATTTAAAGCGTATGTGAAAAAGAGAGAAAAAGAAAGTGAGGGTGGAAGAACATACCTGTAAAGAATCGTAAAAATTATGACTGGGCATGGTGGCTCACACCTGTAGTCCCAGCAACTCGGAAGGCTGAGGTGAGAGGATTGCTTGAGCCCAGGAGTTGGAGACTGCAGTGAGCGATGATCACACCACTGCACTCCAGCCTGGGCAGCAGAGCATGACCCTGTCTCTTAAAGGAAAAAAAATCAGATCGACAGTTATGGATGGTTGTGTAGTGGATTAGATAACCTAAGAACTCACCTAGTAAGAAACACTTGGAAACATTGGGTAAGTTATAACAAATATTCTTTTAAAAAAGCATATGTGAGGCCGGGCGCGGTGGCTCACGCCTGTAATCCTAGCACTCTGGGAGGCCGAGGCAGGTGGATCGCTCGAGGTCAGGAGTTCGAGACCAGCCTGAGCAAGAGTGAGACCCCCGTCTCTACCAAAAATAGAAAGAAATGATTTGGACAGCTAAAAATCTATATAGAAAAAATTAACTGGGCATGGTGGCGCATGCCTGTAGTCCCAGCTACTCGGGAGGCTGAGGCAGTAGGATCGCTTAAGCCCAGGAGTTTGAGGTTGCTGTGAGCTAGGCTGACGCCACGGCACTCACTCTAGCCCGGGCAACAAAGCAAGACTCTGTCTCAAAAAAAAAAAAAAAGTATATGTGGGCTGGGTGCAGTAGCTCACACCTGTAATCCTAGCACTCTGGGAGGCCGAGGCAGGAGGATCACTTGAGATTAGGAGTTCAAGACCAGCCTGAACAAAAGTGAGACCTCGTCTCTACTAAAAATAGAAAAACCAGCCAACGCAGTGACACGTGCCTATAGTCCCAGCTACTCGGGAGGCTGAGGCAGGAGAATCGATTGAGCTCAAGAGTTTGAGGTTGCAGTGAGCTAGGCTGACACCACCTCACTGTAGTCTGGTCAACAGAGCGAAACTCTGTCTCAAAAAAAGAAACAATTAAAATGGTCTTGTGCTCGTAAAACCTTTGAGGCAGCTGAAAAAAATAAATCTGAAACCACCAAGGAGGCTATTGGGTTTCTATCAATAAAACACTGTTGAAGGTAAGCTCACAGCCCCAAGTTAGAACACCTGTGCTCACAGTCTGCCATGCATGAGAGTTAGCACACATAACACACAGGAAGACGTTCCCTAGATCCCCAGAAACCTAAGTGTTTTCCCACAAGAAGGAAACAAAAAGATGAGAAAGAAAAATGACCAGGCATGTTTTTTAAAGTAACCAAATATAAATTCTGTAAATAAAAGTATGGTTATTAAAAGATAAATCCAAGGAAATTACCCAGAATGTAGTGCTGGGACAGGGTGGTAGTTTATTAAGTATTTTTCAAGAACTACGGAAAGGCATGACACAGTGACTCCCAAGGAGGAAAAATGACTTTAGAGTGACACTGACTTGCATTGTACCCCACAGACAAGGAGAAAAATCTTTAAAAAACTACAGAGAAAAGAGATTGCGTACAGAAGGATGCTATTAAGATTGTTACCAGCATTATCAATAGCAAAGTTGAAGCCCAAAGACAGTGAAATAATGTCCTCAATGTTGAGAGACAATTAAGAACTGGTAACCCACATATCCTTATGCAACTAAACTGTAATTCAAGAATGACAGCAAAATGCAGGTATTTCTGGGAAAAAATAATTAATGAACCAAATGTTAAAATTCAAATGTATTCTGTTCATAGGATAATTACAGGAAAAATTAAAGGTATAAAAATAGGAAAAAATTACCAGGCAAATACAAAAAGAGAGCTGATATAACTATTAAAATAGAAATCAAGAAGGTCACTAATTCACAAGGAAGATATAATAATTTAAAATCTTAGGCATTAATAATATAGCCTCAAAATATACAAACATAAATTGATGATTGCCAGGGAACATTGATAAATCCACATTTACAGTGAGTAATTTTTTTTACCTCTTTCAGTAATTAATAGGTCAAGCATACAAAAAAATAAGTATAACTAAAAAGATTTGATTTAAACAACACATATCTGCCTAATGGACATAGTGTCTTGCTCCCAGCATCCAGAGAATGTGCATTCTCTACAAGCATGCATTAAACATATGTCAGAACTGATACATGCACTAGGCTACAAAGGAAGTCTGAACATACACCAATGTTCGGTATCACACAGCATCCTCTGACAACAGTGCGATTGAACTGGGGATCAGCAACCAAAAGATTACTCTAAAACCCCATATGTTTGGAAGTTTACTACTGTGCTACTTAGTAATTAATTTATAGGTCACAGAAGAAGTCAGGGTGGAAATTTGAATACATATAAAATTCAATAATGATGAAAATACTGTATATTAAAAAATTGTGGGGTACAACTAAAACAGTACTTTGAGGGAATTTATGACTAAAAATGCTTCCTTTAGAAGAAAAAAAGATTGACTTTTAATTAGCTAAGATTCAATTCAAGAAGTTAAAAGAATGGCAAATGCAAAGAAAGTAACAAGTAATAATTTTTAAAAAGCAGAAATAAATTAAATTAAAAACAAAGATACAAAAAGAGTGAGTCACTGAAACCCAAAGCTGGCTCTTTGTAATAGGTAACAATAGGCAACCTTCTGCCAAGATTTTTCTAGAATATTAGGAATGGAAAAGGTCATAAATCAAGTACAGCAGAAATTAAAAACTATTATGAGACAAACCAATTATGAAGTAGACCTGCTGAACAAAAAACAAAAATCTGTGTTTCTTTAATAAATAAATGACAAAGGGAAAAATAAAAACAGGAGGACCTATTTAGATTAAAAGAGATATAAAAGTCAAATGAACTTAGGGATTCAAACAAACTATAAGTGGGGGGAACTGATGACATTAACAGACAATTAGAAGTTTGAACACTAGTATTTGATAGTAAGAAGTTACTCATTTGTTTGGTTTGATAATAGTACAGAGGTTAGTAGCTTTAGTGATAACCTGGAACTATTTACAGATGAAATGATTTAGTGTCTGGAGTTTGTCTCTAATATGTAAGGGGCAGAAGTAAGGAGAGACATAGATAAAATAAGATTAATTGTTGAAGTCAGGGGATGAGTACATGGATATATGATATACTTTGTCTGCTTTTACATATTAGAAATTTTCAATAGCAGCATTTTAGGCCAGGCATGGTGGCTCACACCTGTAATCCCAGTACTTTGGGAGGCTCTGGTGGGAAGATGGCTTGAGGCCAGGAGTTCTAGACCAGCCTGAGCAACATAGTGAGACCTGTCTCTACAAAAAAAATGTAAAAATGAGCCTGGCATGATGGTGTGCACTTGTAGCCCTAGGTACTGAGGAGGCTGAGGTGGGAGGATCGCTTGAGCCGAGGAGATCGAGGTTGCAGTGAGCTGTGATTGCACCACTACACTCTAGCCTGGGCAACAGAGAGAGACCCTATCTCTAAAAAAAAAGAAAGAAAGAAAAACAAAGTGATTTAGATTATCATAAGAACATTATGAATAATTCTTTATTAATAAATTTGTAAGCTGGAAAGTATGGAGAGAATCCCTTTTTTTTTTTTTTTTTTTGTCTCTCTTCACTCATATTCTCAGAACTCACAACAGGTTAGGATGCTAAAACCCTGAGGAAAACTTGTCTTTCTAGCCAGAGGAACTGGGTAAAGGAGACCAAGTTGTTGTCTAGAGAGTATGAAGGAGGTCTGGGAGAGGGGAGCACTGGAGAAGGGGAAGCACTGTTTCTGGCTTTCCTCCCAAGCTGCATAAACACAGAACAGACACAAAGAAACATGGCACCGGTGTTGGAAACCACATTACAATATAAACCATCCAAGTCCCTGACCGGGGCACATCCTGGGCAAGCCGACACAGCACAGCAAGGGCTTTGAAACCTGAACCAGCACTGCGACTGCCACCCACACAAAGTGAGACAGAACTTGCAGTCTGTACCTAATGTGTTTGACTTCCTGCTGAAACAAAACAAATAATAAAAGTCAACATTTTCCAGTGATTTTTAATAAGATCCAGAGTCTCACAAGGTATTGAAAATGTCCAGGATACAATAGAAAATTACATATAAAAAATAGGAAAGTTGGATTTGTTCTGAAATGAAAAGCAATCAACAGATCCCAACCCTAACAGAACCCAGATATTGGAATTGTCAAAAACTTTAAAACAACAATATAACCATGCTCCACTATGTGAAGGAAACACTCCTGAAGAGTGGAAAGGTGGTATTCAGCAGAGGAATAGAAAGTGTCAAAGAATCAAGTGGAAATTTTCGAACTGAAAACAATATAGTATCTGAAGTTTTAAATATTCCCTGTCAGATCGGCTCAATAGGAGAATGGAGATGAAGGAAAGTCACTGAACTTGAAGATGAATCAGTAGAAAGTATCCAGTCTGAAATACAGAGGGAAAAAATACTTAAAAACAAATTAATACACCCTCAGGGACCTGCAGAACAATTTCAAAAGGCCTAATGTGTATGTCATTTCATCCTAGAAGGAGAAAAGGCAGAGACTGGTACAGAATAAATATATGAAGAAATAATGCCTAACAAGTCCCAAATTTGGTGAAAGACATATAAGATATAGATATAAGAAGCACACATCAAAATCAAATTACTTGAAACCAAATAATGAGATCTTGAGATCTGCCAGAGGAAAATGATGCATTTTATATAAGGAAGCATTGATTTGAATGACACTGGATTTCTCTTCAGAAACTGTGGGAGCCAAAGGTAATGGATTAAAATCTGTAAGTGTGGCGGGGGAGAACTGTGAAATCAGAATTTTATATCCAGCAAAACTTCTTCCAAGAATGAGAGCAAAAGAGAGATGTACTTGGAAGACAAAGAGAATTTATCACTTAACAGACTGCTATAAAAGAAATTATGAAGGAAATTCTTTAGATAAAAGAAATACTAGGAAGAATCTTGGAGGTTCATGAATGAAGGGAAACAAATGGTAAATATCTGGGACATTTTACCAGTGTCTGGAACAAAGCAGAAGATATCACTACAGAACCTACCATTGTTAAAGATAATAAGAAAATATAATGAACAGTTCTATGCCTGAAGATCAGATGACTTAGATGAAATGGGCAAATTTCTTAAACACTACACACTGCCCAAACATATCCAAGAAGAAATAGGTAATCTGAATTGTTCTATATCTATCCCAAAAATTGAATTCATAGTTAAAAACCTTCTAACAAAGGTCCAGGCCTAGGTGGATTCACTTGGCAAATTGTACCAAACATTTAAGGAAGATAATGCCAATTCTTCACAATCCCTTTGAGGAAATGAAGAGGAAGGAACGCTTCTAAACTCATTTTATAAGACAAGTATTACCCTGATACTACTACCACCAGACAAAGACATAAGGAAACTCGATCAATATTCCTTAGGAAAACAGATGCAGACTAGCTGGTGGTAGATTTGTGATGTCACAGTGCACACTGCAGTGACCATAAAATGGCATGATGTGGAAGCATTTTCAGGGGATGCAGAAGGGATTAAGAGACAAGATGTTTATTCCATGTGCTTTGCTTCATTTAGTACATAGCTCGTTGGCTAGTGAACCTAATTGTAAACTTTTAGGTATTTTTGTACAAATAAGGGACTGATGTTATGTTTCTTTTTTTCTTTTTTTTTGATGGCAGGTGCAGGACATGATGTTCTGTTTCTTGTCATTAGAAATAAACAATACTGTGTCTTCGATTTTAAAAAGATAGATGCAAAATTTGTCAATAAAACATTAGCAAATCTAATCCAGCATTTTAAAAAAAAGTGTATAAGTCATCACAACCAAGTGTGGTTTATCCCAGGATTACAAGCCTGGTTCAACATTTGAAAAATCAATGTAATTCACCATATAAACTAAAGAAGACTATGATCCTCTCCATTTATTAAAATTCAATACCTGTTCATGATAAAAATCTCAGAAAGGTAGGATGAAACAGTATTTCTATAACCTGGTAAAGAGCATCTTCAAAAACCTACAGCTGACACTATACTTAATGGTGAAACCTTGAATTCTTTCCCCTTCAAAATTAATAATAAGCTAACTCCTATTCACTGTACTAGAAATTGTAGTCAGTGCAAAAAAGCATGCAGATTCAAAAGAAAGAAAATTATCTTTTAGCAAATGACATGGTATCTATATAAAAATTTACATAAAATTGAGAAAAAAGCTCCTGGAAAAATTAAATCAGTTTAGCAAGGTTGAGGATAGAAGACCATAAACAAAAATCATTTGTATTTTTATATGCTAGAAATGCACAATTGGAGTTCAAAATTAATAAAACAGTACCATTTAAGATATTACTGCATAAAAAAATATGTGCAGCATCCATAAACTAAAAACTTACAGAACTACAACAAAAAAATTCAAAGAATTTTTGAACACCTAAATAAACAGAGAGATGTACTGCATAGATCTTTGGTGGACTCAGTAGTGCTAAAATGTCAATTCTTCTGAAATTGGATCTATAGCGATGAATACAATTCCAAAGTCTATTTACAAACTGATGCTAGGACTTAATGGGAAGGCAAATAATTATAAAAGCCAAAATTATGTTGAAAAAGAACAAAGATGGAAGGCTCACTAATTTGAAGACTTTAAAGCTTCATAGTAAAGACAGTGTGGTACTGACAAAAGGACAGACACATAGGTCAATGGAACAGAGTCCAGATAGTAGATTTATACAAATATGGTTAATTGGCTTTTGATAGATATACAAAGGCAATTCAGTAAAGAAAGGATATTCTTTAAAAGATGGTGCTAGAACATATGGATAACCATATTCTAAGAAAAACTATGAACCTTAACCTATACCTGATACCTTATACAAAACTTAAAATGGATCATAGACATAAGTGTAAAATTATAAAACATTTAGAAGAAAATATAGGAGAAAATCTTAGTAACTTTGGATTAGACACAGAGTTCTTAGATACAATACCAAAGGAGTATCCATAAAAGAAAAATTTATAAATTAAAGAACTTCTCTGTGAAAGACACTGTTGATTGAAGAGAAAAGCCACTACTAGGAGGAAGTATTTGCAAAAGATTTCTTTTCTCCAGAACTCAAAACTCAAAAATGAGAACACAACCCAATTGTAAAACAGGCAGATTTTAACAGAGACTTTACCAAAGAAGATTTAGTTGTTACCAAAATGCGCATTAAAACCACAATAAGATAGTACTATACTCCATTAGAACAACAATAATTTTTAAAAAGCCAATACCAAGTTCTGGGACGTAAGAGGAACTGAAACTCTGATAAATTCCTGTAGGAATGCACAATGCTATAGCCACTCTGGAAAACAGTTTGGTGGTTTCCTATAAAGTTACCTTGTGACTCAGCGGTCTCTTCTGGATGGGTATCCAGGAGAAATGAAAACTTATGTTCATAGAAAAAAGCCTATATGTAAATGTTCATAGCAATTTTATCCATAATAACCAAAAACTGGAAATGGTCCAAATGTTATTCAGCTACTAAAACAATAAACTGTGGCACATCTGTACAGTAAAATCTATTCTAAAATAAAAAAGGACAAACCATAGATAGATGCAATAACCTCAGATGTGTCATGTTGAGTGAAACAATCCAGACTTAAAAGGCTGTATGTTCTATGGTTTCATTTATATGAAGTTCTGGAAAAAGTGAAACTACAGGACAGAGAACAGATCATTGCTTACCAGGGCTCAAGACTGAAGGTGGGTTTTGAATGCAAACTACCAGCATATGAGAATTGGGAGGCAGAGGGTGGGGAGGCGTAATGAAACACTTGTTGAAGTGTCAGCAAGGATTCAGTAATGGAAACCCTCTTAATTTGCTTAAGAAGTATAAATTGCGGTCAGAGAGGCAAGATGGCAAATGAGAAACACCTCTAGCCAGAGTGTCTCTGCAAGAAGGAAAGATTTTACATGAAAGAGAAAAAAACAGACAAACACATATGGATCAGATCAGAGTCAGAGGAAGGGTGCCTGAACTACAGGAGACTCCACAGGAAGAGGTTGTGGAGCAGAACTGCAAGGAGATTAATCTGATGCAGGAATTAAGCCCCAAAAGGCTTGGAGACCAACAAGAAGGGTAGGTGGAGTGGTTAAAATTTCTCCCCCTTGCATCTCAGACTGCTGGGGGCTCTCAAGCTGCTAGAGAGACCTGCTGACGCCAGCCCAGAGACTCCTGCCACCAGTGTGTGGAGAGCCTCTTGTGGGCAAGGAACCAGGCTCTCAGCTCCCTCAGCACCTCCCACCCTACATACCTGAGCCAGTTGGCAGGCATCATATTGCTTCTCCACTCACTGGGCGCCTTTGTCCTCTCTGGGGGCCTCAGCTCCTCAGGGTCCGTCTTGCTCATCCCCAACTCTGGCCCAGACTGCAGGAGCCACAGGGGTCCAGTGAGTCCCAGGAGATCTGCAGGACTCCAAAGCCTGGTCATTCTGAGGAGACTGCCTCCCAGAGAGTGTTGGAGACTACTGGTATGCAGTCCTTTGTCCACCTAGTCCTTCATTCTCCTCTTCCCTTGCCCTACCCTCGGCTGCTGAGAGAGACAATTTAGCCACCACCCAGAGGCATCCACAGGGAACAGGGTTTGGACCTTTCCTTCTGGGGCCCTGCAGTGGACTGAGGGGTGCTTGGACTGTGAGCTCCCCTTCCTGGTGCTCCTTGCCTGGTGACTTCAGCAGAGCAGAACAAATCTCTGTGAATTAGTCTACTAAGGTGTACATGCCTTCAGGGGCAGATCAGAGTGGGTTCTAGCTGCAGCATGCTCAAGCGGCACTCCTCCCATGGGAGGGCCGAGCTCCAAGCTCAGGCCAGGATCCTGGGCAGGGAACCTCCTGGCCCGCATAACAGTTGAGGGGCAGCTCGGCTGGCTTGTGGTCCTGCCTACAGGTAGAGGCCCAGGAAATACCACAGAATAGGGGAGGGTGGAATGGAGCAAGGCCTGTTCCACACTGCCAGACTGAGGGTCTCAGACAGCCCCACGTCCACACACAGACTATCTGGTCAAGTGGGGCCACTTCAGCCCTCCCTGGCAGCTTTGCCTAGGAGCAGGGAACAGACCTTTGGCCCCTGCTAAAAGCATTTGTGGAGTTTAAGGACATGCTCACCCAAACCAGCCCCACCCAACCTCACTCCCCCACCTGCCCCCACTGAGGTGGAGAATAAGGGCACACCTGGGCCCCACCTACCCCTGGGGCACTAGAGTGCTTCTCCAGAGGAACCAGAGCTGGTCACAGGACCCCAAAACAACATTGTAGCTTGTTCCAGCAAGCGCCGCCTACTGACAGGTCAATTCGCATGCCCTTTTACTGTACTTACTGACTCACCCACAAGCACTACCTACTGGCTCAGAGAATAAACTGGGCTGTCATTGTCCAAAAAAATCCATGGAAGCAACAGCTGCTCCAGATAGGAATCAGTGCAAGAACTCTGGAAGTATGAAGAATCAAACCAAAAGACACACCCAAAAGGGAACACCAGCTCTCTAGCAATGGATACCAACCAAAATCAGAACACTGAAATGACAGATGAAGAATTTCGAATATGAATCATAAGAAAACTCAGTGAAATACAAGAGAAAATGGATACCCACCACAAAGAAATCACAAAAACAAATCCAGTAAATGAATGAAAAATTCACTAAAGAAATTGGAATGTTAAAGAAAAGTCAAAGAGAACTTCTGCAAATGAAGAATTTATTCAAGTAATTACAAAACACAGTAGAAAGCCTCAACAATAGGCTAGATCTAGCAGAAGAAAGAATCTCAGGGATTGAAGACAACACCTTTCAATTAAACAAGTTAATCGCAGAGAAATAAGAGAAAAGAGCAAAGCCTACAAGAAATGTGGGATTATGTGAGGAGACCTAATACAAGAATCATAGGCATCCCTGAAGGTGAAGAGGAAAATACACAAGGTTCGATAAACAATTTGATGAGATATATGGACATTCTGGCCTTGCTAGGAATCTAGATACCGAGGTACAAGAAGGTCAAAGGACTCCTGGGAGATTCATTGCAAACAAGAAGACACACAGTCATCATACCGGCCAAAATAATCACGAAAGAAGCCCTCCTACGAGCTGTAAGGTGAAAGCAGCAGGTAACTTACAAAGACTTACAGGTAACTCACATCAGACTTCTCAACTGAGATCTTACAAGCCAGAAGGGACTGAGGCCTCATTCTCAGTCTTCTCAAACAAAATAATGCCCAGGCTAGAATTTTGTATCCTGCAAAACTAAGTTTCTTTTATATAGGAGAAATAAAGATCTCAGACAAGCAAACACTGAGGGAATTCATCAAGACAAGACCTGCCTTGCAGGAAGTACTCAGAACAGTGTTACATATGGATCAGCACAATAGACACTCACCAGCATAAAATCATCAAAAAGCTAAAGGTCAAAGGCCAGGTACCACAGTGGCTCAAGAGAGAGAACAAAACAACAAAATTCAACTCAACAGGATGAACGGAAATCCACCCCATTTATCAATTGTTTCAATAAATGTGAATGGCTTGAACTGCCCACTAAAGAGACATAGGCTGGCCGAATGGGTAAATGTACACAAGCCAAGTATCTACTGTCTAAAGGAAATACATCTAACCCACAAGGATGCATTCAGACTCAAGGTGAAGGGATGGAAAACAATATTCCACACAAATGGAAACCAAAAGAAAGCTGGAGTAGTGGTTCTTACATCAGATAACGTACTCTTAAAATCAACAAAAATAATGAGCGACAAAGATGGTCATTATATAATGGTAAAGGGAACAATTCAAGAAGAAGACAACAATTCTAAATATGTGTGTACCTAACACAGGTGCACCCAGATTCATAAAGCAAATCCTACTTGATCTAAACAAAATGATAAACAGCAGCACCATAATAACCAGGATTTCAACACACCTCTGACAGAACAGGACAGACCCACCAAACAGAAAATAAACAAAGAAACAATGGACTTAAACAGAGCTCTAGAATAAATGGGCCTGACTAAGATTTACAGAACATTCTACCCAGTAGCCACTGAATATAGGTTTTTCTCATGGGCTCACGGGACATTCTCTAAGATTGACCATATACTAGGCCATAAAACATGTATCAACAAATTAAAAAAAAATAAGAAATTATATCATGCATCTTCTCAGACCACAGTGTAATAAAATTAGAAATCAACTTCAATAGAAACACTCATCTGTACACAAAGTCATGGAAACTAAACAATCTTCTGCTGAATGATTATTGGGTTAAGGAGGAAATTAAGATGAAAATCAAAAGATTCTTTGAACTAAGTGATAAAGGAGACCCAGTTATCAAAATCTGTGGGACACAGCTAAAGTAGTCCTGAGAGGAAAATTTGTATCCATAAACACCTACATCCAAAAGACAGATCACAAATCAATGACCTAATGAATCATCTCAAAGAACTGGAAAAATACGGACAAACCAATCCCAAACCCAGCAGAAAAAAGAAATAACCAAGATCAGAGCAGAACTAAATGAAATTGATAAAAAAAAAACTATACAGAAGATTAAGGAAACAAAAAGTTGGTTCTTTGAAAAAATAAAGAAAATTGGTGTGCCTCTTGCTAGATTAACAAGAAGCAGAAAAGAAAGTACTCTAATAAACTCAATCAGGAATGAAAAAGGAGAAATTATAATGGATACCACAGAAATACAAAAGATCATCTCTGAATACTACAAAAATCTCCATGTACATAAACTTGAAAATCTGGAGGGAATGGACAAATTCGTAGAAACACACAGCCTCCCTAGGCTTAATCAGTAAGAAATAGAATTCCTGAACAGACCACTATCAAGCACCTAAATTGAAGCAGCAATAAGAAACCTTCCTTAAAAAAGTCCCGGACCAGATGGTTTCACACCTGCATTTTATCAGGCTTACCAAGAAGAACTAGTGCCTATCCTGCAGAAATTATTCCACAACATCAAGAAGGAAGGCATCCTCCCCAGCACATTTCACAAAGCCAACATCACCCTGATACCTAAGCCAGGAAAGGACTCAACAAAGAAAAAACTACAGACCAATATCCCTTATGAATATACATGCAAAAATTCTCAATAAAGTCCTAGCAAATCGAAGTCAGCTGCTCATCAAAAAAAAAAAAAATCCATCATGACCAAGTGGGCTTCATCCCATAGATGCAGGTATGATTCAACATACACAAATCTACAAATGTAATTCACCACATAAATAGAAATAAAAACAAATACTATATGATCCTCTCAATAAATGCAGAAAAAGTATTCAACAAAATTCAGCACCCTGTTATGATAAGAAAGTTTAACACAATAGGCCATATACAAGAAACCCACAGCCAACATCATATTGAATGGGTAAAATTGAAAGCATTCCTGCTTAGAACTGGAACCAAACAAGGTTGCCCTCTATTACCAGTTGTATTCAATTTAGTCCTAGCCAGAGCAATCAGACAAGAGGATGAAATCAAGGGCATCCAAATGGCAGCAAAAGAGGTCAAACTATTGCTCTTTGCTGACGATATGATCTCGTATCTAGAAAACCCTAATGATTCTGCCAAGAGACTATTGGAATTGATAAACAAACTTAGCAAAGTCTTGGGTTACAAAATCAATGTATACAAATCAGTAGCATTCCTGTATGTCAACAACAGTCAAACTGAGAACCAAATCAAAGATTCAATACCCTTCACAATAGCAACAAAGAAAATAAAATATGTAGGAATATATTTAAGGAGGTGAAAGACCTCTACAGGGAAAACTATGAAACACTGAGGAAGGAAATAGCAGAGGATGTAAACAGGTGGAAAACCATTCCATGCTCATGGATTGGCAGAATCAACATTGTTGAAATGTCTGTACTACCCAAAGTGATCTACAGATTCAATGTAATCCCTATTAAAATACCAACATTATTTTTCACAGATCTAGAAAAAATAATTCTACACTTCGTATGGAACTAGAGAAGACCCTGTATAGCAAAAGCAACCTTAAGGAAAAAAACAAACTCAGAGGCATCAATTTACTAGACTTCAAGCTATACTACAAGGCTGTAGTAACTAAAACAGCATGGTACTGGCACAAGAACGGAGACATAGACCAATGTAACAAAACTGAAAACCCATATATAAAACCATCCTCACATAGCCATCTAATCTTTGACAAAGCAGACAAAAAGATAAGCTGGGAAAAAGAATCCTTATTGAATAAATGTTGCTGGGGAAATTGGATGGCCACATGTAGGAGACTGAAACAGGATCCACACCTCTCACCTCTCACAGAAATCAACTCACAGTGGATAACAGACTTAAACCTAAGGCATGGTACTGTAAGAATTCTAGAAGAAAATGTTGGAAAAACTCAACCTAGGGAAAGAATTTATGAAGAAGACCCCAAAGGCAGTCACAGCAACAGCAGAAATAAATAACTGTGACCTGAGCAAATTAAAAAGCTTCTGCACAGCCAAGGAAACTATCACCAGAGCAAACAGGCAACCTACAGAACAGAAGGAAATATTCGCATGCTACCCATACAATAAAGGGCTAATAACTAGAATCTGTATAAGACTCAGGAACATCAGGAAGAAAAAATCAAACCACCCTATCAAAAAGTGGGCAAAGGACATGAACAGAACTTTTCAAAAGAAGACTAATGGCCAACAAACATGCGAAAAAATGCCCAACATCTCTAATCATCAGGGAAATGCAAATCAAAACCACAATGAGACATCACTGAACTTCAGTGAAAATGGCTTTTATCAAAAAGTCCCAAAACAACAAATGTTGGCATGGATGCAGAATAGGACCACTCATATACTGCTGGTGGGACTGCAAACTAGTACAACCTGTATGGAAAGTAATATGGAGATACCTCAAAGAACTGAAGGTATAACTACCATTTGATCCAGCAATCCCATTACTGGGCATCTACCCAAAGGAAAAAAAGACATTCTTTAAAAAAGACATCTGCACTAGAATGTTTATAACAGCACAATCCACAGTTGCAAAGATGTGGAAACAACCCAAGTGCCCATCAGTACGTGAGTGGCTTAATAAAATGTGGTATACGTATACCATGGAGTACTACTTGGCCACGAAAAACAATGGTGATCTGGCACCTGTTGTATTATCCTGGATAGTGCTGGAGCCCATTCTACTAAATGAAGTATCACAAGAATGGAAAAACAAGCACCACATGTACTCACCATCAAATTGGTATTAATGATCAACACTTATGTGCACGTATAATAGTAACATTCATTGGGTGTCGGGCAGGTGGGAGTGGGGAGGAGGTGTTAGGTATATTCACACCTAATGGGTGCAGTGCACACTGGGGGATGGACTCGCTTGTAGCTCTGACTCAAGTGGGACAAAGGCAATATATGTAACCTAAACATCTGTACCACCGTGATACTCTGAAATTTTAAAAAAAAGTAGTATAAATTGGTACAACCACATTGAAGAGCTGTTTGGCATGCTTTGGTAAAGCTAAAAATGGTCATATGCTAAAACACAGCAAGTATACTTCTACATATATTCCCAAATGAAATTATCATATTATGTGCATAATGTGAATACAAGAATGTTTACAGCAGTATTAGTTAATAATCAAGCTAAATCCAACAGAAGAATGGATAATGACTTATTTCTATAATTGGTACAAGGTTTTAAAATATGCAGAATACTATATATTTTTATAGATAAATATGAAAATATTGAAATGTGCACCAAATTAAATAAATAGTATTTCTTAGATGTCCTTACTCTTCTTTATTGAAATATTCCATGAAAAGTTAGTTCCATATTCATAAGTTTTTTAGGAGTATTATGTAGAATATTGATTACTAGAGAATCTGTGTTACTTTTTTGTTTTTTCTCTTATCAAGTTGTGATTTTGAGAGGATGTGTTACTTTTAATAAAAGTAAATTGACTTTTAAAAAGTTAAAAAATAAGTTACACACGACCTAAAAACTGAGTCAAATTTTAAAATTTAAATGTTAAACTAAATGAGTAAACAGATGGTTTTATTTAAGAAATTTAAGTTTAAAAATGTTAAAGTTGGCCGGGCATTGTGGCTCACACCTGTAATTCTAGCACTCTGGGAGGCTGAGACGGGAGGATCACTCGAGGTCAGGAGTTCAAGACCAGCCTGAGCAAGAGCGAGACCCCATCTCTACTAAATTAAAAAAAAAAAATAGAAATTATATGGACAACTAAAAATATATAGGAAAAATTAGCCAGGCATGGTGGCACATGCCTGTAGTCCCAGCTACTCAGGAGGCTGAGGCAGAAGGATCGCTTAAGCCCAGGAGTTTAAGGTTGCTGTGAGCTAGGCTGACGCCACGGCACTCTAGCCAGGGCAAAAGAGTGAGACTCTGTCTCTGAAAAAAAAAAAAAAAATGTTAAAGTTCACCATAGTCCTTGAATACTCAAAATGAGATAAACTAGTTAATGGATGATGATCAAGAAAAATATCCACTTATAAATACGCAAAAGAAAATCATTGGTGTTAAAGAGTATACAAATAGTATCTTGGTTCATTTTTATCAGTGGCCTTTTCTGGACATTTCATTTCTGTTGGGTTTTGAGGGGTTCCAATAGATAGCATCCCTCTTCTTCGGCGGAGTTCTGAACCAACTGAAAAATAAAAGTGTCATAATGTGGAGATTCAGAATAGCCCCTTTGTTACAGTAAAGGATGGGATAGAAGAAACAGCATAGTGACACAGTCAAATTAGTCTTGCTAACTCCCTGACTACCAATTCTACCTCCCATCTAAGTCTAGAGTAGGCCAGCCCATCTCAAGGGAAGTTTGTATGTGCAGAGCAAATTCACCCAGCTCACTGGTCCAGAGAAAGAGGGAGGGAAAAAGAGACCAAACTCCCCACCATCCAGTTAAGTCACTCTGCATCCCTGGGCAGAATATAGGGGTAGGGTAAGAGTAAGACATCTTCTCATGCAATTTCGAGTGAGAGAAGAGTAGTTTGTGCCTTTCCTCTGACATTTCATTTTGTCAGATTTATATTCTGAGTATTTTCTGAAAACTAGTTTAACTAAACTATTAAACTTCAGTAGTTAGCTGTACTTAGAGTAGGAAAGAGTGTCATAATCTTACATGATTTATCTTTAACCCTTGATTTTTTAAAAAATTATGTCTTTGAAGAGCGTTTACTATAGCCTTGTACAATACCATGTTTCTTTGGATTAAAAGAGCAGAGAGTAAATACTTTAAACATCCTGTGCTGACACTTAGTTTACCAATTCATAGTTTGACAAACCTAGTCATTTGTTACCTGCTATGAGCAAGAATTACACTGGGTTAGATCTGGCATGTGACCGTCTCACGGGAGCCCTCGCAGTCTGGGGAGGAGTCAGGTAATTCCAGTGCTAGTGACGCTACCACAGACCGTGAGCAGAGTGTCTTGGCTACACAAATGATGGGAGATTACTGAGAACTGACGGTACATTGAAGGTGATTTGTTGCTTCTATGTTAAGATTCATGCATGAAGATTTTGTAGTTTTGAAATAAAAATCTTATTACCATTCTCCTGTCACCATTCTCATGGCAGTGACAAACTCTTCATTTCAAGTAAACCGTTAGTCACAATTTAACTCTGAGCTGTAATTTTTTAATTGTTTCCCTTTAGTTTTATGCCCTCAAGGTATTTTTGGGGGTGGAATATGTGACATGACTTTTTTTGTTTTATTAAGCCCTTTACATTAAAGGGTAGAGGGCTGGGTGCGGTGGCTCACACCTGTAATCCCAGCATTTTGGGAGGCTGAGGCAAGAGGATTGCTTGGGTTCAGGAGTGTGAGGTTGCAGTAAGCTATGATGATGCCACGGTACTCTAGCTCGCGCAACAGAGTGAGACTCTGTCTCAAAAAAAAAAAAAAAAAAAAACAACCAGAGAAACAGACTAGAACAGTCTTAGTTCATTTAACTCCTTAGGCATCAGCCTTTTATCTATTATATCTTTCTGTCAGCTGTCATAATTCAGTCTACCATGTTGGGTATGAATAGTAGAAAACTTCAAATGTGTCTTTTTAAAAGCAGTGTTTTTCTTTGTGTTGATGTTACAGATTTATTTGAGGTTCCTAGATTATCAAATGGAGCACTCAAATGAATGCAAGAGAAACTTCGTTGCAGTCTATGATGGAAGCAGTTCTATTGAAAATCTGAAGGCCAAGTTTTGCAGCACTGTGGCCAATGACGTAATGCTTAAAACAGGAGTTGGAGTGATACGAATGTGGGCAGATGAAGGTAGTCGGCTTAGCAGGTTTAGAATGCTCTTTACTTCCTTTGTGGAGCGTAAGTAAATAATTCCTATAGTACTGAGATCTTTTACATAATTTTCACTCATTCACAATACACTTATTGAGCATTTAATTTTTAAAATTTATTTGCATTTTTTAAATTTTAAAAACATTTCTAAATTTCATTTATTTTTAGAGGCAGGGTTTTTCCATGTTGCCCAGGCTGGCCTTGAACTCCAGGGCTCAAGTGGTTCCCCCACCGCAGCCTCCCAAGTAGCTAAGACTACAGTGCACGACACCACACCGGGCAGCTTTTGCTTTTGACAAAAACTGCAAATCACAGAGGATATAGAAACAACTAAATCTTGGTCCCTGTTCTTGAAGAATTGACTATCATGGAAAAAACAAATCCATGTTAATGGATAAATTGGATCACTGCCTCATTATAAAGATATAAACAAGCAGTGGGGATTGCAGAAAGTGGAAACTGATACTTTCTCTCAAGATTTTCTAACCTATCAGTAGCATTTAGCTTGGTGAATAATTATGATTCTACCAAAGCATGGTCACCAAAGATTTAGATATGCTATTGATGTTTTCTTTCTTTAATTTTTTGTTCTTAAATAACTTTAAGCTTACAGAAAGTTATAAAAATAGCAGAGTTTTCGCATATGTCCTTCACTCAGATTTTCCTAATGTTAACATCTCACAAAGCCATACTGAAAATTAACACTAATGCAATATTATTAATTAAATCTATAACCCTTATTCAGGTATCTCTAGTTTTGCTGTTTATGTCTTATGATCCAGTTTCCTGCATTGCTTTTGTCAGTTGTCCTAAGTCTTCTCCATCTGTGGCAATTAGTCTTTCTCAATCTTCCCTTGACACATTTGAAAGAATGCTGGCCAATTTAGTAGAATGTCCATCAGTTTGGGTTTGTGTAATGTTTTCTGAGGGCTTCAGTTGAGGCTATGCATTTCTATTAAGCCTGTGAAAGTATGTTGTGCTTTTCTCGGAACATCTTAGCAGTGAAGTGCAGGTACGTGATACCAGCTTGTCTCACTGCTAGGGATGTGAGCTTTGAGCACTTCGTTACACTGCTACCTGCCAATTTTCTCCACTGAAAAGTTAACTATTTTTTTCCTTTTGAATTAGTAAGTCTCTTTGAGACTATACAAATATCCATTTACTCACTAATTTTAGCATCCATTGATGGTTTCTGCCTGTAATGGTTATTACGACAGTGTTTACCTAATTTTGTTTCCATCATTCCTCCTACATATATTATTATAATTAGAATTCTGCTATAAGGAAAAACTATTCTTTTTTTCCTCACTTATTTATTCATGTCTTTGTTTATATCAGTGTGGGTTCATGGAGATTTTGCCCATTGGGAGCTCTTCACTTTGCCTCCTATATCCTTTTGATGTACCAGTTACAATTTTTTAAATCACTTTTTTTAATTTTCTGGTACCACTCAGTGAACCAGGCTCAACTTGTATTTCCCCTGCCCCAGCTCTAGAACCAACCGTATTTCACAGGAGCCCTTTCTTTATCTTACAGTAAGAGACCTGACTCTAATTATCCAATATGTATTTATTTGTTCAATCCTAATATGCACAAAAAGTTTTGTAATTGTTAACTCATATACCTCTGAGAAAGTTCTTAACACAGTACTTTATTTGCATACAATTCTTTTTGTCTTTAGCCTTACTGTCAAAATACTGTTTTCCATTTACTTAGGTTGTTTTCCTCTCACCTTTCTTTGGAGTTATGTTATTCATTTGTGATATACTTAGATTCTCTGTGATTGTTTATATTTCATTTTGTGTTCCCCCCCACATCGTGCTTTCTTTAAATTGTTTTTATCTTGGGGGCACTTGGAACATGACTGTCATTCTCAGAGAGCTTCACACAGAGACAAGATGGGAAAGTGTGGTCGCCCTGCCCTCCCTGCTCTCCAGTCCCCCCCACTGCCTCTATCCCATTGCCACCTCCCCCCCCATCTCTCTTTACACAAATGAGCAAATACTTATGTATTTTCTTATGACCCTTTTTTTCTTACATGAAGGGCAGCATTATACTCTTTTGCACTTTGCATTTTTTACTTAAAAGAATATCCAGGAAATCATGCCATATCAGTTCATAGAGATTATCCTTATTTTTTATAGATGCATAGTAGAACATTGTATATACCAACTTTATTTGGTCTTCTATTTATGGGCGTATGAATTATTCCCAATATTTTGCAATTACAAACAATGCTACAATGAATAATGTTGAGTGTATGTATTTTCATATTGTGGGAGGCATATCCTCAGGATAGATTCCTAGAAGTTGGATTGTTTGGTCAAAAGGTAAGTCATATGTAGTTTAGCTAGGTATTGCCAAATACCTTTCCAGAGGGGTTATAGCTTTTTTAAAAATTGTGGTAAAATATAGGTAACATAAAATTTACCCTCAGGCATTTTTAAGTGTACAAATCAGTGGCATTAAGTACATTCACATTGTTGTACAGCTATTACCACTATTCTTTTCCAGAACATTTTTATTATCCCAAAGTCAAACTCTGAACCCATCAAACAATAACTCCCAATTTCTCTCGCCTTCCACTCCTGGTAATCTCTGTTCTACTTAGTCTCTTGTGAATTTCTTCATTCCAGGTAACTCATACGAAGTGGAATCACACAGTATTTGTCCTTCTGTGTCTGGCTTATTTCACTCAGCATAGTGTTTTCAGGCTTTGTCCATGTTGTGGTATGTGTCAGAATTTCCTTCTTTTTTAAGGCTGAATAGTATTCCATCATGTGTACATGCCATATTTTGTTTATACATTTGTGTGTTGATGGATACTTGGGTTGTTTCCACCTTTTGGCTGTTGTGAATAAGGCTGCCATGAACATTGGTGTACAAGTGTCTGTTCAAGTTCCTGCTTTCAATTCTTTTGAGTATGTATCTGGAAGTAGAATTTCTGGGTCATATGACAAATCTGTTTAAATCTTTGAGGAACCAGCAGTGGCTGCATCATTTTACATTCCCACCAGCAATGCACAGGGGGCGCTGGTTTCTCCACCTCCTTGCCAACATGTGTTGTTTTTTGTTTTGTTTTTATAATAGCCATCCTAATGTGTATAAAGTGGTGTCTCATTGTGATTTTGATTGCCTAGTAATTAGCCCATCTTTTCATGGGCTTCTTGGCCATTAGTGTACATACTTTGGAGAAATTTCTGTTCAAGTCCTTTGCCCATTTTTGAATTAGGGGTTTTTTAAGTTGTAGAAGTTCTTTACATACTCTGGGTATTAATCCTTTATCAGATATAAGATTAGCAGATATTTTTCTTATTCTGTGTTGTCTTTTGGCTCCCTTGATAGTGTACTTTGAAGTACAGAAATTTTTAATTTTTATGAAGCCCAATCAATTTTTGCTTTTGTCACCTTTACGTTTGGTATGATCTCTAAGAAATCATTGCCAAAACCAGAGTCATGAAGCTTTTCCCGTATGTTTTTTTCTAAGAGCTTTATAGTTTTAGCTTTCACTTACATTTACACCTTTGATCCATTTGGAGTTAATTGTTGTATATGGTGTAAGGTAAGGGCCCAACTTCAGTCTTTTTCATGTGGATATTCAGTTTTCCACAGGTCATTTGTTGAAAAAACTATCCTTTCCCCATTGAGTGGTCTTGGCATCCTTGTCAGAAATCGAATGGGCTGGATGTGATGTTATGCAGCCAATAGTCCCAGTACTTGGAGCACTTGAGCTCAGGAGCTCCTGTTAATAGCCACTGTACTTCAACCTGGACAACATAGAGAAACTCCATCTCTAAAACAAACAAACAAACAAAATCAGTTGGCCATTTATATGAAGGTTTATTTCTGAGCTCTCTATTCCATTGTTCAATACCTCTGTCCTTATGCCAATACCAATGGTTTTGATTAATGTAGATTTGCAGTAAGTTTTTTTTGTTTGTTTGGTTGGTTTTTTTTTTTGAGACAGAGTCTCGCTTTGTTGCCCAGGCTAGAATGAGTGCCGTGGCGTCAGCCTAGCTCACAGCAACCTCAGACTCCTTGGCTTAAGCGATCCTACTGCCTCAGCCTCCCGAGTAGCTGGGACTACAGGCATGCGCCACCATGCCCAGCTAATTTTTTTTTTCTATATATATTTTTAGTTGGCCATATAATTTCTTTCTATTTTTAGTAGAGACGGGGTCTTGCTCTTGCTCAGGCTGGTCTTGAACTCCTGACCTCGAGCAATCCACCCACCTCGGCCTCCCAGAGTGCTAGGATTATAGGCGTGAGCCACTGCGCCCGGCCTTGCAGTAAGTTTTGAAATCAAAATGTGAGTCCTCTTTTTTCTTCTTTTTCAAGACTGGTTTGGCTATTCAGTATCCCTTGAGAGTCCATGCATTTTAGAATGGGCTTTTCTGTTTCTACAAAGTAACACTGTTGAGATTTTTGATAGGGATCACTTTAATTCTGTGGTTCACTGTGAGTAATACTGTCATCTTAACTACAGTGAAGCCTTTCAATCCATGAATGCAGGATATATTCCTATTTATTTGTCATCTTTAATCTTATTCAGCAATATTTTATAGTTTTCAATGTACAAGTCTTTTGTCTCCTTGGTTAAATTTATTCCTAAGTATTTTATTCTTTTTTATACTATTGTAAATGGAATTATTTTCTTAATTTCCTTTTCTGATTGTTCATCATTAGTGTATAGAAATGCAGCTGATTTTTGTGGGTTGGTTTTGCATCCGGCAACTTTGCTGAATTAGTTTTTTATTTTATTTTTTATTTTTTGAGACAGAGTCTCACACTATCACGCTGTGTAGAGTGCAGTGGCATCATCTTAGCTCACTACAACCTCAAACTCCTTGGCTCAAGGGATCCTCTTGCCTAAGCCTCCCAAGAAGCTGGGACTACAGGCAGCACCACAACACCTGGCTAATTTTTCTATTTTTAGTAGAGATGAGGTCTTGCTCTTGCTCAGGCTAGTCTCAAACTGCTGAACTCAAGCAGTCCTCCCGCCTTGGCCTCCCAGAGTGCTAGTATTGCGGGTGTGAGCCACCATGCCCAGCCTGAATTAGTTTATTAACTATAACAGGTGTGTGTATGTAGTCTTTAGGGTTTACCACATATAAGATCATGTCATCTGTGAACACAGAAAATTTTATATTTTCCTTTCCAATTTGGATACCTCTTATTTCCTTTACTTTCCTAATTGCTCTAGCTAGATCTTCCAGTACTCTGTCTTGATCCTGATCTTAGTGAAAAGCCGTCAATCCATTGCCATTGAGTATATTATTAATAGCTGTGGGTTTTTCATAAATGGCCTTTAGCACATTAAGGAAATTTTCATCTATTCGTAGTTTATTGAGTATTTTTGTCAAGAAAGGGTGTTCAATTTTCTCAAATGCTTTTCCTTTTCAGTTAACATTAACATGATCATATTTTCTTTCCCTTCATTCTGTTAATGTGTGATATATTAAATTGATTTTCGTATGTTGAACCATCCTTGCATTCTGGGAATAAATCCCACTTGGTCATGGTGTATAATCCCTTTATATTTTTTAGAATTCTGTAGTAGTATTTTGTTGAGGATTTTTATGTCAATGTTCATAATGGATTTTGGTCTGTAATTAGTTTTCCTTTCTTACATCTTTTTTTAGCTTTAGTATCAGGATAATGCGGGCCTCATAGAAGGAACATGAATGAAGTGTTTGTTCTTCAACTTTTTGGAAGAGTTTGAGGAGTGGTGTTAATACTTCTTTAAGTGTTTATTTGAATTCACCAGTAAAGCTATTCTTTGTGGAGAGGTTTTTGATGACTTCTTTAATTTCCTTGCTAGTTATAGGTCTATTCAGATTTTCTGTTTCTTTCTGATACAGTTTTGGTAGATTGTGTGTTTCTAGGAATTTGGCCATTTCACCTACGTCATCAGTTTGTTGGCATACACTTGTTCTTAGTATTCTCTTATGATCCTTTATATATGTGTAAGATCTGGAGTAATGTCTCCACTTGCATTTCTGATTTTATAATAACTTGAGTTTTCCTTTTTTTCTTAGTCTGTCTCATTATAGCTAAAGGTTCGTCAGTTTTGTTATTCTTTTGAAAGAATCATTTGGGTTTTTTATTTTATCTATTTTATCTATCTGTACTCTGATCTTTATTATTTAGTTACTTCTGTTAGCTTTGGGTTTAATTTGCTCTCCTCTTTCTAGTTCCTTAAGGTATAAAGTTAAGTTACTGGTCTGAGTTCTTTCTTCTTTTTTAATGTAGGCATTTACAACTGTAAATTTTTCTGTCAGCTCTGCTTTCACTTCTCCCCATAAGTTTCAGCATGTTATGTTTTTCATTTCATTTGTCTGAGGTATTTTCTAATTTCCATTGTGATTGCTTCTTTGAAATCATGACTTTGAAAGTTGTATAAGAATGTGTAGTTTAATTTCCACAAATTTGCAAATATTTTTGTTTTCCTTCGGTTATTAATTTCCAGTCTCATTTCAATGTGATTAGAAAAGAAATTTTGTATAATTTCAGTCTTTTAAAATGTATTAACACTGGTTTTTTTGGCTGAACATATATGATCTATTCTAGAGACTGTTCAGTGTACATAAGGAAAATGCATATTCTGTTGTTGGGTAGAGTTTTCCATGTACATATTAGGTCCAGTTGAAAGTGATGTGTTAAAGTCTTTATTATTGTAGAACTGCCTATTTATCCTCAATTCTGTCAATGTTTGTTTTATATTATATATTTTGGAGTTCTGATTTAGTCCATATATGTTTATAATTATTTTATCTTTTTGGTGAATTGACCGTTTATCAATATATCATGTCCATTTTTGTCTGACATTAGTATTGCCACCCCAGCTCTCTTTTAGTAACTATTTGCATGGAATATCTTTTCCCATCCTTTCACTTTCAACCGCTTTGTATCTTTAGATCTAAAGTGAGTGTCTTATAGACAGCATATAGTTAGTTGGATCTTTTTTAAAATCGGGTTTGCCAATCTCTTTCTTTTGATTGGAGAGTTTGTTTACATTTAAGGTAACTACCCATAAGGAAGGACTTCTGTCATTTTGGATTTGTTTTCTGTCTTTTAGCTTTGCAGTCCCTTGTTTCCTCCATTACTGCTTTCTCTTGTGTTTAGTTGATTTTTTTTGTAGTGACTAGTTTTGATTCCCTTCTCATTTCCTTTTGTATATATTTTATAAATATGTTCTTTGTGTTTACCATGGAAATTGTGTCTTTGTGTGAATTCTTTAAGTCTTTAGAAGTTATCTTTACTGTTTGGTGAGCATATAGGAACTTTTTCATATTTAGGGTGGTATAGCTCATATACAGACAACTAACCCAGCTTAAAAGTGGAGAAACTTGGCCAGGCATGGTGGCTCACGCCTATAATCCTAGCACATCGGAAGCCAAGGTGGGAGGATTGCTTGAGGCTAGGAGTTCGAGACCAGCCTTACAAAAACGAGATCCCATCTCTACAAAAATACAAAAACTGACCAGGTGTGGTGGTGAGCACCTGTAGTCCCAGCTACTTGGGAGACTGAGGCAGGAGGATCACTTGAGCCCAGAAGTTTGAGGTTGCAGTGGAGCTATGATGACGCCACTTCATTCTAGCCTGGGCAATAAGCAAGATCCTGCCTCAAAAAAATAAAAAGAAAAGGAGAAACTTTAAGGGCAGATTCTAGGATTCTTCCCTTAGATTCCTTAAAATTCAAATAAATAAATCCCCACCAGGAAAAATTGGTTCTCCTGTATTTTTTTACCTTTCTATCTCCTAAAAATCCAAGTGATGTATCAGTACTTACTTGTAATATTTATTTGTTTATTTTTCTTATCATAAGTGTAGATCATATTACATTATGTTTGGCAAAATCTGCTTTCAGAAATATCGTCATTTTTTTACTTGATGTTGAATGGCCCTTAACTTGAATCTGCATTTGGGCAGGAATGATTAGCCTCTCCAACTGGTCCCTTTCTCCAGATTCATCTCATACATGAAGAGAATTACATTTTAAGGCACATCTGAACTTCCCAGATATAGTCAACTGTATATGTTCACATCACATGTATTCTCAAAATAAATGGTATATCTCATCTCATGTCCTCATGAGGAGAACAAATATTTTAGCTTTTATATGACTGATGAATCTGTTAAAATGTCAAGTTATGTGATTTGTGCAAATCTGAAGTTTGTAAATACACAGGTCTAACAATAAAATATCATCAGATTTTTTTCTTGACAAATTTGAAAATTAATAGTTTTTCTCTTTACTTATATTTTATTATATTGTTATTCCATGCATTCTATATTGAAATCATGACTGTTACCACATACAGGCTTTATTATAGCTGAACTCTTCTACCTATAATTTTAAAGGACTTTATGAGTTGCCAGATGGTCAGTGTGTTATGAAGCCAGTTTGGCCAACCAGCCCTCCTACCTGCTTTCCATTCGTTTATTTAACATTTATTGTACGAGGTACTGTGTTTGATGCTGTGAAGACACAGAGATCAATGAAACAGTCCCAGCGCTAAAGGGTTTTACGGTCAGTTAGGAAAGGTGACATATATGCAAATAATGACAGTACAGAATTAACTATGACAAAGACCGTTTGAGAAATAAAACAAGGTGCTTTCCTGTTAAATATCCTGGTTACTTCAAGCAGGCAGTGTCATCGTGGAGCCTTTGAGTCTTTGAGTGTAGGTCTTTTGAGTTTATCCCTGACAGTAGGTATATTTTAGAAGGTAGAAATGTTCATTGAAGTTATTATTCCAAACAGAAGCAGGGGAATGAACAAAGGCATTGAACCAGAGCTAATTTGGACCAGTAGAGAAGGGAGTCAGGAAAGGTAGATTAAAGCTGGAATAAGAAGGCCTTTAAAGTAAAGGCTAAATTTAGATTTTATCTTATAGGCATCAGGGAGTTTTGTGCCACAGAGTGACATCATCAGAGCTGTGCTTTAGATGGGGCCTGGAAGCTAGTTGAAAGGTGACTTCCATAGTCACCGTGGGCAAACATGAAGGTCTGAATCAAAACAGTGGCAGTGAGAATAGAAAAGAATTGTGGAGATACAATCAGCAAGATTTGGTGACTAATGAAAAATGAAAGGTAAGAGGGAATGAGTCAGAATGCACCCGTAATTTTGAGTCCGACTGACTTGGAACGTGGAATTGAACAGGTAAGACGGAAAGTGTTCTGTCGTTTGGGACGAGGCGAGCGTCTCGGGCGTTGGGGACCGGCGGTTCGCCCCGAGGGAACCGTCCCCGCCACCTGGTCACAGTGGATGAGCTTGTTTCTAAAACTTTTTTTTTAATTTGAGGACTTTTCAAACTTAAAAACTAAAAAACTATGCAGAGGCTGTTTCACCGTTTTAAATAACTACAAATCAGTGCTTTATACAAGGACAGGATGAACAAGAAAGCCTTTTAGCTCCCAAGCGTTACTCCCCGCCTTGTGCCCGCGCCGCCGCACGCTGCCCCCGGCCCCTGTCTGCGTTGGCGCGCGCTGTCATCATAGAAATACCTCCCAGATTTCAGAGGCTTGGTGTGAACAAAGAATGCCACATGCCTCATTAATAGTATTTTAATTGTGTGATTAAATAAGAATATTTCGAATGTTGTTTCACAGCCTTCTCAGTGCCACCCACATGTTAGGTAATTTGCTCGAGGGACTCACGGGACCCAGCATTTATTTGTGCTGCGCTGACGGCTCGGATTGACTGCAGTGACAGGGAGCGCGACAGGGCCCGCGGGGAGCGCGTGGGGCCCGAGACAGCCTTGCGCAGCGGTCCGCGCTCGCTCTGCGCGGGGAGCCCCTGGCTGTTAGCGACCCGCAGCGCCGTCCCAGACGCCACCCGACGGCCACCGGCGAGCAGGACCTTCTCGAGGAGCAGCCTCAGGCCTGCTAGAATGTTAACTCTACACAGATAGGCTGAATAAACTATATAAGTAAAATTGATTCCACCCACTTCCTTTTACTTTTTAATGTAGCTACTTGCTCACATTTTTGGCTCATATTTGGGCAGCACTCGTGTAAATCTGAGATAAGAAATTTTTCTCTAATGTGTTGTAGTTAAGGTATTTTCTGTATATACACTAGTGGTTTTTTGATAATAGAAATCTGAGAATTAAACAGGTGAAAAATCTCCCTCAAGTGATCTCTTTATATTAACTAATCACTAAATGTAAGACTTAAGTTGTAAGGCTGCAATAGACTTAACTCCATAGCCCAAATTTAGCTTTATTATCCAAGAACAAGAAAAAACTGCCCCTCTAAAAAAAAAGTGTGCGATCAAAATAACGGATTTCACAGAATTTTGTAAAAATAAGAGTCCCAGTTTGAAAATCTACATTTGCTAAGCCCATTTCAGAGCTCAAAACAGTAAATTTTTACATGCCTATCAATTCAAATTATTGAACTATTTCTTTTGTTCTCTAAGCTGTTAATGATTTGTAATTGTTAGGATTCCACCCATGAAAACAATTACTATTTCAGAAGGGTTTCTATAAATGGGCTAATTCTGCATGAGAGGCTCATTTCGTGCTTACCCATTGTAGATTGCAGATGTAACTAAAATAGTATTACTTTGCTAAAATGGATGGTATAGAACAGCAATCAGGCCACGTTTGTTCTTCCCAGGTGCTGAATACTAATATATACCTCCCTCTTTAAGAAAGGGTATGGTTTTAGGAAAATAATTTCTAGGACTAGAACTGTGAAAACAGAAGATATTTTTGGCAGGATAAATCCATAATGTGATTTTTGGTGGCATATTCCCTATGGGGCCCCTGCAGGCTTGTTTGAAGGGCAGAACCATTTTTCAGCATCATTGCCACTTCTCATCAAAAGTGGAGGGAGCTGAAATCCTAACCCTCCTCCTTCCCACACCATGACCCAGTAGCGAGTAAGATGGAAAGTAGTGAGTCCTCAGGCTTTAAGTAGAGAGCAGTTCATAATTGGCACAATTTTTGCTATTTGCCCATTATTTATAAGTCATAGTTCAGCCATCTTATTATAGTTTTATTGAAGCATGTCATTAACATTCCATATCAATAACTGATTCCTTCATTCTCATTTTAAACAGCCATGTTTATCCAATGAAAAGCCATAAAGCTTAATATAGTTGTAATTATAAATATGTCTCACATTTCTGTGAAACAAAATCTGACAGTATCAATGCTGTTTTCTAATTGCTTTAAATAGTATGGAGAATAGTTATATAAAGAATCTAATAAAAACGGAGGTGTTTTCCTCTCACTGTTCCATCAGTGACACAAAGCAGAAAACCTGTTTTTAGGTCACTTTTGAAGTTATAAAGCTATCAAAGTGTGGTCACACATAATGATCTGTGAATAAAATTTAAAAACTAGGCCAGGCGCGGTGGCTCACGCCTGTAATCTGAGAGGTTGAGGTGGGAGGATCGCTTGAACTCAGGCATTCGAGACCAGCCTGAGCAAAACCAAGACCCCATCTCTACTAAAAATAGAAAAAAAAATTAGCCAGGCATGGTAGCTAGCGCCTGTAGTCCCAGCTATTAGGGAGGCTGAGGCAGGAGGATCGCTTGAGCCCGGGAGTTTGAGGCTGCTATGAGCCATGATGCTGCCACTCCACGTTAGCCCAGTCAGTAGAGCCCTGTCTCTGTTGACAGCCCTTTAGCCCTGTCTCAAAAAAAAGAAAAAGCTAATGATAGTTTTACTCAGAAAATGAGAATGCCAAGGAGCCACCAGTGCTAATTATAGCCTTATTCTACTTGTCTTAAAAATGGCTTATTCCCCGCATCCTCATTTGTGAGCTAGATAAAATAGGTAGTAGAATCAGAATACAATATATAATATGAAATTGTATGTGATAAATTATGGTATGCTATGCACATAAAAACAGAAAACTCGGCCGGGCACGGTGGTTCACACCTGTAATCCTAGCACTCTGGGAGGCCGAGGCGGGTGGATTGCTCGAGGTCAGGAGTTCGAGACCAACCTGAGCAAGAGTGACTCTACTAAAAATAGCTAGAAAATTATATGGACAACTAAAAATATATACAGAAAAAATTAGCCGGGCATGGTGGCGCATGCCTGTAGTCCCAGCTACTCGGGAGGCTGAGGCAGGAGGATCACTAAGCCCAGGAGTTTGAGGTTGCTGTGAGCTAGGCTGACGCCACGGCACTCACTCTAGCCTGGGCAACAGAGTGAGACTCTGTCTCAAAAAAAAAACAGAAAACTCCAATTTGTAGAAATGAGGAACTCAAAAATGCTATGTGTTTCCCTAGGCTATTTTTTATATTTTAAAGTACCTCCATTTGTATAATATCATTTGTGGTATCTATGACACAAATGAAGTAGGTTGACTAGTTAATTTTGTAAAATAAATGAAACCACCATACATCTTCATTCCCTGCCCTCAATCTGATGGTTTGTTTATGTAACTAATATATACTTTCCTTATGAGGGACTTTGAAACCATCAGTGTTTTCTAAGAATAATGAAATAAATATTTGAATAGTTTAACAGTCTCTGAATAAATTATTAGGGCTAGGCGTGGTGGCTCACGCCTGTAACCCTAGCACTTTGGGAGGCAGGAGGATTGCTTGAGGCCAAGAATTTAAGGCCAGCCTGGGCAACAGCGAGACCTTGTCTCTACAATAAATTAAAAATAAAAAAATTAGCCGGGCATCATGGTATATGCCTGTAGTCCCAGCTTATTGGGAGACTGATACAGGATCGCTTGAGCCCAGGAGTTTGAGGTTGCAATGAGCTATGATGACACCGCTGCACTCTGGCCCAGACAACAGAGCGAGACTCTGTCTCAATTTAAAAAAAAAAGTTATAAATAAAAAATAAATTACTTATTAGTTATGTACATCTTTTTGCACTTAGATTAAGAACAAAGGTATCAATATGATTGGGAGCACTAATTTCACAGTCTCATCAAATTATAGAACCTGAGATACGCTGTGCTCCATCCCATTCATTTCAGAAGAGGAAGGTGAGGCCCAGGGAGGTTAAATGCCTTAACATACACAGATGAGCCCATAACAGAAACAATTTATATTCATTACTAGTCCATTGTTTTTTCTATTTTCTGCTGTGCAGCACTGTTGCCCAGGTTACTCGCTCACCTATTTTAGACTCTTCGGTCATGAAAGCCCCCTGGGAGTTATCCTTGAACTGTAGTGGCTAAGTACTCAGCAAACGAACCAGCTTAAAAGTTTAGTGCGAAGACTCTTTAATTGTATGTAGATAAACAAATCGTGCCTAAATTCACCTGTAAGTTGGTTTACGGTGGGGAGGGTGAAGGGATAAACAAAGCCTAGTTCATAATGACTATAGATTATTAACCTGTTAGACTGGAACTTGGGTAAATAATACCTCATAGGATATTAAAGAAAAATTATTTTTGCATTCCAATAGCAAAGCAATTTTGGATATTCCGTGTTGACCTACATTTATCAGATTATGTTCAGGGGTTTTCTGGGGACCTGTTTTTCCAGCCCATGTTCAGCGCCAACTGGGAAATAGACAAAGTGGGTAAGGCAGGGGGTGGGAAAATGCCAGCTTTATTACTATTATAATAATATACTGCAGTTGGAAAATGTGGCCTGTGTTTCCAAACTTCCTATAACTGTACCCTAAAGAGGGAGTCTTCTCTTTGAAGGGAAAAAAATATGAAACTCGTGGCTGTTTTCTTAATGAGGTTCATTGTATATTAAGAGAAAGATATTATAATATTTAGGGGAAAAAATCCCACTTGTTCAGTAAAATTTTATTTTTTTATTTTATTTTTGCTTACCTACCACAGCAGTATTTCCCAATTTTTTAAAAAATTATTTAAAAAAATTTTTTTAAGAGACGGGGTCTTGCTCTTTCACCCAGGCTGGAATGCAGTGGCTCATGACAGCTCACTGCATCCTTGAACTCCTGGGCTCAAGTGATCCTCCTGCCTCAGCCTCCTGAGTAGCTGGGACTATGCATGCCTGGCTCTGTCCACTAAAATTTTAGATACTAATTGTAACTTGAAAAGGAATTTTTAAAAGAAAATATAAAAAATATTTGAGATATGTCGATATAGAGCAAAACTCAATTCTCCTTCCTTGATGAAGCACGTATTTTCTGTAAATCAAAACTATAGTATCTTTTAGGCAGGAAATACATTTTATCCAATTATAATTTTAGAAGTCAGAATTGTTAGTTGAGGTTTTTGGGCTTTTGTTACACCTCTATATAATCTTGTTTAATGGGGGGAAATAATAAGCTGCCTTACTTCTGGACCTTCAGCTTTTCGTTTGTCTCTTTACACTGACATACTACATCTGAGCTGCATATGTAGCCACCATGAAAGGAAAGAAGGAGACATTCCAGGCTGAAAGAACAGTTTATATAAAATGAAATTACATGGTATATATTCCATATACCTTTATTATCTTTTAAAATTATTTTTTAATTCAGAAGAGTGGATTTTTTCCCTTTTTTTAATCATGGTAAAATAAATGGTTACCATTTTAACCATTTTAAGTGTACAGTTGAGTGGCATTAAGTACATTCACACTTTTGTGCAACCATCACCACCATCCATCTCTAGAATTTTTTTATCATCCCAAACTTAAACCGATTACCCATTAAATGCTAACTCCTCTTTTCCCCCTCTTTCCAGACCCTGGTAACCTCTATACCACTTTGTCTCAATGAATTTGCCTCATATAAGTGGAATCATATTTCTCATACAATACTTAATCCATAATGATACAATTATTACGCTAAGTGAAATATTTGACTTATTTCACTTAGTATAATGTTATCAAGCTTCATCCATGTTGTATTATGTATAATAATATCATTTCTTTTTATGACTGAATAATATTCCATTGTCTTATAGATACCACATTTTGTTTATATATTCGTTCATTGATGGGCATTTTGGTTGTTTCAACCTTTTGGCTATTGTGAATAATGCTGCCATAAACATCAGTATGCAGGTATCTGTTTGATTTCCTGCTTTCAATTCTTTTGGGCATATATCTGAAAGTAAAATTGCTGGATCTATGCAACAGCAGTCTATTTAACTTTTTGAGGAGCTTCCAGTTTCCCACAATTGCTACACCATTTTACATTCCCAATGGCAAGACACAAGGGTTTCAGTGTCTTCACATTCTTGCCAACACTGTCTTTTAAAGTTTTGAAAACATTTACCAGCGGGAATCCTAGCACTCTGGGAGGCCGAGGCGGGAGGATAGCTCAAGGTCAGGAGTTCGAGACCAGCCTGAGCAAGAGTGAGACCCCCATCTCTACTAAACAATAGAAAGAAATTAACCAGAAAACTAAAAATATATAGAGAAAAAAATTAGCCGGGCATGGTGGCGCACGCCTGTAGTCCCAGCTACTCGGGAGGCTGAGGCAGGAGGATCTTGTTTGAGCCCAGGAGTTTGAGGTTGCTATGAGCCAGGCTGACGCCACGGCACTCTAGCCCAGGCAACAAAGCCAGACTCTGTCTCAAAAAAAAAAAAAAAACATTTACCAGATTATATACTAGTTTCATAAGAGCCGTGGGAAATACATTCATATTGTCATTACACTAAAAATGACCTCTTGGTGACTAGCATAAGAAGAAGTTTGTGTGAGCCACCATCAGAGAATGCCGGTGTTTTTCTTACTGTTTGTGTAGTACAGAGTATATTCATGGAAAGGCCTTTGAGTCAAGAAATTGCTCATAAAGTCACATTCTTAAGTGCAAAATAAATCAAAATAAGTTCATAATCTGTATGTCTGTTTTTAGCAACACGGTTTTCTCTTCTCCTTCAGCTCCCTGCACAGGCAGCACTTTCTTCTGCCACAGCAACATGTGCATCAATAATTCTCTGGTCTGTAATGGTGTTCAGAACTGTGCCTACCCTTGGGACGAAAATCATTGCAAAGGTGAGTCCGATGTAAAGGCCAGCCTTTTTGAGAAAAAAAATGCCCTAATGCCTTTCATTAAGAAAGACTTAAAATGCTCTTCTTTGTAACTGTGCTTAGCATAACTGCTTTGGCAGAAATGGAAACATATATATGTTCTTTTAAATGGATCGTAAACCTCTAGGATGTGGTAAAAGCAAAGAAAAATACTTACTCTCAATGAAACCAGTTTTTGTTTACAAACTATTTTTTACCTTAAGCTGTTCAAAAATGTATCATGGTATTTCCTGCCCTTATTTTCTTACTGTTACTGAAGTTTGTCATTTGTATTGTAAAGATATCTAAATAACTAAATAAGTTGTCAAAATAATTTAGAGGTTAGCCTGGAGTATTGTTCTTTTTTAAATTATTAATATCTGGAAACTTTAATAAAAATCAACTGACAGATTCAGTCTTGCAATATAAAAGTAGACCCATTCTAGGAACTGCTTTTTTAGAAAATTTCACTAAGTGTCCTATGCTATATTCCCAGTATATACTCTCTGAAAGATAAATATGGCTTGTCGTCATAGCTGAATGTCTGCAAGCTGATTGTCAAATCACTATCTCAGAAGTAGTGTATCTGCCTTTTTTCCTCCAAGAGTTCAATAAATATTTTGATAAGGAAAGGTGATCTAATCTGATATGGCTGTCTTAAATACTTGATTTGAAATATTTTTAGGTAGTCATTCAAAACCAGTAGACCATGGTAATATAGCTGGGTGGGTTAGTCTGGCCGTGTTAGTTCTCTCTTCCTGGTGCTCGTCAGTAGAAATATTGTGGACATACTTAAGCATGGCAGTTGGTCAAACCTAGTAGAGCAGATGGCTAATTGATAGAGTGAAAGTATTTATTTTGACATTCTGTATTTACACATTTGATTGGATGTGCAAATCATACGCATTCATGTATCTTCTGAGTAAAGGAACCAAGAACTCTATCTTTCCTGTATCTATCTGGCTATGTTGTGATTGGTGGCTTTAACCAAAAGTCATAATAGAAAATATGATAATTGTTTTACTTGTTTAAAAACCTAATTGTAAATTTCATTGTCTGTCTATATTTGACCCAAGTGTTCTGCTTTACCTGTAAATACCTTTCAATCTGTGCCAGGACTCTTATTAATGAATTTTGAAAACCTTAACATTTCTCTTTTTCTTTCCACAGAAAAGAAAAAATCAGGACTATTTGAACAAATCACTAAAACTCATGGAACAATTATTGGCATTACATCAGGGATTGTCTTGGTCCTTCTCATTATTTCTATTTTAGTACAAGTGAAACAGCCTCGAAAAAAGGTCATGGCTTGCAAAGCTGCTTTTAATAAAACTGGGTTCCAAGAAGTGTTTGATCCTCCTCATTATGAACTATTTTCACTGAGGGACAAAGAGATTTCTGCGGACCTGGCAGACTGGTCGGAGGAGCTGGACAGCTGCCAGAAGGTGCGGCGCCCCTCCAGCGCCTCCCGGTGCATCCACGACCACCACTGCGGGTCGCAGGCGCCCAGCGCGAAACAGAGCAGGACCAACCTCGGTTCCATGGAGCTGCCTTTCCGAAACGACTTTGCACAACCACAGCCCATGAAAACGTTTAATAGCACCTTCAAGAAAAGTAGCTACACCTTCAAACAGGCACATGAGTGCCCTGACCAGGCCCTAGAAGACAGAGTAATGGAGGAGATTCCCTGTGAAATTTATGTCAGGGGGCGAGAAGATTCCGCACAAGCGTCCATATCCATCGACTTTTAATCTTCCACTAAAGGTGACGTTAGTTAGTAAGTATGTATGTATGCACCCTACAGAGCACCCGTGCTGTTCTCCACAGCCAGCCCTTTTTTCCTGTCAAAACCAGGAAGACCTTTATTTACCGTTAACCTCCTTTAACGGTATGTTTTCATTCTCTCTCGGGCAGTCTGTATGTGTTAAACCAACCAAGGAGCTTACTATAATCAGTAGGAAAAATAACAATCATCTGTTGCCTGGCATCAGTAGGAGAAATAACAATCATCTGTTGCCTGGCATCGTACAAAGAAAGCACCACCAGTTAAATAGCATTTGAAGAGAGGAGTGGTTTTGCTGAACCACTCAAGGTTCAGGCTGCCTATTAGTTTCAGCATCAGGAATACTGCTCTTGACTGATCTAGCTCGGTCAATATTTTGATCCCACGATAAACTCAAAAATAAGATTTTTCTTTACATGCATTTTATTTTTCTTTTCTAAATTTAATTGGTTTTATAAGCCTATAGTTTTACTATTTCAGTTTCTTACATAAATCTAAGTTGGTAATGTACCACATACTTCAATGTAGGCATTTGTTCTTGAATTTGTCAAAATATAGCTAGTTACTGTGCCAATGAAGGTCCAGTTATGGTTCATCCATCTGTTTCTTCTGGACTCTTTTCTGTAGTTCTGCCTTTTAATTACTGGATCCTTAGTCTTTGTTCTCTGTGCGAAGTAGTAGATCATATGATTTATCACCTTTAAATCATATTTTGTCTTAGTTATACTAGAAAATTACATAGTCCTGTAATGGATGCACCATTGCCATTTATGACTAAAAATTTAAGAAAGATAAAAACTTCTGGGCCTGGCGTGGTGCCTCACACCTGTAATCCCAGCTCTCTGGGAGGCCAAGGCAGGAGGACTGCTTGAGCTCAGGGGTCCAAGACCAGCCTGACCAAAGCAAGACCCATTCTTTACCGAAAATAGAAAAATTAGCTGGGCGTGGTGGCATGCGCCTGTAGTCCCAGCTCCTCAGGAGGCCGAGGCAGGAGGATCGCTTGAGCCCAGGGGTTGGAGGTTGCAGTGAGCTGTGATGATGCCACTGCTCTCTGCTGGGGTTGACAGAGTGAGGCTGTCTTTAAAGAAAAAAAAATACTCTGGCAAGCTTTTGCAGTTTCCCAAGTTTGGTCATATTCATTGACAGCCCATTCATTCCTGTAAACAGAACCACTGAATCACTTTTTGGAAGGCCTGTAATTATGTTTATTTCTAATGTTTCTCATCACTAGATTATGTTTTCTCTTATTTTTGTAAAAAGATTACTTGGCTCCCTTTGTATTGGTTTATCTTACGGCATATGGTAACCAAGGTTATATGAGAGTTAAAGGGAAATTTCTGAGAAACTGTATGGCCTTTAGATTGCTTCCTACTTGGGACAGTACATTTGTCCAGCTCTTATCAAGAATAATAACTTCTACTTTTTTTAAACCACTTTTGACCTTTTTTAATGGTATGTAAAACAATAATTTATAAACATAATATAAAAACTCATTGTGTTTTTTTAGAACTTTGATATTATTTGATGCTGTACAAACTTTATTAAATCAAGATTTAAGACCTAATGACAGACTTCTTTCAGTGTTCGCATTAGCGGCTTTGCATACAAATATGCTATGATGGAACTATACACTATAACTTACTGTAAAGACCTTGGTATTGTGTACATAACCTTTTACTTTCCTTTTGTTATTGTATTTAGTTTGTGAAAAATTTTTCACTGTGTGATATTTATTGCTCTAAATCCCTACACAAATTCTATATTAAAATATACATTGTATGTGATCCTTCAATCATGTTATTTGTGGCACTGAGATTTTGGATCTTAAGATATGTACCGAAAGGAATTCATTTGTCAAATTGTAACTAATACAGGCATGCCATTTAAAAGAGGTAAATTCTTGGCCAGGCACCGTGGCTCACGCCTGTAATCCTAGCACTCTGGGAGGCCGAGGCAGGCGGATCATTTGAGCTCAGGAGTTTGAGACCAGCCTGAGCAAGAGCGAGACCCCATCTTTACTAGAAATAGAAAGAAATTAGCTGGACAGCTAAAAAGATATAGAAAAAACTAGCCAGGCGTGGTGGCGCATACCTGTAGTCCCAGCTACTCGGGAGGCTGAGGTAGGAGGATTGCTTGAGCCCAGGAGTCTGAGGTTGCTGTGAGCTAGGCTGACACCACGGCACTCTAGTCCAGGCAACAGAACAAGACTCTGTCTCAAAAAAAGAAAAAAGAAAAAAGAAATAAATAGGTGAATTCTCACTTCCTATATTTTTTGTAGTAAATTCTCAATGAAATGAGAAGTTGAAGTTGCACTGCATTTCATTAACTCTTTTAAATATTCCATAAATGTGTTCTCATAGATTAGCAAAAACTGACCTTAAATATGATACACATATTACACTGCCTCAAAATGTTTCTTATGTCAAATTTTGTTATTTTTAACAAAGTAGATAATTGTCAGGAGATAGGAAAACCTCATAGTATATTCATGATTTAAATTAGTTTTAAAATTAGCATAATTTCCTATTTTAAAAATACAAGTTGGAAAGGTTAAAAAGACTTCATGAGTATAGTGTTCAATGAAGTAATACCACAGACGGTTAAGTTCTTTCAATAGTTATGTTGAATAGGCATTTTTGTAGGTAACTTACACCAGCCAACATTTGAACAGCATAAGAAATACTTAATATAACAACTATTATCTCACTCTTCATGATGATGAAAGGGAAATTAGCATATTTTCAATGTAAAATTATGTCCATTGTAAAAATAGCTGTTAAATCCATTTTTAACCTCTAGATTACAATAGAAAATAATATAATATGCTTAAATACATTATAGTCACTTGTAACTATATTTTTATTTTTGAAATTTGTTTCCTATTTTCTTTTAAAAGGTCGTGAAGAGGCCTACAAAATACAGAGCCTTTAAAGAAGATTTAACGGTAAAACAGCACAGAAGTACGTGGTTTCATTCAACTCAGCAAGTAAAGCTTGGACAGTAAATTTGGTTCTAAATTTTCTGGCTGCTAAAACAGAAGAAACAGTTTTTGCTTTTCACAGTAGAAAACAAACAAATCTGCAAAAGCAAGCTACTTTTCTCTTGAACTAAAGCATGAGTGTTCTTATATAGGACAGCATTTGTTCAGAATTTTAAAAAGACGCCAAATGCAGAAAAAGGTCATAATGGCAAATCTTAACCCAGCGAAGGCATGATTTAATGTAGTCTAGGAACACTGGTTTCTGATCAGTCTATTTTCAGGGATAGAACTAAAGAAGCAGATGATCAATAACTAAGCCTGCCTTAGACTGCAGATGTTACATGCCTTCATTGAACTATATAGATGGGTATTAGATCTCATCATTTTGTAGTCAAAGATTTTGTCTATATTTAGGAAGAAAAGAGAATGGAACTAATAAATTCTAGGCATTATTACCAGAATAATGCTAATTGCTGTATATATAGTCTTTGAGATCAGTGGGAAAACTTTAAAAATTGTTGACTAAAGTGAAAGCCATAAATTTAAGTAATGGAAGACATGAAATTTAGCCATCAATTCCGAAACAGCATAAAGGACAGCTCTATAATATTGTCATGGTTACCTTTCATCCCAAATTTAACACAAGATAACAACCCCCAAGTGCCCACAAATTAATTGCAGGAAACCTACTAATCCCAAATTCTGAAGTATAAAGGACTAAATTGTGTTATTTCTTTAGCAGGGGAGAAATGTTAAATCTAAAGGTTTAACAAAAAGCAAAAGGTTTTCACATTCATATCACAAAAGAGATTTAAAAGGCTCCTTTAACAGCGCTTATGTCAGTGTCATGTGTCACATAATTATTAGGCATTGAAAGAACCTCCTAAATATCTGCCTCTGAACATTTTTATAGCTCTGCTGCCGTCTGATAGGGATGCCTCCTTGTTTCAGCAGCATGTTCACTGGCGAGACGGGATGGGAAAAGCCTGGTTGTGATTGCAGGAATAATTCTCAATCAAAGGAGATTATGCTCTTATTGCAAAATGGCATCTGCTGTATTGTTCATGTTACTTTATCGCAAGTACGAAAAATAATATGCCTTGAATCACACTGATTAGACCCAAAAGGAACTTTGAGTTTTCAGTGTTTTTAAAGATCCAAGGAAGATGATCTGTTCCAACTTTATTAATGAGAAGACTGGAGCCCAAAGAAGTAAAGTGAGTACCCATGTCTCAGAACTCCTAGCCCAGCACTCTTTGTTTTTGCTGTCTTGTTGCTTTTCCCAGCTAAAAATTGTAAAAATTAAGCAGTCTAAATAGCAGCCCAGATGTTTCATGTAAGCTTGTCAATCATTTTGATTTAAAATGTAATTTATTCTGTAATAATTTTTCTCAAAGCATTATATTTCACCTTTTTTTCTTTATGTACATAATACTGTTATTTTACAGTTTTGTTGCCATGATTCCTTGGCACCTGAAAACTCTGCAAGACAATTACTGTGAATTCTTAATAAACAATGTTTGTTAACAGTGTATAGGCTTGATAATAGAGCTTCTGTGTTTTTGCTTTTGTGATCTTTTTTAAATCTAAAAGAAACAATGTATACTCTAGATATTAAACATTTGTGTGTTATATCTCTTGAGTTTCAGAGAATGATTTGAGTTCTGAGCCACTATAAATGACAAGGTGACCTCAGGTATATTTTTTAGTTTCCTGCAAAATCAGTTATCTATGTTTTACATACCGTTTTATATACCTCTACTAATAACAACATAAAATTCCGAATTTGTTTTATTAACTTTTTAAATATATTTCTACAATTCATTTAATGACTACAAAAGCCCAAGAAGCTGATGACTAGGGTATATGTTTAATGTGTACTGTCTTAGAGTAAATTTTTCCAAAAAAAAACAAAACAAAACAAGAATTCTCATGTGCTTAATCCTGGATTTGACACTTTACAGAAAAGAATTTTGACCCTTGACCTGGAATTAGAAACTTGTGTTTAGAGTTCCTGGTTTGCCTTCATTTCCAAAGTCTCTAGAAGTCCCACAGAATTTAGACGGCTTGTGGCAGCAGAATCTGTACTTCTTTTCAGGGCAAAGTTGGCATTTTCTCTATTCACTAGCTTCCAAAATAAAACAATCATAGTTATGATAAAAAATAAAAGCAACCTGTGTTATTCCACTTAGGACCAATTTATGAGTTCAGATTAATTAATCTTTAAGTGCACATGAACTATTAGCTTGGTGCAAAAGTAATTGTGGTTTTAGCATTGTTGAAATTTCCCATTTGATACTGGAACACGTTATTAAATGTGGTTATGTTATACATCATTTTAATGTGCATTTCTCACTTTATGTTTTTTTGCTAATGACATATTACTTGCTTTTTATTTTATATGTATTTTAGACTGTGGAAATGATGTTAGAGAAAAAGCAAATTCGAGCAATTTTCTTATTTGACTTCAAAATGGGTCATAAAGCAGCAGAGACAACTCGCAACATCAACAACGCATTTGGCCCAGGAACTGCTCATGAACTCGCAGTGCAGCGGTGGCTCAAGAAGTTTTGCAAAGGAGACGAGAGCCTTGAAGATGAGTGCAGTGGCCTCCCATCGGATGTTGACAACGACCAATTGAGAGCTATCATCAAAGCTGATCCCCTCGGCCGGGCGCGGTGGCTCACGCCTGTAATCCTAGCACTCTGGGAGGATGAGGCGGGCGGATCGTTTGAGCTCAGGAGTTCAAGACCAGCCTGAGCAAGAGCGAGACCCCGTCTCTACTAAAAATAGAAAGAAATTATAGGGACAGCTAAAAATATATATGTAGAAAAAATTAGCCAGACATGGTGGCACATGCCTGTAGTCCCAGCTACTCGGGAGGCTGAGGCAGGAGGATCACTTGAGCCCAGAAGTTTGAGGTTGCTGTGAGCTAGGCTGATGCCACGGCACTCTAGCCCGGGCAACAGAGTGAGACTCTGTCTCAAAAAAAAAAAAAAAAAAAAGAGCTGATCCCCTCACAACTACATGAGAAGTTGCCAAGGAACTCAACATCAACCATTCTACGGTTGTTTGACATTTGAAGCAAACTGGAAAGTTGAAAAAGCTCAAAAGTGGGTGCCTCATGAGCTGACCAAAAATCAAAAAAATCGTCATCTTAAAGTGTCATCCTCTCTTTTTGTGTGCAACAACAACGAACCATTTCTCAATCGGATTGTGACATGCGACGAGAAGTGGATTGTATATGACAACCTGCAATGACCAACTCTGTGGTTGACCAAGAAGCTCCAAAGCACGTCCCAAAGCCAAACTTGCACCAAAAAAGAGTCATGGTCACTGGTTGGTGGTCTGCTGCCCGTCTGATCCACTACGGCTGTCTGAATCCCAGCGAAACCATTACGTCTGAGAAGTCTGCTCAGCAAATCTGTGAGATGCACTGAAAACTGCAACGCCTGCAGCCGGCCTCGGTCAGCAGAAAGGGCCCAATTCACAACGCCCGACCACTCATTGCACAGCCAGCACTTCAAAAGTTGAACGAATTGGGCTGCGAAGTTTTGCCTCATCCACCATATTCACCTGACCTCTCGCCAGCTGACTACGACTTCTTCAAGCATCTCAACTACTTTTTGCAGGGAAAACACTTCCACAACCAGCAGGATGCAGAAAATGCTTTCCAAGAGTTCAGCGAATCCCAAAGCACATATTTTTACGCTATTAGGAGTAAACAAACTTATTTCTCATTGGCAAAAGTGTGTTCATTGTAATGGTTCCTATTTTGAATAATAAAGATGTGTTTGAGTATAGTTATAATGATTTAAAATTCAACTGTCTGAAACTGCAATTACTTTTGCACCAACCTAATATTAAAAAAATGCATTTTGTCTTAGATTGCCTGCATGATCCATTGCGCTGTGGCCAGTCACTGAAGATGCAGTGAGGACTTACACAGAGTAGGCTGTCAGAGCCCAGCTGTCCTTTAGCAATGTGGAAGGCATTCACCACGGGCATAGCTTGGTAAAGATGGATGAGGGGAGGCCCGGCGCGGTGGCTCACGCCTGTAATCATGGCACTCTGGGAGGCCGAGGCGGGCGGATTGTTTGAGCTCAGGAGTTCGAGACCAGCCTGAGCAAGTGGGAGACCCAGTCTCTACTAAAAAAATACAAAGAAATTAGCTGGACAACTAAAAATATATATAGAAAAAATTAGACAGGCTGTAGTCCCAGCTACTCGGGAGGCTGAGGCAGGAGGATTGCTCGAGCCCAGGAGTTTGAGGTTGCTGTGAGCTAGGCTGATGCCACGGCACTCACTCTAGCCCAGGCAACAGAGTGAGACTCTGTCTCAAAGAAAAAAAAAAAGATGATGAATGGAAAGCAAAAGAAGAAGAAAAATGGTAGTTACTACTGCTCTGTCTCTGCAGATAGCTACAGAGCAATTTTACTTAGTGTAACTTAGGATCAAGGAACAGGTTTTATTTAAAAGTGCTCTCGCCTTCCAAGCTCTGTCATACTCCACAACATCGGATGCCGTTAGGCCTCTGAACCAGCGCGTACTCTAGTGAAACATTTTGAGCAGCTGCTGATTACTAGAAGAAATTTTCATCAGAAATCTAAGTATTCAACCCTCCTTTGATAACATTGTCCTATTTTATTAAATGGTATTTTAGAGAAGTACTCACAAATTTTGAACTAAAAAATTGACAGTCATGTGAATAGTAGGGGCGTTCTTTCTGTATCCTTGAGTTATCACTGTTAGACGTACACCTCCTAAGACAATTTAGCTCTGAAAATGAGCACAAGGAACAGAGTGAACTTGCCGCAACTGGCTGGAGAACACAGCCTGCAGGCCCCGGGCCCCTCAGATTCAGTGTTCAGGCAGTCTTACTTCCTTAGTCATTAGCTTCTAACATTAAAACGAACGAAGCTAGTGGTAAGCAGCTTCTAAGATGGTTCCCAATGATCCCTGCCTGCTGATGTGCTGGACCTAGTGACCTTCTAGTGAGCACACTATGGCAAAAGTGACAGATGTCACTCCTCAGGTGACACTCTGGCTTCTGATTGCTTGCCCACTCTTTCATCCTTTCTTGCTCTGGTGGTGAGATGCTCTATGGAAAGGCCCATGTGACAAGAAATGGAGATTTCCAGCCCACAGCTAACATGAAACAGATGTCCTTGCTCCAGCGCTGTACAAAGAACTGAATCCTGCCAGCAGTGTGCGTGTGGAGGGTCCTCCCCAGTGGAACCCTGAGGTGGCTGCAGCCTGTGAGACTGGGAGCCACGCCCAGATTACTGACTCGAAGAAGCCGAGATAATGTTTGTTATCTAAGCACTAAATTTGGGGGTTATTTTGTCTGCAGTCATAGAACTAATACAAAGCTAGGAAAGGAAGACAAAGGCATATCCCAACTCCTGGGGTAAAAGTAGTTGAGGAAGATCGAGCATGTTTTATTTTTGCAGAAAAACTATCAAAGCAAGATTCATCTTGGTGAGTCCGGCAGCATCTGCAGAGCTGGAGTAAGGGCCGGTCTTCCTCCTGCATGAGCCTGTCGGCTCTCTCGGTCTCCCCAGCTACAGATAAAAACACACAACCAAATTTCATTCTCAAGGGTAGCAAAATATATTGAAATTTGGTTATTCTGCATTTGAAATATAAATTAGGTTACAATTAAATCCTAACTCTTGAGTAGTGTCCCTTTTAAGTCACTCATCAAATGTCCTTTGAGTATGATGAAATTATCTAAGAATGAATGAAGGATAAAATTCTACTCAGATCCTGTAAAGTTATTCCCATAATTCAGTCAGCGTCTTTCCTATTTCCAATCACAGCAGCACTAGGTTTCCTAGACTGCAGGGCTGGTTTACAGCTGTCCTTACGGGAGACAACAGTGGAACAAGAAAGTGGAGGCGACCGTGTCACTGAGAAACCAGGTACAAGCCTACCATGTCCGGCACCGATCTACGCCCAAAAGGAGAAGTGTAGCCAAGACATTTCTGTGTGGAAATTTTTCTGTTGTGGTGAAAAAATAAGTAGATTTCCCGGAAGAGAATGTTGTTTTTGCTTTGTTTTGGCCAAAATGATCAAAAGACCAGATCAGGAAAGTTTTTCTTTCTTAATTTGGTTTCAATAGCGGCTGAACAGCACAACTACCTGCTATAAGAGAGAAAATTTTATCGTTAATTATATCTGTGCATAAATTTTTCCTTTGAGTTTGAAGCTGCGATTGCTGACATTGTTTTGCCCTGTGGGTATAATTATGTCCTAAATCCTTTTCTAATGCGAATCCCTCGGATCTTCACCACTAGAAGTGGGATAGCGCCTGTTGCTTTGGAAGGAAGCTCCACTCTGTGCCCCCATCTCTGCAGGACTCTGTCCCGCCCCTGCCCCAGCTACGCCAGCAAGGCCAGGGACCGTGCCATTGCTGTCCTTCACCTGCCCTGTCCCCTGCGGGGCTGGGCGAAGCGCCTGCTCTCCCGCCGCCAGGCTTGTGCGTGTTCTCTGCAGCGTTGGTAGATGGACAGACCCCGCACGCTCTGTTCAGTCCTTCCTGTCCTGCTCTCTCTACCTCCTTTGCTGAGGATCCAGTTTGCCTTCCCCCCATTACCCGCAAACGCTCACAAATTTTTTCAGGAAATACTACCACACCAAGCCAGGTTCTCCGAAGAAACTCCCAAGTTTGTCCCTGAACGGTGCAGATCATTAGTCGGCTGAGACGCGGACAGAGAAACCGCCTTTATCAAAAGCCCTGTCTTAAAGGATGTGCGGGCAACGACTCTACTTTAAGCTGACTTTCCCACCTCTTCACCCTGGAAAGAACAGCTTGCTTCTCGCCCCTCATCACGTAGGCAAAGGAAGTGACCGCACGCAGTTTTCAATCGCAGGTTTCCATAAACCCACGTTTCGAGAGCATTGATTTGTAAGACTGTGATCTACACTTGAACACACGGAACTGCATTTAGGCAGCACGCCAGATGTGTAAAGTTGGGGTTTAATGACATTTCAGTAGCAGCCCCAGAATTCAGTACAGTACCACTGTTGAATACTAATGTCCCCCTTGCAAGAGAACAAACAGCTTCTTTCTCAGTTACCTTTTTGTCACTTTATTGAAGATGGGGAAACTGAAACCAGTTAACTATCTCATGGAAACTTCATCTCCTAAAGAAACTTCAATCAAAAGCAACCCAACATAGTTGTGGCTGTGTTCATGCCACTTTAACAATCAACCAAAAATTAATTTTTAACACTTTAAAATATTAGACTGGGCAGGGCATGGTGGCTCACACCTGTAATCCCAGCATTTTGGGAGGCTGAGGTGGGAGGATTGCTTGAGGCCAGAAGTTTAAGACCAGCCTGGGCAACATAGTGAGACCCTGTTTTTACAAAAAAGTAAAAAAAAAGAATTTGCTGGGCCTGGTGGCTCATGCCTGTAGTCCTAGCTGGAGTTCAAGGCTGCAGTGGGCTATGACGGCACCACTGGACTTTAGCCTGGGTGACAGAGCGATACCCTGTCCCGCCACTAAAAAAACCTAAATTCTGTTCAATTCTATTTTAAAGAAACATTTCAGACTCTTGAAAAGGTACATAGGAGCAATGAGCACCCACATACCCAGAACCCTGCTTAAGAAGTATCATTCTGTAAATAAAAGTCAGCTGTCCCTGTCCACTCACAGTTTCCTCCTTCCCACTCCATTCCCCAGAGATCCCGATTTTGGTGATCACCATTCCTGTATATGTATTGCATAGAAGGTATGTACTATTTCTCTTACTTTTGTGGATGTCTTCAGAGTTTCTCATGCATACAAGTCTCATGTTAATATTTCTACCCTTTTTCTGAACAAAACAATCATGTATAATGCCTTAGCCCTACTCACCCCTCTTCCACCTTGTATGTTATTTTTGTTCAGTTATCTTTACTATGTTCTACAAATGGTCAATATTTTTGTTTTTATGGTAAATATTTAGATTTTTCTCTATGCTTATCAGTCATTTTGCTCTCCATACCTTCCTGAATTCCAGACCTTACATCTAGGATCACTTTCCTTGTGCCTTCCTTTAGAAATTATTTATTGATACTCGGCCTGGTGATCTATCTGTTCCATATTTGTTTTTCTGAGGACATCTCTGTTTCCTCATTACTGGGTGATAGTTTATCTGGGTATGAAAGCCTGCATTGATAGCTATTTTTCCTCAGTGTTTATTTCATGATCATCTGGCTTCTTTTATAAATCCAAATGCCTGTTCCTGTATCTGTAATCTGTCTTTGCCCTCTTAACTGATTTTACAATATTCTGTTTTGCCATTTTGCTACAATGTTTACATATGGACTTATTTTTACATATTCTTATGATTCCATATGCTTCTTGAATCTAAAGATATATATCTTTTATCAATTCTGTCTTTCATATCTTAATCTTCCAATATTTTCATCTCTTCATATTTTCATCTTGATACATATTCTCTTAGCCATGTCTAGTCTTCTGTTTCACTGGCCAACATGTACCTAACTTGAGAGATTATATTGCTTATTTCCAGAAATTCTATTTAGTTGTTTTTCAAATCTGCCTGCTCTTTCTTAATGATTTATTTTCCTGTGTTTTTAATTCTTTAGCCATTTTAAATTTTTTTTTTTTTTTTTTTTTTTTGAGACAGAGTCTCGCTTTGTTGCCCGGGTTAGAGTGAGTGCCGTGGCGTCAGCCTAGCTCACAGCAACCTCAAACTCCTGGGCTTAAGCGATCCTACTGCCTCAGCCTCCCGAGTAGCTGGGACTACAGGTATGCGCCACCATGCCCAGCTACTTTTTTTCTATATGTATTTTTAGTTGGCCAGATAATTTCTTTCTATTTTTTTTTTTAGTAGAGACAGGGTCTAGCTCTTGCTCAGGCTGGTCTCGAACTCCTGACCTCGAGCTATCCACCCGCCTCGGCCTCCCAGAGTGCTAGGATTACAGGCGTGAGCCACCGTGCCCAGCCTATTTTAAACGTTTTATATTCTCTATTCTATAATTCTATTACCTAACTTTTTTGAGGATTTAATTCTGTTATTTGTAGTCTCTGTTGACCCATGTTCACAGCGGCTGGTTTTCTTGGGTGGTTACTAATTTTCTTTTTTATTGTGAAGATATCTATGAAAAGGCTTATACCTGTGGGAATCTAATGAAGCCTGGTGTGAGTATATTCTCTCCAGAAAAGATTTGCATAGCCTTCCGAGGGCACCTTCAACCCAGAGTCACTTTAATTTCTCATGTTGGAATTATCCAAAAAAGAGATATAAAATTCTTTATTAACTTTACTGAAGTATAATTTACACATAATAAAATGTGTAGGCCGGGCATGGTGGCTCATGCCTGTAGTCCTAGCACTCTGGGAGGCCGAGGCAGGTGGATCATTTGAGCTCAGGAGTTCGAGACCAGCCTGAGCAAGAGTGAGACCCTGTCTCTACTAAAAATAGAAAGAAATTATATGGACAACTAAAAATATATATAGAAAAAAATTAGCCTGGCATGGTGGCACATGCCTATAGTCCCAGTTACTCCGGAGGCTGAGGCAGGAGGATTGCTTGAGTCCAGGAGTTTGAGGTTGCTGTGAGCTAGGCTGATGCCACGGCACTCGAGCCCAGGCAACAGAGTGAGACTGTGTCTCAAAAATAAATAAATTAATTAATTAAATAAAATAAAATGTATACAAATGAAATGCCAACTTGGATAAGTTTTGATAAATATATGCACACATGTAGCCACCATTACAATTAAGATATAGAACCTTTCCAACACCCCCAAAAGATTCCATTGAGCCTTTCCCCTACTGCCTAGCAACCACTGGCTTGCCTTCTATCACCATAGAATATATCTGTGTTTTCTAGACTCCATATAGATGGAATTATATGTTTTATACTCTTGTACCTGGCTTCTTTCACTATTTTTTTTTTTGCATTAATCCATGTTGTGTGTACCAGTAGTACATACCTTTTTATTACTGAGTAGTATCCCACAGGTGAGTACACCCCAGTTTATCTTTTCTTCTGTATATGAATGTTTTTCACTTTGAAGAAAGCTGCTGTGTATGTGTACATTGACATATGAGTCTTTGTGTGGATATAGGTATATATATCTCATGAAACTATTGAACAGTAGAATTGCTAGATTGCATACTAAGTATATTTGTACATTCTAGGAAATTGCCACATTGTTTTCTCAAAGTTATACCATTTTAAAATCTCACCAGCAACTTTTGCAAGTCCCATTTGCTCTGCAAGCACACAAACACTTGGCATGATTTTATCTTTTTAATTTTAATCATGCTAATGAGTGTCCTCTCACGTTGTTTTAATTTGCATTTCCCTGATGACTGTTGATGTAGTACATCTTTATATGTGTTTATATATCTTTTTTGGTCAGGCTTTTTTACAAATTTTGCCAAATTTTTAAAAGCATTATTGAGTAATACATTTATATATTCTGAATTAGAGTCCCATGTCAGATATAATTATTGTGAGGTTTTCCTTCTTCTTACTCTCTTTTCTTTCTTTAAATATTTTAAAAATTTTGTATTCTATATTCAATAATTCCATTACCTAAATTTATTGAGGGTCTAAATCTGTTATTATTTCTGTTGACTCTTGCTTGTAGTATTGAATAACTTGTTTTCTTGGATGTGGCTTGCCTTTTCATGTTTTTAAACATCTCTGTCAAATAGCAGATGAATTAGCAGTATTTATTCTATTAAAAGAAAAGACAAAAAAAGAAAAAAGATCAAATAGCAGATGAAGTACAATTTATCAGTTTTTTTTCTCTCATGGTTAGTGCTTTTGGGGGATGAAATCTTTGCCCATTCCAAGAATGAAAAGATTTCTCCTAAGATTTCTGCTACAAGTTTTGTAATTTTAGCCTTTATGTTTAGGTCTATGATCCATTTCATAGTAATTTTTATGTGTACAATGGTGAAGATTTATATTCTCCATGTGGATGTACATTTGTTCTGGAACGTTTGTTGACAAGACTCTCCTTTCCTCCATTGAATTACTTGGGCATCTTTGTCAAAAATCAGTTGATCACATATGTGTGGGTATGTTTCTGGACTCTGCTACTATAAGTCCTGAAATCAGATTGTCATTTGCTCTCTTTTTTTCAAAATTGTTTTGGCTATTTGAGGTCCTTTGCATGACCATATAAATTCTAGAATCAGTTTGTCAATGTCTACCAAAAAGGTTGTGGGAATTTTGTTTGGAATTGCATTAAATTTATAAATCAATGTAGGGAGAACTAGCATCTTAATAATACATTGCCTTCTAATCTGTGATCATGATGTGTAATTCTACTCCTACTGCTATAACAAAATACCTTAGACTGGGTAATTTATAAACAACAGAAATTTGTTTCTCACAGTTCTGGAAACTTGGAAGCCCAAGATTAAGGCACAGGCAAATTTATTGTATGGTAAGGGCTACTCTCTGCTTCTAAGGTGGAGCCTTCTTCTAGCATCCTAGCATGAAGGAAGAGGTGGAAGGGCCAGGCAGCTTCTGAAGTCTCTTTTATGAAGGCAGTAATCCCTTTCATTAGGGCAGAGCCCTCATGGCCTAACTGCCTCCCAAAGGCCCTATATATTAAAGCCATCACCTTGGGGTTTAAGTTCCAACATGGGAATTTTGGAGGGACGCATATTCAAAACCATAGCATGGTGTATCTCTTTATCTGTTTAGATTATTAACTTCTCCCAGTAAGGTGTTACAGTTTTCACTACACAAGTCTTGCACATATTTTGTTACATGTATTTCTATGTGAACATTTTTATGCTTTTTAAACATTATTTTAAGTGCTTTTTTTAAAAAAAATTCACTTTCCAGTTATTTGCTACTGATAAATAGAAATCCAGTTGATTTTTTATACTGATTTTATATGTAAGCTTCCTAAACTCACTTATTCTAGTAGTATTTTATAGATTTCTATGGATTTTCTATGTATATGATCATGACATCTGTAAATAAAGGTGGTTTTACATTATATATACATTTTATTTCTTTTTCTTGCCTTATTTCACTGGCTAAGACCATCAGTACAATGTTGAATAGAAGTGGGGAAGTGGATATCCTTTTATTGTCCTTGATCTTAGGAGAAAAACATCATCTTTTGCCATTTAGTATTATGTTATATTTAATATATACATTTTTCACAGATGCCTTTTATCAGGTTGAGGAAGTTCCCATCTAGTCCTAGTTTGCCAAGAGGTTTTATTGTGTATACGTGTTGAATTTTATCAGGTGCCTTCTCAGCACCTATTGAAGTCATTTTATGGTTTTCCTCTTTTATATGATAAATTAGATTGATTTATTTTTCAAATGTTAAAACAACCTAAAACCATTCTTGGGATAAACTCACTTGGTCATGGTATATTGTACTTAGTCCATTCTGCTAGATGGAATTCCTAATACTTGGCTAAGAAATTTTTTGCAGGCCGGGTGCGGTGGCTCACGCCTGTAATCCTAGCACTCTGGGAGGCTGAGGCAGGCAGATCGCTCAAGGTCAGGAGTTCAAGACCAGCCTGAGCAAGAGCAAGACCCCATCCCTACTGAAAAATAGAAAGAAATTAACCAGACAACTAAAAATATATAGAAAAAAATTAGCTGGGCATGGTGGCACATGCCTGTAGTCCCATCTACTTAGGAGGCTGAGGCAGTAGAATTGCTTGAGCCCAGGAGTTTGAGGTTGCTGTGAGGTAGGCTGACACCATGGCACTCTAGCCTGGGCAACAGAGTGAGACTCTGTCTTAAAAAAAAAAAAAAAAAAAAAAATGTTGCATCTATGTTCATGAGGGATATCGGTTTGTTAAGTGTTTTTTGTTTGGTTTTGTTTGTTTGTTTGTTTTTTCTGGAGACAGGGTCTCACTTGTTGCCCTGGCTAGAGTGCAGTGGTGTCATCATAGCTCACTGCAGCCTCAAACTCCTGGGTTCAAGTGATCCTCCTACCTTAGCCTCCTGAGTAGCTGGGACTACAGGCATGCGCCACCATGGCCAGCTAATTTTTTCTATATATATTTTTAGTTGGCCAGATAATTTCTTTCTATTTTTTTTTAGTAGAGATGGGGTCTCACTCTTGCTCAGGCTGGTCTCGAACTCCTGACCTCGAGCCATCCTCCCACTTCGGCCTCCCAGAGTGCTAGGATTACAGGGGTGAGCCACTGCACCCAGCCTACAATGTTTCTCTTACTGATTTCTAATTATTTTGTGGTTAGAAAATATAGTCTGTATGACTTCCATCTTTTTAATTTATTAAAACTTATTTGATGTCCCAGCATATGGTCTTTCTTGGTAACCATTTCATGTGCAACTTAAAAGAATATGTGTCCTGCAGTTGTTACGTGTAGTATTCTATAACCATCAATTAGGTTCAGTTGGTTGATAGTGTGCATTGTATTGTTTAAGTCTTCTACATACCTATTGCTTTTCAATCAATTATTGAAAAGTGTTTCAAGATCTCAAACTATCATTTTAGACTTGCTTATTTCCCCTTTCATTTCTGTCAGTTTTTATTTCGTGTATTTTTAAGCTCTGTTATGTGTGTACACATTTTAAATTGCTGAGTCTTCTTATTGAATTAACCGTTTTTTACAAGTTCCTTGATGTGATATAATGAATTAACCCTTTTATCATTATAAAATTATCCACTTTCTACCTGATCGTGTTCTTGGCTCTGAAAACCGCTTTGATATTAATATAGTCACTCCAACTTTCTTAAAGTATTATCTTCATGGTATATCTTTTCATCTTTATCTTTTAACCTACCTGTCCTTTTTTTCCCCGTGTTTGTAGAGATCTTTAATCTCTTTAATCCATTACAGTATTAAATTGTACATCATTTTTATCTTTATTTTGTAAATTTTTATTTTGAAATAATTTTTGAAATTCCAAGAAGTTTCAAAAATTGTTCAGAGAAGTCCCATGTGGCCTTCATCTAGCACTCACTTAAAATCTACTCTTAGCAGTTTTCAACAGTACGATACTTTGTTGCTAACTACATTCTCTATGTTCCACAATAGATCGCTTGAACTTATTCCTGCTAATTGAAATTTTGTGTCCTTTGACCGGCATCTCCCCAACCCCACCACCTCTACCCACCCCTGCCAGGAGTACCCAGTAACCACCATTCTGCTCTCTACTTGTATGAGTTCAGCTCTTTTAGATTCCACATGTGAGATCATGCAATATTTGCCTTTCTGTGCCTGGCTTATTTCACTTAACGTAATGTTCTCCAGGTTCATCCATGTTGTCACAAATGACAAGATTTCCTTCTTTTTAAAGGCTGAATGGTATTCTCTGTGTGTATGTGTGTGTGTGTGTGTGTGTGTGTGTGTGTGTGTGTGTGTATGTATAGAATATACAATAATAGAATATATCTCATGTTTTCTTACCCATTCATCCATCAATAGACACTTAGTTTGATTCTGTATCTTGACTGCTGTGCACAGTGCTGTGCTGAACGTGTGCAGACATCCCTCCAACATACTGATATCATTCCCCGTAGATACACCCCAGGAGTGGGATTGCTGGATCATATTGTAGTTCTGTTTTTAATGTTTTGAGGAACCTCCACACTGGTTTCCGCAGTGGCTGTACTAAGCACATCCCCCCCAGCAGCGCGTGCGGTCCGCTTTCTCCACACCTTCTCCTGTACGAGTCTTCTTTACAACAGCCATTCTGACATAGGGGAGGTGACCTCTCATTGTGGTATTAATTTGCATTTCTCTGATGATTAGTTATTTTCATCATTTTTTCATATATCTGTTGCCATTTGTAATTTATTCTTTTGAGAAATGTCTATTCAGATTCTTTGTCCTGAAATCTTTTTGGTTTATTTTTTGTCAAATCAGGAATCAATCAGGAGTCTCTTGGTCTCCCAGGAGATCGTTCCAAGACAGCAGTAGTGACAGGTACGGTAGAGATCCCCAAGACCCTCAGTTTGATCCCGCCTCCTGGTGGGGCCCACGGCTCCTGCTGACCCCTCAGAGCTACAGAAAGCCCAGGAAGCATAGGTTGGACATCTTGGTTGCTTTTTTGTTCAGATGTGATTGATTAACTAGTTTGTGGTGGAGATATATTTGCAAATGCCAACAATTGAAGCCATGGAAAGTCTGTGTGAGCACTTGCATATTTATGTCTATGTGAATATTCAGAAAACATCCTCTTCCCAATTTTAAAGAAAACCGGAGTCCGACAGTCAAGCAGTAAAAACAGATTTTATTCAAGAACTACTGCAATAGGGGAAAAGAGACCTCAGCATGGAACTAGGCTCATTTCCAAAAACAGCATAGACAAGTTGGAATTGATAGCCAAGGAGCAGGGTGGAGGTCAGTGGATGGAAAATTACGAAGAGGAAATAGATGGAGTGAGGAAATTCCTTTTCTTAACTCTTACCAAGTTGTGATTTGAAGGAGCAATTCTGATGAAACAGACTTAACAGGATTCTTGCTGAAGGCAGGCCAGAGTAATCAGATACTGCCTGGGGGTGGTAAAGGGTGAGGAATTTGATCAGATATCAAGAGTGATCCAACACTGAGGGTGAGGGTGAGTGAGTTTTCTGCATTGACTTAGCAAGATTCTTGCTGCCACTGGGCAGTGTAGGCCTGACAAGGACAGACTCCATGTTTGTTTTTTTTTAATATATAGATATTTTTAGTTGTCCAGATAATTTCTTTCTACTTTTTTTTAGTAGAGACGGGGTCTCGCTCTTGCTCAGGCTGGTCTCAAACTCCTGAGCTCAAACGATCCTCCCGCCCTGGCCTCCCAGAGTGCTAGGATTATAGGCCTGAGCCACTGCTCCCGGCCCAGACTCCACGGTTGAAGCCTAGAAGGTTTAGAGGAGCCTGACTAAAGTTCAGTCAAGAAGAGAGTCCTTTTTTTTTTTTTTTTCCAGAGACAGGGTCTCACTCTGTCACCCAGGCTGGAGTGCAATGGCTTGATATAGCTCACTGCACCCTCAGACTCCTGGGCTCAAACGATCCTCCTTCCTCAGCCTCCTGAGTAGCTGGGACTACAACCACATACCACCACACTTGGCTAATTTTTCTTATTCTTTTGTAGGGACAGGGTCTCACTATGTTGCCAGGCTGGTCTTGAATTCTTAAACTCCTGCCTCAACCTCCAAAAATGCTAGGATTGCAGGCATGAGCCACAGCACTCAGCCAGGAGACGGTCTTTGTTACTAACAACAGCAAAATACAGATTGTTCTCAAGTGCATATAGAACATTCTCTAGGCTAGACCACATGCTAGGCCACAAAACAAGTCTTAACAAATTTAAGAAGATTGAAATCATACAAAATATCTTTTCTAACAACAGTGGAATGAAACTAGAAATCAAAAGCTGAAGGAAAACTGGAAAATACATGAATATGTGGAAATTAAACAACACACTCTTAACCAATGGGTCAAAGAGGAAATCATGAGGGAAATTGGAAAATATCTTGAGACAAACAAAAATAAACACACAACACCCCAAAACCTAGGGGAAGCAGCAACATCAGTGTTCAGAGGGAAGTTTATACCATTAAACACATTTTAGAAAAGAATAGGCCGGGCGCGGTGGCTCACGCCTGTAATCCTAGCACTCTGGGAGGCTGAGGCAGGTGGATCACTCGAGGTCAGGAGTTCGAGACCAGCCTGAGCAAGAGCGAGACCCTGTCTCTACAAAAAATAGAAAGAAATTATCTGGCCAACTAAAATATATATAGAAAAAATTAGCTGGGCATGGTGGCACATGCCTGTAGTCCCAGCTACTCGGGAGGCTGAGGCAGGAGGATCGCTTAAGCCCAGGAGTGTGAGGTTGCTGTGAGCTAGGCTGACGCCACGGCACTCACTCTAGCCTGGGCAACAGAGCGAGACTCTGTCTCAAAAAAAAAAAGAAAAAAAAAGAATAAAGATCTCAAATCAACTACCTAACTTTATATCTAAACAAACTAGAAAGAGAAGAACAAACTAAGCCCAAAGTTAGCAGAAGGAAGGAAATAATAAAGATTAGAACAAAGATAAACTAAAAGAGGATTCTTTTATTTCTTCTTATGCATTTTGTGAAATGAAAACCCAGAATGGGTCGCAGCTCTCTGTCTACCCTAGAAATACACACCACAAAGTCAGTTCCTCCCAGTTCTGTTTCCCTGTGTTGATGAGGACACTCTGCACGCGCCCTGGTGTCCACTGAACGGCCGTGGAGCCCTTACCCTCTGTTTTTCTACGATGTTCTTGAAGGGGATCTAGGGACGCCCTGTTCTTGTCCCCGAGTAACATACAGTCCACTGAACACTCAAAGAAATGCAGGGCGTGTGAGAAGCAGCCCCGGGTGGTTGAGCGGCTCGGAAAGGGAGCGGGCGGGAGGCTTCTGGGCGGGTCCGAGCGCTTTGCTGAAGCAGGAGAGGGACCTCCCAGACGGTGGCCAGACTCAGATTGTGGGGGACGCCGTGAGCCAGCCGGCCATCGGCTGCTGTGTCTCTGACTCACTGTGACCAGCCCTTTACCTGCGCCTGCTGCACACGGTGTGAACCTCCGCTAGGGATGGCCCATTCACCCAGGCATATTTAAAAACATAGCCTACTAATGAAGGGATTAGAATACAGGCGCCCCGTGATTAGTTGAGATCGCTCAGAATACGCCTGTATACTTTCATACGCATCCAGACTCCAGGACCTCACACCTTTACACCTCCTCATAGTGCTGCGGGGGAGATGAAAGGACAGAACAGGCTCCTAGGAAACCAGAAGAGATGAAAGGACCACAGCTTTCTTCAGTGACTCCACAGACGTGAGGGATTCAAGTTCTGCGTAATGGAATGAACGCTGCAGATGCTGTCAGCCGCCAGCGACTCCAGAGAGCCCTGAGTAAGACATCGACAAGGCCTGGCCTCCAGGCACTGGGCTTCGCCTCATTTGGGCCAGTGTGCCAGACGTGCTGCCCAGTTGGGGATACTGTTCCTTCTCATCGGAGACAAAACGCCAAATCACAGTCGCCTTCTCTGCTGAAAAACAAAGCATTTGTATCAGTCAAGACTCTCTGACTTGAAAATCACAGCCTAACACAACTCAGTTTAAGCAACAATGGAATTTATGTGGCTCACAGGGCTGGGAAGAAGACTGGAAAGGCAGAATTCCTGAGCTCTGCACGAGCCGTGTTCTGGGGCAGAAACACGGGCATCCTTGGTACTTTCAGGTTCATCTCTGCGTGGGGCTTGGCGCTGAGCTCATTTCCAGCAAGCAGCCTTCCTCTCCACGTGACAAACACATGTCTACATCTTTCTACACCTTCACTCCAAAGAAAAGCTCCCAGCAAAAGTCTAATGGGCCCAGGCCAGGGTCACTTGCAGATTTTGAAACCATTTCTCTTAGGCCAGTGGGTTTGGGGTACACTGATTAGCTAGACCTGGGTCACTTGCCCACCCCCACAGCTTAGCGGAGGCGGGGCCAGATGCCGTGGCTGACAGCCCCTTGCGAATCACCAGGCTCAGACGAAGACGTTCCCGAAGGAAGGAGGGGTGAGGGGACTGTGAAGACGGCCAGACAGGCTGACTGGGCTGCTGCGGCCCAACATAGCATGGACTCTGCTCCCACACACACTTGTCTCTCGTCCTCCCCACACTTCCAACCCAGACTGCCCGATGTAGGGCACCGAGTGGGTAAAAAAATTGCTCCCCAAAACTAGTGGGTGGAACCCCTGGAGCCCAGAATTGAGATAAGTTGCTTGAGGAAAGAAAGAGTTGGGACAGGCAGCATGGAGATGGCACAAGATGTTAATAAAATTTAGTGTTTGCTGAGCACTTGCCAACATTGATTAAGCACTTACCGAGGCAGGAGATCAGAATAGGGAACACAGTGGGGTGGAATGGTAGGAACAAAATTAGGGTCACAGATCAATGAGAACAAAAGCTGTGGTCGGGCCGCGATGGTGAGCGTTGCAGAAACACCCTGCTCGCTCCCACCTGGGGAAGCCCCTGGGCAGGTGTCCTGAGTGATCTGACTTCGTTACACCGTCGTCACATAAATTATCGCCCCCCAGTGGCCTTGGGAAGCCATGGCACGTCTAGGTCTGAACAAATGAAGTAAAAAACTCCCCCGGCTGGCCCAGGGAGGGGAGGAGGCAACATTCTCATTGGGGAACAACAAAGCAAGAAAGAGGGACCCCAGTGCCACTGTCCGCTTGGACATGTGCCGTTCCTGCCCCCTGTGGAGCGCACTGTCGCTTGCCTATCTTTCCAGACACGCCTCCATGTCCGGAGGTGTGATTGCTTGATAAACTTCTTTCACTTGGCTGCGTTGGTGTTTGGGTTCAATTCTTTGTCTCCAAATACAAGGACTGAGGATGATCACTCGCTGGTCACACTATACAACAGCCGTTGCTGTATCTTTTCTTCCCAATACCTGTGTTGCAGATGTAACTGGAGCTTAGACCGAGCGACATCTCCAAGGTCGCTGAGCTCCTGACTGGCAGCACCGGGCCTCCAGGCTCATTCTCACCCATCTTCCCAGGTAAACTGGATATCAGAACACCTGGGTTTAAAATATACACAGCAGGTATAGTTGGGTGGGTACTTTTTACTTTTATGTATTTTTCTAGATTTCAAGGACATGTATTACTTCTATAAATATACATGATATATTATGACATACATGTTAATATATGATATATATTATATGTATAATGTTGTACAGAAAAAGAGGCCTAGGCTATAGCCCTGAATCTACCCTTAACTCACTTGCTGACTCTGTTTCTTAGTTATTGTTGTTAATCTCTTACTGTGCTTAATTATAAATTAAACTTTATCATAGGTATGTGTATAGAAGAAAAAGCATAGTGTATGTAAGGTTTGGTACTATCTGCAGTTTCAGGCTTCCACTGGGGGTCTTGGAATGATTCCCCTGTGGATAAGGGGAGCTACTGTACTTGTATGTTGCCTCAGCATCCGTTCTGAATACAAGTTTACCTTTCTATAGCAGAAGTTTCCAGCTCTATACCACAGCCAAATGGCTCAAGCTGGTGACCAAGAGACAAGAACTTAGAGGCATTTCTCCCACTTAGCAAAGTGGTCTCCTTGCTTTTCTGCTGCTTTTAAATGGACCATTCAAGTATTTGCAAACTTAGTAGGGTTCACACCCTGTTCTTGAAACATACTGCTAGATGCCCGTTGGCTTGTGCGTTCTCTCTCTTTCTCCCTCTCTCTCTCCCCTCACCCCACCTTGACTCTTCATTCCTGCCTCGTGTGACCCAGGGACTGCCCTCATGGCTCATTACACCCTCCTTGCCCAGGGTCTGTAAGTTAAAAATCTTTGCACTATTGTGGTGGTGTATTGAATTTGTGCCTTCCATCTGAAGACCCAGGGGCTGCCCAAGCAGGGGAGAACATAAGGTCAGGCTCCCAGCACCAGAGCAAAGTAGCCCGTGAAAGGCACGCTGTAAAGACCAACATCTAGCGCCCCTTCATTTCCCGTGAGGGCATGGTCGCTAGCCTCTTTGGCACTGGAACCCCAATTTAGCTGGGGGCTCTCAAAACACCCTCACTATTTCTGGTGCCCAAATTCCCAGAGCTGTGCTGGTCCCTATCCATCCCAAAGCCTGCCTCTTCCACTTTTCCTTCAGTTAAGTGTTTGCTTAAATTGGCCAAAGTCTATTTCTCCTGCTTGTAACTAGAGAACCCTAATAGATACAGCTCTCTTTCTTTGGTTGAATAATATAATTTTGCTCTTTAGATTTTAGAGTCAATAATCATTTACTAAGTCCTGCTGAGTGCCAACATCTGTGCTGAGCACTTTCTCACAAACCTAGAGAGAAAACCCATGGGTGCAGGGCCAGTCACCCGGGATCCAGGATTGAGTAACCGGGTGCCTGACTGCTCAACAGTGGGGAGGCCAGTGTTCAGCTGGAGGGTGTCTCCAGGTTGGCCAGCTCACCGTGAGCTTTGTCCTGTGTGCAGTGCGATCCCAGCACTCTGCCAGTAGTTTGTGGCCCATACCGTGGCAGCACCTCCCAGCCTGTGCGGACCGTGGTTCCTGTCCCTCATTTCCTCGCTGGCTGTGTCCTCAGACCTGTGCTTGAGGGTGCTGCTCTTCTGAGCTGATCTCTGGCTTCCTGCTGCAACTGTGACTTGAAGTTTTATTCTGTCATTCATTCCATAAACACTTCCTGAGCATTACCAACTGCCAATCATGAAGGATCCTGTATTGAGCAAGGCAGGCCTGGTCCCTGTCCACATGGACTTTGATGCTCTTAGAGAAGGCTGATGTTAACTAATTAAATAAAACGTGATGAGTGGCATAGAAGAATGACAAGGACCTGCAGGAACATGTGGCAAGGCCCTAAACCTAGTCTAGTCTCAGGGAAGACCTGTGAACAGAAGGCAGTTCGAAGAACAAATGATCCATTCAGAGTGGACCATTTTTCTGCAAGTCCTGGAGGCGCCAGGTGCAGCCCTGTGCTCGGCCTGTGGGCTCCGCTGCTCTGGGCAGGCACCTCCCGCCGCGCCCGACCCTGCGCCCAGATCCCAGCGACACAGGCCTGCAGGGCCGCTTCCCTACCGAGTCCACCTCGAACGGGAGCAGTCACGCCCAGGTCTGTCATCCAGAATGTCCCAGGCCAGCTACAGAGAGAGAGCTAAAGAGATGCCCGTGCGAAACAAGGGCCCCACAGGAGGCTGATGGCCACACGCTGTGCACGTCACAGTGAGTTGTCAAAGAAAGCGGCATTCCGGCACTTGGCAATTGATAAGGGCAGTAAATGTGTGTTGACTGATCGATGACTGTTCCCAGGGCTGGGCCACAGAAACAGGTGTCCTGGCTGGGGCAGGCTCAACATCAAGAAGTGCCCGCCCTCCGGCAGCCTCGGCCAAAGACAGGGGTGCGAAGCCAAGAGGGGACAGGTGGCCTGGAGGGCAGCACTGGCACATGGCCTCAGCTCAGAGATGCCCCCTGTGCATCCCCCACACCCCCACCCCTCCGGCTTCAACCTCCTCTTCCTGCCTCTCTTCCCTGGGCCTGTCCCTCCGGCACCACTCATTCTCCATCCCGGGACGGTCCCGTCCCCAGACTCCCTGAGCGCTTGCCTTCAGGGTGGTGTCACCCCGGCTCACCCAACCCCCACGTGGGCCTCAGCCGCCGGTGGGAGACCCAGAAGGTGCTTTGACTTCCCACTGTCCTGGGGCTCCCACTGGGAGTGTTTAAATGTAATCTTGCCTTTAAGCTGGGCATTGCTGAGAAAGCTTCTTTAGACTGAAAGCAACGTGACAAGAAGGCAAAGATTTTTTTCTAAGTCTACAAAAAGATCAGGACTGATAGCTGCACAGGGGCACTCAAGAGGGGTGAAAAAATTTGACTTTGGGTATAACCCAAAGCAGCGCTCGCACGGCTTCCCCCCGCCCGCGCCTGCTCACACTTGCGTGTTCCCCGCGGGGAGCATCAGGGTGTGCTGGGGGCTTAGGCAGGGGTAGAGGACAGTGAGCAAAGCCACAGGAGCCGGGACACTTGCATTCTCACCCTGACTCTATCCTCGCCTTTCTGTGTGACCTTAAGTAAGCCCCTGACCTCTCCCCTTGTGCCCCAAACACAAAGAGAGCACTCTTGTCCTGCCCAGGTGTGGGCAGCGAGCAGGGTCCCGTGGAGTGTCGAGGTGGCTGTGCTTTCCAAACTGGAACCCAGAGGGGATGCGGGACGCGTCACACCAGGAGGGCAGGACAGGGGCCGGACTGTCCGCACAGTGTGACGATAGGAGCTGGGGCCATCGTGGGGGTTTATTGACCTGTGACAGCCAGACCGGAATCCACACATCCTCCCACGCCTGACCTCGGGTTTTCATGGTGCCAAGCAGGTGGGCATCTCATTAGGTCCTCCCAGCAACCTGGGACTCGGAGAAGGTCACACAACCATCCAGCTTCTGCCACACCTGCCAACCCGACCCCCCTCGGGTCACACGCATGAGCCCGAGAGGCAGGAATGAAAAGGCTTCAGACCCCCAGGACTGAGCTCCAGGAACACGAGCCGGAAACTGCCTGGTTTGAGCACAGACCAGCCCGTCTCGTGCTGGACAGGGCCAGGGAGCCACTCGCACTTGCCAAGCGTCCCTCGCGGCCTGGAAGCAACGACTTCCCAGATGCTCTGCCTCGGGGAGGGAGGCCCAGAAAGCAGCCCACGCAGGGTGCAGCCGCGCCTGTTTACAGGCAGGGTATGAAATGACTGGCAGAAAGTACCAGCTTCAGGCAGTGGGACCCCGGGGGGAAGTTCACTCCTCCGCCACCCCGAGTTTGGAGCGATGGAGGGGCTGAAATGGGAGCTACTGGTGTCTGTTCCCCAGGCCGCTGGGGGTTAAATGTCGTGAGTATTACTCTTGCCAAACATCTCATTTAACCAGTGTAATGGTGTTGCTGCTTTCACATGGGCTGAAATGCCACGAAGCACTCTCCAGTCTTCCAGGCCCCCACCCCTGTTGTCCCGGTTCAGGCCTGTGCTCAGTCTTGCTACCTCACAGGTGTGCCACCCGCCCTGCGCCTGGAGGAACTGAGTCTCAGGCCAGCAGGAGTCACCGCCCCGGGTGAGAACTGAGACTCTGGTCTCCAGGAAGGGGCTGCCTGCTAAGGCGAAGGCCTCTCAGCTCTGCTGAGATGAAACGCAGATTCCTTTGAGACAGGAGGGGCGTATTACCTCACTAATAGCTCAGTGCAAGTTGGTTAATCAAATATCAGGAGAGAAAAAGGAAGTAAACGGGCATCTATTACCAGGTTGCTCTGCGCTAAGTACTGGATGTACTGTAAGAGCAAAGGTGACTCCATGACAGGCTAGGCTTCCTGGAGTAGGCCTAAGTTTCGTTTCCCCGGAATAGGCCTAAGTTTCCGTTTCCCAGCACGGGCCCTCCCCTTCCCCGAAATGAGGCCGATGACCACCGGAGGATCCTGAGACTTGGAGCCGACCAATCAGGAGTTAACGCGACCATGGAACCGACCAATGAGGAGCCGACACGGTCAGCCGGTCTGGAAGGAACAAATGAACCGAGGGAGGGAGGGGGGTGGTGAGCACAGCGTATGTAGCCCACTGGGAAGTATAAAAGCTTAGTGTTACCCCAGGGCGGGGTCCTCGTTCCTGGAGAGGCCACTGCGTTGGTGCTCTGGGGCTTGGACCCTAGCTCGAGCTAGCCAGTAAACTCCTTTGCCTTTTGCAGCCTCAGTGACTCTGCCTCTCTGTTCCTGGGGCTGAGGGGAACCGGCTCTAACAATACCAGCCCACTTAGCCTCCCTGACACCCCTGTGAGATTGATGGTGTCCCCATTACAGATTGGAAAACCACGGCTAACTACCTTCCCTGAACCTCACAGGCAGTGAAGCACCAGATCTGAACATGCAGCTGTGTTCTTTCCTTTACCCGCCATGGCGCCCTGCACAACCAGCATGTGCCAGGCACAGGACTAGGCACAGCCTCTGTCCTTGCCCGGCTCCCAGTCTGGCAGAGTGGAGTTAGTGTGTGCACACACACACACTCTTGCCCCCTTCCCTCTCCCAAAGCTCAAGCTAAGATTTTTCAAAGAGTGGCAGCTCCCACTAGCAGGACATGGGAAGATTTTCGGTGAATGCAACATGAACTATTTTGCTTCAATAGTTATGTGTTTAATATAAAAATATAGCAGGTTCATCAGATACATGGTTTCTTGGGGAGTGCTAGTTGTGATATAATAAGAGATATATATTTTCGGTTTTGTCCCTGGCTCCTGGTGAGAGTTCCTAAAACCCTTGTAATTTCCCAGGTGGTAGGGGTAAGAAGTGCATCTTTTGTCCTAATACAGTCGACCTCCAAATCCATGGGGTCCACATCTGGATTCAACCAATCTCAGATCAAAAAATATTCAGAAACCAATGAATGGTTGCATCTGTGATGAACACTCTACAGATCTTTTTATCTTGTCATTATTCCCTAAACAATACAGTATAACTATTTACACAACATTTACATGGTATTAGATATTATAAATTATCTAGAGATGATTTAAAGTACCATGGGAGGCCGTGCACTCTGGGAGGTCGAGGTAGGAGAATCGCTCAAGGTCAGGAGTTCGAGACCAGCCTGAGGAAGAGTGAGATCCCGTCTCTACTAAAAATAGAAAGAAATTATCTGGACAACTAAAAATATATAGAAAAAATTAGCCGGGCATGGTGGCACATGCCTGTAGTCCCAGCTACTCGGGAAGCTGAGGCAGAAGAATTGCTTGAACCCAGTAGTTTGAGGTTGCTGTGAGCTAGGCTGATGCCACAGCACTGTAGCCAGGGTGACAGAGTGAGACTGTGTCTCAAAATAAATAAATAAATAAATAAAGTACATGGCAAGATGTGCATAGATTACATGCAAATCCTACATCATTTTATATCAGGGACTTGAATATTTGGGTATCTACAGGGGGTCCTGAAACCACGGATACTAAGAGACGACTCTATTTATTTGGTCTTTGACCCTGGTTCCTACCACACAGAGCTCCTAATCCCTTGGAACTTCCTGGGTGATAGGAATATCTTTTGTTCTAACAAGATGTCTCTTAGTGGGTTCCTAAATGGGGGATTGTCACCAGAAAGAAAGCCATGATTAGAATCTTGAAACTTTCAGCTCCACCCCCGCATCCTCCAAGTAGGGGAGAGGCTGGAGATTGAGTTAAAAATCCATCATTGGCTGGGCGAGGTGGCTCACGCTTCTAATCCTAGTACTTTGGGAGGCCAAGGCAGGGAAATTGCTTGAGGCAGGAGTTCAAGACCAGCCTGGGCAAGAGTGAGACCCCGTCTCTACTAAAAATAGAAAAAATTAGCTGGGTGTGGTGGTGCTTGCCTGTAGTCCCAGCTACTCAGGAGGCTGAGGCAGGAGGATCACTTGAGCCCAGGAGTTTAAGGTTGCTGTGAGCTATGATCATGCCATTGCACTCCAGCCTCAGTGACAGAGAGAGACGCTGTCTCAAAAAAAAAAAAAAATCAATCATGCCTACATGATGAAGCCTCCATAAAAATTCCTGGACTACAGGATTTGGAGAACTTTTAGGTTGGTGAACACATCAACATGCCAGGAGGGTGGCACCCCAACTCCGTGGGGACAGAGGCTCCTGTGCTCAGGACCCGTCCAGCCCCCACCCTGTGTTTCTCGTCTTCATCTGGCTGTTCATCTGTCTCGCCTGTGATATCCTTTACAATAAAGTGGTAAACGTGCTTCCCTAAGTTCTGTGAGCCACTCTAGTGAAGGGCTGACTCTCAGGAGCATCGTGGGAGCCTCTGATGTACAGCCCGGTGGGACAGAAATGTGGGTAACCTGAGGACTCACCACTTGGGACTGGCATCTGAAGTGGGGGACAGTCTTCTGGGACGAGCCCTTAGCCTGTGGGCTCTGTGCACTCCAGGTAGATACTATGAGGATTGAATTGGATTCTAGGACACCCATCTGGTGTCTGCAGAGAACTGGAGAACTATTTGCTGCGGCAAAACGTACACACTTGGTGCCAGAAGTTCTGTGTGAGCGGTGGAGGGGAAACGGAATTATTCCCGTGCACAGACACTGCTTCAGATGAGACCCCAGTGGCTGGCCGTGCAAGGCCAGGAGGCAGGAGAGGAAATTGCTCTGTGGGACCCAGCTGGGCCACTGTGGTCCATCTGGGCTTGAGCCCACCCCGTCTCCTCTGGGCACCTGTTGCCAACCTTCACGCCCTCTCCAGCGGTTGCTGACAAGACCTCCAGCCGGCCTTCCTCAAGTCCAGAACATCCTGGCTCACTCCCGCTCAAGCCTGGCAACCTCCCCGTCCCCCAGGCCTGTTTCCCAGCCAGTGTCTTGGTCAGCAGATGAGGTTCAGGAAGAAGGCCAGGGCCTCTCGGGCCCCACTTCAGACACGGGCCAAGGGGCAGCGAGGGTGCAGGAAGGATCCTTGCTGCTCGGTGCCCTGTCCAGTGAAACCCAAGCTTTTAAAGGGAGTCACCAAGAGCTCCGCACGTCCTGTCCCAGGAACTTCGTTGTGTGCACACACACACCACAGCCCCTGCCGTCATCACCTTCTCGGAAGCCACAACACAATCAGGCAGCGCTCTGGAAATGAGACACCCATCGGAAAGGAAAATAGCTACAAGTGACTGACAGCAATTTTCTCGACACGAGCACATCCAAGGCAGAGATTTCAGGAGGGGTTATGGGCAGGAGAAAGTGGGTCTTCTCTGGGCTGGGGCCTCACTGCCCGAGCCAGCCCCAGTGACCCACGAACAGTGAGATTCCCAAAGCCTTCTGCAGGTACTTCATTTCTGGAAGGATCTCTCTCTGCCTCTGTCTTCCTTCTCTTCCAAGGAGGAGGGGAAAGAAGGAAAGATGGAAAGACAGAGAGACAGAACGACAGAGGCAGAGAGAGACGCCCGTAAAAAGCCAGCGCGGAGGAGAGGCCGCGACCTAAGAAGAAGAGGAGCTGACGTTTGCAGGACACTGGCCTGCCAAGCAGCACGGCCTGCTATGAGCCCTGCACAGTGACCCTGCAGGGGCAGGTTCTGGTATTTTCCAGCCCCGTTTTACAACAAAGGAGCTGAGGCTCAGATGGGGATATTGTTTTTCCAGGTCCCCTACTGAACGACAGATTCCTGCCGAGAGTCTGGAAGCTCTAGAAGGACACCGCATGCCCACTTCTGCGGGGATCGCTCCAGCGGGGCCCCATTCCTTTACTTTAAGACTAACTAGTCAAAAATATCCTACTAAAATGCAAATATTAACTCCTTTTTCAGCCCTTAAGAGGTCCAGGCTGAGTTTGGGATGCAGCAGGGGCACAAACGCAGAGACGGCGACACCACGTGATCCTGGGACCTCGCGTGACCCAGGGAGGACAGCCTGAGAACGGGGACCGCCAGGGAGGGCTGTGGCGGCACCCAAAGGGAAGGTGAGCTGCCGTGCCTGCGCCCCAGGATAGCACAGCCGGGCCCCAGCAGTGGCCCCCCGGTTTGCAGGGGTCTCCCCCAGCACGTGCAGTCAGGCTTCCTTTGCGAGCCTGCGCGGCGCGGGGAGGAAGCAGCTGAGAGACCTCCAGAAACAGCCCCCCCAGAGCGCGCCCTTCGTGTGCTCCCAGCCGCAGGGACGGCGAGGACGGTGCCGGTCGCCCCCGGCTGCCCGTGCCAAGTGGAGTGTGTGTCGGGGTGAAGGAGGCTGCTCCTGAAGGCTTGGGGACAGGGAGGAAGGTCGCCTTCTGAGAGTTAAGCTACGAAATTAGCCCAGAGCAAAGCTGAATGATAAGCGAGACAAACGGAGCCTCGTCAGCAAGACCACCCGTGACCCGGTCACAAGCGCCGAGGCCGCGTCTAGAGAAGACGCGTGTCGGGGTGGCCAGGTCGGGAGGTGCGGGAGACGCCCGCAGCAGGCAGACCGCGACCGCCAGGCCAGCGTCCGGGGGAGAGGGCCGCCCCGTTTCAGGGAGTCAAAAAGAAGAAATGCTTGACCCGGGGATGCTGTGGGGAGGCAGGGCCACCCCGGGGACGAGGCCTGCCCAGGACCGCACTTCCCAACGCGGACCCCTTGCCGTGAGTGCCCACTGGGACCCCTTCCGAAAGCAGGCCACGTCACTGGCCAGCGGAGAGAGAGGTGCCGGTGACACTCGGGGTGGTGTGGTTCGGCCTCAGTCCCTGAGGGCTTTGGAGGGGCCAGCTGGCTTCCCGGAGTCCTGCGCTCTGAGGCGCTGGCCAGGCGGAGGCTGTGGGTGGCCGCGGGCTGACCGGGCACTGCTGTGCGTCCCCCGAGGGAGCAGCACCTTCCGGATTCAGCCTCTGTCCTCCGCGTTTGCCTGCACTTCTCGCTAGAAAATTCTACCCAAAATGGGTGCTTGGTGTTGAATGGGTGAGTGGACAGAGTCACTGCAAGGTGGTGGCCCACGGCCTGGGAGCAGCCCCCAGAGGTGCCACCGCCGCCTGCCTGCCCCGGCCCAGCGCTGCCACCACCCTGGCCACTGCGGAAGGTGCCGGGGAGCCCTGTGCCCACTCCAGAGTGCAGGCTCCCCGGTGGGGCGGGGGCGGGGGGTAGGGGAGCAAAACGTTCTCCCTCAGAAGTGAAGTGGTGGCCACGCGGAGCTGCCACGTGCGGCGCAACACGTGCGCCCTCTGCAGGGTCCGGTGTCTGTCTTGGACATCAAGCTGAACGCAAACAGATGGTGTTGTGGCCGGGCAGAGTCCAGCACCCGCCCCCCACAGCACGCCCTGCCGGTGGCCCACCCGGCCCCGGCCCCCCTGCCAGCAGCACGGGCTGGTCCAGAGACTCATGAATGGGGCTGCGAGAGGCTTTGTTGGTGCGCTTGTTCCCAGCCTGGTGTCTCTTGTTAGCAAGCGCCCTGCAAAGGCCAGAGCACTCCAGGGCATTCATTCTTCCCACCAGGAGCCGATGGACCGGGGGCCTCTGGGACTCATCACAGGCATGGTTTAGCATTTTGTCAGCTTCACTTTCAGAAATTCTCTACAATTAAGAAGATAATTTATTAAAGATGGTCTTTCCTCTGTGGTGTGTGTCACACACGCTGCTTAGAAGTGCTGTAACAAAGGAGAGAACCCCAAACCGAATGACCTTTGTAATTTCCCCGCAGAAGCGGCTCCAGGCGGAGGACGGCTTTGCGCTCACGGCTGAGCAGCTGAAAAAGGGTGTTATAGTAACAAATCAAGTGCAGTTTGAGACCCAGCACTCACCCTAACGTTTCGCTCCTGACATTTATTTTTGGTGGGAGGCGGGAGGTGATCCATGAAATCTTTATTTGATATGAAGATTTTAGGTTTTAAGTGAACAAAGTAAATAAAATTTAACACTGGGGTGTAAGGGACTTTGACTGTCTTGTAAGTTACGTTCTCTGCCCTTGACTCACGAAGAAAATCCAGATCTGCGCTCACCTGGCTGGTCAGTTACTGAGTGGTAAAGGACGCAAGTATTTTCTAGTTCTGGTCAGATGATGTTGTAATTTAACTGGGTTTTAGATAAAATGCTAATGAGGGGGGATGTTTACCAGTGTAGCATTGGATCAAAAGTTTATCACACACTCTTCTAATAAACCCCCTCCCCCAAAAAGGAATGGCTGCAAGACCAAGCCCCGTGTCCCGGCCTCTAGAGCTGAACCTGCTCCCCACGCTGGGCATCTGCTCGGCCCCATCCTCACTTCCCTCCCCGCCCCCCACGCTGTGCCCGCCCAAGGCCAGCACCGTTTGAACCCGGGTCCCGAAGCAGGGATGGGTCCAAAGAGCCTCACGCTCTAGGGGAGGAGTCCCGGTCCCCACTGGGGAGGACCCCACCTCACCCCTTTGCAGCTGTAGTGAGCAGAAGGGGTGAGGCAGGGGATGAGCTCCTCAGGACAGTGCCCGACTGAGAGCCACAAGCCACAGGCCACCCTCTTCTGGTGCTGTTTGTGGCTGAGTGACAACAGGAGATGGGGATGTTTTAGAAGATTTTCTGCTGTTTGTTTTAGTAAACAGTGTAAAGAGGTCTCCGCCAGGCTCTGGGCATTGGCTGGTCACCTGTCAGTCAGGATGGGCACACAGCCTGCTAGCTGTGGCCACCCGTGGAGTCCTCAGTGTGTGCCTTGTGACACCACAGCCAGAGCAAAGCCTGGCAGCCCGGAACCAAATGGCAGAAGATCAAGCTGCTCAATCCGTGCTTACCTTCATGCCCTATCAGGGGGCCTTCTCAACTGATGTTCTAGACTCTTCTCACTACCCCTTTGTTGTTCCTGGGGCTGCCCTGGGGGTAGAAGGGACTGGGCCTTTGGCGTTCAGAGACTGTGGCTCAAGTCCAGACCAAGCCTGCTGGGTCCAGCTGTGTGCCTTGTGTCCCCAAACACCTGGCAACTGGGGTTCAGGTGCCAGCTGTGCATCTGCAGGACGGAGTTTGCCCAGAGGTGACAGATGGGCTAGCGGGGCCCACTCAAGGCCCTGCCATGACTCATCCATGTCAGCACCAGCAAGTCAATGAGTCTTGGCTTTCCCACCTGTAAAATGTGAGTCATGCAGATGCTGGTTCTGCCACCTTGCAGGTGTGTACATGGGCCAGCAACGCATACGACCTGACGGTGCCTGGTGACCTGCGGAGGCTCTGACCACCGCGGGGAAGGTCCTCCTCCAAGGCTCTCCCCGTGGACACACCCGGCCTCCCCACATGCCAGAGCCCCCAGCCCGGCTCCCTGCCCGGGCCCTGGCCACGCTTTGGAACTCTTCCACTATTGTGTCTGTCCCTCCCTCATCCTTTTATTTCTCCTTCAAGGCCTCTTCTCAGATTGCTGCTAAATTTTCTTCATTGATTTTTTTTTTAATTATTGTAAAGATAACCAATGGTCCTGTTTTCAAAAAAAAAAAAAAAGAATCAAAGTGGTCTTTGAGTTAGAAGACGAAAAGGAGAGGTTTCCTGTCCCCAAGCCCATCAGCCACACCCTTCAGGTGGCAGCCAGGGCTTCCCTGCCCTCCGTCCCAGCCCTGCACCCAGAAGCCTGCGCCTCGGTCTCTCCAAACAGCCCAGGACCCCGAGGGCCACCCCACTCACGGCAATCTGCGCCCCCCCCCCGCCCCGTCGAGCAGTGGCTGCCTGCCTTGACCAAAATGTTTATAGGGAAGGGGACGAGTTCACAGCACACAGCCCCCTGCAAACGGCTTCCAGCCCCTGTCTCGGTCACCTGTGGGCAGCAAGGTCCGGTCGGCAACCCCTCGCCGCTCCTGTCCAGCATGGCCGGCAGAACGGCTCCCGCTGAGAAGGGGCGAGAAGGGCTGTTCCGCCATCAGCGAGGTGGTGACCCGAAAACGCACCATCGACATTCACAAGTTTTAAAACCACACACACATGATCCACTCTCCACCCCCCACCCCCCACCCCCACCCCCAAGAGACGGGTTCAGGGGTGGCAGGTGGGGCTCCTGGCTGGCTGCACCTCCAAGGGGAGGAGCTGACTGGGGTGGGCTGACAGCTTTTTCTGAAGTGTCAATAAAAATCTCTGCCTCAATCACCAGACTAAACTGAATCACTTTATAAATTCTAATCCTCAGAAATACATCACCCCCCACCCAGAGCACCACCTTCCCCAGGCGGTTAGTTGCCAAATATAAAACCCCGGTTCCAGGCACCCCACACACATCTGCAAGTCTTCAGCAGGGGGTGGGGGTGGGGGAGGGAGTACAGTGCTTTCTGGGCCTTTCTAGGAAATAAACCAGTGGCCAATGAGTCTGGCTTCTGGTCCCAGCCGAGCCCTGACTTGCAGCGCGAACTTGGGCAAATCACTTTCCCTCCCTTTCCCTGCTCCTCATTTCCCTAATGAGAATGTGTTGGATTCACTGAGCTCTGCACTTCACTGGTAATGTCTGAGTCCGGCAATCACTCAGTAAGACAGTTAGACACCTGAGGCCTGCGGAGGAAAAGCACATACCCAAAGGTCACGAGCCTAGCAATGGCCAGAGCCAGGGCTGGACCTAGGCCATCTAACCGCCGCCCCTGCGCACCAGCCCCATGCCCCGCACACCTGGCTGCCCACCCAGGAGACTGGAGTGGAGGATTCTTTGGCCCAGTGGGAGCCTGTGACCTTCTTTCTACGAGGAAATGGCGAGGAGACAGGGATCATGAAAAGCTCTTTCTGGATTCCTGACCATTCAGGAATGATCAGGGGTCGGGGTAGGCAGAGAAAAGGCAGGGAACCTCTCCTGCCATTCATGGAGTGAGAGCCCCCAGGGGCACTCAGAGTCCCGCCACAGACAGGGCCCAGGGCAAAGGCCGGGGCAGCTTCATGGATATCTTTGTCCTCCAACCCTAAGGTGACTGTGGCCTCCTCCCCCTCAAAAACTCAAAGCCCCAGATGGCCAGCTCTGCCAGTCCAGCCCAGGGCACAGAAGTCGGGTGAATGAGCCTTGCACCACACTAGTGCAGTGATTTGGGGGTTCAGATGAGGACTCAGCCTCAGCACCACTGGCCCTTCCCTGGGGCTCCTCTTGGGGACATGGGAACTACAGGAACTGGAAGCTGCCCCATCCCCTCAGATATGCCCAAGAGAAGGAGAGGCCCGGGACCCTAGCCAAAGTCTTAGGAGTCATACATGGTTCCAAGAGACAGAAACCTGAATCCAACCAACTCAAGACAAGGGAGTTTGCTGAGAGGATACTGGGGCCCCTCACCACCCGTGTGCCTCAGGGACAGTGACAATAAAGGACTCAGCACCGCAAGATGCTGCCCGCCCCTTCTTGCCCCCGTCACTGCGTCTGCCTTCCTGCTGCAGCTGGCTTCCTCCTCCTGGGCCAAGCAGGGTTGCCAAGGCCCCAGCCATCGCCAGGGGGCGACTGCCTCCCTTGCCTTAGTTTCAGCCTCAGAAGTCCCAGAAAGGGGCTTTGGTTGGGCAAACTGGGGTCAGCAGCCCATTCCTGGCCCAACCAACTTTGGCACGGGAACAAGGCCATGTGACAAAAGCAAAGGCACTGGGGCTCACTGTGTCCAAATCGATCCCAGAGAAGGAGACTCACTGGGAACCAGGAGGCCCCTCCAACTGTGTCTACCCCACCTCTCTGCGCCTTCGTTTCCTCGCCAGCGAACTGAGGCGCGGCCGGGGCCTACCTCGTGGGTGGCTGTGGGTCGTGGACGAGGCAGCGCATGCGTGAAGAGCGTCCGGTGGCTGGGAGTCCTCGACAGACATTAGCTTTTAGTATTGTTGCTGCCCTCGTTGACGGAAGGATTTGTTCCGGCCACGTGAAGACTGACTTTCGAGCTGGGAGGCTGTGGCTAGAGCAGGGTCTTAGCCGTGGCTGCCGCCTGAGCCCGCGCCCCCAGGGTCACGCACCGGCCCCTGCGGGAGCCGCGGCCCGGAGCGCAGCACGCGGGGAGCCCGGCACCCGGACGAGCCCACCACGCGGGACGAGCCCACCACGCGGGACGAGCCCGGCACCCGGACGAGCCCACCACGCGGGACGAGCCCACCACGCGGGACGAGCCCGGCACCCGGACGAGCCCACCACGCGGGACGAGCCCACCACGCGGGACGAGCCCGGCACCCGGACGAGCCCACCACGCGGGACGAGCCCACCACGCGGGACGAGCCCAGGCGTCCGGGGCGGCTTCTGCCCGGCCACACACACCTCCCCGGGCCTCTGCTTCAGAGTCCGTCAGACGGGAGAACAATCCAGACCTGCTTTCCTCGCCCACAGCTGTGAGGAACAAGCAAGGAAATGTGAGTGGAAGGAAACACTCTAATGTCTCATCAGCAGTTTATTGTTGTCATTAATTCTCATCTCCAGAAAAGCGCTGGGATTACCAGCCTGTGTTCCTCGCGGCTCTCATGGCCATGGCAGTGCCGGAAGCCAAGCAAACTTAATGTGCTGAGGCCAGCTACGAAATCACGCAAGACTGGATCTGCTAACGATTCTCCCACGGTGGCTGCAGGCGCTGAGCAGTTTCGCAGCGACCTGGGGTGGGGGGCAGGGGAGGGAAGGGGCCAGGGTGTTCACTGTCCCTCCTCCAGGTCCGGAACCCGCCTGCCCGCACACAGCCCGGGACAAGGGCTACCTGGTTGTGATCCCCAGTCCTGAGAGGCATCGAGGTGGCCGAATAGACTATGCGGGCATTCGAGGTGGTTTTCGGGTTTTCTTGTTTGTTTGAACAGAATGAAATAGCTTGTCTCAGAAGGAAGGAAAAGGCCACTGTTGAACTGAATGTGAGCCTGCAAATGACTTCTCTTTCTCTGCTCTATTTCTGATGGCTATTTATAGATTAGAGCCCCATCACTGCAGGCGAAGGACATTTTCCTCCTCCCCCACCCTCTGCTCCTGCCCCAGCTCCTTGAGGATGGTGGTCTGGGGGCACTCAGGATCCAGCTCTGGGCACTGGGAGTCCCGTGTGCGTCCCCACACCTCTCACCAGCCTCCTTCGGAGGACAGCTGCTCCCTTTCTCCCCTTTAGTGGCAGGGCGGGGTCCACTGTCCAGGGCCAGGGCGGGGTCCACCCGTCCAGGGGTAGGCTGAGGCAGGACACAGGGCAGGCTTCACGCACACCATGCATGTTGTACTTCAATGACTAGTTGAGAAACCACCTCTAGCTTACTGAGGCCAGTGAAGGCGGTTTACCAGAAGGATCCAGGCAGCTCACAGATGAAGAGAAAGGGCTGAATGAACATTCCCAGCTCAGAGGAAGGTAGGAGCCAGGGCAGCCTGGAAACCCAGGTGACAAGAACTGTACTTTTAAGGCACAAATCTTTTTTTTTTTTTTTTTTCTTTTTTGCACCCTCCCCTCCCTCCTAGGGCACGAATCTTCTCCAGGTGTTTTTATGCCGGGTAGTTGGGATCCCATAGTACCACACTCACCGTGCGATCTTGGGCAAGTTTCTTACCTCTCTGGGGGGGATTTATTCTGGGTACTAGGGATCAAAAAGCCTTCCTCCCCATCTCCCCATGCCCCACGGTGAGTATAACCCAGATGCCAGCGGCCGTCATGCTGAAATTTAAATGAAATTTGCAGGGACCCCAGATCCCTTGTCAGTGGAAATCCAACATCCTCCCTCAAGATTTCCCTGAGTCCTCGTGATGGGTGCACTCAGAGGTGCCTCTCGCCCCTGCGGGCGTCTCCAGCTCACCCGTGTCTCATCTCTACGGCTGCTGTTGTCTCTGCTCAGCGCTGACCCGAACGTGCAACTCAGCCTCCCCCCACCCCTCGATTTCCCTGAATAAACAGTCCTACGAGACATTTACGTTAGGCATGTGACCTGAAACAAGCTATTTAACATCACTTCCCTGCAAAATGGAGGATTAAATAATTTTGTATGGTGCGTGTGTGTGTGCATTGGAGAGAAAACTTAAGATGGTGCCTACTACAGAGTAAGAGCTGTGTGGGGCTTACTCATTATTGTTAAGAAAGTGGACTTTTGTCATCTTGCCCAACACTGCTCACCCCATGTCCTCTCTTCTCTACTCTGCCCCCACCTCCACCCAAAATGTCCTTGTATTCCTTCTTTTTTCTTTTTTCTTTTTTTTGAGGCAAGGTTTTGCTCTGTTGCATGGGCTAGAGTGCTGTGGCATGATCCCAGCTCACTGCAACCTCAAACTCCTGGGCTCAAGATATCCTCCTGCCTCAGCCTCCCAAGTAGCTGGGACTACAAGTACTCACCACTATGCCCAGAAAATTTTTTTAAATTATCTTTTGCAGAGATAGGGTCTCACAGCATTGCCCAGGCTTGTCTTGAACTCCTGGCCTCAAGTGATCCTCCAGCCTCAGCCTCCCAAAGTGCTGGGATTACTGGCGCGAGCCACCATGCCTGGCCTCTTCTTGCATTCCTTATGTTGAGCAATTGGATGATCTCTTTGCTTCATTGTCACCATCCAAACCAGAATATCACCTTCCACCTCCAAACTGACTTATGAAGAATTTCCTAAAATTGATGTTCTTCTTTGGAAGTGCCAGCCATTAAAATAATAATTTTTCCATACTCAATGCATGAAGATCAGATAAATGTGAAAGTGCTTTGAAAACTACAAAGTGCAGCCCATGGTGAAGGGTAATTAAACCATTTCTCCTCCTCTCCTGTTGCAGATGAAGCTTCTTGGATGGCATCTGGGCTCTCTTTGCTTGTGTTACAAACATCCCTCTCGCTAAGCACTGTTTGCCTTGTGAAAAGTACAGGATCTTATGGATTCTTCCGAAACAATCCTTGCCAGGCTCCAAAGGAACCCAGTCTCATTATCTTGAGTTAGACAAATCCCTCCCGACCATCCTTTTCTACTTTTTAAACATCCTGTCAGGAAATAATCCACATCCAGAAAGACACGGCATTAATTTTACACCCAGCTAAAGACACAGACCCTGACCAGCTCCCAGGAGCTTCCCCTCCAGCCACTGTCCCCACGGCTGACATCTCCCAGCGGACGCTGGTTGTGCCTGCTCCCCTGCTCCGTGTGAAGGGACTCACAGCACACGTGCCCTTTCGCGTCGGCTTCTTTCCCCGCACTCTGTCTGTGGGCTGCACACACACTGTTGCACGTGGCTGCAGATTATCACTCTCACTGCTGCACAGTGTTCTGCCCTGGGGAAATACACGATTTTTCCATCTACCGTTGACAAACATTTGGGTAGTTTCCAGGCTGGGGCTCTCATGACTAGCACTGCCTTGGACACTCTACCACGTTTCTCAGCGCACGTGTGCATGTGTTTGATGGGTGTCCTCTCGGGAGTGAAACTGCTGCTTCATGGGGTACTCGTGTGTTCATTTCTAACAGACCAAATTGTGTTCTTCCCGCTTTTCTCTCAAGGGTCTGTGTACTCTGAAATCACACTCTGTGGCTTGTTCCAGGTCACATGCCTGCCCGTGGCAGGGCTCGGATTTTGAGCCTACGCGCCTGCCTCGCAGAGTCTGTGCTCCCACCCACTAGGCACACGGCCCCCTGTGCTTCGGAGAGCAGAGTCTAATATACCATATACAGTTGCCTGCAGGCAAGCCTCAAGCAAAGGAACTCCGAGCTTAGGGGGCACAGTATTCTACAGCAGGCGGTAGGCATGTCCGCTTTTGCTCGGGGAAGAAACACTGTCACTTGCTTCTGAGGCGGTTTGCCGTACACACACCGTAGAAAAGATCACCAGGAACAAAGGCAGGCAGTGCCTCTGCTCACGAGATGCGCAAAAATGCCAGAGACCTGTGGAGGACGGACTTCTCGCAGCTGCTCTGGCCTGGAGACTCTGGGCTCCGGCCACTTCCAGCAGCTGCTGCCCCGTCACCAGCAGAGGAGCCAGAGGACCTGGAAGGCTGGCCAGGAAGGGAGACTGTTGTGCCACCTGCAGGCAGCCCAGGAGCAGCTGTGAGGCTAGCCGGTGCCGGCCGCTGGCCTCTGGCCAGACAGCGGGCTCTGAGGATACCAGCCGCTGCCAGTCTGGGGGGCACACCCAGCCTCCAGGGACACCCCCATTCTCTCCTCTGCTCCCTGTCTTCCCCCCAGGCGTTCTCTGCCTCTCCTATGCTTTCTCTTTCTCACTTAAGTTTATGCTCTTTCCTTTGCTTCCTCTTTCCTTCCTGCTTTTCGTGTACTCCCTTACTGTTTTTCTTCCTCTCTTGATGATTTTATCTCTGGGGCTGTAGGCAAATGTTTAAAAACAATTAAACAAATACAAGCCACAAATGTGAGAAAAGAAGAAAGCGAGGCTCACCCACAATCCCCCACCCAGAGATAACCATGGTGGATATTCTGGTCTACAGACCCCAGCATTTTCTCTAATTTATCCGCATATATCCACATCCCACCCCCGAATTGGAATCTACACAGCCAGACTCACGCTTGCAGAGGAGGGACGGCAACCTTCTTCCCCTTGAGAAAGGAACAAGAGAGAACCTCGGCCATGGCTGGCTGCTCAGGACCCTGACCTTCCAGGACACCAGACGACGCTGAGTCCCCCCTCCCAGCCCTGCCAGCGCACCAGTTGTAGGGCGGGTCAAGGAGAAAGCTTAGCTGTGAGGGTCCTCGCGGTGGTGACGGACAGAGAGCACATCAGCCGCCCTCAGCCCTAGGCAGGCTTCTAGGAGGCAGCGAGGCTGCGGGGTGCACAGAGGCCAGGCTGCAGCGTGCCTGCGTGCAGGGGCACGTGTCTGTGCATGTGAGTGCGCCCACACGCCCACACAGACTTTGGCTCCAGTCCTGACAACCACGGGAGACACGGGGGTGGTCCTGCCAGAGCCGCACAAGCCATCTTTCCTTTGACTCAGACCTACACTGATTCCCACTCCTGGATTGCCTTAGCCCTCGACCCCACCCCAGGTTGAGCTGGGAGGGCGGCCTGGCTGCATGCCCTGGGAAGGACCCATGGGGTTGGTGGGAGGCATTTCGGTGGTTTATAAATTTTCACTATTACGAACAACGCACTTCCAAGGTTTTTAAAGTGCCAGGCTTTTCACAAGAAATTCAGACAATAGCTAAGATCACAGAATTATGTCAGAAGTTCTCCTTCAACCCACCCTGCTCAAATTCCACTCCCCACAGAGGTGAACTGAAAATTGGTTAGCATCTTCTCAGAGTTATTCTTGTACAGGCAAAAATATGAGCCCATATAAAACTGTGGGGTTTTTAACACACACAGACACTTCCTCTTCTAGATCACTCACTCGGTAAGCTCTCACGGGCCTTTCACCCCGTCAGTGCACACAGAGTCACCTTGTCAGTGCGGGGACCGCTCAGAGGGGAGGGCCACCACAGCGTGAGACAACTGGCAGGGGGAGAACCCGTTCACCCTTTCCGCAAACATTCGAGGACACCTGCCACGCGGGACAGGTTCTGGAGTCAGAGCGCCCACCCCACACCTCCAGCTGTGTGACCCTGGAGAGGCCGCGTGCCTCCCTGGGCTCCTGCCCTGTCAAGCTGTCGTGGGGATTAAGTGATAATCCGTGCGGAAGCCTCGACAGAGCAGCCGGCACAGAGAGGGCCCTCAACTACGGAAGCCATGACTGTCGTCTCCAAAGTGGACAGGCCACCAGAACAGCTGCATGGCCTTTCGCAGTCCAGACGTATCGAGCTTTGTCACCCTGCTGAAGAACGGGCAGCCTGTTTCCAGTTTCTCACAGCTCACTCATTTGTGCAGCAAACAAGATCACTTCCTCCTGCTATGCTTTTCAAATCACATTGGAAGCATTTGTTTGGAAAGAGGCTTTGCTGAACCCCTCACTATTAAGTCACCTTGGGTGGCACTTGGTGTCTCTGAACCTTGCTTCCTGTCTCCAAATGGAAGGAAGAGTGGTGGCTCACCCCGCAGCCCAGCACTCGGGAGGCCGAGGCGGGAGGACCCCTTGAGCCCAGGAGTTTGCGGTTATAGTGAGCTACGATGACGCCGCTGGGCAACAGAGCAAGGCTCTGTCTCAAAAAAAAAAGAGAGAAGAAAATGAAAGCCCAAGGTCTCTAGAGTGTGTAACAAGGGAAGAAGAGAAAAGAAGAAAGGCAGGTCACACCTGGAGTGTGTTCTCTTGTCTTCCCACCCCCTTCCTTCATTTCTTTCTTTTATTCTTTTTTTTTTTTTGAGACAGAGTCTCACCATGTTGCCCAGGCTAGAGTGAGTGTCATGGCATCAGCCTAGCTCACAGCAACCTCAAACTCCTGGGCCCAAGCAATCCTCCTGCCTCAGCCTCCCAAGTAGCTGGGACTACAGGCATGTGCCACCATGTCTGGCTAATTTTTTCTATATATTTTTAGTTGTCCAGCTAATTTCTTTCTATTTTTAGTAGAGACGGGGTCTCGCTCTTGCTCAGGCTGGTCTCCAACTCCTGACCTTGAGTGATCCACCCGCCTGGGCCTCCCAGAGTGCTAGGATTACAGGCGTGAGCCACCGCGCCCGGCCTAGGCTTACTTTATAAGGTAGTTATAGATGTATGTGCCTAGAACGTCGCCTGCCACACAGTAAGTGCTCCATAAATGTTAGCTCCCACCTTGTTGCTATTGCTTCAGCAGTGCCTTCTGTGACAGGTATCGCCACTGATTGTTCTCCTGAGATGATATTGCATTCCAGCTCTTTCCCACATCTGATGGCACCTATAACAACCGTTAGACATTTTGGGAAGATTTCTTTCACATCCTCAGCAAAGATGCAGGCTGTGAAGGCAATGTGACATCACATCTCCTCAGTGAAACAATCTCTTGGTCACATTTCCTGGTGACCGCAGCTGTGCATCTATGTTCCTAGCAATGATAGAACTCATTTATGATGATTTATGGTAATTACATGGACAAGAGTTAGATGGCTATTAGGGCTCCTAATTTGGCTGAAAAACATTTGAAGCATGAAGCCATGTGAGGCAATCAGCGCCAGTACCGTTACGAAGCATCCTTGTATTTGGAACCAATTTGGAGTGTCATTTTTGATATCCTGGATTATCCATCTTCAGATTCCAAGTCCTTGGTACCTGTGTTCTCCTGCTCCAGCACCAGGCGGACAGCCAGCAGCAACAGGTCTGCCCCAGGACGGGGCAGCCAGCTAACCACCAGCCCCCAGGAACTGAATTCCTAGGAGATGCCAGGCATAACAAGCCCTCAGCTTTTTCACCAGCATGGTTTCACCTCCTGTGGACAGCAAGACACTGACACTAAAGAAATGCCATCTTAAAGTCCTGCCTCAGTGTCCCCTCTTCTCCCTTCTCTTGCAGAGGGAACAGGAGAGCTGAGCCCTCCATCCGTCCAGCACACACCAATACCACCCGCTGCATGGCAGCACACACCAGGACCGTGTTGGCTGTTTCTGGCTGGTATTCATGCAAAATCTGTTGTTCAATATTAACTATCACCCCTGAGTAAACAACCATGAAATTATAAGTAAGAATCTCTCCATCTGTGCCTTTGCCATGCCAAAATAGCTGGATTAAAGAGTAAAATAATAATTAGCAGGCCAGATGTTGAATTTTCAACAATGACAGAAGAACATATTCTTCTGTATTTTCCCACTTCCCACCTACATGTTTTAGAGGGACACACATGTGCATTCTGCCTCTTTTCCAAATTGCTGCAGTTGGCCCACACCGGCACCTCGGAGATAGCTCTACACGTGTGCATTCTTTACAAGCACAAGAATGTAGAAAGCTTCTGCCCAATAAGGCCTGAAATAAGGCCATGAAAGTACAAGGTTGACCCACAGCCTGAGCCTCTCCAGGGTCCCCTGGGAAGATGTCTCTCTAAAATGGAGATTCCACGTGCTTCTTTGACCTTTGTTTTAATGAGAAAGAACAATCCTGGGAGCAATGACTGGACCAAGGAGCCCTGGGCTGCCTGGGCCTGGCAGGTCCAGTTCATTCAGCTCCTCTTTGTTTGAGAACTTGGGTTGACTTTAATGACAAGAAATAAAGTGGCGTCCAGGAGCGTCTGGAGGCACTAGCGAAGCCTCGCACCCTTTCTTTAAATAGACATTGACACATGCAGGAGCATCTGTGCCATCTACGTGCCCACTTACTGAGTTTCGGCTACTTTAGCTGTTCCTGGTAATTACACTCTGCAAAACTCCAGCTATTTCACTTGTATCCATTTGGGGGAAAAATTCATCGTTTTAATATCCGCCGGTAAACTTAGAGTTTTATTAGCACAAAGAAAACCCATGAAACAGAAACTGGAGATAAGGAGGTTTTAGTGTTTGTACGGGTGACATTTAGAACCTCCCTCTCCCTCCCCTTTTGCCTCTGCCCTGGCTGGGGTTAGTGGGGTGGGGACGGGGGGTGGCAGAGGGCAGCCTGACACTGATGGTTTCAGACCATCTGCACTCTGCCCCTACCAAGGCCAGGGCAGGACTGGGGTCAGCGCCGAACCAGAAGGCCATTTATGGGAGGAGCCTGGGGAGGAGGATGACTCCAGCCTCCCTTCCTGGTGACGGCTCAGACCTGGAGGGTCCTAAGGGGCAGGGTGTCCACCTGAGCAACAGGGCTTTCTGCTTTGGTTAACTAAGCACCCTCAGTGCTGGCCGGTGGCATGGCCCCAGCCTGAGGACAGTGGGTACCATGAGTCTCAGAGCCCTCTGCACTCCCTCCCTGGGCACTTCCATTCACACCCGTAGCAGACATTTCCTGGGAGCCTAAGACCCAAAATTCCATCTTGACATCTCCACGTGGATGAGTCAAACTCAACACATCCAAACCAAACCCTGGTGTGTCCCGACTCCCCTCCCAACACTCAAGAAAGGACCCTCCGTGCTCTGGTTTCTCTTCAAAATGAATACTAAAGATTTCCGTGGAGCAGGACAGTTATGAGTTGGCAACCAAATTTTTTGAGGTCTTGCTTAGGCAAGGCTAAGTATGTTAGAAAAAAAAAGAAAAGAAAGAGAGAGGGAGAAAGAAAGAAAGGAAGGAAAAAGGACCCTCCAACCCTTCAGTGCAGAAACCAGAAACCTAGAAGTCACCTGTGTCTGCTCTGAGACACCTCCCTCACCCTCAGCCCCTGTAGCAGACACTGCTGGTGCCCGGCCCGTGCCCTCCCAGGACCGGCCGTGTCAGTGGCATTGGCACGCTTCCAACTACCAGGATCTGCATGAGGAAGCCAGGGAAGGCCAGTTTTCCTAGGCAAGGCAGGCTGGAAGTGCCAGGAAGTTAGAAGTCTGCAGGAGCAGCCTTGACCAGCAACTGACGACTCCCTGACCCCTCTGAGATGTATGTTTTGTATCTTCAGCCAAGTTTCCCTGCAGGATTAAGTTCCAGTTGCCCAAAGGCAGGACCAGCTTCACCAGCGTGCAACATGTGCTGCTACACAGAGCCTCCGTGCTCGGCCGAATGCTCTGCTGTCATCATTATGAAATCCCTAACACTTACGAGCAGGGGGCTCCCATCTTCCTGTTGCACCGGGCCCTGCAAATTATATAGCTGGTTCTGCCCAAGCTGGCTTGAGGAAGTCCTGCCTTCCTGCCTGCCTTCCTTCCTGATTTCTCTCCCCCACTTCCCTGTCATTATTTCCTGATCCCCAGATAAATGACCTGCACTCGCATCCTTGTCCCAACATCTGTTTCTGGGGAAGCCAAAACCAAGATCCTGCATGTCGATTTCTCTGGAATCCACTGGTACCTCCTCACGGCTCTCTCCACAGCCACTTCGCTCCCTCTGATTCCTCCTTAGTAGCGAGAGCTTGGATTTGTTTGTCTTTTTTTTTTTTTTAATTTCAGAACATTACAGGGGTACAAATGTTTAGGTTACATATATATTGCCTTTGCCCCCGTTTTTTTTTTTTTTTTGTCTGTTTGTTTTTTTTTTTTGAGACAGGGTCTCACTCTGTTGCCAGGGCTAGAGTGCAGTGGTGTCATCACAGCTCCCTTGCAGCCTCAAACTCCCTGGGCTCAAGCGATCCTCCTGCCTCAGCCTCTTGAGTAGCTGGGACTACAAGCATGCGCCCCTATGCCCAGATAATTTTTAAAATTATTTTTTGTAGAGACGGGGGTCACACTCTTGCTCAGACTGGTCTTGAACTCCTGGCCTCAAGTAATTCTCCTGCTTCGGCCTCCCAAAGTGCTAGGATTACATGTGTGAGCCACCGAGGCTGGCTTTGTTTGTCTTTTTAACATAAAGCTAATCAACATCTCTTTCTTGCTTGAATTTCTTGCTTGAATTGTGATATTGTGGAACCTGGGTGATGGTACTTAGAGGCCTGTAATCATCTTCTCTTTACTTTTGTGTATATTTTTAAATTTCCATAATAAATGTTAAATTTAAAACAAAATCGCAACTGCTTACTGTTGCTCCTATCATAACAGCCAACATCACTGTGGCCCATGAGACCCTGCATGGTCTGGCAGCCCTTGCTTCTCTCTCTCTGTGGGTCATCCACACTGGTCTTTCTTTTCCTCAGACTCACAGTGTTTCTTTCTGCCTCAGGGCCTTTGTACATGCTATGCCCTCTGCCAGGAATGCTCTCTTTCCTCATATTCCTCGTATCCTCACTTCCCTCTTTTCCTAGTTACTTAACCTCTTAGTTTCTTGGTTTTTCCTCATTTGTAAAATTAGGATAATTGTACCTACCTCACAGAGTTTCTTCACAAGATTGTTTTTAGGGTAAAAGTGCCTGGCACAAAGCAAACACTGAATAAACACCAGCTATTATCAATGTAAAAATAATGCTGTTCCCTCCAAGATTCAAGTAAAATTGTCAATCCAGGAAGCTCAGCCATGTTTATCCTGTGGTTTCAAATGCCCCCGATTTCCCTCATTTTCTGCACTCTGACGATCGCAGGCCAACCAGGTGGTCTGCGGGACAGTACCTACGGCCATCCATCCCCTCACCCAAGTATGGTGGGAATCAAGGGACCCTTACAGGTATCAAGGGCCCACAAGCACAAGGCGTAATTACCACATACTTGGAGGATCCAGGGCAGGGGCTGCCCCTCAAGTGAATTGGAAGCCCCAAGGTCTACACCAGCCTGTTGAGCTGGTTCCATCCACCTGCTGTTGGCTTTTGACTGGGCGACTACACATTTAATCAGGTTCAACTGGACATTATCAGAAATAACCAGAATGCCAAACACTTCCTCTCGGGGAGTCAGTCAGCTTCTAGACCGGCTGTGTGGCAATCTGAGTACGGCCTACCTTGCACCATGCTGCCCACACAAATCCCAAAGGGTAGTGGTTTCAGGGACATCATATGCTGGAGCTGAGAAGGGCAGGGCAGCCCACAATTACTGAATAGTGTCCAGCCTCTGTGCCAACCTTGTGAGACTCTTGGCATTTGCCATCTCATTGAGTCACTCCAAAGTCACTCTTCTTAGAGGCTCTGGAGCGCAGAAGAGTCAAGAAACTTGCTCAGAATCACAAGGCAAGATTTGAAACCATATCTGCCTGGATTGAACTGTCTCCAAGGTCCCGTCCAGTGGTTCCCAAACTCAGGATTCTGGGACCCTATTCTCCCACCCCTAAGTCAGTAAATCTGGGAGTAGTCTTATGTTTTAGAAGTTTCCCGGGCAACTCTGAAGATCAGCTAGGTTTGAGAACCATTTATAGGAAGCCGCTCTGTTTCCCTAAATCCAAATAAAATGGCCCCATGGGGCTCAGTTTGAGTCCTTGGCCTAAGGTAACCAACTGGCTTTAAACAATAGGCCAGCCAGCCAGAGTTTAACCATTGTAAATCATGCCTGATCTTATTTCGATCGAGCCTTTTAGCATCTCAACATATAAAGTCCTCTATTTGTTGATGAAATCTCTGTCCTGAGATAGCAGGTATCCCCGACTGTGCACCCTGCAGCCCCCGCTGGGCCTGGGCCTTTCCCACCCTGAAACCTTCCAGAGGCAGCAGCTGAGCCCCTGTCATCTCACCCGGCACACGGGGCACTTTCCTGGTCATCCTCCAATTCTACAGCAACAATTTTGGCTCCTGGAGTGCTATAGGTTTCTTTCTGGCAGGAAGACCAAGAGCCCCATTAAAGACACAGTTCTGTGCCCTCGGAGGCACTCGCTGGCTGGAACACGTCGCGGCTCTCGGGGAGAACCGTCCCTGTGGTCAGGGCTGCGAGTCTGAGCCAACCCAGGAGGGAAGTTGCTGCTTAGGAAAAGATTCACTGAGCTTGTAAATGGATTTTTTATGAACTTCTTGCCCTGCTTCTGATTGCAGCACTGGAGCAAGCTAAATTATGCTTTAAACAAATGCCTTTCCCAATTCACCAACCGAGCTTCTGATAAGAACCACTTTGACTAAGTCAAGGAGTCTATCTAAATAGTAGCTCACTTCATACAGACTGATTTCTATTAAAACAGTATAACTCTATTGTGTTCCACCACTACTCACAGAAAGCCTTAAGGAATAAGAACTAAGTTAGCTAAAATAAGTGTTTAAATCCTCTGTAAAAAATAATAATGATATAGCCATAGTTAAACATGTAAAAATAGATTGCCAGCTCTCACGAGTCTCTTTCCTTCAGAGTTGGCTGGAAAAGATATAAAAAATGTCTCACAGATTTTTTTTTAAATCTGGAAAAGGCAGATTAAAATAACTGTATAAATGGTGCCAAAACATTTGAATGAAGAGCAGAACTTTCAGTCAATTAACTCTTGTCTATACCATGTCGAGAAACTTGTTTGATCTTTTCTGACTGAACTGTGGTTTTCTTAACAAATTGATTGGATTTGCCTGATTGACATCAAGGCTGTGGGCGCGTCAGCTCGGCCGGGCCGGCGGCCCACGCCCGTAACTCCAGCACTTCGGGAGGCCGAGGCGGGAGGCTCGCCGGATCCCAGGCTGCTGTGTAGCCTGGGCAACAGAGTGACACCGTCTCAGAAAACAGAAACTCCTCCTGGTGTGACCGACTTAATCCTTCCCACGTGGCGCTGGTTGAACAGCGTGTGGGGTGTGGCGGCCTCGCTCCTCCCCACTCCATTCCTGAGCCTCCTCTGGTCCCACCCGTGCCAGGCCCAGGGGCCAAAGACACACAGGGCCACTGTCTGAGGATTCAGCCCTGTGACCTCTTTCTCCTACAGATACAATACAGATATGCACCGAGTTCACCCTGAGGAAGGGGCACACCCGAGTCAGGGTGGGGGCAGCCAGAGAGGCTTCACAAGAGGGGACTTTGCAGCCACGTCCTGAAGGACGAATTAGACAACACGTGGCAGGTCATGTTCTCTCCGGGAATTGGATCAACCAGCTGCGAGCAGCTGTGATGCCAGGGAGCGCCTCTCCTCCCTCCTCATTACGGTGACCCAGCCGCTGTCAGCTCGTGGCCTTGTGGGCAGCTGTCTTGTCAGCTTGGATATGTCACTCCACCGAGTACTCATTTTCAGCTCCTTTATCTTTCCTCCTGTGTCAGCCCACCAGATTTATAGTCCAGCATCCTGTGCAGGCTGGGGGAGAAGGCGATTGCTGAGCCACCAGGCCCTGGGGGAGAGAGACTGTGAGCAATTATTCGGGGTAGAAGGAGTTTCAGTGGCTCGAGTCCTTGTCCAGCAATTGGAAGGTGGTGACCTCTTCTGCAAAGGCTCCCAAAGCCTTTGAAATAGCACTTTTTTTTTTTTTTTTTAAGAAACGGTCTCTCTCTGTTGCCCAGGCTAGAGTGTGGTGTAACCTTAAACCCCTGGGCTCAAGCGATCCTCCTGCCTCAGCCTCCCAAGTAGCTGGGACTACAGGCATGCGCCACCATGCCCGGCTAATTTTTTCTATATATATTTTTGGTTGTCCATATAATTTCTTTCTTTTTTGGTAGAGATGGGGGTCTCACTCTTGCTCAGGCTGGTCTCGAACTCCTGAGCTCAAACAATCCACCTGCCTCGGCCTCCCAGAGTGCTAGGATTACAGGCGTGAGCCACTGCGCCCGGCCTTTTTTTTTTTTTTCTTTGAGACAAGAGTCTCTCTCTGTTGCCTGGGCTAGAGTGCCGTGGCGTCAGCCTAGCTCACAGCAACCTCAAACTCCTGGGCTCAAGCGATTGTTTACAGGTTAATATAAAATTAATAGATGCTCATTGCAGAAAATAGAAAATATGGTGTCTTCAGATAATCAAAAAGAAAGTAAAACTTTTGGTTACTGAATGTTCAGTAAGTGATGGCCTTGGCTGGCGGGACGCCCCCGCATCTGCAGAACATCTGGGACTGACCCGCGGCTCCCCAGTCCTCGCAGAAAGACCAAGGCTTGCTGAGGGATTTCAGCAGAGTGACTCTGGTGTCAGGCTGCCACTTTACTCCACACAGCACTAGGCCAATCTCTGCACCCCAGTTTCCTCATCTGCAAAACTGGGATGATAATGGTACCTACCTGCGGGGCTATGACGTTTTAATGAGTTAATAAATGTAAAGTTCCAAGCACATAGTATATGCTATATCAAGGTTTGCTGTTATTCACAGAAATCATTTTAATGGTATAGCTTAATTCTTGGCAGATTGATCACACACAAGGGTCTGGTAACTCACCTATCTGGGAGAGTTGGCTGACAGCACTGCCGTCCTCGCCGGTGTCACAGAGGGCGGGAAGCTCGTTACACTTGCTGCAGGGGCACATGTTAGAAGGATGGTTAACATCAGTCTGAACTCATGTTTAGCTTAATATAAACAGACACACGGATGCAGAAATCTGTCTGTGGATTTGTGTGCACACGTCGGTTAGCATTTATGTATGTTTTTCCTAGCTCTGCCCACTGAGCAGGCCTGCCACAATGACCATATCCAATGCGCAGGCCTTGTTTTCTGAACACCATTCTCCAATAAAAAGAACCAGGGCTTCTTGGAGACAAGGCTGACTCTAGGGATAGAGCAGAGAAAATACAATATAATCCTGGAGCATCTTGTAATGCTAGAAAGTGCTCAAAAAAATTGAAAAATTAAAAAAAAAATAAGGGCATGTCACAGGGCACAGGAGTCAACCTGAAAGAGCTCCAACAGCCAAGGCGGGAACAATCTGAGCAACAAAATAAATAATGATAGTACCAGATTACAACCTAAAATATAAAATAAATATACTTGAGTGCATACTGATATAAATAAATGATTGAAGAAATATACAATATAGAGAAGACACAAATCTTCCTTGCAGAATTTATGTTGATATTCCTCACCGACTGCACTCATTGATTTTCTTTCAAAGAATAGAGCGTGGGGGTGGGGGTGGGGCTGCAAGTTTACAGTGGAGAAACCTGGCCAGCACCACCTGAACCAGGTGATCAAGGTTAACATCGCTGGGGACAAGTCATGTTGATGGCATGTACCCAGACAGGTTGTGATGAAAAGGACGCACCTCTGTGATCGTCTTCCCAAAACCCGTAACTCCACAACTGAGAAAAACACAGACAAGCCTAACTGAACAACAGGGCACAAAAGTCATCACGCAACCGTCACCAGCAGGAAAACCAAGTGAGGACCAAGAAACTGTCACAGGCCACAGGAGAGTAAGGAGGCACGGAATGAAGCATAATATGGTACTCTGATTTTACCCTGGAACAGAAAAAGGACATTAGCAGAAAAACAAGTGAAATTGGAAGAAGTCTGGAGTTGAATTAGTAGTTCTGAACTGACATTGATCTCTTGCTTGTGACAGATGTACCACGGCAACGTAAGCATGAGTGATGGGAACTCTTTGTGCCATCTTTGTAACTTCTCCATAAATCTAAAATAAAGTTTAACCCCAACCTCCTCCCAAAAAAGGACGGCCAAATATTTGTTTCCTTCTGGGTCTCTGCTCAGTTAAAGAGCCAACATAGTCTGCTCCTTATTTGATTGTCTGAGTCTTTAGTAAAGACCACAGTAGGCTCCATCAGTCATGAGCCAATTCCCAATTCCTGTAAGCACCTTTGTCCAAGATTCATTAAATAATATTTGAGCTGGTCCGAGTGCCTGGTGTTTATAACTAATGGATCACAACCAGTTAAGATGCCTTTGTTCTTCTCCGCTCCCACCGCTCCACTTGCCCAGCCTAAAATAATAAATAAATAAATAAAATGATTTTTGAGACATCTACCAAGCACTTAGTTATGTATAGTCAACTACTTTATTTCCTTCATAAATTAATTGTGTAATTTTAATGAGAAGAACTATATTATTCTTCTCAAGTGATTAAAGGCCACATAGTCCCAATGTTTGTTACTCATAGTCCCCATTGTCTTATAGACTTTGGGGCTTGATTTATTATTTTATTTTCAAAAAGCAGAAAGGGGAATCCAGAATCACTTATTTATTAGTTCTTGGAGAACAACAGAAATGATTATGAAACAACTGCAAGTTCAAGTTACAATAGAAAGAGTAGTAATAAATCAATATGACATTGGTTAATTTGCCAAGATTTGGAGTGGACTTTTTTTAATTAAATGGAAATTATAAAGAAAATACTTTAAAGATCCCATTCACACCCTTGGAGGGCTGTCCTGTGCACGCAGGGGCTGGAATGACTCAGACTTTCCAAGGGCTCCTTCACCAGCTTCTGTCGTGCCCTTTTCTGAACGGCATCCTTTCCATCTGCAAATTCTTGTAGCGCAAATTGTTGCTCTATCCTTTTTCTCTGAAGAAAGGTGTCAACAGTGCCACCGTTTGGGAGACATGTTAATTTCTCATCCTCTTTGCTGGATTAAAAATAATTTCTCAACTGTCTATGTCTATTTGATATAAGCTGCCAAAACTTGCCTAGAGAGTCTTACAGTTTCATTTTTATGACAAAAGAAGTATAAACCAGAAAATCTAGAATAAAAGTTACAACCTGGCGACCCACAGGCCAAATCTGGCACACAAATTTATTTTGGTAGGCCCCATGTAACTAAAAAAAAATTTAAACAATTTTATATGAAAATCTGTATCTCCATATTCTCTTGAAACAGCAGTTCTGGCCAGCGGGGCTCACGGTTCCATGCGGCTACAATTATCTGTCCCTGAAAAGGGGCTTCCTCATTGAATTGACATCTGGGTCCTCCAAAATGCCACAGTCCCCTTCACTCCAAACTGTAAGACAACCAGATTGTCCCATTGATGCCTCTCTGCAGCTTGTTTTGTTTCCAAGTACTGATCTAGAATATCAAATACCTTCTTGGTCTAAGTGATTTTCTTCAAAGTGTCATAAAGAGAAAGAAAAATATTAATCATTAAAGAGATGAAGTGAAGTGAACCTCATATAAACGTTATATAGAACCAGCTTGAAGCCATCACTTTACATATTTTTAGAATAAAGTAATAAATTAACAGCTCTTTATTGTATGTGTACTACTTTTGGACGAATACTCTCAAAGCTGCCAGCTAAAATTTGAGGTTCGTGGTATATAATGCTACTCATGGCAAGAAACAAAGTCATTTTCCAACCAGCACCCACCTTCCCAGCAGCCAAGAGGGAGATTCTACGCAGCCCTAGTGACTTTAAATTACATGCTGACTTCCTGTACTCAGGACCAAAAAAAAAAAAAAATTACATGCTGAGGCCAGGCGAGGTGGCTCACGCCTGTAATCCTAGCACTTTGGGAGGCCGAGGCAGGAGGATTGCTTGAGCTCAGGAGTTCGAGACCAGCCTGAGCAAGAGCAAGACCCCATCTCTACTAAAAAATAGAAAGAGATTATCTGGACAACTAACAACATATAGAAAAACTTAGCCAGGCATGGTGGCGCATGCCTGTAGTCCCAGCTCCTCGGGAGGCTGAGGCAGGAGGATGGCTTGAGCCCAGGAGTTTGAGGTTGCTGTGAGCTAGGCTGACGCCACAGCACTCTAGCCTGGGCAACAAAGTGAGACTCTGTCTCAAATAAATAAATAAATAAATAAATAAATTACATGCTGAGCGTTTTTGTAACTGTGAAGTGTAATGGCCACTAGAAAACATCGGTTCTCAGGTGATGACGCACGAGCAGGGTTTGAAGGAGGGAGACAGGTGAGCACCTTTGCTGCCTCCAGCGCCACAGGGGCAGCGCAGCTGGGTGTGAAGCTTTGCTGAGGAGACAGAGCCGTTCTGGCAGAGCAGCACCAAGGCGAGCGAGTAGCACACTCCTGAGTCCATCGCAGACAGCCCTGAGCCTGGAGTGGCCATCTCCGTCCCCAGCTGCTCGGACTCTGTTGGACGTTGACTTACTACTGTCTATGCCATGAACAAAGCTGTACATGCTTTCACTTTTTTCCTAAAAGCTTAATCTGTAATACTAAACAACCAAAACAGACCTGATTGATTTTCTCAAGCTAATAGAATAAATATCTTGCTTTTTCAGTTTTCTTTTAATAAAATTCATTTTGTCTTAAGTATTTCTAAATTATCTGCCACATCTTAAAGCCCTAAACCAAGAGCCACACACACCATGTCTTGGACACACAATCTTTCACATCCCTTTCTCTGAGGTCGGCAGGAGTTGGGAGGAAAGTGGGATTGAAGACAGGAAACCACGAAGGCCAGTTTTCCGGAAGGCAGAGGGCCCGTGTGAGTGGGGGAGGCACGGGCGGCTGCACCCCCACTCCCTACCCTACACTGCTCCTTCCCCGAGACCAGAGACCTGGTCCGGGCCACTTGCTGGACCTTCTCAGCGGTCCCCTCCAGGCTCTGTCCTCAGGCGCAGACAGAGAACGGAACCCACTGCCCTCTGCTCCGGGCTCGCCAAGTGCCCTGCCCCTCTAGCCCCACGACGCGGAGCAGGAACAAGACCGGACTCCGCAAACAGAGCCCTCGGGAGAGCTAAACGCAGGCCAGGCAGTGTCTCTGTGGATTTCTCTCTGCCTGATGGAGAAGGAAGGGCTGATTTGCTGCGGCCAGACACAAATGCAGGCAGAGAGGAGGTCGGGCAGGGGCTTCCCAGAGTAGAAACCTAGAAGAAACGCTAAGACAATAATAACACTGCGGTGGAACAATGTCCCCTTTGCCCTTCACTGTCCCTTGCCTCCGCTTGTCCCACACTCAAGCAAAAGGCATCTTGAGCAAGGGCTGGCAGCCTGGGTGTGGGGAGCAGTGGGGGAGGGGCGGTGCTGAACCCTGTGCACGGCGTGGCAGGGGACACGGGGTGGCAGGGGACACAGGGTGGCAGGGGACACGGCGTGGCAGGGGACGCGCTGAAGCTCCAGGACCTGAGAGTGCAGCAGGCCTGCATCCTCCGCTGTGGGAAAGTTGCAGAACCCCGGAGAGGAAATGCTCAAATAGGAGTCTAGACTGCTGTGACCACAGAGAGTGACAGTTACTTCCCAAGCCTGAGCATGGCAGGGAAGCAGCAGCGGAAGAGCCCTGACCCCACTCGCGGCTGTGTGGCCAACCCACCACACCTGGCCAGGCAGGCACGAGGAGCGACCAGCCCAAACTTCCTCGTTTTACAAAAGGCCCCTGGCGCTTAGACAAAGCCCCAGGAAAGGAATGAATTTGCCGGTTCCACAACCTCGAATGGGGTGCTAGGTAGTTGAGCCACAGAACAATAGAAAACGTTCTGTGTCTCAGTGGGTGTCGCAGCTCGTGCCCACAGTCTCAGCCACTCCGGAAACTGAGGAGGGAAACTCACTTGAAGCCAGGAATTCAAGACAAGCCTGGGCCACATCGCAAGACCCTGTCTCTAAAAGAGAGAAAATGTTCTCTATTTCTTGCATACCTCAGTTGTACACCTGTTACAAAATGTAAATTCATCTGGTTTTGGCAAGGACAGCAGCATCGTGAATCTGAAATCATAAAACATTCCCCGCCAGACACACCGTGGTCATCAATGTGTTTGAAATGAATAGTGCATGGTGTAGTACAACTTATTGGGAATGAATGATCTATTTTATGATCTGAATTTTAAACCCTTTAACATGCATCCCAGGGGGTCATCTGATTTAGCAAATGAAAAAGGAAAACTAAAGAATGAATAAGACTTCAGAAAAAGTGGAAACTGTTTTACTGAATTTTTTCTAACATGAACTCTGCCTTGGCCAAAGAAGGTAAATAAACCAACCTGTTCCTGGTACAGTTTTTATTACAATTTGGTGAAAACAGAAAGCAGTATATTGCATGCCCTTATTTGTGTACAAAATGGGAATATATATGCTCATCTATGCATAGAAAATATCTGAATGATGCCTAAGAGATGATTATTAACAGAAATTGTTTCCTGGGGAAGGGGGTTGGGGGATCTGGAATGGGAGAGAAAGAATTTTATTTTTATCTTTTTTTGAGACAGAGTCTGGCTCTGTTGCCCGAGCTAGAGTACCATGGCATCAGTCTAGCTCATAGCAACCTCAAACTCCTAGGCTCAAGTGATCCTCCTGTCTCAGCCTCCTGAGTAGATGGGACTAAAGGCAGACACCACCACGCCTGGCTAATTTTTTCTATTTTTTGTAGAGATGGAGTCTTGCTCTTGCTCTTGGTCTCGAACTCCTGACCTCAAGCAATCTTCCTACCTCAGCCTCCCAGAGTGTTAGGATTACAGGCATGAGCCACCACATCCAGCCTAAGAATTCTTTACTTATGTATGTGTTGCTTTAATTTTAAAAGCAATGTCAACAATTAGCCAAAAAAAAAAAAAAAAAGCCAAAGCCATTTGTAAGTCAAAGCTATTGGAGGAGCAGGTAGAGGAAACTAATGAGCAAAAACAATAGGACAGAGTAGGACACCAGAATTGGGGGCACGCAGCTCCCACAGTTCTGGTTCCAGGTTCCTGGGGGTGTGTCTTAGTCCGTTGGGGTGGCTGTAACAAACTACCATAAGCTGGTGGCTTGTGAACAACAGGAATTTATTTCTCGTGGTTCTAGAGGCTGGAAAGTCCAAGATCAAGATGCTAACAGATTCAGTGTTTGGTGAGGGCTTGTTTCTGCTTCATGGATGGCAACTTCTTGCTGTGTCTTCAAATGGTGGAAAGGGTGAATGAGCTCTCTTGGGCCTATTTTACTTTATTTTTTATTCACTTATTTATTTATTTTGAGATGGAGTCTTTCTCTGTTGCCCAGGCTAGAGTACAGTGGAACAATCATAGCTCACTGCAGCCTCAAATTCCTAGGTTCAAGTGATCTTCCCACCTCAGCTTCTCAAAGTGCTGGGATTACAGGTACGAGCCACCACACCCAGCTGGGCCTGTTTTATAAGGGCACTAATTGCCTTTCAAAAGGCCCCATCTCCTAACATCATCACCTTGGGGGTTAGGGTTTCAACATATGAATTTGGGGAGGACACAAACATTCAAACCATAGCATGGTGGTTTCTAGTCTTGGATTCCAGGGACAAAACACTGCAATCTTATAACAAAAGCTTCTTCACTTGAGTTAGCCCAAAAAGATGTCTATTCCTTGCCACCCAAAGAGCACTAAATAAAGTCGCTGATCTTTTGGGAAAGAAAGCTGATTTGAAAACAAGATGGCTGATCAGGCACTTCCAGCTCATCCACTTTCCCCGTGAGCAATGGGAAGGATCTGGTCCACATTTTTTATTCTGTGTCTTTCACCCATTGTGGCTGGACAACAAAGGTGCCTCTCATCTGCCTTCTCTTGGTCACAGCTCTAACAGATGTGCTATTCTGGCACAGCTTTACAGTCATTAATATAATGGTGCATTTTATCTAAGAATATGTTTCAGGGGCCTGTAAATGTTTTCTATAAAGGGCCAGAGAGTAAATATTTTTAGGCTTTGCCAGCCTTTGGTTTCTGTAGCAACTACTCAGCTCTGCTGCTGTAGTGTGTAAGCAGCCATAGCCAACAGGTAAGTGAACAGGCATGGCTGTGTTCCTATAAGACTTTATTTACAAAAGCAGGCAAAGGTCTGGATTTGGCCCACAGACTGTAGTTTGCTGACCTCTGATATCTTTTGTTGTAAACACAATAAAATTCCCCACAGTGAGAGCAAGAATCAAATTTCCAAGAGAACAATGAATATTGTCAATGGCTAAATGTAGGCTTTGGAAGATTAAAACAAGTTTTCTCAAAATTCCATCCAGGTTAATTTTGGGTGTTTATTGCTACGGTTGAATATTTGTCCCCTCCAAAACTCATGTTGAAATTTAATCCCCAATATGGCAGTATTGAGAGGTGGGGGCCTTTAAGAGGTGATTTGGTCATGGGGGCTCTGCCTGCATAAATAGTTTAATTCATTCATAGATCAATGGATTCATGGGGAGCCCCTGCCATGTGATTCCCCAACCCCCAGGACTCTGCAGAGTCCCCACCAGCAAGAAGGCTCTCCCCAGATGCAGACCTTGACCTTGAACTTCTCGGCTTCCATAACTGAAGAAATAAACTCCTTTTCTTCATAAATCCCCCAGTTGCAGGTATTCTGTTATAAGCAAGAGAAAGCAGATTAAGACAGTCATTGAAAAAATTAAATATATAGGAAGATTTATTTTTTGAACAGAAAGAACATATTTATACAGACAATTTGAGATGTATGTACCTTGTTTCCAGGTCAGCAATCGTGGGTGGATTATTTGCAGCTGATTAGTCCTAGAGCATTTCACTCTTCCCTTTTCTAGTCATTCTTCTTCTTCGATGTTCTCTTTGTCATTGCAGTATTTCCCTTGAGTCTCACAGACTATTTGATATCTCCTCTAAATAGCATTTCTTCCACAGTTTCTCAGAGTTGTTACATGTCATTCTGCTATTTTTATACTTCTTCAAACTTTTAAATCTTTGATAAAGTACTAACATCTCAGAATATACAACTATTACAAATGCTTTTGTAAACTGTATTAATAATAGTCAACACTTATTAAGCATCAGAAATTGTCCCAAGTGATGTGCCTGTACTGACTTACCCTAAGTGATCCTACAGGGCAGGTACCTACCACGCCCGAGTTTCAGAGATGGAGGAAGCCAGACAGGGAGAGGTTGGGTCACATGGCTACCAAACCATGCTGGGCGGTGAACTCAGACAGCCTGGCCCCCAGCCCTTGCTTTTAACCACACTGCTGCCTCTGCTTTGCCTCATTCTGTTTCTTTATACAGCAAGAGGGGTTTTGTAAGTAAAATTAAGGTCCCTAACCTGTTGACTCTAGTTCATCAAAAGAAAAATTATCTTAGGTGGCCCTGCCCTAATCGGGTGAGCCCTTAAAAGGATTGGGTCCTTTCTGAAGTCAGAGGTTTCAAGTGTGATTGGGGCCACACTGCAAGTACCTCAGAGTGACCTCTCGGAGCTGAGAGTGGTCCCCAATCAATAGCAAGACCTCAGTCCTACAGTTGCAAGGAAAAGAGTTCTGTCAACAACCTGCGGGAACTGGGGAGTGAGCTGTCCCTATTCAAGCCTCCAGATGATGGCAGCTGGCTGACACCTTGATTTCAGCCTTCTTCTTTTTTTAAGAGATGGAGTCTTGCTTTGGCTCCTGGGCTGGAGTGCAGGGGCTCATCACAGCTCACTGCAGCCTCGAAACTGCTGGGCTCAAGCCATCCTCTCCCCTCAGCCTCCCAAAGTGCTGGGGTTACAGGCATGAGCCACCGTGCTCAGCCGATTTCAGCCTTCCGAGATCCTGAGCAGAAAACCCAGCCACACTGTGCTCAAAATTCTGACCTATAGAATAAGCTGCTAAATTTGTGGTATGCAGCAATAGAAAATTAATACACATGTTAAATTCACAGAAATATAACATGCAGACATTTTAGGTTTAAATTTTGAAAGATTAATTTTTTTATTTTAAATAAAGGACACCCTCATAAATGCATACTTTTTAACAGAAAATCCCTAGGGGATGGGCACAGAAAGCCTTGTCAGTTGAAAGCCTTAGAGGGTAGGAACTGTTGGGAAATGGAGGAAGCAGGAAAGAGGAGGAGCTGGAGTGGAGGTGTGGAGATGCAGTTATTACTCCCAGCATCGACAGCCATGAAATAACATGGGTGGATTTTATGGGCTCACTGGATGTTTGAAATTATCCTGATGGGCCTAATCTAATCAGATGAGCCCTTAAAAAGGACTAGACATGTCCAGGTGAATGGGGAAATCCACACACATCCTCCTGCTAATAGTTGTCATTGACTCCAATTTCAGGGTTGGGCATCCCTTGTAAGTTCAGAAAATGCTGTTGAATTCATTCCCTCTGCACACCACTGGGTCCTTGTCTACACCTGTTATCACTTGGTGGCTTAGAACCCTGTCCTTGGCCCCTCCCTGCCTTGATCCCTTTACTCTGTTTTTATCCATCAAACACACCTAGATATTTATCAAATAATTACGAGGAACTGGAACTAAACCAGAAATTTTAAAACAGCCTCAGGGAAATTCCTCTGTGGAGAGTCAGCCAAGAGTTCCCTGCATTGTCAATGACGGCCTGATCACTTTGTGTTTTCAGACATTCTGCTGAGATTCCTCCAGATTAAAACTCATACCACAGTAGGCACAAATAAAAGCAAAACTCATCATGTCTCGACAGCGTCTCTGGTTTGGCCAATCGCATCAGCACTGCCGGGCCTGCGGAGCACGATGGGATCTCAGGCTCACGTCACCAGTGTCCCTGAAATTCACAAGAGTGTCGGCAAGACACCACGGGCAAAAACCATGAAGGAAAAGGGAAAGAGATCTGACAACATAAAATTTCTGCAGGTGAAAAAAATAAAAGAAACAAAATGAAAAGGCCAGAAATAAACTCAGAAAGAAATTGAATATATAGGACAAAGGGTTATTATCTTTAATTATGTGTAAAGACTTATCTATAAGAAAAGATAAATAACCAAATAGAAATATGCACAAAATACATGGATAAGCAATAAAAAATAGCTAATAAATTATTTTTAAAGTTATATTAAAACAACAATGAAATGTCAATTCACCAAATCGATAAAGATTTGAAAAATATGCATATTGGCACGTGTTCCTGAGGTTCTGAGAAGTAGCACCTTCCTGTACTGCTAGTGGTGGCGTAAGTCAGCCCATTTGTAAAGAATAATTTGGTGATCTATTCTTTTTTTTTTTTTTTTTTAATGAAACAGGGTTTTTCTCTGTCACCCAGCTTGGAGTGCAATGGTGTCATCATAGCTCACAGCAACCTCCAACTCCTGGGCTCAAGCGATCCTCCTGCCTCAGCCTCCTGAGTAGCTGGGACTACAGGTACGCACCACCACGCCTGGTTTTTCCATTTTTTTTGTAAAGACAAGGTCTCGCCATGTTGCTTGGGCTGGTCTCGAATTCCTGGCCTCAAGTGATCCTCCCACTTCGGCCTCCCAAAGTGCTAGGATTACAGATGTAAGTCACCGAGCACGGTCAACACCTATTCTTTTTAAAGTTATTATATTTAAATACATTCTAACTCTTAGTGTCATTACTAGAAATATATTCTAAGGAAATAATCATGTATATGCACAAATACTTAAATAAAATGATGTATATAGTAGCACTAATTATACTAGCAAAATAGACACAAATGAAATAGGGATATGTTAAATAAATCATGGGTTATCCATACAATGAAACATAACCCAACTTAAAAAAAAATGAGGAAACATCTTATGTTCTGATAGGAGAAGAGCTCCAAATTATATTAAGTTCAAAAAGTAAAGTGCAGGCCAGGCATGGTGACTCAAACCTGTAATCCCAGCACTTCGGGAGGCCCAGGTGTGGGGACTGCTCAAGGCAAGGAGTTCAAGTCCAGCCTGGGCAACATAGAAAGACCCCATCTCTACAAAAATGTTTTTCAAAATTACCCAAGTATGGTCATTTGCCTGTAGTCCCAGCTACTCAGGAGGGAGGGAGGTGGGAGGACCCACTGAGCCCAGGAGTTCGAGGCTGCAGTGAGCTATGATGTGCCACAGTACTCCAGCCTGGGAGACAGAGCAAGACTCTGTCTCTAAAGAAAACAAAAAGACATATGGCATTTACCTTTCATAGAAACAAAAGGAAAAAATCAAAATATACAAATTTGTATTTTCTTGTATATCCATAAAGACACTCAGAAGGAATACAGTATATTGGAAGTGGGGTGGAGTGGGGAGCTGCAGTGAGAAAGTGACACCTGCTGTGTACCTTTTCGATATGTTTTTTTCAAATGGAGGTGGAGTCTTGCTATGTTGCATAGGCTGGTCTCGAACTCCTGGCCTTGAGCAATCCTCCCACCTCAGCCTCCTGAGTAGCTGGGACTACAGGCATTTTCTTTTCTTTCTTTCTTTTTTTTTTTTTTTGAGACAGAGTCTTGCTCTTTTGTCCGGGCTAGAGTGCCATGGCATCAGCCTAGCTCACAGCAACCTCAAACGCCTGGGCTTAAGCTGTCCTTCTGCCTCAGCCTCCTGAGTAGGTGGGACTACAGGCATGCGCCACCATGCCCGGCTAATTTTTTTCTATATATATAATTTTAGCTGTCAAGATCATTTCTTTCTATTTTTAGTAGAGATGGGGTCTTGCTCTTGCTCAGGCTGGTCTCAAACTCCTGACCTCGAGCGATCCTCCCTCCTTGGCCTCCCAGAGTGCTAGGATTACAGGCGTGAGCCACCTCTCCCGGCCCAGGCATTTTCAAATATTTTAAATTCTGAACCTTATAAATGTATTGCCTATCCAAAATAACATTAATAGTATATTTATTAACACAGAAAAAAATATTCATTATATGGGCATGGGGACTCACAACTGTAATCACAGTATTTTGGGAGGCTGAGGTGGGAGGATCCCTTGAGGCTAGGAGTTTGAGACCAGCCTGGGCAACATAGTGAGAGTCCATCTCTAAAAAAAAGAAGAAGAAAAATTAACTGGGCATGGTGGCTTGTAGTCCCAGCTACTTGGGAGGCTGAGGCAGGAGGATCCTAAGCTCAGGAGTTTGAGGCTGCAGTGAACGGTGATTATGCCACTGCATTTCAGCCAGGGTGACAGAGAGAAACTGTCTCCCTAAAAAAGAAAAAAAAATGTCTTTTAAAAACACAGTAGCTGGGTTTGCTGCCAGTTGTTTGCATGTAATACATTCCGGATTCTGGACGCTTCAGGATGTAATCTGCATGTGGTCGTGTAGATTCTGGATGCTGGTACTAAGTCTAAAATTGAATTACTGTGGTAACACAGCTAATCCAGAGACACTAAAAAGAATATATTCAAATAGTTTCATGGCCAGGCACAGCGGCTAACACCTGTAATCCTACCACTTTGAGAGGGTGAGGCGGGAGGATCCCTTGAGCTCAGGAGTTCGAGACCAGCTTGAGCAAGAGTGAGATCCCATCTCTACTAAAAATAGAAAAAAATTAGCTGGGTGTGGTGGCATGCACCTGTAGTCCCAGCTACTTGGGAGGCTGAGGCAGGAGGATCGCTTGAGCCCAAGAGTTTGAGGCTGCAGTGGAGCTAGACTGACATCACCATACTGTAGCCTGGACAACAGAGCAAGACTCTGTTTCAAAAAGAAAAGATTCTTTGATTTGTTATTGGTTAAAGAAATGAAGATTTGTCTAAAGGCTTGGAATGGTTTAAGGAAGTCTGTTAATCAGAGACAAGCCACCAGACCTTTACCAAAACTCAAGTGGCCTGTCAAGTAAATTGATGGCCTGCAGATGTGGTTTAAGCTTTGTATTGCATGGCCTTAGGCCTGCTAATGATTTAGCATCTTACTGTTGTAAAGAATAACTCTAAAAGGGAGGGCACACGAAGCATGTCTGACCTCCCTAATCAGTGCCAGCAACTCAGTTTTAAGGTTTTTCTAGGGTCCCCTTGGCCTAGCCAAGAGGGTGTCCATTCAGTCAGCTGGGGGGCTTAAGATTTTTAGTTCACAATACAGTATTTACGCCTTTGAGACTGGCTTCTTTCAGTAAATAAAAACATGTTTTTACTTTCATAACGCATTTTGGACTCACTCGTGCGGTGCATGGCCCCTCAGCCATCGGGCAGTGCCCATTGTGGCTGCCCTGCAGTGTGCCCATCTGCCCGGTGAAGGACAAGCGGACTGTTTCCAGCTTGGAGCAATTCAGCTATATGCGCTTGTATTCAATGTTTAAACTATAAACCACTATAAACACCTGTATACAGCTTTTTATGTTCAACATGAGTTTTTAGTTCTCTAGGGTTGAGGTTTCTGGATCATATGGTTAAGTACATGTTTAACTTTATAAAAACTAGCAAACCATCTTCCAAAGGGTTTGTACCATTTTGCACTTTTACCAGCAATGTATGAGAGTTCCAGTTTGCTTCATATCTTCACCAGCATTTGGTATTGTCACTTTTTTACTTTTGTTTCCTATTTTGGGGTTTTTTTGGGGGAGGTTGGTTTTGGGGTGTACTAGTTTCTCACTGTGGGGCTTTTGTTTGTTTATTTTTAAGAGACAGGGTCTCACTCTGTCACCCAGGCTGAAGTGCAAGCAGAGCTTACTGCAGGCTTGAACTCTGTGCATCACCACACCTGGCTAATTTTTCTTATTTTCTTAGAGACAAGGTCTTGCTATGTCACCTGGGTTGAATCACTGTGCTTTTAATTTGCATCTTTCTAATAACATTTAGCATCTTTTCATATACTTACTGGACATCTATATATTCTCTTTGGTTCAAATCTCTTACTGGTTTTTAATTGGGTTATCTGTGTTCTTGTTTTGAGAGTTCTTTACATATTTGGATGCAAGTCCTCCACCAGACATTTTGCCTTTTGAAATAGGAAGAAATCTAATATCAAGAGCTTTGGGAAAGAGAGGGGATAAGTCCAAATAAGTTTGCATTGTTTTCTGATAAGGTAAAAAAATATGAATTTCTATAATCATAGATGGGAAGAACCAGTTTATAACACAGGTATTAGAATGCAACAATTAGGCCGGTGCAGTGGCTCATGCCTGTAATCGTAGCAGTTTGGGAGGCCAAGGTCAGAGGATGGCTTGAGGCCAGGAGTTTGAGACCAGGATGGGCAAATAGTGAGAACTCATCTCTACAAAAATTAAAAAAAAAAAAATTAGCGGGGTGTTGGTGGGCACCTGTAGTCCCAGCTACTCAGGAGGCTGAAGCAGGATTGCTTGAGCCCGGGAGCTTGAGGTTGCAGTGAGCTGTGATCATGCCACTGTACTCCAACCAGGGTGACAGAACGGGACCCAATCTCTAGAGGAAAAAAAAGAACGAAATGGTTACACGTGAACTGCAAGCTTTCAGCATTACCATGAAAGTGAATAACATAATCTAGCCTGAACATAGTAAGATCCACCATGATCTTTTTACTATGGTTTAAATAATCAAATTTGCATTCTATTTTGACATGTATGCTTGAAGACTTTCAAAAAAAAATCAAATTTTTTTTTTTAGAGACAGGGTCTTGCTCTTTTGCCCAGGCTGAGGTGCAGTGGCACCATCATAATTCACTGTAACCTCGAACTCCTGGGCTCCAGTGATCCTCCTGCCTCAGCCTCCCAAAGTGCTGGGATTAGAGACGTGAGCCACCGTGCCCAAACAACACATTTTTAAAAAGGAAAATAAAATATAAAAATGAACTCAAGAAAGAGAACATAGTTTTCCTTTTTATTTTTTGATATAATTAAGAAAGCTTTAGAACTAAAGTATTATAACAGCAAGCCATATCCAAGAAAACTTTTGTAACGTAAGTTAAATAAGGGCGGCACGGCCCGGCGGTCGGGCTGTGGCCCAGGGCTGTCGGAGGCGGGCGCGGGGCTCCCAGTGGCGCCACGTCACTCTGCAGCTTCTTCCCGGGGTGAGGCTGTCCAGAGCCACTTTCAGCCGGGTATCTGTGTGTGTGCCAAGTGTGGCTTCGAAGCTGTTCTCCAGCCCCTTCAAATACGCACCCTTGTCCCCATGGCCGGCATTCGCCGAGCCCACCCATGCTGACAGCATGGCCAAGTGTCCAGAGTACAACAGACCTGACCCCTGACCTGGAGCACTGGGGGTGTCCTGTGGCAGGTGTGGCAACGGCAATGGGTTGGGTCATTAGTTCCTGAAAGACAGCCCCAAGCTGGGGCAGTCCCGATTCTGAATATTTAGCAGCTCGCTGAAGTTCAGCCCTAAAGGCAAAGAAACTTCTGCTTCCCAGGGACACTAGGCCGGCAGCCCACACTCCAGGTGGACCTGACACCATGGCCACATTCTGGCCATCCTACCTTGGAAGGGGAACCCCAGACATTCAGACAGGGAAGCGTCGGGGGTGGCTGAAACCTCCGGAAGGCTCCCGCGCCTCGGTTCTGAGCAGGGTCTCCCTGGCTGGTAGCCGCACCCGGCCTGGCCGGCCAGCTTGGCCTCCCGCTCGCTCAGGCAGTCTCCAGAGGTGGGCTCCGGGCGTCGCTCATCTTTAAATGACGTCACGCCCTCGCCTTACTCCCCGTCTGTCTGGACTCGCCCTGTGGTGCCCAACTCCAAGGCTCCGGTCCTCACAAAGCTTCCACCCACACCCCCCGCGGTGCTAGGAGAGGGCGCAAACAGGAGCTGCCCGGGCCAGCTGCTCCAGCCCCGTCACCGCATGATCCCCTCTGGCTAAACCCTTCCAGGCCAGCCAGGGTGGTGACGTCCCTGACCGGCCGGGGGGGGGGGCAGGCCTATGGGACACTCTCATGGTCTCTCGCTCACGAAGGGAGAAACCTAAACGCTGTTTCACAATCTGTGCGGATGTAGTTCGCCTCACTTAGGCTTGGGAAAGTGGCTGTTGCGCCATTACTCTAACCAGCCTGAGGCTGGGGTCCTGGAGTTTGCACCGGCAGAGAAGTCCCTTCCCAAGATACAGTGACCGTGCCTTACTGTACGAGCTCAGCGCTATTGCCACATGGGAAGTGGGGCGATGCTGGCATCCCCACACTCATCTCGAATATTTTCTGGAGTATGAGGTGGAAATCAACGAACAAAGGAAACCAAAAAAGTAAGAAAGAAAAGAAAAGAAAGAAACAGGCAGGCCTCTGTGACTCGCACACTCAGCAATTTCCACCGCGCCGGGTGAAGGGCAGCTGTCGGCGTCCTAACCCTGCAGCCTTTCGGCTCAGCGCTGCAGAGCCGGCACACGGCGCTTCTGAGGAGAGCATGGCTGCTGCTTAAAACAAACGCGACGACAGTGGATTCTGTGATCTTGGTGATCCATTTAAACCCTTCTAAATTAAACGAACATAGAATACATATGGGAACTGAATGGGAACGACCTGCAGAAATATCAAATGGTTTCTTTCAATGAGACTGTCAGAAAAAGCTGCATGGGGGGGGGGGGGGGAGAAAAGCCTGCTAAATACATTTCTGCCTCAGGGCCTTTGCATCTGCTCCGTCTACCTTGGGAGTTTTCCCTCACCCTCCTTCTGGTCTCCCCTCAGTTGTCTTTTTAGCGAGGGCTTCCCTGGCTGCTCTGTGTAACGCAGCGTCTCCCACCGTCAACCCCACACCTTCTCTGCACTCCCTACTCCCTCTCTGTGCTTCATTTTGTCCTGTCTTTTAGCACTATCAGATATTCTTTCATTTGTTTTCTGTATGTCTTCCCCCAATACCACTTGGAAGGTAAGCGCTGTGAGAGCAAGGAGTTTGCTATTTCCCTCACGACTGTATCTCTAGTCCCCCACGTAGTGTCTGGCACTGAGCAAGTGCTCAACAAACTTGTGGAAAGATTGAACGAGCGCACAACGACTAGATGGTGAAAAAAGGACACACAGACGAGTCTTGCAAAAGTTTACCCTTGTCTACATAGTAACCACCGCCTGCTGAAGCAGTGTTAATGCCACAAGGGCTCTGTTCTCAGACCAGATTAGAATCCCCTACATACTGAGACTTGGGGCACATTTCTCATTTAACCTTTCATGATAAAGGTGCTCGACATTCTTTAGAACATGGCTGATGTTGTAAAGATTAGGGTAATATACATACAATTTTATAAATATGTCTGTGTAGAGTGACCTGCATTTTAAATATGCTATGTATTTCATAGAGTGACAAACGGTTCAAAGGATTTAAGAATATTTAGGAAGGAACTTGTTTACTAGCCAGGGTTCAGCTCCTTCAGGCAAATCTGAATAACAATTGCTGGGGATTGGGAAGAAAGTGAGGAAAAGTTCCCACTGCTTTTGCATTATCAGGTGTGGGAGGTGGGAAAAGAAAGACCCAGAAAGATTGGCCGGGCGTGGTTCACGCCTGGATTCCTAGCACTCAGGAGGCCAAGGTGGGAGGATTGCTTGAGGCTGCAGTGAGCTATGATCTTACCACTGTACTCTAGCTGGGACCACAGAGTGAGTCTCTCAGCTTTCTCTGAAAAGAAAGAAAGAAGAAAGAAAGAAAAGAAAGAAAGAAAGAAAGAGAGAGAGAGAGAGAGAGAGAGAGAGAGAAAGAAAGAAAGAAAGAAAGAAAAGAAAGAAAGAAAGAAAAGAAAGAAAGAAAGAAAGAAAAGAAAAGAAAAGAAAGTCTCAGAAAGATTTATTTGATTTTATTTTCCTTCAAAGTTGATATTACTGCTGTAACCAATCACCAACTGGGATTTGACAGATAGGTTAGAAGCCACTTCACCTGTCTGCTTAAGAATAGATAGGTGCTACCACATGTACTTACCATCAAATTGGTATATATATATATTTTTTTGAGACAGAGTCTCACTCTGTTGCCCGGGCTAGAGTGCCGTGGCATCAGCCTAGCTCACAGCAACCTCAAACTCCTGGGCTCAAGCAATCCTCCTGTCTCAGCCTCCCGAGTAGCTGGGACTACAGGCTTGCACCACCATGCCCGGCTAATTTTTTCTATATATTTTTAGTTGTCCGATTAATTTCTTTCTATTTTTTTAGTAGAGATGGGGGTCTCGCTCTTACTCAGGCTGGTCTCGAACTCCTGAGCTCAAACCATCCTCCCGCCTTGGCCTCCCAGAGTGCTAGGCAAATTGGTATTAACTGATCAACACTTAAGTGCACATACAGTAGTAACATTCGTCGGGTGTTGGGCAGGTGGGAGGGGGAGGGGAGGGTACATTCACACCCCGTGGGTGCGGTGCGCACCGTCTGGGGGATGGACACGCTGGAAGCTCTGACTCGGGCTGTCTTATCTTGCCTTACCTTTCTGACGTGCCCTCCTGCTCTGCTCACAGGAAGCACGCTCCTGCTTTGGGGTTTGCACACCTGCTGCTCCTACTGCTTGGACTGGAGTGCTCTTTCCCTAGATATTTGACAGCTCCCTTCCTCACCTCCTTCCGGGCTTTACTCAAATGTCACCATCTAAGAGAGGTCTTCTCTGGCCACCATATCTAAAATTTCAACACTATATCCCACCCCTAACATTACCTAATCTCCTTTCTCTCCTCAGCACTGATCACTGTCTCCTTTACTATATATTTTACTTATTGTTTACCAGTTAACTCCATAAGGGCAGAGATCAAATCTGGATGTGGTCGACTGATTTCCCCACCCCCCAAGAAACTAGAAGAGTGCCTATGTAAATATTTTACTTAATAAATAAATATTTGTGGAATGAACAAATGGAATACATAGATATTTCATACAAGGAATTCATCTATTCAATCCATAGATATTTATTGACTGCTTACTATGTACAAAACACTTTTTAAAGGAGAGGAAATAAAACAAGAGGTAGTTCCTGTTCCCATGAAACTTAAAAGTAAGAATCTTTAAACAACTTTCACACACAGAAAACCTACTGCACAACAGGACATAAGAACCTAAATTCTTCACAAATCTACAGATGGCATGCCCTTTACCCTATAAAGCACCCCAGAACCTAACAATTATCTGCCATCTCCAAAGAGCAGCAAAATCTTTGATATTAGTGGCAAGCCACACTCACTTCTCAACGTCCATCCCATTGCTGGAAGACACAGGCGGTGTTGCAAGCTGTCCTCATGGTGCATGGGTCTTTGAAAAAAGAGGCGCTTCTCATTCTGCAGTGCCTGGCAAAGACGTATATTCAATAGCAAAGGGGAACAGGCACAACCTGCGGCCTGCCCCATAGCAGCTTTCAGAGTGGTCACAACTAATATTTAGAACTTCATTAATCCTGCTAAAAAGAAAGATAAAAGAACTCTTCAGGAATTCTTGCAGAAGTTGAGGCATGGTACTTCACTTGGGGCCACCATTAAATGATGGCATTCTAGATAAGGAGGGTTCTTCAGTCCTAACCCTTCTTAGTCCACTAATCTGGCAAGAAAAGAGTATTTAAATGGCTTATTTTTAGTTTGCTGAAAGAAAATTTCAGAATTGGATCTTCTTTCCAAAGAAAGACAGACTTAAACTACAACTACAACCATTTCAGTGTGTTTCGTCCCTCATAGAGATCTCACTAACAAGTATTTTACTGATCTTTCTTTTAGAGGAAAAGAGGGCTTCCATTGCCAAGGCCAACAGTCTTCTGGATTTCTTCTGTGTATTTTTCCAGTTAGACTTGAGTAGCTTGTTTCTTTAGTAGGGAAAACTGCCAGCCAAGTTCACAGCTAAACCAAAGCTAAAGTAATGTCTCCATTACTTTGACCTAGCAACTGTAATTCAAAGCTACTGTTCTTACAATTTCGAGGTATCTTTCCCTGAATCACAGGAGAAAGCTAATGACTTCAAGTTCAAATGGCAAATGCTGACGTTGATGGCTGTTGGCTTTAGATGGTGCCCCGGGAGCTCTTCAATTCTAGGACCTTTTGAAATTAATTCCTTTTGTTTTAAAAAAATTTCAAATTTTCTTTTAATTAAAGCAACTTTCTTTACAACTTAAACTATCAAAAATAAATTCAGAACTTGATTCAGCTTTGTAGAATGCCCCTGAAGAATTAGATCCTATTTTCTAAAAGTTGGGAGATAAAGAATAACTTCTGGCTGGGTGGGGTGGCTCACACCTGTAATCCTAGCACTCTGGGAGGCCGAGGAGGGAGGATTGCTTGAGGTCAGGAGTTCAAGACCAGCCTGAGGAAGAGCCAGACCCCGTCTCTACTACAAATAGAAACAAAAAATTAGGCAGGCGTGGTGGCTCACAACTGTAGTCCCAGCTACTCGGGAGGCTGAGGCAGGAGGATTGCTTGAGCCCAGGAGTTTGAGGTTGCTGTGAGCTAGGCTGACGCCACGGCACTCTAGCCTGGGCAACAGAGACTCTGTCTCAAAAAAAAAACCAAAAAAACAAAAAAAAAGATATTGGAATTTTAAACTTAACTGTGCTAAAATAGAATTCTTGATGCATACAACAACCAAATTTGCCCTTCCCTCAGTCTTTTTCATGTCAGTAAATGACTCTACCATCAGCTTGGTGCTCAAGTCAACTCAAGTCAAAAATCTAGAAGTCATCTTGATTTTTCTCCTTTCCAACACCCACATCAAATCCATCAGCAAGTCCTATAGAACTGGCTCCGACAATCCATCAATAGTACCACAGTCTCACTAAAACCACTGCCAAACATTATCATTTCTCCCCTTCATACCCTCAAAGCCTTTGCTCCCATTCTCACCAGTGGCCTCTACTTTGCAAAATCCAATCCTGGTGTGGGTTGAAGGATTGTTGGAATTAGGGTATTACAGGGACTGGAAGGATAAGAGGTAGGGGTCAGAAACTGGGATTAAGGAGGGTTGGGCAATGACAAAGTTATATGACCTGGGAGTGAATAGCTGAGGAGCGGAGGACAAGATCACTGGATGTGAGTTCAAGGAACTGAGAAGCCAGGGTTTTAGAAGGACCATTTACACATGTATTGAAAAGGCCAAGAATTACAACAGGAGTGCAGTTGGAGAAAGAGTGAACCAGGAGCTAAAATTTTTGAGAAATAAAGAGGAATGACTTTGGGAGAGTCAATAAATTGACAATGCAATGAGGGGTAGTAGGCAATATAGTCTGGTAACTTGAAAGTTAAAGCTTTATGCTTTTAGGAATGTGGGAGGGAGAAATACCTGGAAACAGCAATAAGAGCAGGCACCTATCTCATCCCCAAGCTTTACTTCTAAAATATAGTCCAAATCCATCCACTTTTCACCATTTTCTATTGCCATCCTTGTCCAAAATGTCTACCTTCATCTGTTTCTCCTGGCCTCCTGCAACTGAACTTCCTAATTGGTTTCCTTGATCAAGGATCTACCAACATTTTATTTTGTGTGTCTTTGATACTGTGGTTTGTTTTAAGCTGATGAAATTCACTAAGGAGAAAGAAAGTGCCCAATAAGAAAATTAAACTGAACCCCAGAATGACTTGATGACTAAGTCAGAATTGAATGAGCTTTCTGTATTCTACTCATTTTTTTATCTTTCTTACCTATCATTTGTTTTTTCTTTTCTTTTTTCCTGATTAAACAATGTTGAAACCTCTTAGTGTTTTATCTAGGACAAAGATTTGGTATTTAAAATGTCACTGCAGATCACTGCAGATATTGGATTGATCTAATGCTTAAGGCATGGAAATTTTATTAAGCAAATTCATTCTGACTTTAACACAAATTTTTTAAGGACTGCATGCCAGAACAAAACCATGTGTTCTTTAGTATGTGAAATTGACAAAATAAAAACATTAACAATATTCTAGAAACATATCCTATGGAAGCAACTAAGAATGTACACAAAAAGACTGTAAAGCTCTTCACAGAAGCATTGTTCACAATGTTAAAAAGTTTAAACAAGCTAAACGTTCAAAAATACAATCACCTTAGACTGTTTTTAAAGATACAGTGTCCTCACCCTACCTCAGATTAATTCAGTCAGGACCTCTGGGAGGAGAGGACCAGGTATTTTTAAAAGGTTCCTCTAGGGATTCTGACGTGCAGTCAGAGCATCTCTGTATACACCATAAACATGTTGAGGGGGTCCCAAATTTACCTCTTGCTCTGGACTCCTGCCCTTCCAACTCTGTGCTTATAAACCAACTGCTTAATCAATATTTTCTCCTCGAGAAACACAAATTAAAAGCACAATAAGATATCACCTCATACCTGTTTGAACCAAACAGACAAAAGATATCAAGTGTTGGAAAGGATGTGGAGAAAAGGGAACCCTTGTATGCTGTTGGTGGAGATGTAAGTTAGTACAGCCATTTATGGAGAACAGCATGAACGTTTCTCAAAAAACTAAAAACAGAATTATTGTAGGACCCAGCACTCCCACCTCTGGGTACATAGCCAAAAGAATTGAAATCAGGCTGGATGCTCATGGCCTGTAATTCCAGCATTTTGGGAGGCCAAGGCAGGAAGATTGCTGTGGCCAGGAGTTCAAGGCTACAGTGAGTCCAGCCTGGGCAACAGAGTGAGGCCCTGTCTCTAAAAAAAAAATTAAAATCAGTATGTCAAAGAGATGTCTGCACTCCCATGTTCACTGAAGCGTTATTGGAAATAGCCAAGACATGGAATTAACCTAAATGTCCATCAGTGGATGAATGGCTAAAGAAAAATGTGATATATATACACAACTGAATACTATACAGCCATTAAAAAGAAGGAAAGTCTGTGATTTGTAACAACACAGATGAACCTGGAGGACATTATGCTAAGTGAAATAAGCCAGGCACAGAAGGACAAATACCACATGATCTCACTTATATATGGAATCTAAAAAAGTTGAACTTATAGGAGAAGAGTAGAATGGTGGTTATCAGAGGCTGGGATAGGGGAGAATGAGGAGATACTGACCAAAGGGTACAGCTTCAGTTAGACAGGAAGATAAGATTCCACGATCTATTGTACAACAATAATAATGTATATTTTAAAATTGTTAAAAGAATAGATTTTAAATGTTTTCACTACAAAAAAAAGTATGTGAGGTGATGGATATGTTACTTAGCTTGATATAATCACTCCACATGTATACATATATCACAAAAAGGGTATGATCTAATACTAATAGACTGAGTGGGGAAACTCAGCAAGGCCTGTCTGTTTAGATTCTTCATGGCCTCTCTGTGCAGCTTTCCTTCCTCCAGACTATGGGGCAGGACTCCTTCTGAAATGGGGGTCTTATGACCTACAGTCAGACATGGTAGGTCAGAGAATTTCTTTACGGCAAGTGCCAAGACAGAAAGGCAAAGAGTATATTATAGAGTATATTTTTTGTTTCTGTGGCCTGCCTTGGGGAGAAATAACAAGGGCTATGGGATTTATGAGCCAGGGACTGTGGGTGAAAACCAATACATACATATATATTAAATATTTATCATACTATCACAATAGACATACCTTCTCCACTGTTTTTTCCCCACACAAATGGTTAGATAGCTAACCTAGTCAATTTCTCTGCTTAACTATACCACTGCAAAGATATATGCAAATTGAACCTTGACAATTGCTAATTAATGTCACAGTTTGACATGACAGGGTTTGAAAGGCTACTGGCAAGGCTAGAATACAGTAGACAACTGCACCTGCCCCATCACTGAATTATTTACTTTGGCACTGCAAGAAATTTAGAGATCATCCAGTGAACCAAACCCCACAATTTTTTCTTCCCAGAGTACCAAAAACCATCAATTCTGTGGTCCTGACACCTTTATAACAAGAGCCATTAGCACCTTCATCTGCATCCCTGAAAAATATTTAAACTTGTATCAACTACTCTGTAAATTCAAAACTAACAGCAGAAGGCAAACCTACTTTTTTTTTTTTTTTTTGAGAAAGTCTTGCTCTGTCACCCCAGGTAAAGTGCAGTGGCATCATCATAGCTCACAGCAACCTCAAACCCCTGGGCTCAAGCCATCCTCCTGCCTCAGCCTCCCAAGTAACTGTGACTACAGCCATCATGCCCAGCTAAGCAAAACTATTTTTTGAACTGCCTGAGTTATATTTAATATACACAGAGTTGTCTAAAGTAATGGATCACAAGGTTCTGCATTCGATTACCTGTGAACAGTATAAATGGCCAGCAAAAATACTGTAGTTCATATACCCTCTCCCTAGTCCTTACCTACCTCCTCCCCACCCCAACCCCATAGTTACTCGAGAATACCAAATCAAAATAAAGAAATTTAACACCAATGTAAGTCTGTCAGAAATCTGAAATCACTCCAGCTCAAACTTTAAATCATTTGCCTAGCAAGGGCAGCCCTCAGATGCACTGTGACTCAGCATTTTATGGTGCCCGACCATGAAAAGAAATAAAGATATTTTTCCTTCCATATTATTAGCTAAATACGGTGCTCAAATAAATGAACTCCCACAAAAACACAAAATCCGTGGCTGAAATGCTCACAGGGACACAGGTTTAACTCAGTCTCTGTGATAACAGGGAAGAGGGCATGTGTCAGTTGAAGCACACAGACCTGTTCTGAAATAACTTGCTGACCTATAAAATTAGCAAATAACAATGCTGACTACAATTAACACTCAAAAATGGAGAAAATGTTGTACGTAAATGAAAACAAATTTAAAAATAGGAATTGTGATTAATGGTTTAGAGTCAGGTAAAAACAACTGAGAGCTAGGGAGGAGGGAATTTACCCAGCTACTCTTCATTATTATATCATAAGCTAAAATGGAATCAAGTGAGGATTTTTTTCCTCTTGTACAAAAAAAAACAAAACCTGAGTAAAACTGAAAGAAATAGGAAAGTCCAGCTCTTTTAAACTGTTCCTGGGTAAAAAGACAATAAGATAAAAATAAAATAAAATAAAATAAAATAAAATACCAGTATATGAAGGTTGCAATAAAGATAAGTTTTCAGTTCATATTCTCATGTACAGCAAGAACTGATAGAGAAATGAGAAAATGGTAATCGGTGAGCAGGGCGGCTTGGGGAGATGAGATCATGAAAAGGGAAAACGGGGCATTACACACAAGTAAGGGAGAAGTCCCTTTTTCCTAATGGTGAGTCCCATTAGAAAAGCCAGGAATTGAAATGAATGAAGACAATGAATAGATGTAGAAACTGCCTGTAGGCAAATGAGCCAAAAAGAATAGCTAATACTTAATTGGTTTTGGTTTCTGTTCTAAGCACCCTACTTGTATTAACTCTTTTAAACCAATGATATAAATACTGTTATTAAACCTCCATTTTACACATGAGGAAACAGCCTCAGAAAAGTTGAGCAACTTGCTAAAGGTCACATAGCTAATAAATGGCAGAGCCAGGCTACCAACCCACACAATCTAACCTCACCAGAATTTTATACTGCCTCTTATGAACATCTCAAAATGTGAACAGGAAGTAGAGACACAGCATTTCACAGCAATGCACAGGGAGAGAAAGATGGTGGTCAGCATTTAAATGGGAATGGCATTCACACATTTGAATTACTGAGGCCTTGATTGCAAAGACACACCAGGTGGAACACAGAAGAGTGAATCTCCCCTAAGGAACCTACAGCCTATTAATGGAGTTCAAACTCAAATTCAAGAATGCCATTCATGTCATATATCCTATCTGTCCACAAAGGCACAAACCAAGGATAGTGGGAACTCAAATGAGACAACAGTGTTCAACTAGGTTGTGGAATCAAGGAAGACTTCACAGAGGAGCAACATTTCAGATGGGATTTGAGGAAAAGGGAGAGTTTGGTTTAAGGAGTATCAGTGACTTCTTATAGGGTTTTCAGGCTACATTTCAAAGTTCTTGGCATGGCGCTCAACACCGTCCACAACTAGCTTGGGGGTTGGGGATTGCCAAGGAAGGAAGATTATCCTGAGTAAGATGCCTATGCTGAATGAAGTCTTTGCTACCAGTTCAGGTTTCAAAGGATAGGAAGATCTTATTTTTCTGTCTCCACGGACGGTAAATAGGTTGAAGGCAGGCACTTTTCTAACACACTCCTCCCCTAGCCCAGGCTTCTGTGCATCCTGGCACATGGCAGATGCACAGCAAACGTCTTTTGAGCTAAACCAAAGCGAATGTAAATCAGTCATCAACCACCAGATGACTGCACGCAGCCTGATGGTCTTACACCATATAGACAGACCTCTGGTGCTGGCTAATTTTAAAGCTATCAAGTAAGAGACTTAAACACATGATTCAGATGCAACGTGGGGACCTTGGTTTGGATCTGGATGCCACAAACCAATTTTTTTTCTCTTTCTTTTTTTCTTTATTTTTATTTTTCCCTTCTCCAATCTGAAGGAAGCCACAAACCAATTGTAAAAGGCCTGAGAAAATTCAGAAAATGTAAATATGGACTGCTATCTAGATTAAAGGATTGTTAATTTCATTAAATGTGATGATGTGATTATGCCTTAATAAAGTCATTTGTTAGATATATATACTTTGGATATTTATGAATGAAACGGTTTCCCTTAAAACACTACAGATCAGGAAGTATGGAGGGCGGAAAATAGATGAAACAAAATTGACTAAAATGTAGCTAATGTACTCCGGGTGTAATATACTATTTTGGTAAAAGTTTGCGAATTCCCATAATATAAAAACACCCCGCACACCCACACCCACACCCCCCAGGTGCTGTTTTCCTCGTCAGCCCCGAGGGAAGCAGACCCAGAAGGCCCGCCGGCCTCTCGGCCTCTGAGGCCGGGCCTTCTCCCGCGGCCTCCTCCCCGCCGCACTAGAAGCCAGCGGACCGGGCGGCGTCGGCCTTTCATCCCTGGCGCTCAGTGAGGCGGGCGTTAAACATGCGACCCCCGCAATAACCGCCTTTCGGAGAAAACGATTCCTGGGGACCGCCGTAGCCAGTTCGTCCAGATTTTCTACCGAAGCCGCCCTGCGGCCGCCCCGCGGCACAGGCAGCCCGCAGCCCGCAGCCCCACCGTCACCCGCCCCTCTAACGCCGCAGGCCTAGCCCGGAGCGCTAGGGGGCGGGCTCCGCGCAGCGACGTCACGACGCGCTGTGCGTCGGGTCAAAGTTCAGTCCCTGCCCCGCTTCCCCCTCGCTGTCTCTCTCGGCCTGTGCCGCTGCCGACGCCTCTTGTGGGCCCGGCTCCGCCGCCTTCCTGCCTGATCGCTGCCCGGCTGCCGCCATGGCGAACGTGGCCGACACGAAGCTGTACGACATCCTGGGCGTGCCGCCCGGCGCCAGCGAGAACGAGCTGAAGAAGGTACCGGGGAGAAGGCCGTCCGGGCGGGTGTGTGGGGCGCGGGGCCTGTGCGCCCGGGGCTGCCAGGCCGCGTTCCGGGACCGTCCGCGGGCCGGCAGTGGCGGGACGGGCCTCTGCTCGGGCCGCGCGCTCCGGCCTCGGCTGACCTTGGGCCGCCGGCGCCGCCCGCCCGCCCGCAGATACAGCGAGTAAAACTGACCCCTGCGCAGACGCCGCGAAAACCCTCCCTCCCTCCCTGCCCGGGCCAGCGCCGGAGGCCGGGCGCTCCCGGGAGCCAACAGCCCGACCGGCCGTCCTCGCGCCGAGGTCCCCACCTCGGAAAAACAGGTCGGGCCGAGGTGTCCGGCGCATCCGGCCCCCGGGGAGAAGCTGCCCGCGCCGAGAGCGCCGGCGCCGAGTGTAGGGCCCGCGGGGCGGAGCGGCTGGAGGTCGAGGCCGCCCCCGCCACTGACCTGGGGTAGCGCGGGGCTGTGCGGGTGCCTTGTTCCGTGCGCAGGTACCCTGTGTCCCGCACCCGCTTCAGGAACACGCCGGGGTCCCAGCCAGACCCCTGAGTGTTCGCCAAAAATAGAGGGCTTTATTATCGCTCTTTGCAATGCTGCGAAATCTTTCATCTCAGGATTTCAAAGCACTTGAGGCATTTAATTAGGCCCCGCAGCATCCTCACGGGGCTAAGACTATCTGGCTTCGTAAGCTAAGAAAAATGAGAATGTTCCTTAGGCAGTGGGACGAGTGCGGTTGAGAGTAAAGGGAACTTCCTGTTACCTTACCGGAAATGCTAGTCGGTATTATATAATTCTCGAGTCAGTGAATGAAGACTTAACTGCTGCATGTTCAACCACCTGGTTGAGAGTGTATGGAGCTTCACTACGGCCACGTGCAAATAAAACAACTAAAGACACTCACCAAGACTTTCTTGACTTTTTCCTGATGTTACAGTTGGAGAGAAGGCAGGAACCATCATGAGCAGGGATTCTTAGCTTAGCAATAGTGAAAATACGGAGTAATGTTTCAATATTTTGTTCTTGTCTGTGACATTGTTTCAGCACTTTATCTGGTTTTTACTTCAGTATAACCTATTTTCAAGTATAACTACTGTCTAATTTGTTATATTATGTTCGTGAGTAAACAACGTTGAGATGGAAAATGCCAAACAATCCAGGTGAATAGAGGGTATTTTTGGAAGGTTATGGCTTTAGAACATTGCTTCTTAGAAAAGTGAATATTAAGTTATCACAAACCTTTTAAACTGACGTTTGTATGTATGTAACTTTTTTTTTTATCCATTTTCAAAGGCATACAGAAAGTTAGCCAAGGAATACCATCCTGATAAGAATCCAAATGCTGGAGACAAAGTAAGTTTTTTGGAACTTTTTTATTTCCCAGGTCTTAGTTTTAAACTTTAATTGCCCTCCTTGAAAAAAGCAATGTTGTAGGAAAAATCCAACTGTGCTGATAGAGGCATATTTTTATGTTAAGAGTATTTTAGCTTTGTAATAGGAATACTAACATTCTGAGTAGCAATAGGTGGTAAATAGGACGAGAATAAGCCAAAGGTAACTTACAGCTTTTATTAGAATGGAGTGGATTCTGGGTTCCTGTGGCCTTTTTCCACTCTGCTATTTGAAAATCTAATTGTTTTCATTTTTACTTTTTCTTTATAGTTTAAAGAAATAAGTTTTGCATATGAAGTACTGTCAAATCCTGAGAAGCGGGAACTATATGACAGATACGGAGAACAAGGTCTTCGGGAAGGTAGCGGAGGAGGTGGTGGCATGGACGATATCTTCTCTCACATTTTTGGTGGGGGTTTGTTCGGCTTCATGAGTAATCAAAATAGAAGTCGAAATGGCAGAAGAAGAGGAGAAGACATGATGCATCCACTCAAGTGAATATCTTTTTTCAAGTGGTTACACTCAATAGAACATAAAAGTATCATAGAATGTTTTATTCTTTATTAGAAAAAAAATCTTTCATTTGCCTTACTGTCTTCATTGGGTGATTAAATGGAATTTCATAATCTGGATGTTTGTGCTTTGCTACAGATCTTAAAAGGATGGTTGATTTTTTTTTCTTACTGAGTAAGAAGGTTGTTTTTTGTTTTTTGTTTTATTTCAAAATATTAAAGGGGTACAAATGTTTTTGTTACATGGATTGTTTTTATAATGCTTAAGTGTGCCTATCACCCAAATAATGTTCATTGTACCGGATAGGTAAGTTTTTTTCCCTCTTCCCCGCCTTCTTGATTTCCAATGACCTTTACATCTCTTTATGACCGTGTGTGCCCATGGATTAGCTCCCAATTGTTGGAGAGTCCATGTGTTGTTTGTTTTACCATTCCTGAGATATTTTGCTTAGGATGATCATCTCTAGTTCTGTCTAAGTTGCTGCAAAAGACATTATTTCATTCCCTTTTTTTGGCTGAGTAGTTACTTCATGGCATACATACACCGTATTTTCTTAATCCACCCATGAATTGATGGGCACTTAGGTTGATTCCACATCTTTGCAATTGTGAATTGTGCTGTGATAAAAATTAGAGTGCAGGTGTCTTTTTGATTAAATGACTTCTTTTCCTTTGGGTAGATAGCCCAGTACTGAGATAGCTGGGTCAAATGGTAAGTCTACATTTATTTCTTTGAGGACTCTCCATACTGTTTTCCATAGAGGTTGTACTAATTTGCAGTCCCACCAATACTGTATGAGTGTTCCTTTCTCTCTGCATCCATGCCAGCATCTATTGTTTTTTGACTTTTTAGTAATGGCCATTCTGACAGGGATATGGTGGTATCTCATTGTTTTAATTTGCATATCCCTGATTAGTGAGAGTGAGCATTTTTCCATGTTTTTTGACCATTTGTCTATCTTTTGAAAAACTTCTGTTCATGTCTTTTGCCCACTTTTTAATGGAGTTGTTTTTTTTCTTGCTGATTTGTTTGAGTTATTTGTAGATTCTGGGTGTTAGCCCTTTATTGGATGCATAGTTTGCAAATATTTTCTCCTATTCTGTAGGTTTATTTACTCTGTTGATTATTTCCTTTGCTGTTCAAAAGCTTTTTAATTTAATCAAGTCCCATTTATTTGTGTTTGTTGTTGCTCTATTTGTCTCTGGGGTCTTAGTTAAAAATTCTTTGCCTAGGCTAATATCTAGAAGAGTTTTTCCCTATATTTTCTTCTAGAATTTTTATGGTTTCATGCCTTACCCTTAAGTCTGTTATCCATCTTGAATTAATTTTTGCATATGGCGAGAGATTGGGGTCCTGTTTCATTCTTCTGCATATAGCTGTCCCGTTTTCACAGCACCAGAAGATGGTTTTGTCATATGGTTCTGAGGCTACTTGTTATATGACTTAAAATTTCAAGTGTGAAGATTAATTTTTTTTTTCCCCCTAAGAGTCTCGCTTTGTTGCCCGGGCTAGAGTGCTGTGGCGTTAGCCTAGCTCACAACGACCTCTAAACTCCTGGGCTCAAGCGATCCTTCTGCCTCAGCCTCCCAAGTAGCTGGGACTACAGGCATGTGCCACCATGCCCAGCTAATTTTTTCTATATATATATCTTCAGTTGTCCAGATAATTTCTTTCTATTTTTGGTAGAGACGGGGGTCTCACTCTTGCTCAGGCTGGTCTTGAACTCCTGACCTTGAGCAATCCTCCTGCCTTGGCCTCCCAGAGTGCCAGGATTACAGGCGTGAGCCACCACGCCCCACCTATTTTTTGAAATATGTAAATCTTCCAAGCTACTTTTTATTTAAAAACAAAGTGAGTGACTGTCTGCCTAATTTGTGTTTTGTTTGTTTGTTTTGTTTTTTGGGGGGAGGGGCAGAGTCTTGCTCTGTTACCCAGACTTGAGTGCTGTGGCATCAGCCTAGCTCACTGCACTCTCAAACTCCTGGCCCAAGCAATCCTCTTGCCTCAGCCTCCCAAGTAGCTGGGACTACAGGTGCCCATTGCCCACCACCATGCCAGGCTAATTTTTCTGTTTTTAGTAGAGATGCGGTTTTGCTCTTGCTCAGGCTGATCTCGAACTCCTGAGTTCAAGCAGTCCTCTCGCCTTAGCCTCCCAGAGTGCTAGGATTTATCTGCTGGCCTTATCTGCCTAATTTGTTTACGTGTTATAGTCACTCATTACTTGATCTTCAGCGTGAATGCTCTTAAATTGGTTTCCATGGAGCTTACTGGCTTCCAGCCTGACGTTAACCTGCCAACATATGAATGGTGTCTGACCTTGATCTTAGGCTGCGAACCCACAAGACCTGTATAATATGAAAATAGCCATTTCACTTTGCAAAATCTATGAGGTCTTTTACCCTGTTAATTTTTTCAGGTACTGAGAAATGGTTTTGTTAGCAAATGCCAGCAACTGAAGTTCAAGTGCTTATTCAAAGTATTTCATAGTATCTAGTTTATACATTTGAGTAAATTAGAGGAAGTCATGTGTAGTCTGTTATTTTGAGCCTCCTCCGTAAATCATTAAGTTTATATTTTATTAATAAAAAAATTTACCCTCAGAAGTAAATTATTTGGATACCATTCCAAAAGTAGTATTTGTACAATATAGGTTGGTTATTTCATATTTTGATACAGGAATGGGCTAAAAAGTAAATAAGGTGAAGAAAGTGCTTGCTGCACCTTATGGCTCTTCATATTTAAAAATTTTTTTGTATTATACAGTAAAGGCAGTTTTTTGCTGTTTTCTTTTAACATTTAAAATTTTCCTGTTATTACAAACATTTCATTTTGGGTAGCTTTACAGCAGTACTCCATTCTGTGATTTAATCAATCATTCGCACTTCATTTTGGAAAAGATCCAAAGTCCAAAATGCTTCTGGTCCCAAGCGTTTTGGATAAGAGATATGCAACCTGTACTACTAGAAGAGGTTTTAGAACACAACAAGAAGGGGGAAACCAAATTATTAACTACATTGCTGCCAATGCATTATTATGCATTATGGTGTTGCCATGGTTTTTTTGTAAAAAATAATACTGCTATGAGTATCTTTACATCAGCTTTGTCTCTTTGGCGGAAATTCCCAGCCAGGCAAGTGTTTTAAGGCTGATAAATACAACTAAATTGCCTTGTAGAAAGATTGTGCCAATTTAGGTCCCATTGGTGGAGAGTGCCAGCTTTGCCAAAATTTACCTGCATTTTTCCTTCCTTGGCCATGTTGAAGTGTGGACTTTTCTGACTTCTAGTGATAGAGGTTTTGCGTATTAATTGTAATTTAGTATGTAGAGGGGGAAAGACCTATTTTAAAATTTTCTTTTTTCGGCCAGGCACAGTGGCTCACGCCTGTAATCCTAGCACTCTGGGATGCCGAGGCGGGAGGATCGCTCGAGGTCAGGAGTTCGAGACCAGCCTGAACAAGAAGGAGACCCCTTCTCTACTAAAAATAGAAAGAAATTAGTGGGCCAACTAAAAATATATAGAAAAAATTAGCCGGGCATGGCGGTGCATGCCTGTAGTCCCAGCTACCAGGGAGACTGAGGCAGAAGGATTGCTTAAGCCCAGGAGTTTGAGGTTGCTGTGAGCTAGGCTGACACCATGGCACTCTAGCCTGGGCAAAAAAAAAAAAAAATTCTTTTTTCTTTTTTTTGTTTCCAGTGCTATATTGAATAGGAAGAACCTATTTTTTTTTTTTTTAAAGATTGGTTAAAAGTTCTTGCAAAGAGAGTGAAGGACAGATGCAACAAGTGCTTTTTTCTAAGGCTAAGGTGTACATATGTCATTATTTGGAAGTGTTATTGGTAATGTTTTGTCTATAAGCATGTTATTCTTATACTGCCTAAAACGTTAGAACTTGAAATAATTTTGAGAAAGTTTGAGTACAACAAAATACCACAGGTGCTTTGTAAAATATTTTTAACTATTTTTTTTGTTCCTCTCCCAGGATTTTAAAGTAAATCATTGTAGATTGAGCATCCCTAATCTGAAATCTGAACTGCTTCAGAATCTGAAACTTTGTGGGCACAGACATGATGCCACAAGTGGAAAATTCCACACATAAGTACTTAACACATGAGGCCAAACACATGAGGCCAAGACATGGTGCCTCATGCCTGTGAGCCTAGCACTTTGGGAGGCCAAGGCAGGGGATTGATTGAGGCCAGGAGGTCAAGACCAGCCTGAGTAACATAGCAAGTCCCCTATCTCTATAAAATAAAAATTTTTTTTAAGAACTTAACACATGATTCTGAAAACTGGCAGTAAAGAAAAAAAATAAGTATTTAACACAAATTTTGTGCTCAAAATTATTGAAAATATTGTATAGAATTACTTTCAGGCTATGTGTATAAGGTATATGTGAAACATAAATGAATGTTAAATTTGGATCTGTCCCCAAGATACCTCATTATGTATATGCAAATGTTTGAAAATTTGAAAAAATGCAAAATGCTTCCAGTCCCAAGTATTTTAGATAAGGTGTACACAACCTGTGCTACTGAAAGAGATTTTATTTATTTTTTATTTATTTATTTATTTATTTTTGAGACAGAGTCTCACTCCATTGCCCAGGCTAGAGTACCGTGGCATCAGCCTAGCTCATGGCAACCTCAAATTCTTGGGCTCAAGCGATCCTCCTGCCTCAGCCTACCGAGTAACCACCATGCTCGGCTAATTTTTTATATATATTTTTTTAGTTGTCCGGTTAATTTCTTTCTGTTTTTTAGTAGAGACGGGGTCTCGCTCTTGCTCAGGCTGGTCTCGGACTCCTGAGCTTAAACAATCCGGCCTGCCTCGGCCTCCCAGAGTGCTAGGATTACAGGCGTGAGCCACCGCGCCCAGCCAGTGGAATTTGTTGTATCAGCTATCATTTATATCTAGTATTTAATGAAACATGGCAAAGTTTGTTTGAACCTGATTCTTTTCTCCTCCAGAGTATCCTTAGAAGATCTGTATAATGGCAAGACAACCAAACTACAACTTAGCAAGAATGTACTCTGTAGTGCATGCAGTGGGTAAGTATGTGTTCTGGTTTATGCAGTATGTTTTGTCTCTTCTTTCAGTGACATGCTGAAAGTCTATACCGGGTATAAATTGCTCATAATTTAAAAGTTAATATCCAAAAGAACGTTTTCTGATGCTTCTGAAAGTCATTTTAAATGTTAGTTGTTGGGGGTTGAAAATGAAGGTGAAAGCACAATGCTTGTTTGTCATGCCTTACTGGAATGGTCTATCAGGAAAAACCTAATTGCTACTTTTGCTTGCTTTAGCCAAGGTGGAAAGTCTGGAGCTGTTCAGAAGTGCAATGCTTGTCGAGGCCGAGGCGTGCGCATCATGATAAGACAGCTGGCTCCGGGAATGGTGCAGCAGATGCAGTCGGTGTGCTCTGACTGCAATGGAGAAGGTATCTGTGCCAGTCCTTCTGCTTTCGTGTTGGGATGGTTTGGGAATGCAGAAATTGGAGAGGTTTATAATTCTCTTTTAAAAGAGTATTTGTATTCATCTTATTAAAGAAAAAATACGAAATTTTTCTAAAAAGTGAAAATAATTATTCCATTATGTGTGTATCCAGTGAACACAGGAAAACAGCAAATTTGTGTTATGTTCAATGAAAGGTTAGTCTTTTTAATTCCAAAAAGGTGAGCAAGATGATTATTTGTCCCTTTGTATTTTCAAAAGTTATGTTTGATAAAGGAGGAGACAAGCAAATTGTTTAGTTATTCTGATATGTGGAGGATTTTACCGTAAGCTTTAGTTAGCTATTGAGGGTGGATATTGGGATTGAAGCTCCAAGTATTTTAGGCTTTGTTTGGTGGAATAGTTTCTGTCATAACTATTCACCTCTATCTAACCTTTTAGTGCTTTTATAGCCACAGTTTGTAAACAAACGAATGTGGCTGTGTTCTAATAGAACTATGTACAAAAGCAAGTCGCTTTCCCAGTTTGGCCCGTGTGAAGCCCCTATTCAGCAGCTGTGCTATCTGGAGAATATGTTTTCTGCGATGTTGCAGATGTTCTATGTCTCCAATGTCTGGTATGGTAGCCACTTGTCACCTGTGGTTATTGAGCACTTAAAGTGTGGCTAATGTTACTGAGGAAGTGAATCTTTAATTTTAATTAAACTTAAATTTAAATAGCTGCAGGTGGCTAGTGGCTACCATAGCAGACAGTACAGTTCTAGAGTGTCCTTTTGCAATTGCTGTTGGAAGTGACGAGTTGATTTTGAAAATCTGCGTGTTATACTCCCTTCCTTTAGAGTCTCTATGCATTTGACCTTATTAAAGCTGTTAACAATTCCTGCTATCCAGAAACCAATGTTGACTGAAATCTCTTCCACTGTACAATTATCATTTTGAAGAACTAGTGTTTTGCAGATTATACTTTTCAAAAAAAGTACTGTTCTAAAAATGTCCCTGAAGTCATCGATTATATACATTTTCTAAGCATTAAAACGTGGCAGTAATCAACGGTGCTATTTTTTCCGTACTATACTATGTACAACTTCAGTTTGATTTTATTATTACCATAATCAAATATCTCAGACAGATACATGGAAGAGAAAATCTGTGTTGTCCTAAACATGGTACGGACGTACTCAGTGCCAGCTAAAATTCAGCCATCTCTAATTGGTTTGGGAAATGATAGTGTACCTACATGAAAGGAAGACCCAAAGTAGAACAGCTGGACGGCTCTTAGCCTATGAAATAAATAAATTCTAGTTCAACTATACAATTTAATAAGGAGCCATAAAGGATATTTAAGTTTTTATTTGGGTTGTCTTTGTCCATTGTTAAACTTACATGAAACTAAAACTGAAAATAAAACCCTTTCCTGAAGAAGCAATTATAGGCCGGGCATGGTGGCTCACGCCTATAATCCTAGCACTCTAGGAGGCCGAGGCAGGTGGATCGTTTGAGCTCAGGAGTTCGAGACCAGCCTGAGCAAGAGCGAGACCCCATCTCTACTAAAAATAGAAAGAAATTATATAGACAACTAAAAATATATATAGAAAAAAAAAATTAGCTGGGCATGATGGTGCATGCCTGTAGTCCCAGCTACTCGGGAGGCTGAGGCAGGATTGCTTGAGCCCAGGAGTTTGAAGTTGCTGTGAGCTAGGCTGATGCCATGGCACTCTAGCCCGGGCAACGGAGTGAGATTCTGTCTAAAAAAAAAAAAAAGGAAGCAGTTGTAGAAGCCCCAAGCACCTGACTACCCATTTTTGTTTCCTTGATCCTCAGGCTTTGTTTTATTTTTAGGAGGTAAAGTCAGGATCCCAGAGTGTTAAGATACGTTACATTCTGGAATAGCTGGTAGCTGGTTCCTTCAGGTAGCCTGCAGAAAAATGTGAGTTTTTGTTATTCAGAATTGTACTTTAGACGAAAATTTGGGTATTAAAAGAAACTCAGAAAACGTATTTAATAAATGAGGGTATTGCCAAGACCTGTTTTACTTAAGAATGCAGTATAGTTCCCTTGCTGGAAGTTTCAATGACCTCTCTTTCCAGGAGAGGTAATTAATGAAAAGGACCGCTGTAAAAAATGTGAGGGGAAGAAGGTGATTAAAGAAGTCAAAATTCTTGAAGTCCACGTAGACAAAGGCATGAAGCATGGGCAAAGGATCACGTTCACTGGGGAGGCAGACCAGGCCCCGGGAGTGGAGCCGGGAGACATCGTTCTTTTGCTACAAGAGAAGGAGCATGAGGTAATTTCCCTATTTTTAGTTTGCTTTGTTTTTGTATTTTCTGTTATTCATGAGTGACTCTTGCTTGTGAGAAATAGGTTAGATCTGTTTGAGTTCCCTGGAACAACACTGAATATAGACAGAGTTGTTAAGGAGCAGAGCTAAGGCATAAGACTGACTGGTGTAAGACTAACAGGGCAGGTGGAATCAAAAGCACTGTGGGAGCCGATTGCAATCCCAGCTGGGCGGCTGGTTAGCAGTGTAACCTTAAGTAATCCTATTCTCTCTGTACCTCAGTTGCCTTGTTTATGAACATAGAGGCACTGGACCAGATGGTGTAAAGCAGCCTCCTTGGATGGGTGGTTAGTGGACAGGCCTTCATTCCTCAGCACTTTTCTCTTGCTCTGTGTTACTTACTGGGTAGCCAGGTGACCTTTCCTTGAAGAAAAGGGTTCTGGGGTTTTTGAAATGTATTTTTTTAAAAGTTTCTGAAGAATATGGTCTATATATGTCATTTTGATTAAAATATTGCACCTGTATTTTCTAATGTCCATATAGTACACTGTGGACTTTTATTCATAAAGAATATACTGAGAGTTATTCATGAAATACCCCATCAGTAATCAGTAATCATCCGGATTCCTGAGTAAATGGATTTGACAGGAAGTCTTTGTACCTGATCCCATTTATTCAAGCTTTCTTCTGAAAGTCTTTACATCACAAGTTAACCACTTTTTTAGGTTACACTAAAATTTTCTCCTATTTGATGGTCATTTCTACAAATTGGGTAAATTTTTAAAATCACTTCAAGCATCCAATGGAGAACAACAAAGCCATGTTGAGATGCAGATACTAGGAGTTCATACTCCCTCACAAGGTTGTGACTTGCTCCGCAGACTCCCTTTCAGGGTATACTAGTCACACTTCATGCTTCAGCAAAGCTATAAATTACTATGTATTTTGGCTCGTCATGGTTATTACAAACATACAAATGGCAAGGGTGTTCTAGATTGCTAAAAAATAAGAGGAATTTCTAGGATTCTGTATTAGGGTCTTGTAGGCTAAAATACTTGTGACTCTTACAAGATTATTTCTTGACGTTTTAGCTACCATTTTTTCAATCTTGCCTGCTGTGCATATTCTACCATACGAGGAATAAGAAAGAGGCAGAAAGATGGAAAGATAGCTAAATAATTCAGAAGTCTGCTTATGTGTAGGTTAAACTGTATTTTTTTTTTGAGACAGAGTCTCACCTATTGCCTGGGCTAGAGTGCCGTGGCGTCAGCCTAGCTCACAGCAACCTCAAACTCCTGGGCTCAAGCAATCCTCCTGCCTCAGCCTCCTGAGTAGCTGGGACTACAGGCGTGCGCCACCATGCCTGGCTAATTTTTTCTATATATATTTTTAGTTGTCTGGCTAATTTCTTTCTATTTTTAGTAGAGACAAGTTCTTTCTCAGGCTGGTCTCGAACTCCTGAGCTCAAATAATCCACTCGCCTCGGCCTCCCAGAGTGCTAGGATTACAGGCGTGAGCCACCATGCCTGGCGAACTGTATTTTATTTTATTTCATTTTTTACTGATTTTTTTTTTTTTTTGAGGCAAGGTCTCAGTAATACCTAAATGGCTATAATAAGATTAGGGTGGGTGCTGTGGCTTTAACACTGTAAATCTGATCAGAAAACATTAAATTTCTTCAATTTTGGCCAGGCATGGTGGCTCACGCCTGTAATCCTAGCACTCTGGGAGGCTGAGGTGGGAGGATTGCTCAAGGTCAGGAGTTCAAGACCAGCCTGAGCAAGAGTGAGACCCTGTCTCTACTAAAAATAGAAAGAAATTAGCCGGACAACTAAGAATATATAGAAAAAATTAGCCAAGCATGGTGGTGCATGGCTGTAGTCCCAGCTACTCGGGAGGCTGAGGCAGGAGGATTGCTTGAACCCAGGAGTCTGAGGTTGCTGTGACCTGGGCTAACGCCACAGCACTCTAGCCCGGGCAACAGGTGAGACTCTGTCTCAAAAAAAAAAAAAAAAAAACCATTCAATTTTGAGAGTACTATATCCTGTATATTCACCTTCTTGCCTATTCAGTATGCCTGTTTGTGGTTTTCAGTGGTCTGTCTACCAGAGTGCATTTGTACAGCACAGAACCACAGTATCTGGTGATGTTAGCTATTCCTCTGTAGTCTGCACTTTTGCTTTTCAGAAATTACAACTTTTCAGTGTTTTACTCTCTGGTGCTTGGGTAGTCTCCCTCTTCATTAATCTTATTTTTTAAAAACTCTCTGGCATTCTTGCTTATATCTCTGTTTAAACTTCAGCATCAAATTGTCTAGCTCCTTCACCCTGACAACCACCCTGAGATTTTTTTTTCTTAATTGAAATCACTTTCTTTTTTTTTCTTCTTTTTTTTTGAGACATGATCTTGCTCTGTTTCCTGGGTTAGAGTACAGTGGCATCATCATTGCTCACTACAGCCTTGACTCATGGGCTCAGGCGATCCTTCTGCCTCAGCCTCCAGAGTAGCTGGGACTACAGGAGTGCACCACCATACCCAGCTAATTTTCAGATTTTTTGTAGAGACGGGTTCTCACTATGTTGCCCAGGGTGGTCTCGAACTCCTGGCCTCAACTGATCCTCCCACCTTGGCCTCCCAGAGTGCTAGGATTATAGGTGTGAGCCACCATGCTGGTGAAATTATTTCAGTTGAACTCTCCTGTACAAGAATGTGGTATCCCTTCCACTTCCCTGCTTCTAATTCAGCTTTAACTAAAAGATATTTGGTAGAAGGTGGTTCTTGGAACATGGGCATTTTATAGTATTCTTCCATTTTAAGAGTCCTGCATTGAAAAGTCCTGCATTAAACAACCTTATTGTTCCATTGTGAGGAACACTTGAGTATCTGTACATAGATAACAAAACACTGACTTTTTTCTCAGACTTTACCATACACGAATTTCCTGGAGGGCTTGTTAAAACCACAGATTGCTGTGCTCTACCTCCATGGTTTCTAGCAGTAGATAGGGAGTGGGGCCCAAGAACGTGTGTTCCTAGCAAGTTTCCTGGTGTTGCTGTGGCTGCTGATCCAGAGCCACGCTCAGAAGCCCTGGTTAATATAATGGTTTCACTTTGTTTAATGGGTAAATTTAAGAGAATAACTTAGGAAAAGAGCCTGCCTTTCAAATTTCCTCTAAATGAACCAGCCAAGGTAGAAGAGAGGCTATTATATTGAAAGAAATCAATGCGGTCTTTCACTGCCGTTTTTGATCTTAAATTTCAAAAATTTAAGTTTAAATTCTACTAAGCAAAAAATATGGGTTGAGCATGTGAGAAATTGGATGTATTTTTCCTACACACTGAAAACTCAGAAACATTCTTGGTGCTTATTCAGTACCTTTAGCATTACCTAGGCTTAAATAGTGTAATATTGAATGACCCAACTTTAGTATTTGCTATTTAATTTACATTCTTCTGCTTGATGGCTCACACCTATAATCCCAGCACTTTGGGTGGCCGAGGCAGGAGGATTGCTGGAGCCTAGGAATTCAAGACCTGCCTGGGCAACATAGCAAGACCCCATCTCTAAAATTTAAGTTGACACTCATCTAAGCAAGTTTTGTCGAGGTACAGCTTGTTTGTACATGCACGAAGCGTGGTACTGAGCCCCTTCACTTTACTCTGTGAGCATTACTGGTTGAACTTTTTTATGTTGAGCTTGGACCCCCTTCCCGTTTCCCTGTTAATGATCATATGTCCAGTGAGTACCCCAGGGTGAGCCTGTTCTGTGGAAGCCCTCTAGGCTTTTGGTATCTTTTTGCCCAGAGACAGAATCAGAAAGTGGCCATAACTGCAGAATATACCTGGTGGTGTTGAGTCCTCAGCTCTGTTGCTCTCATATGCCATTGCTATCCCAGTTCAAGCATATGTTCTTTTAGAAGTTTCTAGCTTGGAAATAGCTAGCTTTCCTAGTATGTATTGAGCGGATTAGGCACAGTGGCAATTTGGCTTTTATAGTGAATGATAGAATTAAGGTTTCGAAATTGACTCAGGAACATAATGCAACAGGGCATGGCTCCATAATTTTAAGAAAAAAATGTTTCTTCTGTGCTTTATTTATAGGTATTTCAGAGAGATGGGAATGATTTGCATATGACATATAAAATAGGACTTGTTGAAGCTCTGTGTGGATTTCAGTTCACATTTAAGCACCTTGATGGACGTCAGATTGTGGTGAAATACCCCCCTGGCAAAGTAATTGAACCAGGTAAATCTTGATTTTATCTGATCCAGATTTTCATGTGTTCTTACAGTTTTGTAATTTTTTATAGTGGGTAACTCTCAAAAGAGACTTGGGTAAAATTCTTAATCATCTCCTTTTTACTTAAATAATAGGGTGTGTCCGCGTCGTTCGAGGTGAAGGAATGCCACAGTATCGTAATCCCTTTGAAAAAGGTGATCTTTACATAAAGTTCGACGTGCAATTTCCTGAAAACAACTGGATCAACCCAGATAAGCTTTCTGTAAGTGTTCTTTAAATTTAAGCAACAGCTGTCTACCAAGTTTTTTTTGTTTTTTTTTTTTTTGAGACAGAGTCTCACTTTGTTGCCTGGGCTAGAGTGAGTGCCGTGGCGTCAGCCTAGCTCACAGCAACCTCAAACTCCTGGGCTTAAGCCATCCTACTGCCTCAGCCTCCTGAGTAGCTGGGACTACAGGCATGCGCCACCATGCCCAGCTAATTTTTTTCTATATATATTTTTAGTTGTCCAGATAATTTTTATCTCTATTCTTAGTAGAGACGGGGTCTCGCTCAGGCTGGTCTCGAGCTCCTGACCTCGAGTGATCCACCCACCTCGGCCTCCCAGAGGGCTAGGATTACAGGCGTGAGCCACTGCGCCTGGCCCAAGTTTTTTATTTTTAAAAAATTTTTTTAGAGTCAGGGTCTTGCTGTGTTGTTCAGGCTAGAGTGTAGTGGCGCAATCATAGCTCACTGCAGCCTCGAGCTACTGAACTCAAGTGATCCTCCCACCTCAGCCTCCTGAGTAGCTGGGACTACAGGCACATACCACTACGGCTGGCTAACTTTTCTATTTTGTGTGTGTCTGTGTGTTGGGTGGGAGAGGGTCTTGTTCTTGCTCAGGCTGGTCTCGAACTCCTGGCCTGAAGCATTCCTTCTGCGTTGGCATCCTGAAGTGTTAGTATTACAGGTGTGCCCGGCCCCAAGTTTGTTGTTTTTTTTTTTTTTTTGAGACAGAGTCTCGCTCTGTTGCCCGGGCTAGAGTGAGTGCCGTGGCGTCAGCCTAGCTCACAGCAACCTCAAACTCCTGGGCTCAAGCGATCCTCCTGCCTCAGCCTCTCGAGTAGCTGGGACTACAGGCATGTGCCACCATGCCTGGCCGATTTTTTCTATATGTATTTTTAGTTGGCCAGATAATTTGTTTTCTATTTTTAGTAGAGACGGGGTCTCGCTCTTGCTCAGGCTAGTCTCGAACTCCTGACCTCGAGCGATCCACCCGCCTCGGCCTCCCAGAGGGCTAGGATTACAGGCGTGAGCCACCGCGCCCGGCCCCAAGTTTCTTAATAGTTGCTTTGTCACCTGCAGTTTGTTTTTGGTGCTAAGATTAGATCACACAATTTAAAATTTTGCTTTTTATGGGAGGATCACTTGAAGCCAGGAGTTTGAGGCTACAGTGACCTATGATCCTGCCACTGCATTCCAGCCTGGGCAACAGAGAGACCCTGTCTCGAAAACAAACGAGCAAAAAAAATGAATAAGGGGTTAGAAGGAGTAGATATGGAGCATGACATCCTGGATTCTGGTGCTGCAATTTGCCAAGACAGAATAGAGGAGGAAAAACAGGCGTAGGAGGGTAGGAAGGAAGATGATAATTGCCTTTTAGACACACGGAGTTGGATGTATCTGCAGGACATCCACGTACAGATGAATAGCTGGTCACACCTGGGAGAGAGGGCTGGTATGGAAACAGTGCAGAGCATTTCTAGAGATACCGCTGTCTTCATTTAATGAATGCAAAAATGGAAGTTGGAGGAAAAAATGAAATCTTGCCTTTTGAATATTTGTGTGATTGATGGGTTTTTCTGGTTTTTTGGGCATCAAAGATTGCTGGTGTGAGTGTGGGGCTAAGCAGGGAACTGTGGAGGAGCAAAGCGGGCTGGGTATGAGGTGACAGTGAGAGGACTGGTTCTCCCTGGAGATCAGACCCCTCACCTGAAGGGGCGGCCCCCAACTCCTGCCTTTTGCATCTGTTGGTGTTCTAAGCAGGGTGCAGAAGGACATGTCTGGCATGAAATTTCCCAATGTTTAAATGTTGGCAACTTATTCCTTTTTTTTTTTTTAAGCAATAGATGAGTTTTACAAAAGATGTCTGGAGATTTGGCACGAGGGTCATCAGTCTGTGGTCTCTGACTTAACAGTGCAAAGATCAGTCTGCTTCCTATTTTAACTCTCAGAGAATCTGGGTTGTATAAAAAGGGAAGTTGAATCAAAATCATAGAACTAACCTGATTTTTGTTTGTTTTCATGAAGGAACTAGAAGATCTTCTGCCATCTAGACCAGAAGTTCCTAACGTAATTGGAGAAACAGAGGAGGTAGAGCTTCAAGAATTTGACACCACTCGAGGCTCAGGAGGTGGTCAGAGGCGCGAAGCCTATAACGATAGTTCTGATGAGGAAAGCAGCAGCCACCACGGGCCTGGAGTGCAGTGCGCCCATCAGTAAGCTGCAGCCAGACTGCACGGGCGGGTTTCTGTCCACATTTGCCTAATTTGTTCTCAGTGATCCAGCTGGAGGGTCTGATCAATCCAGATGAACTGACGGACATCGGTTGGTCTATGTGTAACTTTTAAAATTGGTATAGTATCTACAGAGTGTATAATTTAAACTAACCACAAAGCTTTACATCTTCATTTCAACTGTTCCGTAGCAGAATAAAGCACTTGAAAGGAAACAAGACTCCCTTTCACACATGGGTTATAAGTTTCAGTCCTGCTATCTGTGCTTGATTTTTATCAGTTTTGTGTAGATTTTATGTTTCATATTTTACATTCAAATCCCACATTGTAAAGTTTGTACAATTTGTCCTAAAGCTTTGTGTTTGGCTGCACCTGCATAAGCTGCTACAAATAGAATAAAGAATTTCATAGCCTGTATCTATCATTTAGATGCATGGAAAAAATGGGCTTTGCACACAATGGGTTTGGAGCTGACTGGGAACAATGGAAAAATTATATTAGCTGTGGTTGTAAAGTTTTGGGTTTTTTTTTTTTTTTTTTTTTTTTTTTTTACCATCCTGTGAAAGGTTTCTGAAGCTTGATAATAAAAAGCGGTTGGTGTAAATTATTCTTTGTGTCACATTTTTAGAAGGAAGAACATATTTAGAATTGTACAATGTATCCTTAAACTGGAGAATGTATCCTTAGTTCTGGTTCTTAAACAGCCCATAAAACCCATTGGCCTGAAGCTTATGTCTCAGGCACCTGCCCATTTTGTAGTTTTAAACGCAAAAGGTTGGTAGAAACAGGCTTTGATGGCTTCAGTTGATGCTGTGTAGAGTCAAGGAGATCTAAGCCGTGTAACCTGCTAAGTTACAGCCCTGAGCACCGGGGCTGGCCCGGGCCTGTCTCCCTACCACCATGCCCTTTTTAAAAACAAGGTAACAATGAATCAATAGAAAACCTTGTCTGCATAGAAGCTGTTAAAATGCTATTTTCATTAAATGTTAAGTTAAAGATTCTCTGTCTCCATTAAGTTGAATATTTGAAATTGGGGGAAGCATTATTACTTTGATTTTCTGTAATATTTTATAGAAAAGTAAGACTCTTAAGCTGGTATGAGAAAAGTCAGGTAAAACTATGAAAAGGATGTTGTGTTTCTCTTTTCATGTTCTGATTCTTACCTTTCCACTCCCAGAGTAGATACTTTTAGAACACACTTATTTGGGGGAAAAAGAGACATCAGACACACATTTTACATTTGTAAAGGAACAAAGGGGAAAACTGAGAACTAAAATTTAAAAATGTGTTATGCCACCCCTGGGCCTAAATATATTTCTCGGTCTGTTAGAACCTGAGTGAAAATAGGTGTCCTGACCCTATCAAGGCCTGTGAGGTCTAAACTATCATAGCCTTGTGCACTCTACCTCCGTTGTACAAAAATAGTCCACGACAAGCCTGGGCAAGACTCAACAGCATAGTAGTTCTGTATCCAAGGTTACTTCCCCACAACCACTTCAAGCCTAAGAAATGCAGTGGCAATATGAAGTTTGTAGCCTTTCCAATAAAGGTTTATAAAACAGTTGTTCAGTGTAGTCTTTCTTTCACTTCTTCTACCCAGGTGTTTTGACTATAACAAAGAAAGCAATTTGGAAATGCGGGAGAAAACCTGTTAAGATCTGTTATTTCACACACTCTACTTTGTAGAACACCTGTCTGGAGAATAAGTACATATAAATACCACCAGCATAATTTCTTGTAACAGTTTTATTGTGGTATAATTTATATGTCATAAAATTTACCCTTTTAAAAGATTTACCACAATTCACTGGGTTTCAGTATGTTCAGATTTGTACAACCATCACCACTAATTCCAGAACATTCTCATCACTTCAAAGAAGAAACCCTGGATCCATTAGCAGTCATTACCCGTTCCATTCTATCTCCAAGCCTTGTTGCAATCACTAATGGCTAACTCTATTTCTAAATGTTTGTCTTATTTTGGACGTTTTGTATAAGTGGAATCTTGATACATAGCCTTTTGGGATGTGCTCATTTACCATGTTGTTTCCGGGGTTTACCCTTGTCCGCAGTGTGTATCAGCAGTCATGCTGGCTCACAGCAAAGATGGACTCTGAGAAATGTATCATTAGGCATTTTTGTTATGCAGACATCAGAGTGAACAAACCTAGGAGGTATTGCACACCTAGGCTGTATGGTATAGCCTATTGCTCCCAGGCTATAAACCTGTACCAGGTTAGTGTACTGAATACTGTAGGCAGTTGTAACACAATGGTATTTATGTGTCTAAACACAAGAAAGATACGGTAAAAATACGGTATAGAAGATACATGCCCTAAGGTCCTTTTTCTGCTCTAGGATACCATATATTTTGTCATCATATCTGCATATGCTCCTCTTAACCTGTGACAATTCTCAGACTTCCTTTGTTTTTGATGACCTAAACAATTTTGAGGAACACTAGTCAGGTGTTTTGTAGACTGTTCCTCTATTCAAAATTTGTCTCATGTTTTTCTTATGAATAAACGCATGTAAAAGTTGTTTCTAATAGTGCTAATTGCATGAATGGAATGAGTATAGGTACTTAACATGAATGGAGTTTGGGTGAGTCATTGTGTCAGTGGTGAGTAAATATGAAGACCTGGGTAATTTTTAAATTTTTTGTAGAGATGGGGTCACACTATGTTGCCCAGGCTGTTCTTGAACTCCCAGCCTCAAGCAATCCTGCCTCAGCCTCCCAAAGTGCTAGGATTATAGGCGTGAGCCACCATGCTCAGCCCAAAAATACTTTATACACTTACTTTTAAAAAACTTTACCTTTTTAAGCTTTTTGTGAAAAACTAAGATACCAACACATGTAAATCTAGGCCTACACAAGGTCAGGATCATCAAAGTGTCCCTAGGCAACAGGAACTTTTTCAGCTCTATTAAAACATGAGACTACCATATATGTGGTCCGTTGTTGACCAAAATGTTCTTATGTAATGCCTGACTACATTGTTATTGCCAAATATTTCATTGCATAGATATACCATTCGTTCTGTTTACCCATTTATCAGTTGAATATTTTTTTTTAATTTGGGGGCTATTAATGAATAATGTTGCTATGAACATTGATGTACAAATTTTTGTGCAAACTAATGTTTTCAGTTCATTTGTATATATACCTAGGATGGAATTGGGTCTCATGGTAACTGTGCTTAACTGTTTGAGGAACTGCCAAACTTACCCAAAGTGGCTGCACTGTTTATAATCCACCAGCAATGGAGGATTTTCCACATCCTTGCCAACACATACCTTTTTGATTCTTGCCATCTTTAGTGGGTTTGAAGTGGCCTTTGATTTGCATTTCCCTGTTGACTAATAATGTTAAGCATCTTTTCATGTGTTCAATTGGTCATTTGTATATATATTTTTTTCTTTTATTTTTGAGACAAGGCCTTGCTCTGTTGCCCAAGGTACAGTGCAGTGGCATCATAACTCACTGCTCCAAAGTAGTTGGGATTACAGGCATGTGCTACTACACAGGGCTAATTTTTCTATTTTTTATAGAGATGGGCTCTTGCTATGTGGCCCAGCCTGGTTCCAAATTCCTGACCTCAAGCCATCCTCCGGCCTCGGCCTTCCAAAGTGCTGGGATTACAGGTATGAGCCACCATGCCCTAAGGTCCTTTTTCTGCTCTAGGATACCATATATTTTGTCATCATATCTGCATATGCTCCTCTTAACCTGTGACAATTCTCAGACTTCCTTTGTTTTTGATGACCTAAACAATTTTGAGGAACACTAGTCAGGTGTTTTGTAGACTGTTCCTCTATTCAAAATTTGTCTCATGTTTTTCTTATGAATAAACGCATGTAAAAGTTGTTTCTAATAGTGCTAATTGCATGAATGGAATGAGTATAGCATTATTTCAGTGAACATTTTTAGCACATATTCCTGCATGTTACAAACTAAAGGCACATGTGGAAAGTTTCTAGCAGTGCCACTTGTGCAAATGAGTCTGTACGGTGCTGTTTCTTCATCTTTTTTTTTTTTTTTTGAGACAGAGTGTCACTCTGTTGCCCAGGCTAGAGTGCCATGGTGTCAGCCTAGCTCACAACAACCTCAAACTCCTGGGTTCAAGTGATCCTCCTGCCTCAGCCTCCCGAGTAGCTGGGACTACAGGCATGTGCCACCATGCCCGGCTAATTTTTCTATATATATTTTTAGCTGTCCATATAATTTCTTTCTATTTTAGAGATGGGGTCTCGCTCTTGCTCAGGCTGGTCTCGAACTCCTGGCTTCAAGCAATCCTCCCACCTCGGCCTCCCAGAGTGCTAGGATTACAGGCGTGAGCCACCATGCCCGGCCCATTCTGTATATTATTGATATAAAGTTAAATGGGTTTTGACAAATGGGTAATGTCCTATATCTATTATTACAGTATCAGACACAGTAGTTTCACTACCCTAAAAAATCCCCTGTACGTGACCTATTTAACTCCTCCCTTGTCCTCCTCCTGAACCCAGGGCAGCCACTTCTTACTGTTTGCCTCTTCCAAAATTTCATATAACTAGAATCATACAGTGTGTAGCCTTTTCACTTAGCAATATACATTTAGGATTCAACCATGACTTTTCTTGGCTTGATATTTCATTTCTTGTTACTGCTAAATAAGATTCCACTGTACGATATACCACAATTTATCTCTTATAAGATAGTTGATTTGCAAATATTTTTTCCCATTCCATGGTTTTCTTCACTTTCTTGACAGTATCCTTTAAAGCACAAATGTTCTAAATTTTGATTAAGTCCAATTTATCTATTTTTTTTCTTTCATCGCTGTGTTTTTGGTGTCATACAAAGAATTTTAACGAAAAGGTACAATGCTGGAGATGACCTTCGGTGTCCATTGTGGTGTAGTAACTGCTCATTTACATCCAACTGGCTCCAGGGAGGAGCTAGTACATTGCAGATTCTGGTAACTGGCAGTTACTTGGGATGCTGACATGAAGTTACTATTCAACAATTGTTATCAGTTAGGTCCTGTGTTTTTTTGCCCCACAAGTACTAATGATGCCCCCATTATTTTCTTACCTCTGTCTGCTACCTACTTACCTTATGCCACACAAAGTTAGGTCCATAAACCTAGACTTCTTTTTTTGGCTTGGCACCTTGGGAGTTTTATGTTCTCTTAGTGCTAAGTAAACACATTTTATGTGAATATAAATAGCTGGAGTTTAATCACAAAGGAGATGCCTGCAGTCTAATATTTACTCCAAAATTCTTGTAATTAAGTCAGTTCAGTTGCAAGAGATTTGATAAAATTCTGAAGCCCTCATCATCTGGCACAAACTTCTAGAGAACGTTGTGAGTATGATTCTTGTTTGTTTTTAATTTCTGAAAGTTCAGTTGAATCTCTGGTTAAAGTGGACTAATAGCCAGTACCACCATTGGTCAGGCTAAATAAAGATACTACAGGACTTAAGGAAGCTTTTAGCAGTGGTGGGTGAATAATCTTCTATCATTGATGTATTTTACCATTCTATGTGTGAATAGCTAATCTCTTTTTGTGATCTACGTATTTTTTCTGTAAGGAAGACAATACATGATCATTTATAATAAAAATCAAACATTATAGGAACTATGTGTCTTGGAAGACTGAATCCCCCTCCACTCAAATCACATGCTCATGAAACTATCAATAGAAACAGTTGGGTTTTTAAAAAGTTTTGAAACATTTTTAAATTTTTAAAATTTGTACAAGTTGACGGGGTACAAATACAATTTTGTTACATGCATAGATTGTGTGGTCCTCCAGTTAGCGTTTGTAGAGTATCCATCATCCGAGTAATATACATTGTACCTAGAATGTAATTTCTCATCCTCCACCACCGCACCCTCTGAATCTCTGTGGTCTCTCATTCCATTCGCTGCGTCCATGTGTACACATATTTTTGGCATCCACTTATGAGTGAGAACATGCAATAGTTGACTTTCAGTGTCTGGCTTGTTGCACTTAAGATAATAACTTCCACTTCCACCCACGTTGCTGCATTATTGAAAGGATTTGTTCTGTAAAATTTGGATTCAGTCAAAAGGCTGCACTCAAGGATCCAGAAGGCCGCGTGTGGCCCCAGGGCTGCAGGTCGTCCCCCCCCCTTGCCCCCCAACAATGCTGTACTAGCCGGCTCTGCCATGACTCCTTTTTTTTTATTTTATTAAAAAAAATTTTTTTTCAGTGACAGGGGTCTCACTATGTTGCCCAAGCTGGTCTCAAACTCCTTGCTTCAAGTGATCTTCCTGCCCCAGTCCCCCAAGTAGCTGGGATTCTGTGCAAGCCACCATGCCTGGCTTCATTTTTTTAAAGACAGGGGATTACTCTGTCATCCAGGAAGGAGTGCAGTGGCCCACCACGCCTGGCTGTCACTCCTCTAGCAACCCTCTGACCCCTTACCTTTGGAATGGCTTTGGTCTTAAAGAGTTTGTCCACAGTTTCCTTGTCCTTTCTTACATTTACTCTCAGAGGACCACCGACCACACTTGCTCAACACAATGTTCCTCAAACTAATATTTGGTCAGCATAACATCTTCGGAATGCTTTTGCCAAAGTTATGTCTTCCTGTGATCAAGACATTCTAAAGTATGAGTATATAATGGTTGATTAAGATTGTGCTAACATTGGTCAGTACACGCTTGCTAAGAAATTAGAGTGGGCCCAAAAGAAATAGCACGTCATGCAGTAAAACCTCGGCACACGGGCGGCCCTGCATGCACTTGCGCCTTTCTTTAGGTCCTGGGTTTGGAGCCCTGATACACTGAGTCGATCCACAGAGAGAAAGAACCTCTCTTTGTTCCACCCAAATAGACCGGATGCCTGGCCCAGGCTGGTCCCCTCACTTCCCTTTGTTTGCGTTAAGAGGACAGAAAAGATAGATTATGCCAGAAGAATTTGGGACTTACACTGGGCATTTTTTATATTTTTGCCACCTTTATTCAATACCCTCTCTTTGGGTAATTGTGCTGTTTTTCCTGTAACATCAGGGGTCAGCAAAGCACAGTCCATAGGCCAAATCCAGCCCACTGCCTGCTTTTGTGAATACGAGCTCCTTGGCGCAGAGCCACGCTCCCTCTTGCACGGGGTCGCGGCGGGCTCCGCGCTGCGGCACAACAGGCCGAGCACCTGCCACACTGCAAAGCCCAGAATATCGACGATTTGGCTCTTTACAGGGAAATTTTTCCTAATTCTGCTTGAGGGGACCACAACCTTGCTGACTGCCAGTCCTTGGGAATCAGAACTAGCCTGTCGTTCATCAGCTAATAAATTCCTCTCTTGTTTGAGTTGGGTTTTTTTGTCACTTGGCAACCATTTGAGTCCTACCTGACACAAGGTTGGCCCAGCATAGACCACTCTTCCTCCCGGCACAGCTGAAAACACATTGTATGTCCAGAGAAATGGCTCAGGTCCCCTCCCATCACAGATGAACAGAAGTGACATTCCTTTAACCAGCAGCTTCGACTTGTTTTCTGTCACAGGATGAAATATTTGAAATAGGGAGTTTCCCGGAAAAATCCCAGTTTGTGGTCACCATCTGGTGATGCGTCACTTACGTATATACTGACAGTGGAAGAGGACAGATACGCAGATTTGGTGAGAGAGCAACGGCGCAGTGGACGGACAGGCCCGGCGAGATGGCAGCTTGCCACCTCCCCGTCTCAGGGTGTGACTGTGTCCCAGCGCTGACCGACATCATGGCACAATTCACACGCACCCGGCTCGGCACTTAGTGTTTTACGTGTGCTATGTCATACGAACCCCACAGCAGCCCTGTAAGGCAGGAATTATTATTGTCCTAGTTTACAGAAAAGGAAGCCAAATCTCTGAGATAGTAAGGAATTTCAGAAAGTTCCCATGGCCAGCAAGTAATGAAAAAGAGATTCTAATTCGAGTCCAAACTCCAAAACCGCATTCTTCAACGTGATGCTACACAACCACGAGATAAGCGGCAGCTCTTGGTCCACATGTCCCTGGGTGGGACTCACTGGTCTGGGGTAGGTTATGTGCCAACCTCGAGCCAGTCGCTGGGGTCAAGGTGCACATGGTGCGAGGATTGGCACTTGCCCAGCTGTGAGCCCGAGGCGGGGCCGTTCTCACCTAAGGACAGGATGTGGCAGTGGCAGGCAGCATGTCCCTAGGGAAAGGGCTTGGGACTTGAAGGAGAGAGCAATTAATGCTTTTGAGAAGCATCAGTTGTCCACATTAAAGAATGCAGGGGGTGGGGCTCCAAAGACCAGCGGTCCGGTCACCACTCCGGGGCCGCGCACCAGGAGCTTTGCACTCGCGTTGTACAAAGCTGTTGTTAGAGGACGAGGTTTCCTTTAAAATCACACAGCACTGCCTGCGGGAATCCCGTAGGTGATCAGCTCCCCCTGGTGCTTAAACATTTTTACATCCAGAAATTCCCTTTCTAGACCTTTATCTTAGGGAAGTTATGGCTGAGCAGCAAGATTTAACACAAGAGTGTTCGTTGAAAGAACAATGGTTGTGAGAAACTGGAAATAACCTGAACACCCTGCCTTAAATTGTGTTAGATCCGTTCAATGCACAGTATGTGTTTATTAAAACAATGTTGTAGAGAATGTTTTATCACATGCTGTTAATTATATAATAGTTGTAAATACATTCATTTTTTTTTTTTTTTTGAGACAGAGTCTCGCTCTGTTGCCCAGGCTAGAGTGAGTGCCGTGGCAACAGCCTCGCTCAGAGCAACCTCACACTCCTGGGCTAAAGCGATCCTACTGCCTCAGCCTCCCGAGTAGCTGGGACTACAGGCATGCGCCACCATGCCCAGCTAATTTAAAATTTTTCTTTTTTGTAGAGACAAGATCTCCCTGTGTTGCCCAGGATGGACTCAAACTCCTGGCCTGAAGTGATCCTCACACCTCGGCCTCCCAAAGTGCTGGGATTACAGGCGTGAGCCATCACGTCCAGCCTCCACTGCCTACTCCTTAAATAGCTAAGACCATTCTTCACCTTGTTTATTGCTCTGACAAAACTGCCAATCTTTCTGCATAGTTACGGCCCCACTATTTCTGCCTCCCAGTCCTCTTTACTAAAAAATCAAGCTGAGAGTTTTGAGCATCTACATACCAAATATATATCACTCAGTTTTCCCCTGTGCATACACTAACATACGGCTTGGCTGCAAGCAATAGAAAAATTCAACTGCGGCAGAGCACAGTGGCTCATGCCGGTAATCCCAGCACTCTGGGAAGCCAAGGCAGGAAGAGCACTTGAAGTCTGGAGTTCAAGACCATCCTCAGCAAGGGCAAGACCCCCCCCCCCCCATCTCTACTAAAAATAGAAAAATTTAGCCCAACAACTAAAAATAGAAACAAAAAATTAGCTGGGTGTGGTTGCGCATGCCTGTAGTCCCAGCTACTCGGGAGGCTGAGGCAGGAGGATTGCTTGAGCCCAGGAGTGTGAGGTTGCTGTGAGCTAGGCTGACGCCACGGCACTCTAGCCCGGGCAACAGAGGGAGACTCTGTCTCAGAAAAAAAAAAAAAGAAAAAGAGAAAAAGAAAAAGATGTCAGCCACTACAGCTTCATTCCAAGCAACAAGGTGGAGGAAAGAACAAGGACAGAAGGGGACACAGGACAGCCTTCTCAGGAAAGTTCCCAGCAGCTGCCACAAGACACATACTTATGTCCCATTAAATATATCGCCACACAGAGCTGCAATGGAGGCTGGGAAATGTAGACTTTATTCACCCTCCAGTTCTTTAGGGCTTCTCAGGTTTGGTTTTCCATCATGTACAACAAAAAGAATCCTAACTTAGACACCCTATTTCCTTGAGTGGGGTTTTGGCAGCCAGCGTGTATCATGACGCTGACACAAAAGATTGGGAGCATTTTGTTTTAATTTAGAAATGGCAAGCAGCAGCTCGCCTTAACCATACCGGGACAAAGGTCCACAAAGGTCTTTTGGGGAAGACCTGGCTCTGTGAAAATAGCAAGGACTCAAATGGCCCCAGCACGTCGAGACGGACCCGTACCAAACCACACGTTTACACCACCGTCTTCACCAGGCAGGTCCGATTTAAAAAACACTTTCCACAGATATAGTGTAACTCGACCCAATTCACTTTTTACTTCAGAAACTGTGACTTAAAAAAGTTACCACTGACCAAAATATCACTAATCTGTGTACTCTGGCTGGCAGAATATTTAAGAAGTGTCAGAAGTGTCGGGAGATGGTCCTCTCTACCTCTGAATATCATTTTCACGTTTCCAGCATAGCAAGGGCATTTTTCTTCCCTTAATTTGAGCACTTACTGAATGCTTACCATACATCAGCGCTGCTCTAAACCAAAGATACTCGGAAGAGTGCTCAACAAATGTATCTACTGGCTAGGAAGCGTGCTAAGTTACACTCACACACACGTGACTGTTTTCCCATTTAAACCTCACACTTACCCTACTACCCAATGAGTGAGTGTTACTAGCCCCATTTTACAGATGATAACACTGAGTGATCCCACCGCTGGTCAGTGCTGGAACCAAGGTACCTGCCCTGGTCTCTGCCCCGCCCTGGACGCCGCCCTCAGGTCGGGTCCCTTTGGCGATTGGCGTCGCAGACCATGGTGAAGAAGAGGTGCTTGCTACCCTGGAAGAGTTCATGGAACTGCCAAGAATTTGCCACAACAACCTTAACCCAACGGTGGGAGAGAGAAATACCCTTCTTACATAAGGATGCTTCCCGTGCAGCCTCCTTCTTAAAAACCAACAGCTGCAGGCAACCCAGATGCTTAAGAGTGCAGCTAACTACATGACAGTCGTCCTCAGAGTTCACGGGGTGGTCACAGCAACTGGGCATCAGGCGTTTTCATTCACGTTTTAATGTTCAAGGGGGAAGCAGTTAGGACTCAAACACACACACACACACACACACACACACACACACACACACACTTCAACCACATAAAAATATTCTCAGGAAAAGGACAGTACAGAAATACATCCAGAACGTGAAACTTAACTCTGGTTAAAGGATTACAGTGAGTTTTACATTTGCTTCCTTGACTTTCATTTTTAGTTTTTCCACATGAACATGTTTGACGGTAAGAACATTTTTTGAGCATTTCACACTTTTGTGCAATGTACACTTTCGTGCTCTGACCGTGTTCTAACCATCACTGGGATTCAGGATTCTTTTTTTTTTTTTTTTTTTGAGACAGAGTCTCGCTCTGTTGCCCGGGCTAGAGTGAGTGCCGTGGCGTCAGCCTAGCTCACAGCAACCTCAGACTCCTGGGCTTAAGCGATCCTCCTGCCTCAGCCTCCCGAGTAGCTGGGACTACAGGCACGCACCACCATGCCCAGCTAATTTTTTTCTATATATATTTTTAGTTGGCCAGATAATGTCTTCCTATTTTTAGTAGAGACGGGGTCTCGCTCTTGCTCAGGCTGGTCTCGAACTCCTGACCTTGAGCGATCCACCCGCCGCGGCCTCCCAGAGTGCTAGGATTACAGGCGTGAGCCACCGCACCCGGCCAGGATTCATTTTTTAACTTTTGCTTTTTTCACTCAGAATATTTGAAGAATGGATTCTATTCTTTTTAGAGACAGTTGGTGTTTTTATTAGGCTGTGTATAGATCTGTTTTTAAAGTTTTAAAATTTAATATCTTCAAAAGGACTTCACAGGATGCCCCAATATTTGCATTCAAAGCAAAGGCAGAAGAAATGGGAAGGAGACCAAAAAAAAAAATGTCTTTTTTTTTTTAATGGAAGATAAAATATCTGTAGGAATCTCCAGCTGACCTGTGACCTTAAGGAAGAGAGCTGGGTGCACGACTGGCAGTACGTTTCATCTTCCTTTTTCTTGGGGGTCCCCTGGCTTGGGGCGGGGTGAGGCCAAACCCAGGGTATCTGGTAGACCTCAGAGAGCACTGGGAAGAGGTGGGGAGGTGCCCACTGGTAGAGAACAGCATCAGCCCCTCCCTCCTGTGCTTCACCCCACATGCCTCGAAGCCCAGCAAGCCTGGGCGTCAGTTTGAGCACGGAACTGCGCAGTGGCACACGGTGACCGCGTCTGATTAGCTTTGGATTCCCACCTCTAGAAGTCTGTGGCTCATACTGGGTCCTTGCGGAACACCTGCTGAAGGCTTTCTAGATGTGATTACAGCAGTCTATACTGACAATAATCTAGAATAACAACTGTCTTTTCCAATCTCTATTTAATAGACTTTCTGTATAATAAACTACACCCAGTTTCCTCCGCAGATAAGAGGTCCATTCTAGGTGCTCCTGTGCGTGGCTCGGGAAGATGTGGAGAGCACCTCCAGTCCCCGTGCTTATGGAGCAGCAAGGACCCTCGCCCCACCTTGAACATGCCACTCCCTGCACCCTCTCTGAATCTCCCTGTGCATTCGTGCCGAATGCGTCTCCTCGGCACAGCACCGCCTCCAACTCCCTCTCCGCGGGAGCAGCTTCTCTTTGCTGCCAGGGCTCCCGCGGGGCTGCCCTAGCGCCTCTGCCACCTCCCCGCTGCGCACAGGGCCGGCCAGAGCACCCTGTTCTCATGGGCCACAGACACTGGCTCAGGGCAGGGCACGTGCACCAAGGCTGCCAGCCAGACTCCTTCCTCGGGACTTTTCCGTGTGGAGCTGGACAGGACAGGCTTTGCATTGAACAGACAGAACCCGAGAACCGAAGCCAGCTTCCCGCTACACGAGGCAATGCGTTCTCCTCTCTGCTTATGCTACTTTGGGTTTCGATCTCTTCCAACTGTAAGAGTCCTAATTTTTTTCTCTTTTTGTATTTTCCAACTTTTCTTCCTTACACAGAAATTTTAGTTTTGAGAGGGAAAAGTTTTGAATTTCAAAACCACACATCAAAATCAATGTGGATGCGGGAAACCCTGGGGGACTTGACGAAATCCCTGTCCAGACAACTCCTCCAACCCCTCCCCTGCCCACCCTCCGCCAGCCCGTGAAGAAGCTGTTAGTTTTCATCTCACCTCTACCAGAAAGCCACGGTCACTATGCATTTTAACAACATTCTATTTCACAGAATCCGTACAGTTTCTCCACTACTCAGGGGCCTTAGGGTTGACTCCTAAGAAGAAAGGGAAGCTCAGAAGCTGCGACTGGAGTTTGTAATGTTTGAGGAAAAAATGCTCATAGTCCCACAAGGCACTTAACTCACAAAGAGTTAAAGATGTAAAATTAGTGCTGTCCACTCAATTTTTTTTTTTTTTTTTTGAGACAGCGTCTCACTCTGTTGCCCAAGCTAGAGTGCCGTGGCGTCAGCCTAGTTCACAACAACCTCAAACTTCCTGGGCTCAGGCAATCCTCCTGCCTCAGCCTCCCGAGTAGGTGGGACTACAGGCATGCACCACCATGCCCGGTTAATTTTTTTTCCATATATATTGTTAGTTGTCCATATAATTTCTTTCTATTTTTAGTAGAGAGGGGGTCTCGCTCTTGCTCAGGCTGGTCTCGAAATTCTGAGCTCAAACAATCCACCCGCCTTGGCCTCCCAGAGTGTGTCCACTCAATTTTTAGATTGCAATTATGAGGAAAGTTACCACAGTCACCATTTCGGACACTTATTTTATTGTCTAGAAGTTTACAGCAGAGCGATCATTAACTGCCTCTGTCAGGAGATGCCTGCGGGAACCTACATTGAAAACCAGCCACAGGCAGTTCCGCATGTTCTTCCCGAAAACTCCACGTATCAGAACAGAAACAACTGGCCCGGCCTCGAGGTGTGAGGTGACGGACCGTCTGGGGTACAGCCCAGCATGAGCCTCCCCGGCGTCCCCCACATGCCGATCTGGATGAATGAGCAGCTTCGCAGGTGCAGATTCAAAGTTCAACCGCAGACGACAAAAACCTTCCTGGCTGGTGCCCGGACAGGAAAGGCACCGGAACAGCATCTGCGGAAAATCAAATCTATCATGCTCAGCATTCCTGCCCGAAGTTAACCTCCTAAACTAGCTGACCTGATTGTTTATTTTAAAAGCAAACCAAATGTATACAGGATCTTTTAGAAAATCATGTAAAACGTTGCAAATTTTTAGGGGTTATTTATAATCTGAAGAGATTCATAAAAAATTATTGGACTTGTTAAGACTATAAATACTAACCTCTCTCCCCCCATGAAAAAAGCAATTGTTACAAAAATATAAAAAATACACTAGTTTCTACTGTTTACTCTTTCCACCAGAAATCCCACGACTCCGGGACACCTCCCGGTTTATATGCCACACAACAAGCACAAATGCAATTTTTTTCATTTTTTTCAGGAAGGAAAAGTTTCAAAACATTCCCTTTTGTTATCTGAGACTGCGGCGACTGCTTCTCGGGCTGGGATGCCGGCGAGCGCTGCTCCGCACAGGCCGGGCCGGGCCGCAGGGCCTCCTCCCGTTTCCCGCTCGGCTCCTTCCATTCCATTTTGGACGTGCCCGGTCCCCAGACTCCTGAGCTGGGCTTGGCCTCCCTAACTTCCCCCTGGGGGAGGCGGGAGGTGGGGCTCAGGCTCCCAGTAAAGGGGGAGAGGCCGAAGCCGCTGCCAGTAGCACCCGTGTCTTGGAGCATGGGCCGGGCCCTCGCCCGGGTTATGCCGGGGGAGCTGCTCGCCTGCTGGCTGTCACCCTCCTGGCCTGGAGAGGTGACTGATGCAGGTCAGAGTCTGCAGGCCTGGGAGGAGAGCCAGCACCTAAAGTGAAGGCAGAACACTTTGCATTAAAACACTTCAGTAACTTCCGAGTAGGATCTCAGGTTCTTCCCACAGCAGCTGAGCTACCAGGCACTTGTACCAATCAAGAGCTAGGAAATGGATCAAATGCAGTTTTGAAGCAATTCGAGAAACTGCAGGGGTTTGACTGTTGGTCAAGTCCTTGAGGACTCCCCTCCCGGATTAGGGTATTTTCAGTTCTTCCTTGTCCCTGCTGCCACCAGCAGGGTATGATGTGCGTAAAGGCTCCATGAAGCCCTTGGGCACGAGCCGTCACTGGGGAACCAGCGGGATGGATCCACGCGCCACTAGGCAGAATCCCTCCACATGACCGGGACATTGCTGGGCTGCACTCTCTGTCCTTGAGGTCCAGGGAGACCTCTCAGACAGGGTCCCGGCCTAAGCATGCTGGAGAGAACCCTCCATCCCCAAAGCCCTGTGTCTGCAGTTCTCACTACCCGCTACGCTGCTCGGAAGTGGAGACCAGGTCCCACCTGCAGCCCGGCTCACACGCCCTCATCCCCCGCAGGACCCTCTGACCTTGGCCGTGGCCCCATGTCTGCATCACTGTCCCATCCGTGTGCTCCTGCCCTCATCGTTCCTGAGACAGGCGGCCTGTCTCCAGGCCAGAAGGGGGGCCCCTCATGGAGCCCCTGGTGGACTTCCAGGCTCTCCCACTCCAAGGACTAGATTTTCACACCGCTGAGGGTTTTATTTCACAGATCATGTTGGTGAGTTTTGGGTTTCCAGTCCTCACCATGGTTAAGTCATACATTTCCCAACACCTGATTGTTTTCTTGGGATCTGTAACATCTCACCCAATACACCCTGGTTGTTTAAAACCCCAAATGAACTTTCCCAGAGCAAAAGCAGTAAGGTATTCAGAGAACCCTGGCCACATCTGCTGAGCAAGCTCCCTCTACTTTGGTTGCATCAAATAAAACAGGATCTCGGTGACATGGCGCATTCACGCTTGCCCAGAAGAGACGTGCTCCCAACATCAAGGCACAAAGCAAGAAGGCCCTGGGCAGAACGATGGTGCACGTGACCAGTGGCCTCTGTGAGGCCCAAGGCAGAGTCACGGGGAGGCGAGTCCGGCCTGGCCTGGGTGGGCATCGGGAGAAGACCCGAGGCCAGGGTCTGCCTTCGCCCGAGGCGTCCTCACGCGTACTTCTCCAGGAACTTCACGTGGAAGTCCTTCACCTTCCGGAGCACCGTCTTCAGCTTCTCCACGGGAGGAAGGATAGTCATCCTGGCAGGGAAGAGACAGCGTCAGCCCGGCTGCTCTGGAAGGGGGACAGGAGTGACCCTGGCAGCCGGTCTTTCACCTCTGGGCGTGGGGAGGGCCAGGGCTCTCCTACCTGCTTTGAAAGCCCCTGGACAGTGCCCAGCATTTGAGAGGCCACTTGCCCCCAATTACATTTTCCTTTTACCCGAGTAGTGACGTGAACACAAGCAACGAGCCGGGCTGGCGTCTGAGCGTGGGGGACGCGCCCCGCCCTGCAGCAGCCTGCGCGGCCCACGCGGACAGGGCTGCTCCGCAGCACGAGCCTCGGCCGCCCCTGGAGGACAGCGGGCTCCCGCGCCTGCCGGACGGGCCTGTTCCTCCCCCCCAGTCTCTGACAGCGCCCTGCGGTCATCCCAAGGAATCCCCCAGTTGCCACCGTAGCCGACACTTCCCTCTAGTCTTGCCAGTCGGCTTCCCGACCCTCCGGGCAGCCCTCTGATCACGTGGCTTTTTCAATGAGCCACAAGTCACTGAGGTGAGGACAAGGTGAAACGGCCACCTAGACACGATCTGTCCGTGGGGGACGCTGCCCGTGACGCTGGCTGGGCCAAGGCGTGGCTCCCGGTGCTGGCAGCTCACGGCACTTCCTTCTCCAGCGTCTGCTGCAGGAGCCACGTGATAGCAGCACGCGTGGAGCAGCCGCCGTTCTGAACAGAACTGGCTCAGCGGGAAGGCAGCCCTGGCTGAGCTGCCCCGTCGGCTCGGCTCTGCCGCAGGGTGGACGGCGCGGTGGTGCAGCCGGAACTCAAGGGAGGACGGTGGCTCCGCAGCCCTGTCCCCGCAGCCAGCCCTACGCTCCGCGTCAAGAGGCCCAAGTGTCCCTGGACAAAGCCAGGACCAGCCCCGGGTGCACAGAGGAGGCCCTACCTGAAGTGGTAGGTGCCTTCCCGCTGCCCGAAGCCACTGCCAGGCACAACACAGATGCCGGTCTCCTCCAGGAGGCTCATGCAGTAGAACATGTCCGGGGCCATCCTGTGGGCCTGCGGGAGGAAGCAGGGCAGAGCTTGGGCTTCCTCTGCGGCTCGGCGTGGCACGAACATGCCATTAAGAGCTGAAAGCCGGAGGAAGACCTCAGTGGCGGTTCTCCTTCCCAAGGCGGTGCCCCTCTCCTCTGCCCTGGAGAGGCACCACCCCGGGACGCTGGGGCACTGCTGGTGCCTGGTGCAGGGAACAGGACACGCGAAGGCTACTGCAGGGCTGCCGGGGGCTTCCGCCCTTCGTGGGGACGGCCAGTCTACTTCCCTCGCACCCCATCCCCAGGCAGCGGCTCAACAAGCACCAACGGTCCCTTCATACGTGCCAAGCCACGTAACACTCTGACAGCGGGGCCTGAAGTCTGCGCCCGGGGGATCTCAGGGGACAAGCTTCTCTGGGGCAGCTGTCGACCGAGCTTCTCACACACCGGCCTGGACAATCACCGCGGGGGGCCGGCTGGGGCTGCAGGGATTCTGATTCCGTGGCTCTGGGGGACTGGTGTCCGGGCTAGACTCCGAGTGTTTAACAAGGCACTCAGGGAGTTCGGGGGCTGGGTGAAGGCACCACTTTCAGAAACACTGCTCTGCCCTTGATCCCCAAAGTGGGGGCTGTGGCACCAGCTGAGAGCGGGTTGGAAATGCACACTCTTGGGCAGGACAGGCCCTTCCACCCGACCCCAGGTGTGCACACTCGGGTGTGAGAGGCGCGGCTACAGGCCGAGGCGGCCGGGAGGAGGAAACGGCTCCCGCTCCTCCCGGCTCGTCTCGCACCGGCACCTCCGGTCAGAGCAGCGGCAGGAGCAGAGCCCGGGCCAGCACCTCCCCCCGGGGCTGGCCTCGAGCGTGCCCCATCCCACTGCGCGGCTGGGGCCCACCCGAGAACCCGCCACCTTCACGCGGTGGACACCAGTGGGCCTCGGGCCAGCCCGGCTCCCCAGGGCAGGAAGGGCCCCCCCACGTCTCCGCGCGCCCGAGCCGCACACCTGAGCCACCTCCACGGCCTTGGGCGGGATGAAGACGCGCGGGAAGGCGTACATGGAGCCCTGCAAGGGGTTGCAGTGGATCCCCGGGACTTGGTTGAACAGGTCTTCCGTCAGCTTTGCCTTTCTGGCCAGATCACCCAGGACCGACTCCTTCTCCTGCAGAGACGGACAGCACGGCGGGAGTCAGCGCCTCTGCGGGAGACAGGCCGCAGACCAGCCCGTGCGCTCCGCGACCGCCAGCGGGTGGGTCTCCCTGCAGGAACCGGGTCCACAGTGCTCGGCCCGGGAGGCTGCCAGGCGCCCTGGGCGTGGCGCTCACAGACCCCTGGGGAGTTCTAGACCACAGGGGGGTCCTGGGTAGCCCGCATCATGGGCTCTATTCTTGTACCAGGAAGTCATTCCTGAAAACGAGAAAAACCAGCCCTTGCCCGTCGCTCTGAAGGGACCTGGCTCTTGAGAGGAACATCCCAGAACAGGATGCTGGGAGACACGCTCCTTCTGTGGACAGGCCCCCCCACTCCATTTGGGGGGACCACCCTTCCCCACTTCCAGTCCGCTGTGTGTGGAACACGGGGCCCAGGCAAAGCAACTCAGGGCAGTGACTGGTTGGGAGCTGGACGTGTGTGCAAAGCCAGAGCCGAGCGTCTGGGACGGCTGCGGGGGCCACTGCGGGAGGGGTGACAGGTGAGCCTGCACATGAGTGGGTATGGGTCACGTGGTCGAGCCGCACAGCGCAGCACGGCCAGCCTTCACCGTGATGCAGGCCGCAGCGCGGAGGGGCCTGGAGGATGCTGTGCTAAGCGAAACCAGCCAATCACAATGACAGACACTGCACGAGTCCACTGACATGAGTGTCTACAATAGGGGACTTCACAAGGGCAGGACGCAGAAGGGCGGCTGCCCGGGGCTGGGGGGCGGGGAGCAGGGAGCTAGTGGTCGGTAGGTACGCAGTTTCCGTTTAGGATGACAAAAGTTCTGGAGATGGAGGTGGTGATGGTTGCACAACAGCGTGAATGTCCTTAATGCCACAGAACTGTGCACTTCATAAAGATCAAAAAGATAAATTTTGTTATGTGTATTTCACCACAATTAAAAAAAAAGATGTGCGTCTAGAGCAGCTGGGAGCTGACTTCTAGGTTACATGACCCATAATTCCTTTTTTTTTTTGTTTAAACTCGTCAGAGTTGTGTGTCTGTCACTTCAGCTGAGAGGGTCCCAAGTGGACCGCGTGGAGCAGTGAGCACACCTGGCTGGGCAGAGGCTGAGGGTCGACGCTGTGCCCATCCACCCTGGTTCCTCTTCTGAGTTTCATAACAAAGTCCCCCGGAATGTTATCAGGACGAGGCCCTTCCCTCTGGGTGCCTACTGGACCATGGTGCTCACAGGTGAGGAAGAGGAAGGTTCTACCTGCCCCCGCACATTCACAGTCTGCCTACTTCAAAACAATGCCCAGTGTCCAAACAATGTCCGAAGTACCTTTGTTTTTTGTGGTTTTTTTTTGAGACAGAGTCTCGCTCTGTCGCCCGGGCTAGAGTGCCGTGGCATCAGCCTAGCTCACAGCAACCTCAAACTCCTGGGCTCAAGCGATCCTCCTGCCTCAGCCTCCCGAGTAGCTGGGACTACAGGCGTGCACAACCATGCCCGGCTAATTTTTTCTATATATATTTTTAGTTGCCCAGATAATTTCTATTTTTAGTAGAGACAAGGTCTTGCTCTTGCTCAGGCTGGTCTCAAACTCCTGAGCTCAAACAATCCACCCACCTCGGCCTCCCAGAGGGCTAGGATTATAGGCGTGAGCCACCGCGCCCGGCCAGCACCTTTGGACTTAATCAACTCGTTGGTGGGGGGGGGGGCGCTCAGGCACCAGCGGGAACAAGGAGCAGCTCCTAGAGGCCACGCCCCAGGAGGCTGCCACCTGGCCACTTGGAGACGAGACCGGCCACCCGCATGGCAGGAATTCCCTAGTGCCCCTGGCGGCAGCAGTGACGCGGACAGGACAGGTCACAGCCGACTCACCCTGCTGAACTGCTCAAAGGACTCCTCTCCTGGCACCGGGGGGTTCACGACGATGTCCATGGCGGCCTGTCCAGACACTGGTGGACACAGACGCACCGAGAGCAGCTTAACCAGCTGGCCCTTGATCTCGGGGTGCAGGTTGATCACCTCCATGTAGCCCCCTCTGTAGCCACACCTGGAGGGTTGAGGAGAGGGACAGGACCACCAGTTACAAAAGACCTCAAGCAATGTGGACAGACAGAACCTGCATCCCCCCAGCACCAGATGGCCAGGTGCGGCCGGTTCTTGCCGGCGGAAGGTGAACAGAAGCGACACGTGCGGACTCTTCGCAGGGAAAGAGCACGCGCCCGCCTCCCCCTTCCCGGGAAACGGCGACACTGGTGGGTGCCGCGCGTGGAGAAGGCAGGGCCACCAGCCCCAGTGCTTGGGTGACCTCAAGGGGCAGTGCCTGCCCTGGGCTCCCCCTACCTTTGGGCTCTGTCAGAGAGAGGGACACTCCCACCTTGGCTGAACCACTGCATCTGTGGGCCTCTTTGTTACAGAGACTTAGCCTGAGCCCTGCCCAGCACACGGCCCCTGCCTGAAACGGGCACGGGCTGGGGCCTGGCGTCACCCCTGCACGGCCACCAGGGGTGGGGACATGAGTCACTGGTGCCAATGAGCATCAGTGTGAGGACTTTTCCTAGAACAATTTCTGCTGCCTGAAAACAAAACCAACCCAAAGGGAGAACAGAGCTGAGAGAGAAAACCAAACAAGGCAAGAAAGCAGAGTCAGGCTCCCTCTGACACATTTAAGTCCCTGATTCAGCTCTATCTTTGGACCTTTTACCAACATGGATTTTTTTTTTTTTTTTAAAAATGCCTCTTTGCTGTAAGGCAGTTCAACTTCAATTTCTGCAATTTATAGCCAAAAGAATCCTCATTGATACATTCACATCATAATAAGCTGAGAACATGCAATGAATTAAAAATAAATTCTTTTCAAATCAAATCAACAACATTAACCATACTTTCTGGAGCTACGCCTCCTGCCACTGTCACTGACCCCTTTCCAGCCCCCTGGCTGCTCCTCCAACATGTCAGGAGTGCATCCACCTCAGGGCCTTTGGACATGCTGCCCCTGCTGCCTGGAACGCCCTTCCGCCAGGTGTCTGCGTCGTCCCCTCTGTCCCCGACTTTGGGTCTCAACTTAACAGCCAACCCCTCGGTGAGACGGCACTATTAAGCCCGACCCCACCCCACCTGGCACTCCTGCCTCTTCTCTAGTTATCTTTTTCCATCGGACACGCGATTTGTCCACGGCCTCCCTCTCCTCGCTAGGACACGGGCGCTGTGAGGGCAGGGACCGCTGCGGCTCAGTCGCTGCTGTGTACTCGGTGCTCACATCGGCACTGGGACTCAGTAAGAGCTTAACAAACACCAGCTGGAGGAGCAACCACAGGGATGAGGCTGGCCTTCCGGTCTCTGAGGCCACCTAGTGCCTACGCCGGCCGTGCACACAGAGCTTGGCCTGCCAGCCTGAGAGCATTTGCTTGTCCGCTCAACCTGCCTTCCCTGGCCCCTCCGACATCGCTGTCGGGGCAGCAGACACAGGGCTGGCAGAAAACACCAAGTGTCAAAAGCTGCCACGAGGCCCTGTTTTCATTTCCTCAATTCACCCATGGTCCGGTTTCTTTCAAGCATGGCCTTATTTTATTTGAACCCTGCACCAGGCTGTTCTCGCACCCCGGGCTCTCCCCCGCAGCAGGGGCAGCCTGTTTCCTCCACACAAGGGTGGCCTCCTCTCCACACAAGTGGGTGGACTTCAAGGCAGGGCAGAGGAGCAGGTGGCGAGGAGGCCACGGTGGGCTCGGCGGACCCAGAGGCGCAGGGGAGTGGAGGCCAACATACTCGCCCATGTAGCCCTTGGAGGTGGAGTGGAAGGAGGCCAGCTCCACGTTGCTGGAATACTCGGGCCCCATCTCATAGAGCACCTTCTTAAAGGAGTGGAATCTGCAGTCTGGAGAGTACACGTTGTCCTGGTACACCTGCAGGGGAGGACACGACAGTCACACGAGTCCTTCTGAGGGGAATGAGCCTGTGCAAGCTGCTGCCAAGGGCTGCTGAGGGGACACAGCCCCTCCGGGCCTGAGGAGAGGAGGGCACATGTGACCTGCAGTCAGGTCATGGGGCCCAGCCCTGGACAGCCAGCTCAGCCTCCAATGCCACTTCCAGGCCAGAATGTGCCTGAAGGAACTTTCCAGAATAAGCACAGAGGCAAGGCTGCAGGCTGGGGGACTCACTCGGTTTCTCCCACATCTAGCCTTGCCCAATCTCCAGACCCCCTTTCTGCCTCATCTGACCAGTGACGATACCAAGGACTCCCATCTTCCCCCCAAAGCACAATGTTTACTTCCTTTATTAACGTTCATAATGACAGCAGTTAATGTCCCTTTTCTCCGACCTCCCTGTTTGAAGGGCTGGCCTGCTGGCTTTCCTAACAACACTGCCCCAGTCTGCCGTCCTTTGGTTTTCCATCCACTCTCCACGGCCACAGCAGCACCCACACCTGTCGGTTCTTCCTGGTCCCCGGGGTCTAGCATTCGGTGGGCAGCCCCCACTCTGCCTTTGAGATTCACTTCCCACACCCATTTGGAGGATCAGGGAAACCTGGGGCCCTGTGTGTCAGTGGGCAGTTCGGGCCGCTGCATCTGCCCACGAGCCTGGCATTCGGCCGCTCCTCCTCACAGACCCGGGGAGGTTTGTGCACCAGGTCATGAGGAGAAGCACGGTCTCTCTGCTGCCCCTTCTCTCCTTTAGAAACGAAGATTTTAGGCCCATCTACTATCAATTAAGATGATTTAGTGGGTGAGCTGTGAGAGAGAGGAGGAGTGAAGAAATGAAGGCAGGGTGCCAGATGACAGCCAGCCAGAGCCACGCAGAAAGGAAGATGAAGTGGAAACAGGATTTGGGGGACCCTGTTTATTTCTTGCAAAGCAGAAAACAAATGAGCAGACCTCGGCTCCAGAAGCAACAGTGATGGGTTAGTTAAGATCCCCTCCTCATGGGCTGTGAGAATTCAGCAAGACCCTGGAGACAGAAGCACCAGGGGATACAATTGCAGGCGGACGAGTAGGCATCAGTTGTTTCTGCCAGTGGGCACCCACTCTCCCCTCTTGGGTAAGAGCCCCTTGACCTGCCCTCGGGGAATAACCCTCCCCTGCTGCCCATCTGGAGGTCTGGGAGGACGGGGCAGAGATCCCTCCCCTCGCCCTGAACCTGGCCAGTTTGCATATGGTACCTCCCAGGCCATGGTGGCTGGTTCTGCAATGGATGTGTGGCCCAAGCTGAACCAATGAAGCTCAGCTCTGAGACTTCCGCTGGAACCACCAGGACACAAAGCCCTCCTTCCAGGCCGGGAATTTCTAGGCTGGGAAGGTAACAGATCTGGGTATGAGGCCAACAAAGAGGGATGGCAGAGAGAGAGAAGGTCTGGAAGATGCAGTTTGAGTCCCTGGATCTAGCTGTGTAACTGGGACCCCATCATCTTTTTTTTCTTTTAAGTTTAGAGTGATTGAGGTTAAATTTCTGAAATTTATAACTAAGAGTCCAAACCAATGTGAGGACATTTCGGTCACAGTCTCACAGGTTGTAACACTGAACCTCCACGCCATGAACCACTCCTCCACCACCAATCAAGCTCTCCGGCCGCAGGACAGTCAGGCCTGGATCCGCCCCTGGAGGGGCAAGCCAACCCCCACGTGCCAAGGGCGGAGATGGGCCGCTCTTACCTCGTCAGCCAGGAGAAAGAGCTTCTCTTCCCAGGCAAAGTGAATCACATCTTCGATGCACTTTCTGCTTTGTACCTGGCCTATAAAACCCCAAGAAAACAAACAAGTAGCTTGTACTGCTGTTTAAATTGTTCCTGGGTCAGAACCCCACCCAGAAGCACGTGGCCGTCCTGTGCTCCCTCAAGACCCCAAGAGATTCCCCTCCCTGGGTGCCGCGCCTGACGGTGCAGTCGGCCCGCAGCGGGCCAGAGGGTCGGCCGCCTTCCTCTGGCTCGCTGAAGGCAGACGTGTGGAGGGAGCCGCACTTCGTACCGACTTTCCCGCTATTTTTACAAGGCGTGTGCACGCGGCATGTCTGCGCAGCAGGATGGCAAGGCGTGGAAGTGTCACAAAGAGCAGGAAAATAAAGCGGAAGCAGTTCAGTCTGGCAGCTCGGCTCCCCTCGCCGCACGCCAGCATCACACGGTGGAGAACTGCGCTGGCTGCCGGTGATCGGGTGACAGTCAGCCCACCTTCGCCCCAGCAGGCACACGCGAGCTCCACGGGCAGGGGCAAGCCTACCCTGGCTCATCACTTATCCTCACAGCCAGCACTCAGCAGGGGCTCAGCCAACGACGGAATAAATGCTCAGTGAACGAGCCTGGGCACCAGCTTCGCACCTCCTGTCGGCTGCGACTGCGGAGCTCGGCCTCGCTAGTGACAATGACAGTCAGTGCTCTGGTTCTCCTCGGCTCAGTCTCCGTCTTTGGGACTTGAGTCAACATGAACGGAAACACTCACCATCCGTTTTAGAGAAATCAGTGCAAACAGCAAGACTGTAACCCATCAGCTCACAGAAATGCCACGAGTACAGGTGGGGAAAGGGGCCAACGCAGTAAGGTGGAAACGGGACCCTCCCCGATGTTTCCTGAGACCTCCTTTGAGTGTGGCACCAGGAATGTCTCATGTGTTCACAACATCGTCTGGAAAAGCACCACTATAATCAGGCTTGATGCCTTCTTTAAAAAGGCGTTTCTTTACCATATATATATATCTGCATATATTACGTATATATCTAAGTGTGTGCATATGTATATATATGAACATATATTATTTGTATACGCACACAGATACATCTTGATGCAAAGAGGTACGTAGAGTGTGTTTGTTACCTTTTCGTTAAAAATAAAAGTATCTATATTCTTGTCTATGAAACAATATTAAAAATACGTCTGGAAAAAAATATATACATATATTCTGTAAGAGCATGGTATGATTCAGCCAGGATTTCCACCCTGAACTATCTGAGTATTGAACCAATTCCTTTACTAAGGGACCGACTTTCCTCCTGCCAAGCAGCACCGACTGGGCTTCACCCGAAGCCAGCTCACGGTTCCCGATTCCTGGCGAGCGGCAGGCCCTGGTTTCTCCAAGGAGCCAGCTGCTGCTCTCCCAGACGAGACGGTAGCTGGCTACCCAGGGAGGAGACCCTGCCTGTGACCCCCTGGTCTTGCCCTCCCAGGCCCCTGACCTCACAAACTGCATTTTGCTAGAAAGCAAGTAAGGACTCGAGTACCAGAATATGCCAATCCATGTTCACTAAACGCTAAAGGGAACACAGACAGGAACCAAGCAAGACCCAGAGCCTCAGAAAGCCTTCAGCTCAGTAAAGGAAATGAGACTCAAGGTGTGCAAACAATTCCACTGATACATTCGACGTAAACGTGAGAATAAGGACAGAGCTAATTTCTCTCCAGGGCCTAGGACACAGCAGTCACTTGTCACTTAGAGCATGCCCACTGAGCCAACGCAGGGAGACAAAGGCATGAACAGTCGTGTAGGAGAAGGGAAAGTCAGGTGTGCTTTAGAGGGGTCAGAGCACAGCTTTGCCCAGCTCGGAGAGACAAGAGATACGGCTTTGATACAGGCCCCAAAGGCTGGAGAGGGGTCCCCAAGGGCCTCTCCACAGAGGCTGGGCCAAATGGATTTCCCACGCACTGATGGGACATCTGCCGCTCGTGCCTGCCAAGCACCCTGCCCGTTTCTGAGTGACAGATCACGACCATCCTGGGGGAACCCCCACGGGGGGTGTGGGACACGGGCCCGGCCAATCAGAGTCCCAGTGATCTGACTGGCTCAGGGATGGGCCAGTGACCCAACTCGGGCCCAGAAGTGTGGCTTGGGACTTTCCGTGAAACTACGGAGGAGGCTCTGCTGTAAGGGGGTTCGGCTGAAGCTGGGAGATGGCTGACCATCCCCAGGACAGCTCCCTCCTAAGAAGGAATCCAGCCCAGGGGAGAGCAGAGCTAGAAACGGACAGGGGTCCCTGTGGCGCCCCGGGCCCCACAGCGCCATGACCTAGACCCTCCATCTCGACTTGGGTTTCTGTCTTGTAACCAAAAGATCCCCGGCTCGATAACCTAGTCTCTTTTGACAGCTTTTGGCCAAGCTGGTCACGTGTGTGGTGTAGACGAGACACCTGGCCATCACAGGTGGGTTTGTTTTCCACAGCCCTCTTCCAACAGCTGACTGGTTTTCCCACAGTGAAGACCCCAGAGAGCAAAGCCAGACTCTGCCCACTCATAAAGTCACTCTTTATGTAAAAATTACTTATGTTAATATTATATTAATAGATTATGACCCCTTTAGTTAGAATAGGAAAGTCTCTGGTACCATTATTTCTTCCCAGATAGTCTGGTGAAAAGATTGATGTAAACATCTGGCCAAGAAAGTACTGACTCTATAATGTGGACTAGGTAGAGTCTTTCCTAAGATGTTGTAGGACTTGCTATTCCAAGTGTGGTCCTGGGACCGGCGTAAGTATCACCTGGGAGTTGGAAATGCAAACCCTCAAGCCCTACCCCAGACCAATTCTATCAAAATACCTGACGGTGGGGCCTAGCAGTGCGCATCTGAGCGAATTCAAGTTTGAGAACACTGTTTTGAGGAACTAATTCTCACTCTCAGCTGCGCAGGCTATTAATGCTCAGCTCCAGAGATTCTGGGGGTATGACCCGGCCTCTGAGTTTTTTCAAAGCTCGCTGTGTGATTCTAATGCACAGCCGGACCGGGAACCCAGCCCTCTCACTTTTCTGCGGCATCACGTTAGATTCTCACCCGCTCCCTCGAGGAGGAGGGTGAATAGGCAGTGTTACCGCCAACTGCCCCCATTTTCCGCACTCTGGAATTCAAGTGCTGCCTGCAGCTGCCTGCAGCATCATTTGATGTTCCCGAGCATACAGATTCCACAATCAACTCCAACGCATTTTGGCCTTGACCCAATTTATCTCAACAAAGGAAGAGAGAGAAGCCCTTGTTCTCTGCATCCAAACAGCATCGGGGGCATATGAAGCCAGCAGCCCGGAAAGATGAAAACGGCCAGGACTGTGCACTTTTTTGTAAAGAAAAATATGCAAAATTGGGGTGCTTTTCAACTTCTGGAAACTAGCTTTTTTTTTTTTAGTTTGGTTGCTTTTCTTTTTAATATGATGTATTCTTCTCAGGCCTCAAAGTACACAGCAATGCTGTGTCAAAGAAAAACAAAAAGCACACACCAGCATTCCAAAAACTGGTTCAGAAAAACAAGTGGGAGTGAAGCTAAATGAGGCCTATGACTAATGGTGATGGTTGTCTAATGGTGACAAGTCCGTGTGGACGACGTCAGGGAGGTGAGTCTTTGCAAACTCAGGGAGAACAGGAACAAATCTGGTCTGAGTAGCAGCATAACCTTGCCTGAGAAAACGCCTGCATTTGCTCACCTCCCCGGTGGCCTGCAGCAATTTTTATGTCTTTCTGTTAGCAAATCTGGAACTGGATTGAGAAACTGGGGACAGAGAGGACCTCGCATCGTTTGTTAACCCTTCCGTGTCTAGACAGCCAGTGTACCAGCCGCCCCACCTCCCGAGAAACTGGCGAGGAAGTAAAATGCGGACCTGTGGGGTTCCCAGGGTTGATGATGCAGAGCACCTTGGGGTCACAGTGGTCCTTGGCCTCCCGCACTGCCCGCCGGAGCTCGTTCACATTCAGGGCCCAGCAGTTCTCCTCGTCCAGGTAGTAGTTCACCTGGATGGCGTCGAGCTCAGAGATGACCGCGGAGTAGAGGGGGTACTGGGGGACGGAGATCAGCACGCCTGTCCGTGACTTGCCACCCCCGGAGACGAGAATCTTCAGAATCGTCTGCAACCGAGAAGTCACATCTAGACAGCCACCCCACTGCCCACCCCGCGGGAGCCGAGGAGCAGACAGGCCCTGCCGCCCGCTTCCAGCACAGCCCTGCACACGATGCCTCACTTCCCCGCGTCTCCGCGTCCTCATCTGAGACGAGGGCTGCTGCAGGGAGTGAGCAAAGTCACACGTTTCAAGTTCTTAGCAGAGCGTGTGACGCTTAGTTAAAGACTCAATGCTTGTATTGTTAATGCTTCTAAAATAGCAGTCCCCAAACTGGCCTGTCTCAGAATTATTAATATTCTGACCCCACCCCCGTAACCCTGATTCCGTATGCCTTGGGTGGGCCCCAGGAATCTGACTGACCGGCAGTATCAGCGCCTGCGGTCGGAAAGAGCCCTGGACAGCGCTGTTGAAATGGGACAGGATGCCCGCCTACTGCCAGCAGGTGGCGCTCTGACCCGTCAGAGCTGAGCAGACCGCGTGTGTGGTTGTGGGGTGTGTGTGTGGTAGTGGTGCGTGTGTGTGTGTGCGTGTGTGGTTGTGGGGGGTGTGTGTGGTTGTGGGGTGTGTGTGTGCGTGTGTGCGGTTGTATGTGTGTGGTTGTGTGTGCTTGTGGGTGTTTGTGTGTGTGTGGTAGTGGTGTGTGTGTGTGTGGTTGTATGTGTGTGGTTGTGTGTGTGTGTGCGCGCGTGTGGTGTGTGTGTGTGTGTGTGTGTGTGCGCGCGTGCGCACGCGCCTGTGAGATTCCTGAAAAACCAGGCCGCGGGAACTCTGCGGGGCATCAGGGGAGGAGGCAATAATTCACTGAATTAATAAGCCGGAGTCGGGTGCAGGAGATCTGCACCTGGCACGCGGGAACAGCTCCTTCCCCAAGCTCAGCTCCCGCTGCAAGAACGACACCAGACCGACAGGGGCGCCTCCTCGATGAGGCCCGCGCACCGGCCCAGGGCCCTGCCGCACCGGGCTGCTCTGGGAGCTGAGAGCAGAAGGCAGCGGAAGGTGCCGCGGTCGGGCGGCAGCCCCAGCGTTAGAATCCCACCTGCCACAAGAACCGGGCTCAGACCCCTGAGTGTCTCTGGGCCTCGGTTTCCTCCGGGGCTCCAGTAAGAATTTAATGCACTAGAAATGCTTTGCGGAAGGAGCAGCTCACTCAACAAACATCCACGCCCTGACGCTCAGGAAATGAAGACAGCCCCCCTGCAGAAGGAAGGAACCGGGTAGCACACCGCTCCTTGCGGAGGGAGAGTGAACAAGCCAGGCCCTGGGAGGGGAGTGCTACAGGCCATGGAGGGCCGCGGACCCCCACGCCCAGTCCAGACTCCTCCAGCCGAGCCACCGCGGACACGCTCCGCCTCTCTTCCTGCCTCCCAACGCCCCCTCAGTCCGTGCCCCTCCCAGACACAATGTAAATTTAAGAACATAAATCTAATTATGTCCCTCTCCGCCTTCAAACCTTCAACGGCTCCCTGCTGTTCCTAGGACAATGACCTAAATCCTCACAGTGGCCTCCAAGTCCCCAAGGACTCAGCTGCCACTGCCTGCCCAGCCCTGCTCCTGGGACCCGTGGCCGGGGCTGTGTGTGCCCGTCCACTCTGGCTCCCCGTCCACCCTGGCTCCCCGTCCACCCTGACTCCCCGTTTCCCAACTCCCGGCCTCCGCACACAGCGCCCTTCTGCTTGGAACGCGCTCCCTCTCCCGTCGCCCAGCCCAGCTCGCTCTGAGTGTCTCTGCTCAGCCCTCCCCAGTCACCTTCCGGACCCCTCACGCCCACCCCGCCAGGTCAGAGCTCCTGCTGCTGCCTCCTGAAGCACCTGTCCTCTTCACTGCAGAAGGGAACCTGAAAGCTTGTGATGTGACCTTTATCTATGTGGCACTAACGCTGGTCGTCTCCAGTACTAGCGTGCAGGCAAAGGCCAGACGACGTGTTTGGCTCCACACTGTCTCCCCGGCGCCTGGCACAGGGCCTGGCAGAGGAGGAACACGAGTTATGTGCCCAGTGACAGAAAGGCCAGGGGCACCCTCAAGTGCACCTGGGCTTGCTGGTGTGTGCCCTGAGGGAAATCGAGGCTACAGCGGTCTCCAGGCTAAAAGGGGCAAGAACTGCAGGCCACCAGGGCAGGGAGACCAGAGGGGTGGCCAGCCCTCCCCCCACCCAGGCCTGGCTCCCTGCTAGCCGGTTCAAATGCGTGGCCCTAACGTGCAAGGTTGTCCTCTGTGTGGGTGAACGCTGGCTAACAACAAGCCACCCCCACACGTACAGAAATGCCGTCGCTAGCCCCGGTGGTCAGGTAAATGTTGTCTGGGTCCGCAGGCACGCCACCATCTCGCCTGGTGATGTAGGCTGCCACATCTTCACGGATGCAGTTGACACCCTGGCTAGCGCTGTAAGACCCTGTAGGACAGCAAGCGAGACAGAGATTAGAGGCGGGAGGTCTGGCTGCTCAGGGTCAGTATGACAGCCATGTAAGTAACTGTGGGGAAGAGTAGTAAAGGGATCTCAGGTGGGTCCTGGCTCCTACTGCTCTGGGATCTGGAATTGTGGCAAGCTGCTTAGCTACCTCTCTGGGCCTCACCCACCCACCCTCTCATCCACCCCTCCACCCACCCACCTGCCCACCCACCCATCCTCTCATCCTCCCCTCCACCCACCCACCCGTCCTCTCATCCACCCCTCCACCCACCCACCTGTTCATCCACCCCTCCACTCACCCACCTGCCCACCCACCCATCCTCTCATTCACCCTTCCACCCACCCACCCATCCTCTCATCCTCCCCTCCACCCACCCACCTGTTCATCCACCCCTCCACCCACCCACCTGCCCACCCACCCATCCTCTCATCCACCCCTCCACCCACCCACCTGCCCACCCACCCATCTGTTCATCCACCCCTCCACCCACCCACCCGTCCTCTCATCCACCCCTCCACCCACCCACCTGTTCATCCACCCCTCCACTCACCCACCTGCCCACCCACCCATCCTCTCATTCACCCCTCCACCCACCCACCCATCCTCTCATCCACCCCTCCACCCACCCACCCACCTGCCCACCCACCCATCCTCTCATCCACCCCTCTACCCACCCACCTGCCCACCCACCCATCCTCTCATCCACCCCTTCACCCACCCACCTGCCCACCCACCCATCTGTTCATCCACCCCTCCACCCACCCACCCGTCCTCTTATCCACCCCTCCACCCACCCACCTGCCCACCCACCCATCCATATGTCCATTCGTCCATCCCATACTTACGGACTGCCAGTTCCCATATGCTCAACATTATTCTAAGCCCTGGCTTCTAATCAGTCAAGTGGTGTCCATACTTGTTCCACCCACCCTCCTAGGATTTATCCATGTCCTGGAACAATATGGGCCATTAGAGCTGCGATTCCTGTTTTTATCACCGGTGCCGACACACAGTTCTACAGGACTTGAGAAAATGGGTGCACACTTGTGCTCCAAAACAGCACAACCTGCCAGCTCAGCACCAACCGCACATCCCAGGGCTGCGGGGCAGGTGCCCCACCCACTCAGACCCCATGTCAACAATATCCTTGGGCTGCCATTTAGGGTTAAAATTCAGGCCACCATTTACATGAAGTTGAAAAACAGGTAAAATTAATGTATAGTGCTCCAAGTTACAACAGTGGTCACTACTGTGGGGCTGGGAGGTTATACAGGTGTGCACATGTGTAAAAATCATTCCAGTTGTCCATGAATATTGCTGCATTTTACTAATATTGGTAAAATGCACCAATTTGTTTGCTGTACCTCCATACAGTTTTTATTTTTTAACTTCAGGCCATTTGGGTTTTTTTTTGTTTTTTTTTGAGACAGAGTCTCACTCTGTTGCCTGGGCTAAAGTACCGTGGCATCAGCCTAGCTCACAGCAACCTCAAACTCCTGGGCTCAAGCAATCCTCCTGCCTCAGCCTCTCAAGTAGCTGGGACTACAGGCATGCGCCACCATGCCCGGCTAAGTTTTTCTATATATATTTTTATTTGTCCAGCCGATTTCTTTCTATTTTTAGTAGACACGGGGTCTCGCTCTTGCTCAGGCTGGTCTCGAACTCCTGAGTTCAAAAAGATCCTCCCGCCTCGGCCTCCCAGAGTGCTAGCACTACAGGCATGAGCCACTGCGACACCATTTATGTTTTTAAAATAAATTGGAAGGTTGGGTGTGATGGCTCAAGCCTGTAATCCTAGCACTTTGGGAAGAGGAGGCAGGTGGATTGCTTGAGGACAGGATTTCGAGACCAGCCTGAGCAATGTGGTGAGACCCCGTCTCTACAAACAATAAAAAAATTAGCTGGGGCCACAGTGGCCTCAAAAGGCACCGAGTTGAATTGGAAGATACGGATTCAGAGAATTCCTCCTCAGAGAAGAAATTAAAAACATGATAAATAAAAAGGAAAAACAAAAAGCTACAAAAAGTAGCCTTACAAAAAAAAATTCCTGTTTAGTGAACACAGAGGAAAGGAAAAACAAGTATTAAAGGCACATAAAACCAGAAAAAAAAAATTAGCTGGGCATGGTGGCATGGGCCTTTAGTCCTAGCTACTCGGGAGGCTGGGACAGGAGGATTGCTTGAGTCCAGGAGTTCGAGGCTGCAGTAAGCTATGATAATGCCACTGCATTATCATAGAAACTCGCCTAGAAACTGGGCGAGACCTTGTCTCAAAAAAAAAAAAAAATGGAAATATGTACTTGTACATGTGCAAAATCTCTCTGGAGGAATACTCAAACTGGTGAGGTGAATTCTCTGGAGAAGTGCACCAGGAGACTAGGGGTCAGAGGTGGAAGTCATTGTATGCGCTTTTAGACCTTTTGAATTTTATACATTTAAAAAATAACAGCCTATTCCATTTATTGATACTGCAAAACCATCACCAGGAGGAAGGATAGGGCTCTAAAAAATAGCAAATTCTTCTCTGGGGCCTCAGCATGTATCAGTTCAGGCCTGGGATCCAGGAGGAACATGGTTAAAAGCTCTGAACTGAAATGCCCTGGCTTTGCCTCAGCCTCTTTGTGCAGCATTAGACTCACCCCTTTCCCTCTGACTAGCCGTGAGGGGGTGGGACCAACGCTCTAAGGTGTCAAGCAACAAATATTAACGTGTATCAATTCTGGGTGGTAGATACAGGGATATTTGTTGCATTTTCTTGGGTATTCTAATACATTTAAAGTATTTTGTAAATTAAAAAGGAGGGGAAAGTGCAAATGCTAGTAGTGTTAGAGAATGCTTTCCCCACTGGGTAATTTATTTGATATTTCTGAGTATAGAAACCTTCCAGGGCTCCCTATTTCCCCCTACCTTCTTTGAAGGTCCTACTTCCCACCCCTGGGGCCTGGCTATCCCACAACGGCCAAGGGCTCCCCTTTCCCCTGCCTTCAAGTGCAGCCATTTCCTTGAATTCCCAGACCCTCACCCACTGGCAAGTCCTCTGCATCTGGCACAGACCTTCCACCCTTCTAAGGAGGCTCCTGAGTTTCTTTTTCTTTTTTCTTTTTTTGAGACAGAGTGTCGCTATGTTGCCCAGGCTAGAGTGAGTGCCGTGGCGTCAGCCTAGCTCACAGCAACCTCAAACTCCTGGGCTTAAGCAATCCTCCTGCCTCAGCCTCCTGAGTAGCTGGGACTACAGGCGTGTGCCACCATGCCCGGCTAATTTTTTCTATATAGATTTTTAGTTGGCCAGATAATTTCTTTCTATTTTTAGTAGAGACGGGGTCTTGCTCTTGCTCAGGCTGGTCTCGAACTCCTGACCTCGAGCGATCCGCCCAACTCGGCCTCCCAGAGTGCTAGGATTACAGGTGTGAGCCACCGCGCCCAAGCCTGAGTTTCTTTTTCTTTAGATCTTATGTCATGCTCCAGACTGCACTGATCCTTCAAGGCTCATTTCCAGTCTGTCTCCAGGGGGCCTGCCCTGAAAGAGTCTGCCCCACCCCCAGCCTCTCTCCTGGCCTGTAATTTTGCCAGTTATTTTATACAGAGGGAGCCCTCCTCCCCATGTTGACTGCTAGCTCCCTTAGCGTAGGGACTGTTACCTATTTCTTCTGTGCCTCTCTCCTAGAGCACCTAGCCCACTGCTCGGCCACACCTCACTATACCCCTGCTTAGGACCCGCTGCCAACCTAGGTCCTAGGGCCTAGAACTGGCATCACTGCCACTGCAAAGCTCCCAGCCTCACTGAGCACGGCCGCACCAGGGCCCCATCACTCAGTCACACTCGGTTCCCAAACCTTGCACAGCATGTGCCTCACACTCCCTGCTCCCTCAGCCTGGCACGCGGTCGCAGGTCCCACTCAGGCTCCACGTGAGCTTGAATGCCACCTTCTCTGTAACCCTCTCTCTGCATTAGAATCCCTTGTTACAATCCTACAGCTTTCTCCAGGAACAACTGGGGATTATGTGTTTATATGAATCCTGTTAAATGTTTCTCCCTTTATGAGCACAGAAACCCTCCCCCCCCAGCCCTCCACCCTGCCTCCTCTGCCAGTGCCCTGCATCTCTAGCACGGTGCCCAGCGTCACCATGTGTGGTCAGGGAGGGGCTCGCCGGGGCAGACGTGTGCCAGGTTTTACCTCAATCCTATGACAGATCCAGGACACAACCTGAGAACCGAATTACTCGTCAGACAGAAAATAAATGAAGTCTTGGCAGGAATTTTAATGGACATGTTAAAAACATGTCCCCAGGTGAACGTCAAGACTTTGTGGACATATTTAATAATCCCCACTTGGGTCAGGGTGGCCCTGGGCACAGTGACACGCTCCATTTTTTACCTTCATGGGCAGGAAAGTGCCGTTCATGGCGTAGCTGACAGAGCACAAGGGCCCCACGTCCCTGGCATGGGAAGGACCACACTGCCCCTCTGCCCGCAATGGGCAGGGCCTGGCAGTGACCCCCACAGGGGCGGGGCTTCTCCACACCGAGCAAAGGCTTTAGCAACACGTCAACCTTCCCTGCAAGCCCAGGAGCTGGGTACAGAGTACTTCCTAGTTGAAGGAGGAGGAGAGAGGCCCAGAGTGCAACTACCTCACCTCTGTTCATGAGATCCTGGGATGGAACTCAGTGTGGGTCACAAAAACCATGAAGGCCGACTGGTCTCTTTCTGTAACACCCCAAGAGGGGACCGGCAGGGACACAGCCTCCCAAACCCACAACCCCAGCTCTGGCTGACACAGAGTCGCACAAACCTGTTGGTGAGGCTTAGCGCAGTGGACAAGGGTCCCCAGACATTCACATCAGACGACCAGAAGGCAAATCCCACCCCACCCCCCGCCCCACCTCTCAGCTGGGGCTTCCAGGAGTCTCGACCCACGGTCTTTGAGAAGCACCTTTGTCCTCTGGGCCAGGCGGAGGGGGCAGGAGGAAGAGGAGCTGCGGCCAGGCCGCTGGGCTGCCTTCTGCCAGCCTGTGGTGTGGGCCTCGGCATGCAAGGTGCTGGCCCACACCCCAGCCAGCAGGCAGGCAGGAAAGCGAGGGGTGCTGGCCCCTTCCTGCGAGGGCCACCCCCAGGACAGTGCCCAGCCTCAGAGAGAGAGGGCTAGGGGGATGGCCACGGCAGGAAGGTAAGCAGAGGGCTCTCGATAAAGGGACACAGCAAAAAAAGGTGAGGAAAGAGAGGGAGACGACAGAGACCAAGGGGAGCTGGTTCCCTGCCGGGCAAGCCACAGAAATCTGTCTCCTCTAAGCTCCACATTCCAGAACATCAGGACGCCCGTCCCAAGAAAGCTCTGAGAACAACTGGACTCCTCAGGGCGAAGGAAGCCGGTTCCGGTGTAGGCCTCGAAGAAGGAAGGGGCAGAAATAAACAGGAAAGGAGATGGGAGGATAACAAGGGCCAGAGGCTCAAAGCCCAGCGGGGCAGGGGAGGGAGAGACAATATCCCTTTCACATCCACAGGGCAGGTCCGGGCCCTCCTGCCAGGAAGTCCTCTGGCGGGACTTCTGTCCCAGGCAGACCGCTGGGCGCTGGGCGTGGGCTCCCAGCAGAGCGGAGGGCGAGCGCCGGGGTGACGGCACACGACCAAGCGGGGAACTGGCACAGACGGAAGAAAGCACAAGGAGGGGGCCGGAGGGGTCTTGAGGCGCTGCCTTCGCTAGCAACTAGCCACAACCTCCTAGACGACCAGGGACACGTTCGGAGCTGGGGCCACAGAGAGATAAGAATGCTGAACAAAACTGGCCACTGCGCTGCCACTCCACCTCCGTCCCCGGGCAAGCCTTCTGCTCGGTGGAAGGCAGGCTCAGCGGGCGACCAAGCTGCGCCCAGCGTCACGGGAGACCGCGTCGGCACCGCCAGCTCAGGGAACGAGAGGCTCCCGGGCCGGTGAGAAGAGGAACGCTATTTTTCACATACTCTGTGCGTCTGCCACCCCACACCGCCACCCACTCACCCACACGCACAATCCCACATTCCAGACTGGGGCTCCAGCCCACCACACGTCCATTTCACGCCCTTGGGGGCCTGGCAATTTGGAGCCTCACCCAGGCTGTTCCCGCCACAAGCCTGTAGGATCCGCCGGGCTCGTTTCTTAGCATCTTCCGGGAAGCTGGGGCTGTCCAGTAGGTTTGGGTAGGTGCAGAGCGCCATCACCTGGGGGAACAAGGTGCAGGCTGGGCTCCCAGCACCCCACTCCCAGAGCCCAGGAGGAGCACAACAGACACTGCGCAGGGGGCAGTAGGAAGATGACAACTTCAAGGGACAGTGCTGCAGCACACCTCTCCGCAGAAGGGGAGAAGCCGGGAGTCAGGACGCGCCATGACCTGGGCTTGGGGCCAAGCACGGGCTGCTGGGAGAGCGGCCAAGGAGTGGAGTGAGGCTCTATCAGCCCCCGGCCCCAGCGCGTCCACAAAGGACCGTGCACCGAGGCACAAGGACCAGGGGTCTCCTGGGCAGGGGGCCAGGGCTGAGTGCACAGGCGAAACCCAGGTGACAGGAACAGGGCTGCAGACCCCCCTGTACTCACAGCCTGTGCTCCTCTCTAGGCCCTGGGTCTCCCCCAAGGCCTGGGCCCCCTTTCCTTCCCAGCTGAAAACCGGGCCAGCTTCCTCATCTCTGTAACATAGAAAATCACCCTAACCTCACAAATTAACAGGATTAAGCAAGGAAATGTGTGCAAAAGTGCCAGTAAAACCCAGCTCACTGGGCAAGTGTAAGCTGGTGGCTTAGGAGCTGAGCCAGGAGTGCTGAGGGGTCGGGGCTCAGGGCTCTGACACCAGCCAGGGGACTTCAGCTGTGCCAGCTCTGGAGCTCGGCTTTTCTCCCCTGCCTGCCCCACTCCCAGGGGCACTTGTGCGATTACAGGGGTGTGCAAAGGCTGGCGGCAGCCGGCACCTGGAGGAGACGCCGGGCCTGCCATGGCCGGCAGTGGGGCTGGATGTGGGAGGCATCTGCCGGCCAGGAAAGGCTGAGGCCTGTTCCGAAGCCTCAGGCGCGTGTGGGGAACCTCTGCTGAGAGAGGCCACTTTCGGCCCCCGCCTCCAAAGCCCACACTTCCAGGACAGTCGGGGCCTCTGACCTCCCCACGCCCCCATGTCCCTGGCAGGGCTGCTCTGTTTGGCCTCATGTATTTCCTCATCCTGGGCCCAGGCTGGGACTCTGTGTCCAGGGCAGCTGGCCTGCTCTGAGGGGCAGGGGCAGTGGCTGCGGGAGGGGGCACGGGGCACACGCCCCACACCAGCGGCAACCGCGGCGCCCCTCCCTCGTGAGCTGCGTGAACTCCCTCAGGGGCTGTGGGCTGAGGCCCCCTGCCCTTCTCAGCCCTCTGGCCCAGAGAGCACGACAGGGAAAGAGAACAGGGGTGCGGAGTGCTCAGTGTCCCTGCCCACCCCAGCCTGGGAACCTTAACCACATTTTGGTCTAAAACAGGCTTCAGTCCTTCTCCCAGAAAAAGCTGTCCCACAGCAGGTCTCCTAGTCCCCCACTTCCACTCAGGCTGCCCTGAGGCTTCTCCTGCCCTGCCCGCCCCCCTGCAGCCCACCACTCCCCAGTTCTGGCCCATGCGGCACCTTTGTGGCTGGTGCTCACACGAAAACACTGACACTCGCCCCTCCTGGAGCCCTAGGGAGGGAGCTGGGTCACTCTGGAGGCCACCAGAGGAGCAGCTCACACTGGCTGCCAGCCCCCTGTGCTCTCATGCTGGCGGGGGCTGCGTCACCCAAGGCAGGCTCTGGTGGTCTCCACTGCTCCAAAGCGCCGCCGCCCCCGGGAAGCAGCAGAGTCAACACTCAAACCCAGGGCATCGCCCTGAGAAGCTGCCTCATGGCCACTGCCAAAACCATCTCCCAGCCCGGGGTCTCTGCCTCTACCCTGGGCTGTTGCCCTTCCAGCCAAGTCAGCTCTCAGGATACCAGAGCAGCCCCAAAATGGGTTTAGGAATTTCCAACAACCTTGGAAGGGGAGGAGGCCAAGGGAGAGAACCAGAGGGCATCAGGCTCCGCCCTGTGGGATCCTGGAGCCTGCTGTGTCCCGAGGGAGGGGGAAGGACAAGAGGATGACCCTACAAGCCCATGCCAGCCCCTCCCAGCGTCTGGCCCTTGGGGCCAGCTCACCTGTCGGAGGAAGGTGATGGGCTGCTGGCCCATGGCCTGGGCGTCCCCGATGTTGGCTCGGATGACCTCAGTGAACGGCTTTTTGATGCCCTGAGCAGAGAGAAGGCGACAGGTGGTTACTCAGAGACTTAGATTCCCGAGGCCAAGCAGTGTTGCCACAGGATATTAATAAGTGGCCCTATTTTGAGCCTTACCAAATGTCAGGCATGGTGCCGAGCCCTTGATGTGCCCGGTCCATTTAACCTTCACAACCACCCCATGAGGAAGAACTAGTATTAATCCCATTTTACAGATGAGGATTTTAAGGCTTCAAAAGGCTAAGAAACTTGCTCAAGGTTACATGATTGATAAAATATAAGTACTGGGATTGGAACCTAGGAAGCCAGAGCCAAGATCACCCTTCTTAACCACCATGCTCCACCACCTCCCACTTTCCGGAAAGGCTGCAAGAGCCTTCCTGGGCTGCCAGAGCATCCGGAGCAGCTGCAGGTCCACAGCCCGACCGTCACTGCGCAGCGGGGGCCAGTGTGGCGGGAGGGAGGCAGGAGTCAGCAGCAGAACATGCCGAGTGTCAGGGAGAGAGGGTCCTCGGCTGCCCTGCACCCCACCCCAGGCGCAGCTCTGCCTCGAGGCTTAAGTCAGTGACCAGGGACACCAAGGATGCCCCTGCCTCTGGAAGACACGGAGCAGCAGGGAAGGCACAGGGTTATTCTCTTGCAACTCTTGCTTTGCAGAATGAAGAACGTGGGTTGATTTTCACATTTTTAAAAAAAGCATTAAGGATGAAAAGATTGATTGAAGAGCAAAATTGAGGCTATTGCCTAAGCAATGCCTTTAGCACAGAAAAGAGATCAGAGACAGAGGAGCTCGGAGACCCTTGCAATGTCACCGAGGAGGGGACTGAAGGTCACCCCTGCTGCTGCAAGGGCAAAAATGTGGCCTGACAGAGAACCGTGGGCACCTGGAAACATGGGGATTCCACACAGCTCCCTGAAAAATCTAGAATTAGCCACTGGAATCAACAACAGGTTCAAGGACTCGCCGGGCGCTGAAGGATTACCTGAGACAAACAGCTGAGAGCGCCTGGCGCGTGCAGACATCCTCGTCTTACAGGCTGGCCGGGGACACGCCGTGCCGAGGCGGGAAGCCCTTGCCCAAAGGTACCCCAAACACAGACTTTAGAGCACAATTCTGTGGCTTTGACACTTGTTTTTTCTCCTTTTCGTGCAACGCAACGTGTGAGTAAAAGCAACCTTAGCCAACTTGACCTTTTTAAAATCGGTGATATACACCTTAAGTCAAAACCAGGGAGGCTGTAAAATCGGTGATATACACCTTAAGTCAAAACCAGGGTGGCTGAGGCAGGAGGATGCCCCGAACCCAGGAGTGCGAGACAACCTGGGCAACAGAGAGAGACTGTCTCTAAAAAACAAAACAAAAAAACCCAGCAGGCTTGAGAGACAAAAGTAGCTGCTAAACAAGTTTCTCTGACTCCTTTGCACCCCTAGGCCTGAAGGTGGGGTGTGCTGAGGGAGACGTCCCAGAAATGGCCTTGTCCTTCATGAACAGGGCTTAAAAGGCATGTTTCTGGAGGAAAAGGGGCCACTGAAATCCCTTGTGCCCCATCCACTGAGTTCTTCAGGGCTGGCCAATATGGAGGAAGACCCCCCAGGAGCAGCCACGGCACCGGGGGAGCTGAGGCGGGGACAGAGTGCCCAGCCCACCGGGGCAGGCTGGCGCGGAGGCCCGGAGAGACCCGGGCTGTGGGCGTGTGGCACGAGCCCCGATGCTGGGGTGGGGGTGCATGCAGCCACAGAGCCGCTGTGCGCCGAGGGCGGCCCGACCGGCCCCCTGGCACTGGCTGGGGCTCTGCCATGGGGCCCCTTCCAGCCCAGCTGAATCCCCACAGCCCCCAGGCCTAGCCAGCTGCACCCAGGTGATTTCTGTGGCGTGGGCACAGCCCATTCCCCAGCAGGGAGTAAATCTGTCACAGCTGCGGGCCCTGGGCCAGCCCAACACGGAAAGAAGCCAGCCTGGAACAGGGCCCTCGATGTTCCCCTCCCGTGCCCCCTCCCCGCTCTGCCCAACAAGTCAGGGCCTGCCCATGTGGGCCTGGGAACGCCAGGCACCTCCATTCTTGCGTCATGGCTCCCGCAGACTCCGGACACTTTGCTGTGATTGATGAGCCGGGGCGTAGGAAACTGGCTCCCTTCAAAGGGGACAGGAACCAGCCTGCCCAGCCGAGGGCCAGCGTACAGAGCAGACGGTTCTGAGCAGACTGCTTCTGGGCACTCACAGTCATGAGCTAGGAAAACGCTGTGTGTGTGTGTGTGTGTGCGCGCGCGCGCGCTCCACATGGGCTAGGAAACACCAAGGCGCACAGTCATGAGCTAGGAAAACGCAGTGTGTGTGTGTGTGTGTGTGTGTGTGTGTGTGTGTGTGTGTGTGCGCGCGCTCCACATGGGCTAGGAAACACCAAGGCGCACAGTCATGAGCTAGGAAAACGCAGTGTGTGTGTGTGTGTGTGTGTGTGTGTGTGTGTGCACGCGCGCGCTCCACATGGGCTAGGAAACACCAAGGCGCCGGGCAGACTCCACACAGTGATGCGCACAGTGACCTGCCCAGGCCTCACAGGCATACCCAGTGCTGACCTTGCCCCGGCCCAGCCCCCAGGGCCCTGCCCGGTCAGAGGGACTAACAAGCATGTAGCACCCTGGTTTCCTCTCATGGCATTCTAGAGCCCACCTGTCTAATCCACCTGCACGCATCCCACCCAGAGCTCCCTCTCTGTGCGGCACGGAGAGAAGATCCCACCCAGGGCAGGCTTCCTTCCCCCCACTTTGGCTCAGGTAAGAATCAGGGGATTAGGCCTCCAGGGCCTGGGGATGGCATATTTCAGAGGGTGTTAGCAGGGAGAAGGAAAAGAGACCTATCATTGTCCTTCCCAGTCCACAGACCCAGCATCACCACGAGGGTCAAAGGGCTGATGGGTGATTTTAACAGGCCTAAGGCACAGCAAAGGAAACCGTCAACAAAACGAAAGGGCAACCTACAGGACGGGACCACAGCCGGCCCTCCCTATCCACGGGTTCAGCATTCATGGATTCAAACAACCATAGATCAAAAATATTTGGAGGCCGGGCATGGTGGCTCATGCCTGTAATCCTAGCACTCTGGGAGGCCGAGGTCGGAGGACGGCTCAAGGTCAGGAGTTCAAGACCAGCCTGAGCAAGAGTGAGACCCCGTCTCTAAAAAAAAAAAAAATTGGAAAAAGAATTGTGTCTGTACTAAACCTGTACAGAATTTTTTCTTGCCATTATTCCCTAAATAATACAGTACAACACTTTCCATAGCATTTACGTTGTATTATATGTAATCTAGCGATGATTTACAGTGCACAGGAGGATGTGCATAGGTTATGCACAAAAACTACACCACTTTATATGAGACTTGAGCATCCTTGGATTTGAGAGAGGTCCTGGAACCAATCCACTCACAGATATGAAGGAACGATATTTGTAAACCACATATCTGATAAGGGATTCCTTATATCCAAATATCCAATACATCCAAATAACGAACTCATACGACTCAATAAAAAAAAAAATAGCCTGATTAAAAAATGAGCAAAGGACCTGAACAGACTTTCCAATGAAGACATATAAATGGCCAGCAGATATATGAAAAAGATACTCAACATCGCTAATGAAATGCAAATCAAAAACCACAATGAGATATCACTTCACACCTGTTAGAATGGATATTATCAAAAAGTTAAAACGTAAGAATTGGCAAGGGTGTGGGGAAAAGGGAACCTTTGCATGCTGTTGGTGGAATGTAAACTGGTAAAGCCATTATGGAAAACAGTATGGAGGTTCCTCAAAAAATTAAAAATAGAACTGCCAAACCATGCAGCAATCCCATTTCTGGGTATATGTCCAAAGGAAATGAAATCAGTTCTTGAAGGGGTATCTGCACTACCTTATTCACTGCAGCACGATTCACAGTAGCCAAGATATGAAATCAACCTAAATGTCTGTTGACAGATGAATGGATAAAGAAAATGTCAGGGAGTGCATACATGTGTGTTATATGTACACACACACACAAACACACACACACACTGCAGTATTATTTAGCCATAAAAAAGAAGGAAATCCTGCCATTTGCAACAATGTGGATGAACCTGGAGACATTGTGCTAAGTGAAATAAGCTAGACACAGAAAGACAAATACTGTATGATCTTACATGTGGAATCTAAAAAAGATGACTTCATGGAAGCAGAGGGTACAGGGTGGTTGCCAGGGGCTAAGGGTCGGGGAAAATGTTGGTCAAAGGATACAAACTTTCAGTTTTAAGATGAGTAAGTTCTGGGGATCTTACAGCATGGTGCAGCATGGTGACCATAGTTAGTATTATAGTTTTGTTATAGTATTATGGTTTACTTGAAAATTGCTAAGAGAGCAGATCTTAAGTATCTTCACCACACACACACAATATGGTAACTATATGTAGTGGAGAATGTTATTAATTTGACCATGGCAATCATTTCTACAGCCATATTACATACACAAAGTATACACATACCAAATCATCACATTGTATAACTTTTTTTTTTTTTGAGACAGAGTCTCACTCTGTTGCCCAGGCTAGAGTGCCGTGGCGTCATTGTAGCTCACAGCAACCTCAAACTCCTGGGCTCAAGTGATCCCCTTGCCTCAGCCTCCTAAATAACTGGAACTACAGGCGTGTGCCACAACACCTGGCTAATTTTTCTTTTTGTAGAGACAGGGATCTCACTCTTGCTGAGGCTGGTCTCGAACTCCTGAGCTCAAGCAATCCTCCCGCCTTGGCCTCCCAGAGTGTTAGGATTACAGGCGTGAGCCACCATGCCAGGCCTTTTTTTTTTTTTTGAGACAGTGTCTCACTCTATTGTGCAGGCTAGAGTGCAGTGGCGTCATCAGGCGTCATCATAACTCACTGCAGCCTCAAATTCCAGGGCTCAAGCAATTCTCCTGGCTTACCTCCTGAGTAGCTGGGATTACAGGAAAGTGCCACGCCTGGCAATACATACAATTTTTATTTCTCAATAAAGCTGGGGGAAAAAATAGGCACGGTGCAGTCTCCTCCTACAAGGGATATGGCTCTTGTCATTTCACGTGACGTGTGGGTGGGAAGGCTGGATAGGATGGCTACTCCCCAGAGAACCACCTTCTCATTCAACAAATATTTATTGATCACCCAGGCCCTGGTGACAGGAGTTAGCAACACAGATGTGGCCATCCCTCTTCAGAGCTCAGGCTGGTGAAGAGTAAGAAGTGGGCACAGGGAAGGAGCAGGGCATGGGAGAGAGGACGTGTCAGGCCCTAGGAGCATCATGTGAAAGGCCACGAGCCTCCTGACCCCACGAGGGCAATGAATGGGGCTGGAACAGGCAGGACGTCCTACAGAGAGCTCCAGAAAAGGCTCCAGAGATAAACCCCCACGAGACCCCACGGTCCCTGAAAACAGGTGCATTTCACAGCTGAGGAAACTGAGGCTTAGCACAAGGTCTGGTCCTGACACAGAAAGAAAAACCAAGCCAGAGAAAACTGGAGGTGCAGCTATACACACCCAGATTGGGAGATGCCACTGAAGCAGGAAGGCTGGCTGTAGGTAGGCTCCTCAACTCTGGGGGTCTTTGGGACAGTCAACTACAGAAGCCAAGATTTGCAGGGCAGAGCAGGGATGAAAACTGAACGAGCTCCAAACAGTATAATTCATGCCAGCAGGACTAAGGCCCAGGCAGGAAAGAGAAAAGCCCACTGAGCACCTTCCCAGATCCAGAGAGACTCAGGAGGTAAGAAAGGAAGATGGGCCTTCACACTTCTTTCTCCAAGCAACTCTCACTAGCTTGAGAACAAAGACTCTTGACAGTTCTAATTAGCTTCTAGCCTCAAAGCACTGTTACTAACATCTCAAACTAGTCTTTAGGAGAAATAAATTGGCCTCATTTTGCCAAGGTGTAAACCAAGGCATGTGTGCTCTGAATGCCTTGCCTGGGGCCCACAGCACACAAGGCAGAGCCCAGGACAGGAGCATGGTGATTTGGGCAGGGTGGGTGGGTGCAGAGTTACTCCCATTGGAAGACCACCCCACAAATTTTATTTTAAAGTTGCATCTACACTCTATAGAAAATGACCAGTGAGGTTTCACCACCCGCACTTGGCACATCCAGGGTTTCCAATCTCAGTTCTGCACTCTGTGTTTTTATCTGTGTTTGGATACAACACACACTAATGTTAACAGCAGTGATGTCTTCCCCTGTTTGTGAATGTTTTGCCCCAACTGCATGTTACCTTTACAACTGGAAGAAGTAAAGTCATTCCTCTGACTCCACTTGTGCCAATCCCCAATCCCTGCCCCCCAGTAAAGCAAGGGAAAAAGAAGTAGGTTAAGGAAGAACAGTCAGATCTGTTCAAAACTCCTTTTAATTGCAGTTTATTTTTAAGTGCTGTTCCCAGCATACACCAGGATCTGAAAAGCTAAGATAGGCTCTCCCCTTTGGAGCCGCTATCGGGGAGAAGCAGGGCCTCTGTGAGATCACATAGCTGGGGCTGGAGGAGAACGGCCCCTTTCACACCCCTTAGGCCACCTCCTCTCCTCCTTCAAGCTCTCCTGTCACAAAAGCAGTAAGAACGGGCAGTCAGCCCAGCAAGCCACCCCAAAGTCAAACACCAGAGCCATGTGTCCAGCCAAACAGCCCATGCTATTTGCAGAGCACCTGGTGAAATGACTCCATGGGCAGTATAAAGGCTGCCACTGGGGGTCATCTCAGATCCCCAAGGACATTTTCGAATGGACAAGAAGGTACAAAACTCAGGGCAGGGGGGACCCTGGGCTACCAAGCCACTTCCCTCCATTTATACACTAGGGAAACTGAGGCCCAGAGCAGATATGGGATTCACCCCAAGTCCCCCTGTTCACTACAAATCCCAGCCCAACTCATCTCTAACCTAATCCAACCCCTTATAACACCATTCTACTTTTTGACCACTATGGTTCAAGACACAGGTAGAAAACCGAAGCTGTGCAAAGTTAAGGCAAGCCAAAAATAAAAAAGAAATGACTGGGGCACTAAGGCTCTCTCAGAAGGCACATTGTTTAAGCTGGCAAAGTGAAGAGCGGCTGTCTCCCAAGGATGAAAGGTTTACATGAGGCTATGCTCGTTTGGCCGGGGCTGTATGTCCAGCACCTACAGCCAGGTAGCTGAGACTCACTAAAGTGGGAAGAGGATGAAAAGGGAGCTTGAATGAAAGCACCAGAGAACGTAGGTGGACAGAAAGAACTTCTCAACTAACTCAGGAGTAGGACACGGGGGTGTGGAGCATCTGTCTTGGAAATCAGAGATGCCTCCCGCCTAGTGACCAAGAAATTTGCCCACCTGCAATCATCAAGCTGCACCCCTGCTGGAAATCCTTCCTGGCTCCCCCACTTCCCACCAAAATGCACCATAAAAGCCTCAGCCTGGCACATGAGACTCCAGTCCACCTTTTCTGTCTCATTCACCTCCTACATCCCTCTGGCAGGCAGTGTTCTTCTAACAGCACCAGCCCCCTCCCAAAATGCCCAGAACTTCCCAACCTCCTGCCTTTGCTCACAGCACTGCTCCCACATGGAATGCTCTCACATTTTCTGCCTGCTAAAGCATCCCACCAATCCCTAAAGAATGGGGGGAGGGGGGTTCAGGCCCAGAGAACAATATGGCAGTCAGCTCCCTGAAAGCAAAGACAGTGCCCCTCTGTCCTCATCATCCTCACACTTTATGGAGCCCACAAGGGAGGTGTTATTTAGCAAAAGGTACAGGTAATTCCTGGAACCCCTGCCAGCCCTGGAACCAGAGAAATCAGCTGTAACGTGATAGACCAGGAACACTTTAATCCCTTTGTTTTGGCAGAGAGACTGCTGCCTCCAGGAGGGCCAGCTCCAGCCTGCTAGGCATTAACAAGAAGCAGAGCAGCAAAACCCTGTGCTCTCTGTCCCTGGCCCACCTCCGTGCCAGGGAGGCACAGCAATGGAGCCAGCCTTCCCCGGGCCAAGCTTTAAACTTAGCCCTGCAAGAAGTCCGCAGGAGACACTGGACTGACTTGTCCAGCTCACTGTTTTGAGTCAGCAGAACTGGGTGTCCCAACAAGGTCTCAGCAGGCCATGAGCTTAGCAAACGCCCGAAGTCCCCATGGGAAAGAGGGCCAAGTGTCATGGCTCCCCTGAGGCCTCCTCCAGTGCACTCGGGGAACACTACGGGATCCCTTCACCCCCGAGACACTGGGATTTGCTGCCTCTGAGAGCGAGGTCAGGAACGACCCCCCATTCCCATTCTGAGCCAGACTTATCTTGAGCAAGCAGCTGGGTGACTATTTTATCAGCTTCTACAGATCTCAGGAGTGTTTACTTTTTTAGAAAAGCCCTCTTGCCTCTCCTTTCCAAATTTCACCCAGGTTAGATCTCGGTTCCTACAGGGGCATCTCTTACGCCCACCCCAGCCACCCTGGTGGTGGGGAGGCAGAAATCACTCCCGGCTGTGTGGTCACTTCGCATCAAGCTATGAACTCAAGCCACACTCCCGGCCAGTGAGCCGGCCACCAAAGCGAGGAAAGTCCCAGGGGCACCTTACCAGGGCCCCAAAGGCCGACCCTCGACTCTCCACCTCGGTGACTGTCCTCGGAAAGACAAGGGGCCTAAAGGGAGGAATTCCGCCCACCCTCCTGCAGGCCCCACTCGTGTCACACTCAAGACTGGCAAAGACCCAAAAGGCCTCAGACAGACAGAGAGAAGCTTGGGGAACAAACCCAACTCTGCCAAGGTCCGCTCTCCCTCCCTCCCCTCCAGCCGCGCCTCCTCCGTTTTACTTTCTTCGAAGCACTTATTCACTGTCTGAAGCTCTCCTGTTTATTTGATTCACTTGTTCTCCTCCCTCCAGCAGATCTTGGTTCCACGAGGGTAGGACAGGCGCCAACGCGCCGGGCCCGGCAGCTCGGGCCGCTCAGCAACGGCGCATTCAACTCAACAAGTGAACCGCATTCGGGCCTTTGCGCCGGGCACTGCCGGGCGAGGGGAGGGGAGGGGAGGGCGCCCTCTCGTTTTAGCCCAGCTTGGCTGAACGAAGGAGCCGGCCCAGGGGGTGGAGGCCCGGCGGGAGGACCCGGCTGGGGACAGCCACCGTCCTTCCCTTCATCGGCCGCCCGAGCCTCCCGGGGCCCGCGCTCACCCGCTGCAGCTCCAGCTCGATCTCGCCGGCCTTGAGCACGATGGGTCCCCGCACCGCGTACTCCACCGCCTTCACCTGCGGGTTCATGGACTCGAGCGTGAGGATGCGCTCGCGCCGGCCGCGCTCGGGCCGCACCTTGCGCACGGCCGGGGCCTCGGCGGCCGCGCTGCTCCGGCTGCGGCCCCAGGGGCCCGGGGTCGGGGGGCGGCAGCCCCGCCGGACCAGCGCCGCCGCCCTCTGCATCGCGCCTGCGGAGGGAACCCTGGCACACAAAGAGAAAAAGGACAGACGCGTCGCTCACAGTCAGGGCGGGCACCCGTCCCCGCCACAAGCCCGGCCAAGGGCTCTTTCAGCGGGCGGTGCCAGCCTGGCTCCGGGGCTGGGCGCGCGTCCCCGGGACCGGGACCCTCCGGCGCCCGCGCCGCGCCCGGCGCCGCACGACCGGGCTTGGAACGGCCGCGCTCGAGCGCGCCACGCGCCCGCCGCCCCCCGCGCCCGGCCCGGCGCCCGCAGCCGCATCCCCGCGCCGCCCCGCGGCCCCCGCGCCGCGCGCTGCCTGCCGGGCCTTGCAGTCCTCCCGGCCGCTCGCAGCCGCCGCGGGCCGCGGGCCGGACTACAAGTCCCGCCGGGACCAGCGCGGGCCGCGCGGGGCGGGCGCTCGGCCGCGGCGGGGGGCGCCGAGCCGGGCGGGGCCGGGCCGGGGCTGCCCCTGCGCGGCGTCTGCGAATCGGGAGCCGCGCGCAGTCCGGCCCCGGAGGTGCGTCCCGCCTCCCTCCGCCCTCGCCTCCCAACACCTGCGGGGACACGGGCTTCGAGATGGTGCAGTCTTCGCCCCGAGTTTCATCATCGGGCCGGACGGTGCCAGCAGCCGCCAGACGGGGCCGGGAGGAAGTGGGGGCTCGAAGTCTGGGACGTGACTGTGCCACCCTGCCCCTTGTGAATGTGTTTCCTTGTCAGCAAGACGGGGATCCGTCCACAGCCTTGGTCTCAGGGCTGGTGTGAGAATAAAGGACCGTGTACTAGCGGGTCGGACTTTTCCTGACCCCTCCATCTGAAGCCCTCCCCCGCCTCCATCACTCCTGTTTTATTTCCTACCTAGCGTCTGAAATGATCTTCTGCAGACTTTTTACTGGCTTAGGGTCTACCTCCTCCCGTCAACCACGCGAGCTCCAGACGGGTAGCAGTGTCTTTCCTGTTTGTGGTGGTCACAGCACCTCTAATAGTCCCCGGCACATAGGTGCCCAGTAAACATTTGTTGAAGAATGAATGGTCAGCAGAAGGTAGCTATTATTTTTGGTGAAGGTATCTCCAGGCAGAAGACTTCCTGACTCACCCAGAGCAAGAGCAGGGCAAGGCTAGGAGGTGGTGTAGGACGGTGCGAAGAGTAGGAACAGAGAGACACCAAAATCTACAGAGAGGATGGGGAGAAGTCACTTCCCTCTCTCAGCCTCAGATCCTCCATGTGCAAAATAAATTGGATTAAATGGTCTCTAAGACCTCTTTCTGTTCATGGAAATTCCATGAGTCTACGTGTTTCAGACCAGAGCTCCTATACCCCAACCAACACACACATTCACAGTAGTTTGTGAAAGTTGGGGAAAGAAGCACTTAATAAACACCGCAGTGTAGGGAAAAGGTAGCAGGAAATCTGGTTTGAATTTACACAGTTGGGTGCAGACACTTAACTGCACATGTGATTTTAAGCACATCACTCAGCCTTTGTGAAGGCTGCTTCCCCCAAGTGCACAATGGGGTAACAGCTCCGACCTCGTGGGGCCCCGGAGAAGGCTCAATAACGTGACTTTGTAAAAGCCAAAGCTTGGAGCCTGATGCTGTGAGTCACTCTTGTTCATCCTTGTCAAGAGAATACCATATACTTTGATTAAATAAATTGATTGCCAATAAAAGAGGAAAAGGAGTGGGAGAACAACAGAAACCAAAGATATCCTGAGTATTCCTGTTAGTGAACTGGCTTGGCCCACTGAGGGCCCTGAAAAGTTATTTGAGCTTCTCATTTACTGGTCCCACCCCCAGCACCTGTGTCTACACCAGCTCCTTCCCTGCCTCTGTCTCAATAGCCAGGTATTCAGTCTCCGGGTAAAAGATTCTCCCACAGTAAGCTTAGCTCCTCCGATAACTCCACCGCCTTCAATGTCGTTATCACCTGCCCTGCCCAGTTGGGGAGACACAAAAACACATCTCTCTACCTCCAAAACATGCCTAACCTTGACCTGCATATGTTGTAAATGCAGTCCCTTGCTGTCCACCCATGGGTCAGTACACCGTGTTCTTCCTGTTATCTCCATCACTGATCGGTAGGGACAGAGGAACTGGGAGGGAGGGCTTAGAGAGGTGATCAAAAATCCATTTGCACAACTGGGAAAAACACGGAGCACACAGCTCACTTACGCAGGCTCCCATGCCATCATTGTAAAAAACAAAAACAGGTAGTTAGTGTTCCTAATATGTTCTCTGCCAACCTGTCTCTCTGAGATTGTATTCAAGAAAAGCTCCTTTGCTTTCTTGCGAACCGCATTTTACAATTTGCAAAGCACTTTCTGGCCCAGAAGTACAGGCAGTATTGTCCCCATTTTGCAGATGAGGCTCAGAGAAGCTAAGTGACTTGTTCAGGTCACACAGCTAAGTGGAGAGCAGGAATTGTAATTCCTAACCCAGTGCTACAGCCCACACAGACAGGGACCAGTCTCGTGTAGCTCTCTGGGTGTGGAAATTTGAGCTGCCTGTTGCAATGCACTGAGCCTTTGAAAAGTTTTTGGATAGTAACTGTGATAAGGATGGTGGTAATAGCATGAACTGTGCTTGTATTTTGCTCCCTATACCAGGTGGAGGTGGGTAGAAACTGGCTCCTAAATATTAAAGATAAAACCTGATATGGTTTGGATGTTTGGCCCTCCAAATCTTACGCTGAAATTTGATCCCCAGTGTCGAATGTGGGGCTTGGTGGGACGTGTTCGGGTCATGGGAATGAATCTCTCATAAATGGCTTGGTTCCCTCCTGAGGTGAGTTCTTGCTTTATTGTGTAAAAGAGTGTGGCACCACGTCCTCTCTTTGTTCCTTCTCTCACCATGTGACACGCCTGCTCCCCCTTCACCTTCCGCCTTGGTTAGAGGCTCCCTGCAGCCTCACCGGAAGCAGCAGACACTGGCATGATGCTTCTTGTACAGTCTGCAGAACCATGAGCCAAACAAACGTCTTTTCTTTATAAATTACCCAGTCCCAAGTCTTTTCTTTATAGCAATGCAAAACAGACTAAAACAAAACCTGATTGAAATGCTGGTGAATGCTCTTCCTATAAACTGGATAAGAGCTTGTCTACCCGCACAGCTGGGGGAGTCATATGTTTTCAAGATGTGATATCCATCTTCATTCCTTAATTCAACAAGTTTTTCTTGGGCACTGGGTTATGTTCCAGGACTATGAGGAGTCAAACACCTACCTGTGCAGAACATAGTTTCTTAGGGGAGGTGGACGTTAATTAGGTAATCAAACACATAAACATGTGATTACAAACTGATGGCTGCTGGGGAGAAGAAGGATGAAAATTTATGATCCAGCAGATGTCTGAGTGAAGGTTTCCTGAATGAAGTGGCCCATGAGCGGCCCCCAGCCCCAGCCCTTGGGAGGATGGGGACAGCAGTACTGGCCAGCGTGGAGCTGCCTGAGCTTGCAGGCGGCCCTAGTGAAGGAGCGTGCACTCGGTGGCCCGGGCAAGGCAGGGCGTGGGAGTCCAGCCATGCCCATTGTGCCAGGGCTTCCCAGCAAGTTGCCTGAGGTTTCTCGGCCTGCAGCAGTTTTTCTCTCTCTGCCCAGTCCTGCTTTCTCCTACTGCCTCTTGTAGAAGTTAATCCCTAGGATCCAGATTGCACCTCGCACCACACCTCCGTGTCAGTGGTGAGACGGACAGCTTTCCAGGCCAGCGACTGCTGAAGGCCTAGAGATCTGAGAAATTCCAAGAAGGCCAGAGTGATTGCAAGGCAAACAGTGAAGGATGACAGGGATGGAGGACACAGGTCAGAGAGGTGAGCAGTGTCAGGGCAGGCAGGCCAGGGCTTGTATGTAAGAATTCTGGTCTTAGGATGACTAAGAATGATTAGAAGCCTCTGGGAGGCTTAAAGTAGGGAAGTGATACGATCAGATTTATGTTTTAAATTTTGCCGCATGGAGGCTGGATTGGAGGAGGCTCTGGAGGGTGCAGGAGGATAAATGTGGCACCAGCCAGGTCCGATGTTGGCCTAGATGAGAGGGTGGGGGATGGGACGTGGACAGGCTCTTCCGCATCCCCAGCACCTAGTGTAAGACCTGGCACACAGGTTCTCAGTAATTGTTATTGAATGAATGAGGAAGTAGATTCTGCTAGGTCCATGTTCTCGAGGTATTTGCAGTCCAGCAGATGGGTGGAGTGTAGTAAGCGGGGTAAAGGCAGCCCCAAGAGTGCAGACCACCCAGTCCTTGGAGGCAGTGAGGCCGTTCCTAAACAACCGCAGAGCAGAACAGACAGTGAGGCCGTCTGCTGTGAAGAGCAGGTGGTAGTTGCGGAGCTGCAGTGGGGGCGGGCAGCTGCCCAGAACACCAAGTCATGCTGGGCCGGGTGCTTGGGTGACGCTTTCAAAGGTAACTCTTAGTCCCTTGCCCCCAAGGACACTTGGGAAGCCCAGTAGAAGTTAGTGGGCTCTCAATAATCACATGCCTTAGCTCATGGTCTAGGGGCAGTGATTCGAAAGTGGCCAAGGATCACCTGAGTGTTTGCTTAAAATACGGATTCCAGAGTCTTTTTTTTTTTTTTTTTTTTTTGAGACAGAGTCTCGCTCTGTTGCCCGGGCTAGAGTGAGTGCCATGGCATCAGCCTAGCTCACAGCAACCTCAAACTCCTGGGCTTAAGCGATCCTACTGCCTCAGCCTCCTGAGTAGCTGGGACTACAGGCATGCGCCACCATGCCTGGCTAATTTTTTCTATATATATTTTTAGTTGTCCAGATAATTTCTTTCTATTTTTAGTAGAGACGGGGGTCTTACTCTTGCTCAGGCTGGTCTTGAACTCCTGACCTCGAGCGATCCACCCACCTCGGCCTCCTAGAGTGCTAGGATTACAGGCATGAGCCCAGGATTCCAGAGTCTTGGCCCAGACTTTCTGGTTCTGAAATTCTAGGGATGGTTTGGCCCAGGAATTTTCCTTTAATTAGGATCCTGATATGCACTAAAGTTTGAGAAACACAGGTGCAGGACCCGGCTGGGCTTGTCACAGTGGGAAGAATCCAGATCAGGGAGGTCTGAATTCTGGTTCCAAATTTGTTATTAATCCCACGTGTGTGACCTTGAGCCAGGGCCCTCCCCCTTTTCAGCAGTTGCTTCGTTGTCTGCAGAACAGCCTGGACTTCCACCAGATTTCCTAGTTCCCTGCTCTTCTGAGACACTTGAAGACATTACAACCCCCTCCTCCAAACCGACGGATCCTCCTGGTCTCAGCGGCAGGCTCTACTCATCGAGCCTTGGTTTCCGCACCTGTCAGCGACAGTGACAACACTACCTGCCTCTGAAGGTTGCTGAGAGGATTAGAGATGGTATTTTTAAATTTTATTTTTCTTATGGATTTTTGGGTAAATTAGAAAGTCTGAAAACAGTTATTTTAGGAAAAACTCAAACCGTGTTTTTCCTCTGCTCTCACACCACCACAAGAATCAACACAAAAGACTTCTGTGACCAACTGTGGTTTTTTTCCCCTTCCAACAAGCAGCAGACAGCAGCTGGGTATCCTCCACTCCAACTCCAACATTATCTACCTGGAGATGGTGTCAGATCCCACGGGCCGAGCGCTCAGAACCCAAGATGCACCCCCTTCAGACACCAGTCGCAAGTCTGAGCCCCCTGGAACTTACAACCAACGGGCTACCCGTTGGGGTTTCCACAACCCTCCCTCTTTGGGTTCTGTTAATCCGCTGCAGTGGCTCATAGAACTCAGGGAAACACTTACGTTTGCTGGCTGATTAGAAAGGACACAGGCGAAGAGACGCGTAGGGCGAGGTGTGGGAAGGGCGCACAGCTTCCGTGCCCTCCCGGGTGCGCCACCCGCCAGGAGCCTCCTCGTGTGCAGCTACCCAGAAGTTCTCCAAACCCCATCGTTTTGGGTTCTTATGGAGGCTGCATTACATAGGCGTGATTGACAACCGTGTAGAAATGCGATTGGACAAAAAGCTCATGATCTAAACCCAGCAAGACCTGTCCTTTTAGACTCTTCCTGGCCTCTCTGTGCAGCATTCCTTCCTCGAAGGTGTGGGACAGGACCCTCTCAGGAATGAGGGTCTTTTGACCCACAATCAGATTAGAGTCCTGCCTTGGGCAGGTGGAAGGAGGGTGGGAGAAGATCGGAGAGAGAGAGATTCTGTTTCCTGAGGCTGCTCCCGAGGCCTGAAGTTTCCCAACATTACCGCAAAAGACAAGCGCTATAGGCCTTACTAGTCAGGAACCGGGGCTTAAGGTATTTGCAAAGTTTTAAGAAATAAAAAATTTTTTAAATAATAAAAATAAATTTAAGGCCGGGCGCGGTGGCTCACGCCTGTAATCCTAGCACTCTGGGAGGCCGAGGTGGGTGGATCGCTCGAGGTCAGGAGTTCGAGACCAGCCTGAGCGAGACCCTGTCTCTACTAAAAATAGAAAGAAATTATCTGGACAACTAAAAATATATATAGAAAAAATTAGCTGGGTGTGATGGCGCATGCCTGTAGTCCCAGCTACTCGGGAGGCTCAGGCAGTAGGATCGCTTGAGCCCAGGAGTCTGAGGTTGCTGTGAGCTAGGCTGATGCCACGGCACTCACTCTAGCCAGGGAAACAAAGCAACCCTCTGTCTCAAAAAAAAAAATAAATAAAATAAATAAATAAATAAATTTTGAAAAAATAAACAGAATTGCCACATGATCTAGTGATTTCATTTCTGGGTATATACACAAAAGAATTGAAAGCCAGGACTTAAAGACATTTGCACAGCAATGTTTATAGCAGCGTTATCACAGTAGTCAAAAGGTGGAAACAACCCAAACGTCCATTGGCAGATGAATGGATGAACAAAATGTGGCATATACATACAATGGAATATTAAACAGCCTTGCAAAAGGAACTTCCGACGCATGCTACAACATACATGAAACTTAAAGACATTTGTTAGGTGAAATGTCAGACACAAAAGAACAAATATTGTATGAATCCACTTATGTGAGGTAGTAGAGTAGGCAAATTCATAGAGACAGGAATTAGAGTAGAGGTTACCAAGGGTAGGGGAATGGGCAGCTGTTGCTTAATAAGTACCTAGTTTCAGTTTGGGACAATGAAACTGTTTTAGAGATGGATGGTGGTGATGGTTGCATAATAATGTGAATGTACTTAATGCCACTGAACTGTACACCCAAAAATGGTTAAAATGGTAAATTTTAGCTATATTTTACCACATTAAAAAAATGAACAGAGATTTCCTACATAATGCGAGATAATTTTAAAAGTGAGACAATGTAAATCTCAAGAATGTTTATGGCCTTGTTTCAGAGATGGCTACTGAGCCATTTCTGGGGGTGTTAGGAGGTATTTTCTGGGGACATCTCTCCATCTCTCTCTCTCCCCACCCATTTCCTCTCCCTTTCTGTCCCCCAGCCTCTCTTTTCTCATGTTTTTCTTTCTAAATGAGGGGCTCTTTTTTTTTTTTTTTTTTTTTTAGGCTCAAATTTCTAGGGGAAGGTTAAGGAAATTTCATTGAGGTCCCACCTGCTCTGAGTCTCTTGGAAGCAAATCATAGCGTCTGTACCAAGCAAATATTAGTTGAGGTGAGCTAACAGCCAGCATGCGTGTATCAGCAAGCATTCAATATGACGCACAAAGTGGGTTAAAGATAAACTTGTGATACTAAGCTAAGCTATACACAGGCAACTGGCATGTTAAACATTTATGTAACTTATGGAGATTGAAATTGAATAAAGACATTTTACAAAAGTGGTATTCACACTTCAGTATTGCATTAATGACATTCCAAGGCAGAGGTGGACATGTTTTGGTCTTAGCAGCCCACCCAGCGAAACGCAGGTGGGACTGGAGAATGAGGAGAGGGAAAGGTGAAGAGTGAAGGAGAAAGAGCAATTGTATAAGCTTTGTGAACAAATAAAGCCTTCAATGCAGAGTGTTTGTTTTTCCACATTCCTTGATTTCTGGCTTCCTGGTCTTGCAGGGATGTGAGGGCTCTTTACCTTTTCCTGGTGCACATGGAAGACATGTGGGAGTGATTTCAGAAGCAGCCCTAGAGGCTAAGACAGAGAGATCCTTAGCAGTAAACCCAGTGACTTCAGCTATTGAGTGCCCTAAAACACACACAAAATATTAAGCAATGGCTCAAATCAGTATTTCCAGTTGGTTTACTTGTGAAGTTTTCACAGATATTTTCATAAAGCCACAGATTCTTTTATCTAGCAAAGTTCACAAAATAGTTTCGGGACCTAGAAATTTAGGAGAAATAATAATTATGCAATACCATAAGCCCGTCTGTTTTGTAGATCTCTTTTATTGTTTTATTTTTTGAATTCTTGTTCTTATTCGTTCTTTAGACTCTGTTTTAAGAAAGGAAATCTGTTTTCTATTTTATGACTGACAAAACAGGCAAAAATATTTACCTAGAATATTAATCTATGATTTGTGTTTAGCACCAGGTACACCTGGCAAGAAGCTTTCTTTATTAACAATATTATGAATTCCTTATAGCTATAATATTTCTTGAACATTTTTAATGTGCAAAGTACTTTATCGCATCATCTTGTAGATACCTTAGAACAACCCTAGGACATACTTACTATTATTGTCTCCATTATACAGGTAGAAAAACTGATGGTCAGAAAGGTTGTGCCACTTGTGAAGATCACAGAGCTAAGTGTGGCAAAGCTAAGACTTGAACTTAGGACTCCATGGGTGAAGTGCTCAGTCCCACAAGACTGCCCCCACTTCAAACACATACAAAAGTGGGGCCACAGGTCACCCACACTTCTGCCCAGCCAACTAAACATTCCAGAGTTCCCATGACCACCGCTAGTTTCAGTAGTTCCCTAGAATGACTCACAGAACTCAAGAAGGTGCTATAGCCGTGGTTACAATTTTATTATAAAGGGTAAAACTCAAGGACAGCCAAATGGCAGACGTGTACAGAGCACAGCGTGGGACGGGGAGGGCACGGGGCTTCCGTGCCAGCGTCCGGGCACGCTGATGTGTGCACCGACCCTGAGTGAAGCTGCAACCACAGTCGCAGCAATGCTGGTTTCCCGTTTGTCTGTGTGTTTCCCTGTGTGTTTGCGTTAAGGTCTAGTGCGTCTCATTTCAAGGCAAAGGACTCCCCTTACCGTTTCCAGTAGGGCAGATCTAGTAATAATGGACTCCCTCAGGTTTCATTTATCTAGAAATGCCTTAATTTCTCCCTTGTTTTTGAAGGATATAAAATTCTCAGCTGCGGCCGGGTGCGGTGGCTCACGCCTGTAATCCTAGCTCTGGGAGGCCGAGGCGGGTGGATCGCTCGAGGTCAGGAGTTCGAGACCAGCCTGAGCAAGAGTGAGACCCCGTCTCTACTAAAAATAGAAAGAAATTATCTGGCCAACTAAAAAATATATATACAAAAAAAATTAGCCGGGCATGGTGGCTCATGCCTGTAGTCCCAGCTACTAGGGAGGCTGAGGCAGTAGGATCGCTTAAGCCCAGGAGTCTGAGGTTGCTGTGAGCTAGGCTGATGCCACGGCACTCACTCTAGCCCGGGCAACAAAATGACACTCTGTCTCAAAAAAAAAAAAAAAAAAAAAAAAATTCTCAGCTGACAGGTTTTTTCTTTCAGCATTTTAAATACAGTCATGTGCCACATAACGTTTCATTTAAGGACAGACCACATATACAATGGTGATGCCGTAAGATTATAATACTGTATTTTGACTGTATCTTTTCTATGATTAAATATGTTTAGATACACAAATACTTGCCATTGTGTTACAGTTGCCTACAGTATCCAGTACAACAACATGCTGTACCTGACCCAGCTGAGAATAGGCTATAGCATACATACCTACTGCATAGTATACAGTAGGTCACACCATAAATGTTTTCTATGTCTTTGTCTTTCAACAGTTCGATTATAATGTGTCTCGGTGCAAGTCTATTTGGATTTATCCTCCTTGGAGTTTATTGAGCTTCTTGAATTGATGTAATTATGTCTGTTCTCAAATCTGGGAAGTTTCCAGCTGTTATTTCTTGAAATAAGCTCTCTCCACCTTTATCTTCCTCATCTCTCTCTCTTTTTTTGAGGAGAAGGAAAGAGGAGTTTATTAATTTGCTGGCAGATGAGGAGGATGGGACTCCTGTCTAAAATGCCATCACCTTCCTAATTAAAGGGACCACATTCAGCTTCGGGCACTTGCTGTTCAACTACAGGTGATGATTCTGATCTCTGCCTAAGACAATCCTGTGACCTCCCCCAGGACCTCTGCTACTGGCAGTTAAGCCATCTCCTGTAGCATAAAGAACAAAGGACATCCCCTGGCCTGAGGGAAGGATGCAAGTTTTAGTTCTCCAAAAGGAGTGGGGTGTGTTTTAAAGAGACAGAAAATATTTTTGCCATGTTTTTCAGGCCATTCCTTCTGTTACATATTTCCCACTGTCAATATTATCCTCCCACATCTATGCGAGGAGGGGTGACTCCTCTATTACACTGTGACATTTATTCACAGGGTAGTGAGCCCTGTCCATGGCACTCTTTCTTGTTGGACCAGTTACATAGCACATAACAATATGATGCTTCAAGCCGCTGACCCTTAGATCACTGACCCTAAAGGTCACTGATCCCATGACCCTTAGGATCAGTGATGAACAAGGCAAGCATGGTCCCTGCCTTCCTAGTAGAATGGGGAAGAAATATTTAAAACACAGTAACGTGCTAAAGGAATTCAGAGAAAGGAAAGAGACTACTCTAGACTCTTGCTGGTCAGAGGTGCAGCCCATCAACCAGCAGCACCAGCGTCACTCTGAAGTCTGTTAAAAATGCATAATATTGAAAACACCCCACCAATAAAAATCTGTATTTTAATGAGATCCTTGGGTGACTCCTATTCATATTAATGTTTGAGAAGTGCTACTCTGGAAGTTTCCAGAGATGATGGGCATTGAGTTGTTTTTCAGGATTTTATGTAGACTTGGGAAAAGAAGAAGCATATTCCAGGTGGTGAAGGCCCCAAGGGAAGGTTCTGAGTTGGCAAGGGGGCATTTCTGGTCTCCAGGCCAGCAGTGATGATAACCAAGCAGTGTTGACTGCTTACTGTCAGACACTGTGCTAAGTGCGTTATCCAGGGACTCTCATATGATCCTCGTAATGCTGTTAGGGAGGTGCATTATTACTGTTCACCCATTTTATGGATAAGGAAACCGAGGTATGGTAGGGTTAAATAACTTGCTGAAGGGACTCACCGACAGAGCTGAGCAGACGGAATTGGAAACGCCTTCTTTAGCACTCCAAGTTGTCCACAAACACCTCCACCCACACATGAGAGCCCAAACCACAGCTTCCAGCTCTCTGCACTGAGCAAAAAGCCTGTCCCGAGGTTCTACACCTCAGCGCTCTCTGAATGGCCCATAATGTGTTTACTGATCCACTTAATGGAGTCCCCTAAGTCCTCTAGGCTCTGTTCACTTTTCTTCATTCTTGTTTCTTCTTGCTCTTCAAATTCAATAATTTCAAATGACCTGTTGTCAAGCTTGCTGATTCTCTTTTCTGCCTATTTGAGTCTACTGCTGAACCCCTCTGATGATTTTTTCAATTCAGTTCTTGTATTTTGCAGCTTCAGAATTTCTGTTTGGTTCTTTTTAAAAAAATAACCTCTTTCTCTTTTTTTTCTTTTTCTCTTTCTTTTTTTTTTTTTTTTTTTTTGAGACAGAGTCTCACTCTGTCACCCTGGTTTAGATTGCCGTGGTGTCATTGAAGCTCACTGTAACCTCCAACTTCTGGGCTCAAGTGATCCTCCTGCCTCAGCCTTCCAAGTATCTGGGACTACATTTGTGTGCCACAACGCCTGGCTCATTTTTTCTTTTTCTTTTTTTTTTTTTTTTGAGACAGAGTCTGGTTCTGTCACCCTGGCTAGAGTGCCATGGCATCAGCCTAGCTCACAGCAACCTCAAACTCCTGGGCTCAAGCAATCCTACTGCCTCAGCCTCCCGAGTAGCTGGGACTGCAGGCATGCGCCACCATGCCCGGCTAATTTTTTCTATGTATTTTTAGTTGTCTGGCTAATTTCTTTCTATTTTTTAGTAGAGACCGGGGTCTCGCTCTTGCTCAGGCTGGTCTCAAACTCCTGACCTCGAGCGATCCACCCGCCTCGGCCTCCCAGAGTGCTAGGATTACAGGCGTGAGCCACCATGCCTGGTCCTCTCTTTGTTGACACTCTCATTTTATTCATATATTGTTTTCCTGGTTTCCTTTAGTTCTTTGTCTTTTTTATCCTTTAAGTAGCTCTTTGAGCATATTTAAGACAGTTGTTTTAAAGTATTTGTCTAGTAATTTTGGTATTGGTGTTTCTTCAGAGATAGTTTCTGCAAATTTATTTTGGTGTTTTGGACGGGCCATATTTTAATGTTTCTTTGTATGTCTTGTGATCGTTTGTTGAAATCTTGGCATTTGGAAAAACATCCACCTCTCCGGATGTTTACAGACTGGCTTCGTGCGGCAGACCTTCATTAATTAGCCTGTTGCGAAGGCTTAAGGTTTTCTCAGGCCTTTTCTAGGCATGAGTCGTCCCTGCCCTGTGAGTATGCTCTCCCCCCAACTTCCGCACATACACAGTAGTTCAGTCAGTAATTTCGTATTCCTCCATCAGTAATCCCTTGTTCCAGGTATCTGCAGGTCTGTAGTTCCTTGTAGCTTTGATAAGCCGTGCCTCCTGCTTCCTGAAGCTTTTACTAGCCTGAGCGGTGTTGCATTTGGCCATCTGAGCTCCAAATTGACCTTTACAGGTTAGAACATTGAAAATTAGGCCCACTGTGCTCTCTTTGGTTAAAAAAAAGTGAACTAGAGACTAGGACACTGCTTCCTCTAGGCCACACTGTACCAAGCTAGGAGGAACAAGACTGAGTAAAAATGCTGTAAAACTTCCATTTTGAATGTGGCTTTTTCTTGAGTAGGCATTCACTTGGTTGCTGTAGATCTATGACTGATTTCCAGAGCTCTTATTAAGTTGCTTTGGCCAGTTTCTAGTTGTTTATTTAATGTTTCCATGGGGAAACAAGGGCCTGGAGCTTTCTAGTCTACCATCTTGCTGATATCACTCCAAACATCTTTTTAATCATGCGTGACCAACAGTGCATAAATTCTCTGTGGTCTCCATCAGGCTGGTAATAGGTGAAGTGGAATAAACCAGGGCCTGCCAAGGACACTGGTGTCCTTATCTCTCCCACGCTATGACAAGGCCAGAATGTCAGAGCCCAGAGGGCCCTGCAGTTATCCAGCCCTTCCCACTCTGTGAGGATAGGGACCAGTGGGGCTATTCCTGCGATTTGGCCCATCAGCCAGTTGAGATCTGAAATGAAATATTTCTCTTTCCCATTGCAGGAATAAAATCAGCTGTCCACATGGACACAGCTTTGCGGTTTGCCGTGTGCTTTCCCCTTAGCCCTCTTATTCCATGTGCCAATGCCGTTGAGAAGTGGGCGCCATCAATCTGTTGCACAGATAAGAAACCTGGGACTGGAGAGCTTAGAGTTTCTCTGGGAACACAAGTTATCTAGTGGCAGAGTCAGAACTTCCAAGTGGAAGACCGTGTCTGTGCCGTGATGGAATGGGCTGTCATTCTGCCCATGGCTGAAGTCACGTATTCAGTCATGTGGACAGAGGGCACACTGTCTCCTCCTGAACGTGACTGAGAGATGGATTGGGGAAGCCAGATCCCAGGGCAGGAAAGGAAGATGGCCCTTTCAGGACAGTTTCTGGTGGACGATACAGCAGCAATGCAGACAGGTCCCAGACAGATGAGGCCAGGAGCTGCTGGTCACAAGCTCCTTCCCTACGAGGGTAAAGAAAAGTGCCTGCTCGTGAGCTGAGAGCACAGTTTACAAGAATGAACTGAAAAGTCTTTCTGTACTTAGAAAACCAGTGTCTTGGTCTGCCAGCTGCAAGGCCTTGGCTCCAGCCCCTAGCTTTTCTTTCTTGCCTCAGACTTGGGTACCCAGCTCCCTGGACTAGAGAGTTGATTATATACGGTTTGGCCACAAATGGAGAACTCCCCTTTCGTGCTGCCTCAGCGTACAGATGTTCTCAGCTTTAGAAGAATTTGGGTAAACAGAATAGACCAAAATAACATATGTGAGAAAAAGGCAAATCTTACAAAGACTGGTAAGCTAGTAATCTTGTATTAGTCTAGGTATCTAGGACCTTGCCCCAGTCAGGGCCTCTCAGAGATCAAGAAATGCTTCAGCCAATTCCACTGGCTGAGGTTTACCGTGTAGGGAGAAGTCCAAAGGAGGGTATAACAAGTGTGGTCCTTTTTTTTTTTTTTTTTTTTTGAGACAGGGTCTCACTCTGTCGCCCTAGGCTGGAGTACAATGGTGTCATCACAGCTCACTGTAGCCTCAAACGATCCTCCTGTCTTAGCCTCCTGAGTAGCTAGTACTACAGGTGCCCAGCACTGTGCCCAGCTTATTTTACTTTATAAACTTTAATTTTTTTACTCCTTTTTTTTTTTTTTTTAGAGACAGGGTCTCCCTCTGTCACCTGGGCTGGAGCACAGTGGCATAATCGTAGCTCACTGAAGCCCTGAACTCCTGGGTTCAAGGGATCTTCCTGCCTCAGCCTCCTGAGTAGCTAGGACTACAGGTGTATGCCGTCGTGCCTGGGGCATGATGTAGTGATGGGGACTCACTGTGTTGTCCAGGCTGGTCTTGAACTCCTGGCCTCAAGAGATCCTCCTACTTCGGACTCCCAAAGTGCAGGTATTACAGGCATGAGCCACCGCACCCAGCCACATTTTTATTTATTTATATATTTAGTAAATTTTTCATGTGAAAAATTTCAAACTCATAGAAAAGTAGGATACTCGTATACCTACAATGTAGATTAAACTACTGTTAACATTTTTGCCATATTTGGTTCATCTCTATGTAATACAATTCATCAAATCAAATCGAAGATGCCATTGATTGTAAGACACTCCATTATTTTATGTAACAATAGAAAAAGAGAAAACATTGCTATTTAATTGCTAGATACCACTGACTTTTAAGATAACGTTCTAATTTCATGGATATTAAAACATTTTTTAAAGTGTATCTAAAGACTATGCATTGTATGATTACATTTATGTGAAGTTCTAGATCAGGTAAAACAACCTATGGTAAAAGACATCAGAACAAGTGTTCCCTGGGTATGGTGGGAGAGGGAACTGACTTGGGAAGAGGCAGGAGGAAATTTTCTGGGGAGAATATTCTTTTAATAGGCTAATGGTATTTGTCAAAACTCATTTAACTGTAACTATTAAAATCTATTCATAATTCATAATACTGTATTATACCTCAATTTAAAAATTAAAATACCAAAATATGACTTGGAATGAATATTTTTTTGCTAGAGCATTTTAAAGGAAATTATAGTAAATTCTTCAATATATTTCTCCAAAAATAAGAATACCATTATGTCACATCTGCACATTTAGTAATACTTCCATCACTTCTCGTCCATATTCAATTTTCCCAAAATGTAATTATTGTATATTTCATTTCATTATTGTTGTTTTTAAACTTTTTATGGTTAAATAAAACACAGATATGAAAAACTACACCAAACATACATATAGTGAATTATTCTAAGATGAACACCTTTGTAACTGCCACTTAGGGCAGGAGGTAGAAGTTTCCGGCTGCCTCAGAAGCTATCCACGTACGTCACCTCAATCACAACCATCCCTACCATAAAGTTACCACAATTCTGAGCAAGATTCCTGAGTTTTTGGATATTGATGACAGGTTGGGTTTTTTTATGGCCTCAGTCACAGTCAGATACATAATTTTGGCTCTTATTTTCTTTCCTTGAATATCTTAAATATGTTACTCTAATTTCTTTTGGTGTGAAAGATTGCTGTTGAGAGTCTAATAAAAAATCTCACTTTCCATTATAATTCCCTTGGCCATTTTGCCTAGATGCAAAAAGGACCAATTTTATTCTTTTCCTTTAAAGTTCAGAGATTTATTTGAATATGTCTTGGTGTTGGTCATTCTAGTTCAGTATTTACAGGTATAAAATGTGCCTTTTCAATATGTAGTTTCAAATCTGTACTTTGAGAAAGTTTTCTTGAATTACAGTTTTTGGCATTTGCCATTTTATTTCCTAGATTTGTTTTTCTTTTTCAGTTACTCTTATTATAACATGTTGGATCTTATTTGCATGGCTTCAATATTTGTGACATTCTCTCCTATACTTTTTGTTTTTCTTTTCTTTATTTTCAATTTTAAAAGTTTTCTTTTTTTTCATCTGTTTCTTATAAGGCAATAACTATAGTATTTATTCATTCTTGTTTTCCTTCTGATTTAGTTTCATCTCTGAAATAAATTTTTTACTTATTACCGATTTTTTTCCTGGGTTGTGTCATCTAATTGCTATATTTTTCCTAGTTCTGATATATGTATTTATGTTGTTCTTTGATATTTCATATCTTTTAAATTATCTTTTAGCTAGTGGAAATACTGGCTTATACTATTCATCTGTTTTGTGGAAGGGAGCTCGGTTGATTAGTTTTGAGAGTTCATGTTGCCTGGCCTGTTCCAACCTCTTCAAATCTTATCGGAGATGCCCTGTCCTCATTGTATGTTGAAGCAGCCAAACTCCTCCCACGTTAGCAGCCTTGCTCGATTTGGCCCACTATGCCTTCCCATGAGGACCTGTTTGCTGCCCCAACTCTATTTTTTCCCTGGGTTTTTTCTTGCATAAATGTGGATATCATGCATATCTTATAGTGGTGGTGAAGGTTGTCATCATGCTCTTATGTTTTATTTTATTTTTTTCCTTTTTAAAAAATTTTAATAGATTTAGGATATACAAGTTGAATTCTGTTACATGTGTATATTGTATAGTGGTTGAGTCCAGGCTTTTACTGTACCCATCACCTGAATAGTGTACATTGTATCCCACAGGAAATTCCTGATCCCTCACTTCCTCCAACCCTCTCCTTCTTTTGAGTCTCCAATGTCCATTATACCACTATGTGTGTCATAGTGGTATATGCCACTTGTGTAGCCATAGTTTAGCTCCCACTTATAAGTGACAGCATGTGGCATTTATTTTTTCTATTCCTGAGTTACTTCACTTAGATAATGACCTTCAGTTCCACTCAAGTTGCTGCAAAAGACATTATTCCTTCTCATTGCTAAGTAGTACTCCATGGTATATATACACCACATTTTCTTTATCTACTCATTGGTTAATTCCATATCTTTGCAATTGTGAATTGTGCTGAGATAAACGTACAAGTGCAGGTATCTTTTTGATATAATGATTTCTTTTCCTTTAAGTAGATACACAGTAGTGAGATTACAGGATCAAATGGTAGATCTACTTCTTTCAGAAATCTCCATAAAGGTTGTATTAATTTACATTCCCACAGTGTATAAGTGTCCACTTTTCACCTCATCTATTGGTTTTTGACTTTTTAATAATGACCATTCTAATTGTCGTAAGATGATATATCATTGTGGTTTTAATTTGCATTTCTCTGATGATTAGTGATGCTGAGCATTTTTTCATATGTTTTTTGGCTATTTGTATATTTTCTTTTGAAAATGCTTGTTCATGTCATTTGCCCACTTTTCAATGAGGTCATTTGTTTTTTTTTTATCTGCTGAGTTGGTTGAGTTCCTTGTAGATTCTGAATATTAGTCCTTTGTCAGACATAGTTTGTGAGCACTTTCTCCCATTCTGTAGATTGTCTCTTTACTTTTTTGATTATTTATTTTGATGTGCATAAACTTTTTAGTTTAATTAAGTCCCATTTATCTATTTTTGTTTTTGTTGCATTTGCTTTTGGATCTTAGTCATAAATTCTTTCCCTAGGTCGATGTTCAGGAAAGTTTTTACTAGGTTTTATTCCAAGATTTTTTTGGTTTCAGGTCTTTCATTTAGGTCTTTAATACATCTAAGTTAATTTTTGTATATGATGAGAGGTAGGGATCCAGGTTCATTCTTTTGCATATGGCTATCCAGGTTTCCCATCACCTTTTATTGAAAAGGGTGTCCTTTCCCCAGAGTGTGTTTTTGTCTGCCTTGTGAAGATCAGTTGGTTACAGATATATGATTTTATTTCTGAGTTCTCTATTCTGTTCCACTGATTTATGTGTCTGCTTTTATACTGTATTGGCTACCATAGCCTTATAGTATAATTTGAAGTCAGGTAATGGGATGCCTCCAGTTTTTATTTATTTTATTTTATTTTATTTTAGACAGAGTCTCACTCTGTTGCCCGGGCTAGAGTGCCGTGGTGTCAGCCTAGCTCACAGCAACCTCAAACTCCTGGGCTCAATCTCCTCCTGCCTCAGCCTCCCAAGTGCCCTCTTGGGCATGTCCCACCATGCCCGGCTAATTTTTTCTATGTATTTTTAGTTGTCTGGCTAATTTTTTTCTATTTTTTAGTAGAGACGGGGATCTCACTCTTGCTCAGGCTGGTCTTGAACTCCTGACCTTGAGTGATCCTCCCGCCTTGGCCTCCCAGAGTGCTAGGATTACAGATATGAGCCACTGCACCTGGCCAGTTTGCTACTATTTTTATGAGGATTACTGTGTCTATGTTCATCAGAGAAATTGCTCTGTAACAATTTTGTTACATCCTTTCCTGGCTTTGGTATCAGGGTGATGCTGGCTTCATAGAATGAATTAGGGAGGATTCCCTCCTTCTCAGTCTTTTGGAACATTTTCAGTAGGACTAGCATCAGTTTTTCTTTGTACATCTGGTAGAATTAGGCTGTGAATTCAGGTTAATATTGACTTATGAGGCTATGTTCCTGTTGTATTGATAATTGATTTCTAGTTGTTTTATAATTTTTTTCTTTCTTTTTTTGGTCTTTTTGTCTGGTCTTCAGCTTTTTTGTGTGTGAGATTTTTTTTATTACTGATTGAATCTCATCACTCGTTATTGGTCTATTAGGAGATCTATTTCTTTCTGGTTTAATCTCAGGAGGTTGTATGTTTGTAGGAATTCATCCACCTCCTCTAGGATTTGTAATTGGTGAGCATATAGTTGTTCATCATAGTCTCTGATGATCTCTTATATTTCTGTGGTATCAGTTGAAATGTCTCTTTTTCATTTCTGATTTTGTTTATTTGAATCTTCTCTCTTCTTTGTTAGTCTAGCTAGTGGTTTATCAACGTGTTTATCTTTTTGAAGAAACAACATTTTGTCATTGTTTCTTTGTATTGTTTTTTTGTTTGGGGGGGTCTCTATTTCATTTAGTTCTGCTCTCATCTTTGTTATAGCTTTTCCTCTGCTAACTTTGGATTTGGTTTATTCTTATTTTTCTAGTTCCTTGAGGTGTGATATTAGAGTGTTAATTTGTGATCTTTCTACTTTTTTGATGCAGGCATAATGCTATAAACTTCCCTCTCAGCACTGCTTTTATTGTATCCCACAGGTTTTTGTATGCTGTGTTTCATTTTCATTCATTTCAAAAATTTTGTAAATTTCTGTCTTTATTTCTTTGTTGACTCAGTGACTGTTCAGGAGCATGTTGTTTAATTTCTATGTGTTTATGTAGTTTTTAAAGTTCCTCTTCATATTGATTTTTAGCTTTGTTGCATTATGGTCTGAGAAGACAATTGATATAATTTCAATTATTTTTAATTTGTTAAAATTTGTTTTGTGGCCTAAATATGTAGTCTATCTTGCAGAATGTTCCATGTGCTGGTAAAAAGAATGTATATTCTGTAGTTGTTGGGTGGAATGTTTTGTAAATGTCTGTTAAATCCCTTTGTTCTAAGGTTCAATTTAAGTCCAATGTTTCTTGTTGATTTTCTGTCTCAATGATTTATCTAGTGCTATAAGTGGGGTGTTGAAATCTCTCATTATTATTGCATTGCTGTCTATCTCTTTCTTTAGGTCTAGTAATATTTGTTTTGTGAATCTGGATGCTCCAATTTTGGGTGCATATATATTTAGAATTATTATATCCTCTTGCTGAATTGATCCCTTTATCATCATATAATGACCTTCTTTTGTCTTTTTGTTTCTTTTTACTGTTTTTGATTTAAAGTCTGTTGTATTTGATATAAGTATAGCTACTCCTGTTCACTTTTTGTTTCCATTTGTGTGGAATATCTTTTTTCATCCCTTTACTTTCAGTCTATATGTGTATTTATGGATAAGATGAGTTTCTTATAAGCAGCATATAGTTGGATCATTTTTCATTTACATTCAAGGTCTGTATTGATTTACGAGGCTTTGTTCTTGTCATATGGTTAATTGATTTCTAGTTGTTTTATAAAATCTTTGTTCTCTTTTTTTTCCTGTCTTGTAGTCTTTGTGGTTTGCAGGACTTGTGACATGTTGCCATTTAATTCCTTTCTCGTCTTCCTTTTCGTGATTGTTTTATTGGATCTTTGAGTTATATATATATATATTTAGACAGGGTCTCGCTCTGTTCTGGGGCTGGAGTGCAGTGGTGTGATCATAGCTAACTGCAGCCTTGAACTCCTAGCCTCAAGCAATCCTCCTGCCTTGGCCTCCCAAAGTGCCAGGATTATAGGCATGAGGCACCATGCCTGGCCTGAGTTTTATGTTAATATTTTTGCATGTTTTCATGATGAATATTGACTTTTTATTTCTATGTTTAAGACATCTTTGAAAATTTCTTTTTTTTATTTTTATTTTTATTTATTTATTTTTTTGAGACAGAGTCTCACTCTGTTGCCCGGGCTAGAGTGAGTGCCATGGCGTCAGCCTAGCTCACAGCAACCTCAAACTCCTGGGCTCAAGCAATCCTCCTGCCTCAGCCTCCTGAGTAGCTGGGATTACAGGCATGTGCCACCATGCCTGGCTAATTTTTTCTATATATATTTTTATCTGTCCATATAATTTCTTTGTATTTTTAGTAGAGATGGGGTCTCGCTCTTGCTCAGGCTGGTCTCGAACTCCTGAGCTCAAATGATCCACCCACCTCGGCCTCCCAGAGTGCTAGGATTACAGGCGTGAGCCACTGCATCTGGCCTGAACATTTCTTGTAGGGGCAATATAGTAGTGATGAATTCTCTCAGTGTTTGCTTGTCTGGGATACACTTTAGTTATCCTTCATTTATGAAGCTTATTCTGGCAGAACATAAAATTCTTGGCTGACTTTTTTTTTCTTTTGGCACTTTGAAAATGCCATCCCATTCTCTTCATGACAATAAGGTTTCTGTTGAGATGTCCACTGTTAGTTTGATGGGGTTTTCTTTGTAGGTGACTAGATACCTTTCTCTTGCTAATTTTAAAGTTATTGGAGCAGCGGGAGAGAGCGAGGTGAAAAAATAAAAATAAAAAATAAAAAAAAGATAAAGTTATTTTTTTCACTTTGACATTAGTCCTTCTGATTATATTTTTTATTTTTATTTTTTAGTCATTCTGATTATAATATGCCATGGTGAAGTCTTTTTTGCAATGTATTTGCCCGGGGGTTGTTGGGCCTCCTGTATCTGAATGTCTAACTCTCTTGGTAGCCCTGGGACAGTTTCATCAATTATTTCCTTAAATAGGTTTTCTAAGCTTTTTAAATATCTCTTCCCCCTTGGGAATACCAATAATTCATTTGTTTGCTTGCTGTATGTAGTCCCAGAAGTCTTGAAGGCTTTGGTCATTCTTTTTTATTCTTTTTTCCTTATTCTTGTCTGATTTAATTATTTCAAAAGACCTGTCTTCAAGTTCTGGATTCTTCATTCTGTTTGGTCTAGTCTATTCTTGAAGCTTTTGAATGTATTTTGTATTTTCTTCAATGAATTTTTCAGCTCCAGAATTTCTGTTTGGTTTTTTTTAAAAAGATATCTATCTCCTTGGTAAATTTCACATTCATATTCTGAACTGATTTTCTGATTTCTTTGTATTGGTTTTCAGATTTCTCTTGGATCTCATTAAGCTTCTTTAGAATGAATATTTGGAATTATTTATCTGGCATTATGAGCAATTCTTTTTGACTGGGAATCATTGCTAGACAATTGTGGTCCTTTGGTGGTGTCAGATTTCCTCGCTTTTTCAGGTTGTTCCTGCCCCTCTCTAGCTGGGTCAGGGTGGCAGCTGCATCATTCCAAACTTAGCCTGAGGACAGGATGCAGCTCAGTGTTAAATTCTCAAACTGGAGCCTTGGGTCTGCAACCAGAAAGGCTGGGGCCCCACCCAGGCAAGGAGTGTGGGCAAGAAACCGTGGAAAATGCTGTCTGCTCAAGTCTCAGTCTCAACAGCAGCTTTCAGCAGGGGTTCATGGGAGTACCTGGGGTCCTCTATCCCTTCTCAGGGCCACACAGTGGCTGCAGGCACACCACGAGTTCCCTGGTATCTAGACTCTCAGAATAGCATCCAGCTCAAGCTGCTTTAAGCTTGGACGCCTGTGTCCATTGATATCTGTGCACGAGAGGTAGCAGCTGCTTCTTCCGATTTGTTGTAATTGCTTTTGATGGGGAGAATTTTCTCCTGAAGATGTATATATGTTGTCAGTTGAGTAGGACACTTTGGCTTTGATTTTAGGTTCCTTCAGTCGTGTGATTTTTGTGTGATATCTTAGGCAGTACAAAGGGTTTGTGGTATCTATGATTTCCTTGGTGGCTTAGCATACAGTTATTACTTGAGGCTGTGGTGGAGTTTTGCTGTGGTTTTGAATGCTAGCCAAGCCCGTCTTCAGACCCCAGTAGTGGCAGCAGTGGGATGAGTGTGCCTAACTTAGGCCCCAAAGCAGCTTACACGGCAGTGGTATTGGTGTGTCCTGGGGGTTGCTTGCTGAGAAGCCCAAGCACGCAGAGGGCTGGGCTTTCAGGAACCCAGCAACAGACAGGGCAGGCTGGTCCCCAGTCACACAGCTGCCTGTAACAAAGGAATGGGTATTGTCCCAAGTGTGCTTAGTCTCCTCTGTCCTTTCCCAGCTGGGTGGTGGCTATAGCCATGTCACCTTGAACTCAGCCCAAGGGTGAGGTGTGGCACATCATCACACTCTCAAGATGGTGCCAGTATGGGCTTATAATCAAAGAGGGAAGGGCCCCATTCAGGTGAGCAGCATGGGCAAGCAACTGTGGGGAGTGTGCTCCGCTTGGATCTCAGTCTCACATCAGCCTGTAGCAGGGAGGTTGGAATTGTCCTAGGTGTGTTTGAGAGTTTGGGCTCCCCTGTTTCTCCTCAGCAGGGGGCAGCTGCAGGTGCCTTAGCCCGAACTCAGCCCAAGGACAGGGTGTGGGCCGGCTTTATTAGCACCACACTGAGCTAATCAGCTGCTAGCTGCCAAGCTTTAAATTTCCAAAGTGGCACCTTGGGCCTGTGACCAGAGAGGGCCCTTCTCAGGTAGGATCTGTTGGCAGGAAACCGTGGGTAGTGCGGTTCACTCAAGACTCAGCCTCACAGCAGCTGCCGCAGGATGGTGGGTATGGTCCTAGATGAGTGTTGGAAATCCTGGTTTCCCTGCCCCTCTCGAGCTGGGTGGGGGCTGTAGCTAATTATTCCAAACTCAGCCTGAGGACAGGATGCAGCTCAGCATTAAGTTCTCAAACTGGAGCCTTGGGTCTGCGACCGGAAAGGCTGGGGCCCCACCCAGGCAAGCAGTGTGGACAAGAAACTGTGGAAAATGCTGTCTGCTCACGTCTCAGTCTCAATAGCAGCCTGCAGCAGGGCAGTGGGGACCCTCCCAGGGGTGCCTGGGGCACCTGGAGTCCTCTGTCCCTCCTCAGAGCCACATGGTGGCTGCAGGCACACCGTGAGTTCCCCGGTATCTAGGCTCTCACAGTGGCATCCAGCTCAAGCTGCCTCTAGGCTTGGATGCCTGTGAGGTGCTGTGTGGGTTCCCTTTCTGCAGCTGTGTCTCTGTGCAGTCTCTGAGCAGCTCCCATGTTAGGACCGAGACCTGTGTGGGGCAGGGTCTTCTCCTGCAGCCAAGATCACGAAAGCTCTCCTCTGCGAGGGGGGCCCTTGGGACGTCTCTCTTACTGTCTGCCCATGTCCAGGAGCTTCTCCGAGCTTTTAGCCAGTCCCCAGCCAGGCAAGTTACCCTGAATCCCCTCCTTACCCACTTCTGGTGCTTCCTGTCACTTCCCTGGTGAGTCCCAGCATTCTCTCCTAGACGACCGGTTTGAAATGTGAGAATCTGCTTACTATCCTCTTCCTCTCTGTGGAGGAAGCACTGCACTACCTGTGTCTAGTTGGCCATCTTGATTCTCTCCCTGCTCTTATATTCTGTAGTCCATGAGGATACTTTGTCATCTGGCTTTGCTGAAGATGTTGTCCATAGGTTCTTGTTTTACTATCTAGCTGCTCTGCCTTTTTTATTTTTTTTTTTTGCCAGAGGATTCAGAGAGATGAATAAACTAGACCACTGACGTGACTCTCCAGAATTGTGGAGGGAAGAAGAATCTGAAGAGGCCGGGCGCGGTGGCTCACGCCTGTAATCCTAGCACTCTGGGAGGCCGAGGCAGGAGGATCGCTTGAGGTCAGGAATTCGAGACCAGCCTCAGCAAGAGTGAGACACCCCCGTCTCCACTAAAAATAGAGATAATTAGCCAGGCGTGGTGGTGGTGAGCGCCTGTAGTCCCAGCTACTCTGGAGGCTGAGGCAGGAGGATCGCTTGAGCCCAGGAGTCTGAGGTTGCTGTGAGCTAGGCTGACGCCACAGCACTCACTCTAGCCCGGGCAACAGAGCGAGACTCTGTCTCAAAAAAAAAAAAAAAAATCAGGAGAGCTCAGGAAACAAATTCTCACATTTGCTCCCACAGCCGGGCCAGGACCGTGTGTGCCTGAACCACACTGAGACGTGAATGGGAGTGGTGGCTCCAGAAGGCAAACTATCTTATTCTCGAACTTTACACCGAAAGAAGGCAAAAGACAAGAGATGTTCACTACAGTGTTTCATATAAGGTATCTTTTGAGGGGTTCCACTCACTATTTTATAAAAAGTATAAAAACAGTTATATAAGATAGTATAATTATATGACTTTTCCTTTAACTCTAACTTTTTAAAGTTAATTTTTAATTATATGTATAATTTACAAATACAGGCCTTTATAAGAGATTAACACATAGATGAAGCTGAAGTTCCCTTGTCCTCTGGCTATTTTTGTTTGTTTGTTGCTTTGGGTTTTTTTTCTCTTGGGGCAACTGTTAGAGCCAATGTTTATTGTCAAGCTGACAGAGGATAATATATCAGGACTTTATTTATGGCTATTTTTTTTTTTGATGCCTGGCTGACTTTGCCCCACCTTCAGCTGACTCTGGGGCATGACCCTGTCCCCTGCTGAGATAGCATTTAAAGTTATTTTAAGGCTGGTTGCAGTGGTTCATGCCTGTAATCCTAGCACTCTGGGAGGCCAAGGTGGGAGGATCGCTCGAGGTCAGGAGTTCGAGACCAGCCTGAGCAAGAGCGAGACCCCCGTCTCTACTAAAAATAGAAAGAAATGATCTGGACAGCTAAAAATATATATAGAAAAAATTAGCCGGGCATGGTGGCGCATGCCTGTAGTCCCAGCTACTTGGGAGGCTGAGGCAGGAGGATTGCTTGAGCCCAGGAGTTTGAGGTTGCTGTGAGCTAGGCTGAGGCCATGGCACTCTAGCCCGGGCAACAGAGCCAGACTCTGTTTCAAAAAATAAATAAATAAATAAATAAATAAGTAATAAAGTCATTTTAACATTAATCATAATTAAATATAATTATGAAAATGATCCATTAATAGCAGTTTTGATGGATTATCTGTGTTGTCGCTGTCCTCCATTTGTACAAAAATATCCAACTGGAGAGTGGCTGGGAACTTTAGGAACATGTCCTGGCTCTGTCTCTGTTCTTCAGCACGATGAGGGCCTTGAGTCACGGTCTCGTCTCCGATCAGCAAGCTGACTGTTCCACCATAGCGTTGGTAACTAATGGGCTTTTTGCCTCAGTTTTCACGAGGCTTATTGAGATTATTTTGATTAGGATGCATTATGGTTCAAGTGGCAGAAAATCCTACGTATACTGGTTTTAAAAAAGGTATGTATTAGTTTATGGAACCAAACCCTGTGGAGGTATTTGACATTTCAGGAATGGCTGGATTCAGGGCTCAAATTAGTGCCCTTCCCAACCCTGGGGGCCTGTTTAATTTGTGTGGCATGAGCCCAACACTGTGTACTCTTGGTGATGCCCCCTGGAGTCGTGTGCCATGGCCCCCTGGTGCACAGCCTGGGTCCCTCTCTTCGTTCTGCTTTCTCTGTATGTTGACTCCTCAGTAGCGCCCCTCATAGTAGCAGAAGTGATGTAGCAGATTCTTGCTGACTTACTCTTGTCACCAAAGCCAGGAGAGCACAGAAAACTTCTTCCAGAAGCCTCACAAAAAGTCTTATCTTGACACACTGGCTCTTATTGGGTCACAGCCCCAGGCTGAGTCCTGTCTTGACCACTGAGGTCAGGGGAAGGCTAATGAGTGGCTCATATGTGGTCAAGGGCTCCACTGCTGTCCTTATCAGTGGAGAAAGCAGCTTATTCAGAACCTCTTGAACGGAGAGGAGGGGGATCCGTCCTGGCCGCAGGGAAAGGATATGACCTGGGAAGCTCAGCAGGCACCAGGGGCACTGCCTTCTAAGAGGCAGCGTATCACAGAGCTTGAGAGTGTGGACTATGGAGCCAAACCACCTTGGTTCTCATATTGGCTTTACCACTTAAGGGCTTATGACCTTGGTTATGTTATCAAATCTCTCTGTGCCTCAGTTTCCTCACCTGTACAATGGGGCATAATACCCTCCCGCTCATAAAATTGTTGTGACATAAATTGGATTTAATATGCACAAGACACTTAGAACATTGACTGGCATGGGGCAAGGTCTAGATAAGCCTTTGCTGTTGTTGAGAGTTAGTGACCCTGAGGAGAGAGTAGAGGACACTCTTAATACAGCAAGTGTTCAGCACAGGGCAGCTTCCTTTGGCCTAAGGCTGTGATACAGTGACTTGATGTGACCCTTCATCAGTTTATCCTTCTTAGTCTGGAATGAGCAGCTTTGGGTCCTGCTGTTGGTGTTCTGGGGTGTGGGATGCCTTGAGGCTTGTCTGGGGTGAGGGCATAGCTGTCAAATGCCATTAAGGACAATTCATGGCCAGGCGTGGTGGCTCACGCCTGTAATCCTAGCACTCTGGGAGGCAGAGGCGGGTGGATCATTTGAGCTCAGGAGTTCGAGACCAGCCTGAGCAAGAGTGAGACCCCGTCTCTACTAAAAATAGAAAGAAATCAGCTGGACAACTAAAATATATAGAAAAAATTAGCTGGGCATGGTGGCGCATGCCTGTAGTCCCAGCTACTCGGGAGGCTGAGGCAGGAGGATCGCTTAAGCCCAGGAGTCTGAGGTTGCTGTGAGCTAGGCTGACACCGTGGCACTCCTCTAGCCCGGGCAACACAGCAAGACTCTGTCTCAGAAAAAAAAAAAAAAAAAAGGACAATTCACTGTGAGGTTTGATTCACAAACATTGTTCTAGAACTTTAGACTCTGATTCACGATTTCGCCGCCAGCGACTTCTTCCTAGACCATTTATAGCTCCCCTCGCCATTGACACAGCTGTGCCAGGAACGACTCCTGTTGCAGCTGCGGGGGGTGGTGAGTGGGGGCCTGCGATCCAGCTTTCTCTGCAATGAAGTGCAAATTGTCCTTTTGAAGAGGGCTTTCTTCATAAATCCCAGGCCTCCAACATGCAATTAAGAGAAGCCTGAAAAGCGAAAGCGGCTTGTGTGTTCCAGGTCTTCTTTCCAAAGCCTGCGTGTCGGACTCCGCGCCTGCCTCCGCCCGGCCCCGTCTCGTAACAGGCCCAGATCCTGGCAGCAAATGGCGTGTGAACCGGACAACATTTTTATTCTACACACACAGGGTTATATAAATCTTCCTGTTTAAAAGTAATTTCTTTTGCGCTTTATGTCTTTTGTGTGCCTTTAGGAGTCTGCTTGAATTCTTAATGGGCGATATGCCTAACTGCATTTGTTCTCTGTTTTAAGGGAGAGGCTATACCCTTTGTAGCCAGTTCTTTGTCCAAAACCATTCTGCTTTTGATACAACCCCTTTTACTTTCTATTTTTTTAAAAAGGCATTGGCTTAGCTAAAGGATCTAGTTTCTACATAGTTACTTCCTGTTCTGGAAAGTTAATGCAGTGAGACTGAGGTCCTCAGGCTCCCCCGGAATACATCAGGCTATGTTACGTTTCCTTGTTTTCCAACATGCTTCAGAGGGCACTTTCTTCCTCTCCTTCATCTTGCTAACGTCTTCTCATTTTCCTAAAGTTAGGCCAACATCCTGAGTGTGCAGGACACTTCCCTGGAGCCCTCTGACTTCCACACACCGCCCCAGGTCTCTCTGAATCCACCGCCCTTGGGGAAAGCATTGTGGCCTGACGGTGGCCACTGACTGACTCATCTGCCTCCCTCGCTGAGGCGGAAGCTAGGAAGGGACCCTGTCTGATTGAAATTATTATCCTCAGTGTCTAATCGATAATTATCAAATGAATGAATGTATATGTATTTACTACCTGTGCCAGTTACTGTGCTAGGCTCTGAGGACACCAAGACCTTGTCCCTTTGGAGATTATAATCTAGTGGAAAGATACATGCTAGGTTAATCATCGCACATATCATTTTATAATCTTGAACTGATCGGTGCTTTGAAGGAAAAGAACAAAATGTGAGGAGGCTGTGAGATGGGCTAAGCAGGACTTTCACTGGGGAGGAAGGGGGGCTGGCAGTGCGTTCAGGCGGGAGGTCCCGAGGTGCAGCGAATGAGCAAATAGAGGAGCAGACGAGGGGCGGAGGAAGGGAACCGGCTGCCTGGGCATTACGGACCTCTGCTCACTTGGCTTGTCCGGTGTCCCTTCTTCAGATGACAATACCCTGACTTTTCATCTTGAGGAACCAAGCCTCCCTCATTCTCATCCTTCCCTACTCCTTTCTAGAAATGGGCACTTGACCTATCAAAATTGCGTACTCATCTCCCAGGCCTCCTCCCATGTGATTAATTTAGGAATGAGTTTGGATCTGAGTCAAGTCTGGGACTTTTTGGCAGAACTATGATGAAAGACCTGTATTTTTTTCAGCACTTTGGAGACTGTGCTTTAGAGAGAAGGGGAGAGATAGATGGAGACAGATCTGTGATGATTTTTTTTTTGAGCACCTAGATCCAGCCATGCCTAAAACTCATGTGGATATAGTTGTATCTAAATTCATAAATTAATATATATGGCTCTTAAAGCTATTACCTAAATAACTCTCCCATCTTTTTGTTTGTCTTAAGCTAGTATGCACAGAGCTTCAGTTACTTGCAACTAAAAGTATCTTTATTAATACAATGGTTTTGACTAATGTCACTCATTTGCTAAATCAAAAGAGGTTGGGGGAGGCCAGCTAAAGTGATTACAGAGGTTGTTTAGCAAGGGGGAGGGGCAGCCCTAACACACCAATACTTCCTGCACCAGAAGGGTCCCCCTAAGTTTCTGTAGTCTACAGCCTTCTCCCCAGAGACCCAGACCTGTGGTTTGTATCTGTGTTTGAGTGTCTAGCAACGGGTGCACTAAGGGAGTGTGGTTCGAGGGAGATACAAATAGGAACCTTCTCAGGCCCTGACAGGACAGGGAGGCCCAGGTACCCAAGGTGCTGGAAAGCCACGAGCTGCTTCTGCACAGGAGGAATGTGGAATAACCCCGACTTGCGAGTGGAGAGCTGGCAGGAGAGCTGGCTTTTGCTGGACTGTGAATAGCTGGAATCATTAATGGACTTCTGTGAGCAGCAATGCTCGTGGGTGACAGCTGCCATCTAGTGCCAGATGTCAGCTCTTGCAAGTTGTTTACTGGCTGTTTTCAGCTGGAAGGCCTTTTTGAGGGCCAATTTAGGGTGGAGGGGGTGTCACATTCTGGAAGAGCTTCAAAATCAGACTTTCAATATTATCCCTAAATTAGCTTATTATACATATAATCCCACAGCCAAATTGACTGGATGGGGAAAACGGGCAATCATTTCACAACATTAAACTTGTCTTTCATTCCAAACCTCTGGAGTGCTATGAATGTCATAGATAGATATTAATACATAGATAGATTTTTAAAAATCGTGTAATGGACACATTTAACATTCAGGTTTTCTGGCAGGGAATAGGTAACACGCTTCAAAGAGATGACTGGGGAGAGTTAATGAAAGGTGTGAGAAAGGGCCCAGATTAGTGACAGCAGGGTTAGTGACAGGCACGCCAGGGTTAGTGACAGCAGGAAGCAATTCCCACCCACAAACCTTCCAGGGAAAAAAGAGGGGGAGAAGTCAGCAGGAGGTATTCGGTAGGACAGGGCCCCTTGCCGGGTGCTGTGGCCCCGGGTGCTGTGTCTCCGTTGGGTTCCTGAGCAGCATAGCTTAAGATGAGGGTTCGTTGGCGTGTCAGTGGTTTATTGAGGAATTGCTCCCAGGGACACTGGAAATGAAGCGGGGAGCAGCGCAGGGAGGAGAGGAAGCCGGCAGGTATGACCCGGGCGAGGTCCTGTGGAGGCAGCTTCAGCCTGGTCCTGCGGGGAAAGCTGGACGCAAAGTTGTTTCGGAGGGTCCGACTGGAGGCAGAGAGGTTGGCACTGAAACTCCTGACCTGCCAGCCACTGCCCAAGCGCGAGGGCTGGAGGGGAAGTGGGGACATCATTCTGGGCACTGTGGACCTCCTCCTGCCTGTTGGGTTGGACCAAGTGGCTCTGGGACTCTGAGAGCGGTTCAAAGGGACCCAAAGGGATCGGGGTGAAGCAAGGCAACTCTCCCAGTGGGAATGGGAGCCAGGGAGATGCGATGTGTCAGTTGACTCCTGAAGGAGGAAGATGTGGCGATGGCATTTGGATACAGGAGGTTTGCTTGGGGGAGAGGGTAGCAGCCATGCAAGATGAAGAAGGAGGCAGGGTTGGGCAGGGAGAGACCCGGAGCACAGTCAGACCCTGCATTCTCAGCCAGTCCCACGGGGAGCTCCGGAGCAAAGATGGCCCACTGTAGGAGTCATGCATTGGGCAGGAGTGACCAGGCCATAGTACGCCCTGCCGCTGGCTGGTGGCTGACTGAGACAGGCGTGGATTCTGAAGGGGAGTAGCTGGAGGCTGCTGACCAGCTGTGCTCCTCGCAGCTGAACAGCAAGTTATTTCTGAAGATCCAAACGGAGCATCCTCGTGGCCGCCACACTTAATAAAATGTTTAGCTGTTCCCCTTACCCCTCCAGCATGAACAAGGAAGAGCCCACCAGCAGAGGGGACAGAAATGGTGGACAGAGAAATGGGGCCTCAGTGGCTCACATAAGCACATACGTCCAGCTATGCCTGAAGCCCATGGGACCCTTGCCGTTTTTGCTTATGTGAACCAGTAAATGCTCTTTTCACTTAAGCCATTTTCAGCTGAGTTTTCTATTTCAGCAAAATTTCTGATTTATATACTCCCCGAGCTTCACATTCCTTAGCTGTAAAATGGGGCTCATGATTCTACCTTGCAGGGTTTGGGGAGGAAGAGAAACAATTAGTGTAAAGAGCAGGCACAGAGTTGACGCCCAATGTCCGGTATTTAACACTGGGATACGAAAGGCAAAAGCACAGGGAGCGAAGCAAGGTGTGGGACTCCGGGAGGCCCTTCCGCGTCAGGGCAGGCCAGTGGGCTGGGCTCAGCGCTCCGTCCCCTGAGCTTGGACTGTCCACAGCTACCCAGCTGCTAAGGGGGCCCAGCCTTTTGAGTCGCTTTGAGCCTGTGGCTTTTCCCCAGTGAATGTTCCCACCCATTGCCTTACTACCTTGTAGGAGGAAAAGAAAAGTTCTCTTTCTGGACAAAATTAAGGTCTCTCAATGCTCTTTGTCTTTATCTAGACAGTTGTTTGTATTTATTTTGTTATTGTTTTTTGTAGACTATTCCTTCATGAAAATATGTAAGTTTGTAGCAAATTAAAAGGAAAAAACAAGCGATGGCCACATTTGTGGCATTGTGATGATTCTAAAGCTTTGGGAGAAAAAACAATCAAGAAAGAACAAAGACCTCTATTACTCGAAGGCTGTTTTCTGAGGGAAATGGGAAATTTCATATTTTAGAGATCTGCTAAGCTTCCTACTGCTCTTCTCTTCTCCCACTAAAAATGCAAAAGCTTTAAAAGACTCACGGCAGAGACTCTATGTTCTGAATGTTAACACAATGACAGGGGCAGCGGTGGAGGCCGGTGCATTTCATTTCTCCCAATCTCCCGGGGAAGCTCAGGTCCTAATTACAAGAGAGAACAAAAAGTGGCTCTGAAAAGCCATTTTGGCTCATCAAGTACTTAATACCTATTATTAAAGAAGCTCCTGCCTAGTCTAACTGCATATTGTGAGACTAGAAGCACCTGCAGCCGCTGTAGCAGCACGCAAGCAAGAGCTTCAGCAAAGTGAGAAACAGCATCAGTGAAAAGCGGGCTCCCCTGGCACTTGTCCTGGCTCTTTCTTTCTGTCTTCAGGTCAAAGATAGACCAGATGACCTCTACTGATCCTTCGCATTTTTCTCAGGGTCAGTGGGACCCCAAAGGCCCATCTCGTATGTCATTTCCTCTGTGAACCCCTCCCCAGCATGCCCTGGCAGAATTAGCTATTGCTTCATTTAGGTGCCTGAGACAGCAAGCATCCAGGATGGCCCCAACGATCCCTGCTTCCTGGGATACATACCCTTATTTAATCCTCTCCCACACTGAATGGGGTTGACCTCTGTGACCCATAGGGCATTGCAAATACAACAGAAGTATAAATGAGGTCATAGAAGACATTGCGGATTCCCTCTCTTGGACCATGTGCTCTGTGGAAGGCCAACTGCCATGTCATAAGCACACACAAGTCACCCTTTGGAGAGACCCACATGGTAAGTAACTGAGGCCACCTGACATCAGCCAGTGGGGTGGTTTTAAAAGATGTCCACAACTTCTTTGATATGCCTCTCTTCAGCTTAATTCTCCTCTCCTTGAATGTGGACCAGACGTGGTGATTCACTTCTAGTAAATAGAATATAGCAGACATGATGGTTTGTGACTTCTGAGATTTGGTCATGTAAGCTATTGCAACTGTACTCTTTTTTTTTTTTTTTGGCGACAGAGTCTCACTCTGTTGCCCAGGCTAGAGTGCCGTGGCGTCAGCCTAGCTCACAGCAACCTCAAACTCCTGGGCTTAAGCGATCCTCCTGCCTCAGTCTCCCGAGTAGCTGGGACTACAGGCAAGCACCGCCATGCCCGGCTAATTTTTTTTTCTATATATTTTTAGTTGTCCAGCTAATTTCTTTCTATGTTTTAGTAAAGACGAGGGTCTCACTCTTGCTCAGGCTGGTCTCGAACTCCTGAGATCAAACGATCCGCCCGCCTCAGCCTCCCAAGTACTAGGATTACAGGCGTGAGACACCGCACCCGGCTGCAACTGTACTCTTCGTCTCTCTCTTAAATATTTCATCTGGAGGGAAAGCAGCTGACATGTCATGAGAACAGCCAAGCATCCCTGTGGACGGTCCACATGGTGAGGAACTGAGGCCTCTTGCCAATAGCCACCTGAGTGCAACATCGTGGAAGCTCATCCTCTGGTTCTAGTCAAGCCTTCAGGTGGCTGCAGCCCCAGCTGACAGCTTGACTGCAGCCTCCTCATGAGAGACCCTGAGCCAGAGCCACCCATTTAAGCTGATCCTAAATTTATAATCATTTAACTTTTTATTAGGTCTTTAAAAACATATATGGTTAATATTATTAGCTAAATTAGGGAATTACAATTTGTTTTATTTATTTTTCACCCTAATGTAGCTAAACAAATTTTATTGATTTTGCTTTTCAAGAATGCCAAAATTTATAGTCAAGAGCTAAGACTAAGTATGTTATTTGTGGAGATATACTGACTAATGAGACAAGGAAAGTATCAAAACTTAGGTGACATTTACATATAAAACACAAAGAAATACAAAACAAACAATCTTTTCAAAGAAAAACTGTTGAAGAGATAACAGAAAAATAGAACAGCTGCTTTGGAAAACAGTTTGGAAGTTCCTTAAAAAGTTAGACATAGATTTACATATGATCCTACAATTTCAATTCTAAGAATATACCCATGAGAAAAATAAACATATGTCCACATAAAAACTTGTATATGAATGTTTATAACAGCATTATTTTCAATAGCTGAAATGCAGAAATAACCCAATGTACATCAACTGATAAACAGATTAATAAAATGTAGTATATTCATATAATGGAATATTACTCAGCCATAAAAAGAAATGAAGTACTGATGGATGCTACAGTACAGATTAACCTTGAAAACATTATGCTAAATGAAAGAAACCAGACACAAAAGGCAACATACCATGGAATTCCACTTATATGAAATGACCAAAATAGGTAGATCCAAAAAGACAGAAATAGATTAGTGGCTGCCAGGGGTTGAGAACAGAGAATGAGAAGTGGCCGCTAATAGTTGTGGGGTTCCATTTTGGGGCAATGAAAATATCCTGGAATTAGTAGTGATGCAAGCATCACTATGAATATACTAAAAACCACTGAATTGTACACTTTCAGTGTTATGTAAATTATATCTCAATAAAGCTATTATTTTAAGAAAGCCAACAGAAGCAGATATCCAGTATTTCCCACATAAACATTACTGCTTTTCAGCTTCTTACAGAGTAGTGCTGAAATAAAAAAAAAATCATATGATTACCATGCTGGTGGTGAAAGATATGTGCTTGGAAATATTATGTGAATCTATAACAGAATAATAATAACAGAACAAAGAAAGCTAGCAAAGCGTTTTTCATTGCAACATGATAAATGCAGAGATTTTGCTAAGATGTGCAATTTGAACATGGTAGTGATACATACAAAGAATTTTTTCCCAGTTCTCTGGCCACAAACACAACTAGCTCTGAAGTGGACACAACCATAAAAGATCATGTTGTCCACAGATGTGGTTTAGACTTTAAGAACTTGTGTAGACATATGTTTGGATGGCACAAAAGCAACAAGAAAATACTCTAGAGTAGGTAATCGGTTTAAGGAGCAAGGATCAGAATGTGAATCCAAACACTGATTCTCTCATTGAGAAAGCTATGGTAGTAAAAAACAAAAAAAGTCAGCGGAAGTAAACAGTGCACTTAAGGATATAGTAAAAATTGTGAATTATGTAAAAACGAATACATTAAATTTGAGATTATTCTTTTATTAGGTGATAATATGGAAGCTGACCATAAACAATTGTTGCTGTATGCCACAGTGGCTTTAGCAAGTCTCTAAGTATAGCCCTCTGATGAACCAGGCCTCTTGGTACGCTCATTATCCACGGATCCGCATTATTTATGGATTCTGTATTTGAAAATTCACTTACTCCCTAAAATTTATTTGTAGCCCCAAAATCAATATTTGAAGTGCCTTTGTGGTCATTTGGGGCCATACTCAGAGTGGCAAATAAAATTTATTTGATTGACATTCACTTTCCCAGCTGAGGTTGCAGAAGGAGATGCTGTGCCTTCTGGTTTCAGCTCTCACACTGTAAACAAGTGTCCTTTTTGTGGTCTATTTAGTGACAGTGTTTTTTGTTAGTGATTTTGCTATTTAAGATGCCCTCCAAATGCAGTGCTGAACTGCAGCCTTAGTATCCAAAGTGCAAGAAGCCTGTGATGTGCCTTACATGTGTTGGATAAGCTTCAGGCATGTTGTGGTGCTGTTGGCTGTAAGTTCGTTGTTAATGAATCAACAATATATATTTAATAAGATGTTTTTAAACAGAAATACACCTAACCCAAGGCTATGGATTAACCACCTGAGCAAATGTGACCAGAGGCTTGCAAGAAATTAACCCCGTATGTTCCCTAAGCTCAATGGTCAGAAGTTGCAACATTCACAGCGACTTCACAGAACATAACTACTGCAAATAACGAGAATCAACCACATATCCTTGTGTAGTTCTTTCACCAGGTGGGGAAATACGGCCGAGCCCAGTGCTACCCACAGAATACAGAGGAAGTGATTCTGCATGACTTCTGAGTCCATAAGAGCCTCCAGCTCACACCTTGGTGTCTAGCAACACTTGCAGTGGGAGCCCTGAGCTGCCACGTGGGAGGTCTGACCATCCTACTGGGGAGACCCGGTGCAGAGGCCCCACGTGCAGAGGGAGGGAACTGATTTCAGTCTTCCAGCCATCCCTGCCAAGGCACTGGGCACGGGAGTGAAGTCAGCTTGGACCTTCCAGTCCAGCCCAGATTCCAGGTGAACACGACTGAGTGACCGGTGGGCCCAGACCAACCTTTTCTGACCCACACAATTGTAAGATACAATACAATGGTGGCTGTTTTAAGCCACTGCATTTTGTCCGTACAGAATGGATAACTGGACACATGCTAAAATACGATGGCTACAGAGGGGAAATGTTCTGTTGCAAATGTTTAAGTCATGGAACAAACTTAATATTTCTGTAAGATAAAAGAAATCAGTTCAGAGAATTCCACTTCTGGGTGGCAGCTCCGCAGGGAACCCGTGTAGCTGGTGAGACGATACAAACCCAACCGTAGGGAGTCTCTGGAAATTCTCCTAAGGGCATACAACGAACAAAGAAATGTTTATTCAAGCAAATCTACTAAAACTTATGAAGAACAACAAGGGTCTATCGCACTTGAGCCAGGACCTGGCCCCTGACACCTCCAGCTCAGCTGGGCAGAAGCACTACTCCGGGTGGTCCCGGCAAAAAGACAGGCTTCCTCTCCCTTCAGCTCCTTGTGTCTCACAGGAGGAGCAGGCCACCAGCATGGCACCTCCCTTCCAACTCCCAGAAGTGGCTAAATTCCTGGTGAGTCTGGCCAAGAGGTCAGAGGCTCCCTCCCTCTGCCCAGCCCCCACTCATAGGAATTGAAAATCCTCCTAAGAGACCATTGCCTAATCCAGTGTCACAAAGTTTTTAGCTTCTACATTTAGGTCTGTGATCCATTTTGTGTTAATTTTTCTATATGAGGTCAAACTTCATTCTTTTCCATGTGGATACACAGTTGTCTCAGCACCGTTTGTTGAAGAGACTGTTCTTCCCGGGCTGTCTGGTCTTGGCATATTTGATGAAAGTCGACTGACCATGAGTTGGAGGGTTTACTTCTGGACACTCAGTTCTGCCCCACGGATCTATATGTCTGTCCTTGCGCTGGCAGCACACTGGTTTCATTACTGTAGCTTTGTAGGAAGTTTAAATCTGGAAGTGTGAACCCTCCAATTTTGCTCTTTTTCAAGTGTAAGAGCAAAGGTAACTCCATGACAGGCTAGGCTTCCTGGAATAGGCCTAAGTTTTGGTTTCCTGGCACGGGCCCTCCCCTTCCCCGAAATGAGGCCGATGACCACCGGAGGATCCTGAGACTTGGAGCCGACCAACAAGGAGTTAACGCGACCATGGAACCGACCAATGAGGAGCTGACATGGTCAGCCAGTCTTGAAGGAACAAATGAACCGAGGGAGGGAGGTGGATGGTGTGCACGGTGTATGTAGCCCACTGGGAAGTATAAAGGCTTAGTGTTACCCCAGGGCGGGGTCCTGGTTCGTGGAGAGGCCACTGCGTTGGTGCTCTGGGACTTGGACCCTAGCTCGAGCTAGCCAATAAACTCCTTTGCCTTTTGCAGCCTCAGTGACCCTGCCTCTCTGTTCCTGGGGCTGAGGAGAACCGGCTCTAACATTTTGGGGGCTCGTCCGGGATCCCGAGACCCCTGGAAAAGAATCCGGACCCGAGGAGGAGTTGGAGCTCTGAGAATCCGTGCGGTGCAGGTAACTGGGCCCTGGGAAGTGGCCGGCAGAAGGCCTAGGTGGACGCGCTGGTGGGTCGCCGGTCGAGAGTGAAGGGAGACGTCCCTCGCCCCCGGTAGGTTTCCGTTTCTCTTTTGGTTTCCGAAGAGTGGGAGGCACCCAAGAGGGATAAGTCCGGGGCCACTCAGTGGAAACTCTATTTGGGAAAGGGAAACCAAGTGGATCCGTTTGAAGTGGAATCCAAGCAGAGTAGCCGGCTAAAACTTCTGTTGATTTCTGTTGTTCCTTTGGTTCTCTTGTTTTCCAAAGAGTGAGAGGCGCCCGAGAGGGGTAAGTCCGGGCCGCTCAGCGGAAATTCTGGTTCTATTTGTCTGAGTTTTAGGTCGTTAACACAGGACCGGTCTAGTATTGTCTGTTTGTGCCTTTGTGAATTTCTTTTGAGTGATATTGGCCAATTTTTGAGAGAAAGACCAAGAAACGAGTCCAGACTCTTAGGTCAGGCGTGTGATTGGAATTAATGTTTACTGTGTGGAGTGTCTGTAAGTGCAACTAATGGTGAACGAGATTCGTGGGTGAGTCTGCTGAGCCGAGGTGCTGCTGAGTCGAGCAGCCCAACAGCTTCTCCTTTCTCTATGGCCCTCTCAATCTCTGGATTTACAATCTCCTGGTTACAGATTGTTCTTTGGGGGCTCCCTTCCCTGTTGGCGCTACTGCTTGGTATTGGCTTGTACGTTGTGACCCCTCAATCTTGGGGACCTCTAAAGAAGGCTGCCTTCACACTTCTCTACTGGCTCTTGGTGGGACTCCTTGTGTGGCTGCAAACTGCCCCCCTCCTCCCAGTTTCTAGTGGCTTTGTGTCATTCAGTGTCTTTTGAACGTTTTTATTGCTCCCTTTTGATTAATAACCCTTTTTCTCCTCACATGACTCAGGAGGACGGGGCGTCCTCTGAGGCCCCACCGCGGAAAGAAATAAAACTAAAACAGTGTCTGGCCAAGGCCAAGACCTGCTGCCCATTTTGTGCAAGGAACCAGAAAAACCAGTGGGCAAAAGAGTGGGCAGCAGGAACTCGCCGGTGACGCCAGATCAGCCGGCGGTGCCAAAGCAGACCAAGTAACAGTATCTGTTTCCTTGTAGGAGTGCTGAGTAGACGTGGGACAGACACTGTTGACTCCGTTGTCCATTTTGGTGGGCCATTTTAAGGATGTCAGGGAGAGGGCGCATAGCCTTTCCTTAAAAATACAGAAAAGGAAATTCATCACCCTGTGCGAGGCGGAGTGGCCGACCTTTGGGGTGGGATGGCCACGGGAAGGGGCATTTGATGCTGAGCTTATTGAGAAGATAAAAGGGGTAGTCTTTGGTCATCATGGCCATCTGGACCAAGCCCCCTATATTATAGTCTGGCAGGACTTGGTCCAGGATCCGCCACCTTGGCCAAAGACCCTCCTGCCAGCATCGAAGAAGAAGACACAAGCCCTAGTTACCAAGGAGGTAAAGAAAAATGGGGTGCAGGACCCACAGCCCATGGGGTCACCTGTGATGTCGGACTCTAATCTGTATCCAGATTTAATAGACCTAGAGTGGCATGCACCCCCACCTTACAATCCTAGAGTGGCCCCAGCGGCCCAGGCGACCCAGGTGGCTCCAGCGGCTCCCGCGGCCCAGGGGAGGACAGGACCTCCGAAGGGGGCCGGGGGGCGGCGTACGGCACTAGACAACGGACTGGACAAACTCCAGATCTTGAACCCGTGAGGGCACTTCCCCTGAGGGCTGTGGGACCCCCGGGAGTGGACGGGGAGCAGGTGTATCAGTACTGGCCCTTCTCCACCAGTGACCTTTATAATTGGAAATCTCAAAATGCAAATTTTTCTGAAAATCCAAGAGATCTAATTAACCTTTTAGATTCTGTCCTTTTCACTCATCAGCCCACATGGGACGACAGCCAACAGTTGCTTAAGGTTCTTTTTACCACTGAGGAGAGGGAGCGAATCCAGGGAGAGGCACGAAAGTTAGTCCCTAGAGAGGACGGCAGGCCTATCATCAACCCTCGAGTCATCGACCAGACCTTTCCCCTTGAACGGCTGCCCTGGGATTACAATGAGGCTGAAGGTAGGGTGCGTCTCCGGGTCTACCGCCAGACTCTGATGGCCGGTCTCCGGGCGGTGGCACGGAAGCCGACCAATTTGGCTAAAGTAGGGGATGTTCGGCAGGGGCCCGAGGAGAGTCCGGCAGCATATCTAGAGAGGATTATGGAGGCTTTCAGACAGTACACTCCCATAGATCCTACTGCAGAAGAGAGCAAGGCGGCAGTAATGATGGCTTTTGTTAACCAGGCAGCCCCAGACATTAGGCATAAGGTGCAGAAAATAGAGAGGTTAAGTGAGAAAACTCTGAGAGACCTGCTAGAAGTGGCAGAAAAAGTCTATAACAATAGAGAGACACTGGAAGAGAAGTTAGAGAGAATGAGACAGGAAGATAGAAAGTTCCAGGCGGGCGAGGCATGTAAGGCAAATAAGGAGATGGCCAAGATCCTACTTGCAGCCACGGGAAGGGGTCAGTTAGGGGCAAATGGCCGAGAACGACCTTGGAGGGAGAGGCTAGGCAAGGATCAGTGCGCCCACTGCAAGGAGCATGGACATTGGGCTAAGAACTGCCCCAAAAGGAAAGAGGGACATGGGTTGGACCCTCTGGAAAGGTTATGGTGCTGGGGCAGGATGAAGACAAATAGCGGGGGATGGGGTTCAGTGCCCCTCCCCGAGCCCAGGGTAACTTTGCAAGTGGAGGGGAACCCAGTTAGCTTCGTGGTGGACACGAGAGCAGAATACTCAGTGATTACCGAAATTACTGGAAAACTGTCCAACAACACTAGCTGGGTGCAGGGGGTGACCAGAACTAAGCCCTACCAATGGACCACTCAACGAAAGTTAGACTTAAGCTCGGGGCAAGTAAGTCATGCTTTCATGGTCATTCCGGAATGCCCCACCCCATTATTAGGGAGAGACATACTCACAAAATTAAAGGCCCAGATTTGCAAGGAAGAAGTCACCTATCTAGGATATAAAATAAAAGGAAGTCAGAGATGGCTGACTGAGACAATAAAACAGACTGTGTTAGGGATACCCACTCCGACCTCATGTTGAGAAGTATGAGAGTTCCTGGCGTAGTGGGGTACTGCCGCCTCTGGATCCCGGGTTTTGCAGAAAAAGCTCGACCCTTATATGAAGGATGTAAATCAGGTCAGGCATGGGAATGGACTATGCAAATGGAAGACGCCTTCCGAGCCCTGAAAACAGCTATGTTAGAGGCCCCGGCCCTAGTGCTCCCTGACCTCACAAAGGAGTTCCACCTGTTTATAGGTGAGAGAAAGGGAATAGCTAAGGGGGTGCTCACGCAGACACTAGGACCTTGGAGGCGGCCGGTGGCGTACCTGTCCAAAAAGCTAGACCCGGTAGCAACAGGATGGCCTGCGTGCCTGCGCATCATTGCAGCTACCACTTTGCTTGTCAAGGACGCCGACAAGCTCACCCTGGGCCAGCGTCTGCACATCACCACCTCTCACGCCACAGAGGGGGTCCTGAAGCAGCCGCCGGGACCATGGATCATGAACGCGCGGCTGACTCACTACCAGGGACTTCTGTTAGACGCTCCTCGCATCGAGTTCCGGACTCCTGCCATCCTGAACCCAGCCACGCTTCTGCCAGATCCAGTGCCGGCAACGCCTGAACACAGCTGCCTTGAGATCCTGGCCGAGACCCAGATGGCCGAAAGGGACCTGCGAGACCGCCCCCTCGCAAACAGCGACCTGACCTGGTTCACGGATGGGAGCAGCTTCGTCCGGGACGGACACAGGTATGCAGGGGTGGCTATAGTAGATGAGCAAGGAAGGCTTATCTGGGCCACGTGCCTTCCACAGGGGACCTCGGCCCAGAAGGCTGAACTGGTCGCATTGACAGAAGCCCTTCGCCGGGCCCAGGGGAAGAGGCTGATGGTGTATACTGACAGCCACTATGCCTTCGGGACAGTGCATATACACGGAGCCCTTTATAGAGAAAGGGGCTTCTTTACAGCTGAAGGCAAAGAGATTAAGCACAAGCCAGAGATACTCCAACTACTAGAAGCCATCCTGCTACCCAAGGCAGTGGCTGTAGTCCATACCCCGGGGCACCAGAGGGGGGACTCCCTTGAGGCCAGGGGCAACCGGGCCGCGGATGCTAAGGCAAGAAGGGCTGCGGAGGGACCGGTACTAACCGATGTTCGCATCTGAGCTTGCCACCCCCTGGGATGGGGAAGATGCCCCCCCAACCAGACTATTCCAGCACGGACATAAGGTGGGCCACAGAAAAACCGCAGGCGACGCCGAACAAGGACGGCTGGTTCCAAGATGGAGAACATCGCCTGATAGTCGCTGAGACCTTGGGGAACCACCTACTAGGGCACTTGCACCTGACAACGCATCTTGGCAAGAAGAAGATGTTACAGCTGCTGGCCACGGCACGACTCAGATTCAAATCACAAGAGAAGACGGCAGAGGACATTGTCATAAACTGCCATGTCTGCCAGGTTATGCAGCCGGGGAGGACCAGGGGGACCCATACAGGTACCAGGGAACGGGGGAGGCAACCAGTATTATTTTGGGAAATAGATTTTACAGAGGTAAGACCAGGGAAATATGGGTACAAATACTTACTGGTCATGGTAGACACCTTCTCAGGGTGGGTAGAGGCTTTTCCTACTAAAGGAGAAACTGCTTTAACAGTGGCAAAGAAAATATTAAAAAAAAATAGTTCCCAGGTACGGGCTGCCAGAGGACATAGGGTCTGATGATGGGCCAGCCTTCACAAGTCAAGTTAGTCAGGGGCTAGCCTGGGCTCTGGGGACAGATTGGAAATTACATTGTGCATATAATCCCCAGAGCTTGAGGCAGGTAAAAAAAAAATGAACAGAACCCTAAAGGAGACTTTGACTAAATTGGTCCTAGAGACTGGCGGAGACTGGGTGACCCTCCTTCCCTTCGCCTTGTTCCAAGCCCGGAACACCCCCTACCATTTAGGCCTAACCCCCTTTGAGATTGTATACGGTGTTCCCCCCACCCCCCGTAATATCAAAAATGAAATCTGGGGCTCTGCCTGAAAACCCATGAAGTTTATAACAGAAACTTTGGAACTGCCCCTCTTAACACCTGGTGGCCAGACCTGTACTTCAATTTAGAACAAATAGCCCCGATTCCCCAAGACCATGAAGTCATGGGACCGGGGCGGGACTGGTGGAATAATAACTCATATGGGGGAGGTGGCAGTGGTATGAGGGAACGGAGAGTATCCATGAGTAGCAATGGGTTTTATGCATGTCCTGGGTTTAGGACAGGGGAAATGAGACGCACATGCGGGGGAATTGAGTCTCTTTACTGTGCGCAGCCTGGGGGTGTGTGACCACCAATGACGGGGAATGGAGATGGCAGGTGCCGCCTCTTTTTATCGAAATGTCTTTTGTCCGGCCATGCTCACAAGCCAGGTATGCCTCTGACTGCAACCTGATACATGTAAGGTTCACAGATGAAGGAAAACAGGACAGACGGTGGGTCTCAGGACTATCTTGGGGCATTTTACTCTATCAGCGCCCATATTTTGGCACTGTGATACAGCTTAAACTAAGGGTCACTCCCATCTCAAGCGTTGTGGGACCCAATCTGGTGCTGGGGCAGATGCTAGGGGGACAACAAAACGGCCCCCGCCCGACTGTCGCCCCACTTTCACTTTCAACAACCCCCGATGACAGAGGCGGAAGCTCAAGTAGCCCCCAGAACAGATGAGTCAGGAGATCCTCTATGGAAAATGCTGACAGCAGCTTATGAGGCATTAAATCAATCCAACCCCAACGCTATGGAAGCCTGTTGGTTGTGCTATGATATCAGACCCCCTTTCTATGAAGCAGTAGGAGTGGATGCCCCTGTCCACTGTTCGGGAGAAGAGGTCCCTGGGTCCTGCGCGTGGGATCGCGAAGGCCCGGGGCTGACACTTCAGGCGGTCACAGGGAATGGAACCTGCGTAGGAAAGGTGCCCCCAGCCATGCACAGTTTTGTGCCAGAGTCCACCCGTCTGTAGACAGTACTGGAGGAACAAAATGGGTGGTTCCAGTGCTCAGTGGGTGGTAGATTTGTTCTAAAACAGGTCTGACTCCATGGCTCAGCCTGTTTGTCTTTGAGGAGTTAGAGAAATTCTGCATCATGGTGCTAGTATTCCCTAAGGTTATCTACCACCAAGAAAATATAATATATGATGCATGGACAAAGGGCACAGAAGGCGCCGGGTTGGCTAGAAAAAAAAAGAGAGCCCTTTACAGCAATAACTTTAGCCACCCTTTTTGGCCTGAACACAATAGGAATGGGGACAGGTATCTCATTCTTAGCGGGGCAGCGTAGGGGGCTTGACAATCTAAGGGCCGCCGTAGATGAAGATATAGCCAGAATCGAGGAGTCCATCTCCCATTTAGAACGGTTGCTAACCTCACTATCTGAAGTGGTGCTGCAGAACTGGAGGGGACTAGACCTAGTATTTCCCCAACAAGGCGGGCTATGTGCGGCCCTAGGGGAAGAGTGCTGCTTCTACGCTGACCATACCGGAGTAGTAAGAGAATCCATGGCTAAAGTTAGGGAAGGACTGGCAAAGCGAAAAAGAGAGCGTGAACAAAGAGAAAGATGGTTTGAGTCATGGTTCAATAGCTCCCCTTGGCTGACCACTTTGCTTTCCACTTTGTTAGGACCCCTAATTGTGCTTCTGCTCATCCTCACTTTCGGACTGTGGATTCTGAATAGATTAGTGACCTTGGTAAAAGAGTGAGTCAATACTGTGCAATTGATGGTACTGTGGCAACAGTACCAACAGCTGAGTCATGACTCCTGCCTAGAAATGGCAGAAATATAGGATCCCATGTACGAGCAAGAATGCTCGTAGGAACAAGAAAAAGGGGGGAATGTAAGAGCCAAGGTAACTCCATGACAGGCTAGGCTTCCTGGAGTAGGCCTAAGTTTCGGTTTCCCCGGAATAGGCCTAAGTTTCAGTTTCCCCGGCATGGGCCCTCCCCTTCCCCGGATCCCGAGACTTGGAGCCGACCAATCAGGAGTTAACACGACCATGGAACCGACCAATGAGGAGCCGACACGGTCAGCCAGTCTGGAAGGAACAAATGAACCGAGGGAGGGAGGGGGGTGGTGAGCACAGCGTATGTAGCCCACTGGAAAGTATAAAAGCTTAGTGTTACCCCAGGGCGGGGTCCTGGTTCGTGGAGAGGCCACTGCGTTGGTGCTCTGGGACTTGGACCCTAGCTCGAGCTAGCCAATAAACTCCTTTGCCTTTTGCAGCCTCAGTGACTCTGCCTCTCTGTTCCTGGGGCTGAGGGGAACCGGCTCTAACACAAGATTTTCAGGGACAAAATTTGGAATCCCTGGAATTTCTATATGAATTTTAGGGTAAGTTTGTCAATCTCTAGACTGGGCATAGTGGCTCATGCCTGTAATCCTAGCACTCTGGGAGGCTGAGGCAGGAGGATTGTTTATGATAAGGAAAACTCCCATCTATTACTTGGCACAGCAGCCGCCTGAGACCCCCACCCCCCACGGAGGACCCACATTAGCATATCACTAACCTAACACCTGGTACATTAGCATATCACTAACCTAACATTTGGTACATCAGCATAACACTAATCCTATTGCCTAGTGCAGACACTAAACTTATTACCTGGCGGGCATTGTCACCTGAGACCTCCCCTCTCCTTGGATCACCCCAACTTAATAAAAATGGGAAAACTTAGGTAGACGGGGCTCAGAATTTAGTGGCGAGACCCCTCTGAGCCCTCTGGCGAATAAACATTGATTCTCCGACTCTCCATGTGCCGCTCGGTTTGTCCTCGGGGCCACCCGCTGTAACACTTGCCGTAACATTTAAGGTCAGGAGTTCAAGACCAGCCTGAAAAAGAGCCAGACCCCGTCTCTATAAAAATAGAAAAATTAGTGTACCTGTATTCCCAGGTGCTTGGGAGGCTGAGGCAGGAGGATTGCTTGAGTCCAGGAATTTAAGGTTGCAGTGAGCTATGATGACACCACTGCACTCTGGCCAGGGTGACAGAGCAAGACTCAGTCTCAAAAAAAAAAAAGAAAGAAAGAAAGAAAAAGTTTGTCAATTTCTGTAAAGAAACCAACTGGATTTTGATAGGGATTGTGATGAATCTGTAGGTCAATTTGGGGAATACTGTCATCTTAAAATTAAGGCTTCTAGGCCGGGCGCGGTGGCTCATGCCTGTAATCCTAGCACTCTGGGAGGCCGAGGCGGGTGGATCACTCGAGGTCAGGAGTTCAAGACCAGCCTGAGCAAGAGCGAGACCCCATCTCTACTAAAAAAATAGAAAGAAATTATCTGGCCAAATAAAAAAAATATATATATATATATAGAAAAAATTAGCCGGGCATGGTGGCGCATGCCTGTAGTCCCAGCTACTTGGGAGGCTGAGGCAGGAGGATTGCTTGAGCCCAGGAGTTTGAGGTTGCTGTGAGCTAGGCTGATGCCATGGCACTCACTCTAGCCCGAGCAACAAAGAGAGACTCTGTCTCAAAAAAATAAAAAAAAATTAAGGCTTCTAATCCATAAAAAATGGGATATCTTTCCATTTATTTAGATCTTTAACTTCTTTCAACAATGTCTTGTAGTTTTCAGAGTATAAGTTTTACACTTACTTTGTTAAATTTATTCCTAAGTATTTTCTTTCTTTGTTTCTTTGTTTCTTTTTTTTTTTTTTTAGAGATGGGGTCTTGCTCTGTTGTTTAGGCTGCAGCACAGTGGTGTGATCATAGCTCACTGCAGCCTTGAACTCCTGGGCTCAAGCAATCCTCCTGCCTCAGCCTCCAGAGTAGTTGGAACTACAGGTGTGGGCCACCACACCCAGCTAATTTTTCTTTTTTTTCTAGAAACAGGGTCTCACTACATTACTCATGTTGGTCTTGAACTCCTGGTCTCAAGCAATCTTCCTGCCTCAGCCTCCCAAGTTGCTGGGATTACAGGCATGAGCCACCATATCCAGCTATTGTAAATGGAATTGTTTTCTTAACTTCATTTCCATATTGTTGTTTGCAAGTGTATAGAAATAGATTTGATTTTTGCATATTGCTCTTGGGTCCTACCACCTTGCTGAACTCATTTATTTGTTCTAATAATCATTAGGTTGATTTCTTAGGATTTTCTACATACAAGATCATGTCATTTGCAGATAGAGATAGTTTTATAGTTTCTTTCCAATCTAGATGCCTATTATTTCATTTTCTTATCTAACTGCCCTGGCTAGAACTTATAGTGAAATTTTTAGGTACTGACTTTTTTTTTTTTTTAAGGTGAGGTCTTGCTATATTGCCCAGGTTGGTCTCAAACTCCTGGGCTCAAGCAATCCTCCCACCTCAGCCTCCTGAGTAGCTGGGATTCCAGGCATGATCCCAGCTTGGTATCAACTTTTTAAAGACAAAATTGGTCATTCAGACTTCTCCATTTTTAAAATATCTTCAGTATTTTTAATGATCCTAATACTTTACTTCTTACTTTCCAATTTGGATGCCTTTGATTTCTTTTTCTTGCCTAATTGCTCTGGCTAGAACTTCTAATACTATGTTGAACGAGATGAAACTGGGCACCTTTGTTGCTATGGTTGGATGTTTGGCCCCTCCAAATTTATGTTGAAATTAGATCCCTAGCGTTGGAGGAGGGGACTGGTGGAAGGGGTTTGGGTCGTGGGGGCAGATCCCTCATAAATGGGTGGTGTCCTCCCTGTGATGAGGAGTTCTCATTTTATTAGTTCACATGAGAGCTGGTTGTTTAAAGGAGCCTGGTACCACCTCCTCCTTCTCTTGCACCTTCTTTCATCACGTGGCACCTGCTCCCCCTTCACCTTCTGCCTGGATTAGAAGCTCCCTGATGCCCTCACCAGAAGCAGATGCCATACTTCACTGCTGAGCTGTGAGCCAAATAAACCTTTTTTCTTTGTAAATTACTAGCCTCAGGTATTCCTTTATAGCAACACAGAATGGAGTAACACACTTGTCCTGTTCCTGATCTTAAGGGAAAAGCTTTCAGTCTTTCACCACTGAGTATGATGTTAGCTACGGGTTTTTCTTATGGACTTTATCATGTTGAGGAGGTTTCTTTTTATTCCTAGCTTATTGAATATTTTTTTCTTCTTTTACTGTGGTAAAAGGGACAAACTTTACCACTTCAGCCATTTTTTTTTTTTTTTTGAGAGAGGGTCTCACTCTGTTGCCCAGGCTGGAGTACAATGGTGCAATCATGTAGCTCACTACAACCTTCAACTCCTGGGCTCGAGTGATCCTCCTGCCTCAGCTTCCCAAGTAGCTAGGACTAGAGGCACTGCCACAGCCTCCAGCTAATTTTTATTTTTATATTTTGTAGAGACAGAGTCTCCCTGCTCTCAAACTCCTGGCCTCAAGTGGTCCTCCTGCCTTGGCCTCCTAAAGTGCTGGAATTACAGACATTAGCCACCATGCCCAGGCCATTTTAGCCTTTTTTAAGTGTATATTTAGTGGCATTAAGTACATTTACATTGTTGTGCAACCATTACCAGCATCCATCTCCAGAACTTTTTCATCATCCTATACTGAAACTCTGTCCCCATTAAACAGTGATTCCCTCTTTCCACCCTTCCTCTGGGCTCTGGAAACCACTGTTCTGCTTTCAGTATCTATGCATTTGATTTCTGTAGGTATCTCAATAAGTGGAATCACACAATATTTGTTCTTTTGTGTCTGGTTTATTTCACTTAGCATAATGTCTTCAAGGTTCATCCATGTTGTAGCAAGTATCAGAATTCCCGTTCTTTTTATGACTAAATAATATTCCATCGTACATACAGTCATGAATTGATTAATGCGGGGGATATGTTCTGAGAAAGGTGTCATTAGGTGAGTTTATCATGCAAACATAAACTTATACAAAGCTAGACAGTACAGCCTACGACACACCTAGGCTATATGGTATAGCCTGTTGCTCCTCAGCTACAAACAGCAGGTTACCATACTAAATACTGTAGGCAAATGTAACACAATGCTAAATATTTGTGGATCTAAACATACAAAAGGTATAGTAAAAATACGGTTTTGTAATCTCATGGGACCACTGTCGTATGTGCAAACCATTGTTGACCAGAATGTCCTTATGTGGCGCATGACTGTATATTCCACATTTTACTTATCCACTCTTCTGTCAATGGACATCTGGGTTGTTTCCGCCTCTAGGCTGTTGTGAACAATGCTGGTAGGAACACTGGTGTACAGATACTGCTTGAGTCCTGGCTATCAATTCTTTTGTGTGTATATCTAGAAGTGGAATTGCTGGATCAAATGGTAATTCTATGTTTAATTTTTTAAGGATCTTCCATACACTTTCCACAGCAGCTGCACCACTTTACATTCCCACCAGAAATGCACAAGGTTCCAATTTCTCCATAACCTTGCCAAAACTTATTATTTTCTGTTATTGAGTGTTTTTGCCATGAAAGGGTGTTGAATTTTGTCAGATGCTTTTTTTTTTTTATTGTTGTTGTTGTTGAGACAGAGTCTCACTCTGTTGCCCAGGCTAGAGTGCCGTGGTGTCAGCCTAGCTCACAGCAACCTCAAACTCCTGGGCTCAAGCAATCCTCCTGCCTCAGCCTCCCGAGTAGCTGGGACTAGAGGCATGCGCCACCATGCCTGGCTAATTTTTTCTATATATATATTTTTAGTTGGCCAGATAATTTCTTTCTATTTTTAGTAGAGACGGGGTCTCACTCTTGCTCAGGCTGGTCTTGAACTCCTGAGCTCAAACGATCCACCCGCCTTGGCCTCCCAGAGTGCTAGGATTATAGGCATGAGCCACCGTGCTCGGCCATCAGATGCTTTTTTGGTATCAATAAAAGTAATCATATGGTTTTCCCCTTCATTCTATTAATGTGATGTATTACATTGGTCAATTTTTGTATATTGAACCATCTCTGAAGTACAGGAATAAATCCCACTTGATAGTGGCATGGAATTCTTTTGATATGTTGCTGAATGTGGTTTGCTAGTATTTTATGGAAGATTTTTACGTCTTAATATTTTAGTGTGAGGAAACAATGTAGCATATTTTCCCCTGACAATTAAGATTGAAAGATGCAAATTTAAGTTGGAAACTTGAAAAAACAGATTTTATATATTGTTCTGATATGTTCCCTATTTTAACAATAATTATTAATGAAAGAGACAACGAACTTGACATTGCAACACTGTGACAGGTATAATTAAATAGTTTACAAATGTGATAGAACTGTCTGAATCTTATTTTCCCTCAAAAGAAAATCTCTGTATAGGAAAATCATGCATGTGGATTAATTTCTTTTATGGAAAGATAACTTAAAATTTAACTATTATACTGCAGTTATAAATTGTTAAAACTGGCCACTTCTGAGGACTGAGTATGAATTTTGAAAATACGTCATCTGGCCGGGTGCGGTGGCTCACGCCTGTAATCCTAGCACTCTGGGAGGCCGAGGCGGGTGGATCGTTTGAGCTCAGGAGTTCGAGACCAGCCTGAGCAAGAGCGAGACCCCGTCTCTACTAAAAATAGAAAGAAATTATACGGACAGCTAAAAATATATATAGAAAAATTAGCCGGGCATGGTGGCGCATGCCTGTAGTCCCAGCTACTTGGGAGGCTGAGGCAGGAGGATTGCTTGAGCCCAGGAGTCTGAGGTTGCTGTGAGCTAGGCTGACGCCACGGCACTCTAGCCCGGGCAACAGAGTGAGACTCTGTCTCAAAAAAAAAAAAAAAGAAAAGAAAATACATCATCAGGTCATTTTGGATAAAAGGATGCATACACTGAATTTGCTGAAATTGTTCTACATCTATTTCTCCTATTAACATATCTCTACAAATCTGATTTTGTTACCATGAGAACATAGACATAGTTTAAACATAAATTCTTGGGGGAAGGGGTGAGGATGAAAAATAAATAAATAAACATAAATACTCCTTGGCAACAAACAGTGCTATTGTCAATCCAAACCGTTTAGATACAGGCATATTTTGTTTTATTGCGTTTCACTTTATTGTACTTCACAGATAACTTTTTTTACGACTTGAAAGTTTGAGGCAACTTTGTGTTGAGCAAATCGATTAGTACCACTTTTCCAATACCATGTGCTCATTTCTTGTCTCTGTGTCAAATTTTGGTAATTCTCCCAATATTTAAAACTTTTTCATTATTATTGTATCCATTATGCTGATCTGAGATGAGTGGTCTTTGATGTTACTATTGTAATTGTTTTAGGGGACTATGCACCGCACCCATGTAAGACGGTGAACTTATTCCAGTAAATGTGTGTGCTCTGACTGCACCATCCGTCCCCACCTCTCCTCAGGCCTCCCTATTTCTGAGACACAAAAATACTGAAATTATGATAATGAATAACCCTACAATGGCCTCTAAGTAGTCAAGTGAAAGGAGAAGTCACAAGTTTCTCTCTTTAATTCAAAAGCTAGAAATGATTAAGTTTAGTGAGGAAGGCAGATCAAAAGCTGAAAGCTAGGCCTCTTGTGTCAAACAGTTAACCAAGATGTGAATGCAAAGGAAAAGTTCTGGAAGGAAATTAAAATTCCTACTCCAGTGAACACAGGAATGATAAAAAAGTGAAACATTGGGAGGCTGAGGCAGGAGGATTGCTTGAGCCCAGGAGTTCCAGGTTGCAGTCAGTGACTTATCATTGTGCCACTGCACTATTGTCTGGGCTATGCAACAAGACTGTGTCAAATAAAAAAAAAAAAAAAAAAAGAAAGAAAGCGAAAGCCTTATTGCTGCTGCTATGAAGAAAGTTTTAGTGGTTTGGATGGAAGATAAAATTAGCCACAACATTCCCTAAGCCGAACCCTAATCCAGAGCAAGGTCTTAACTCTCTTTAATTCTATGAAGGCTGAGGGAAGTGAGGAAGCTGCAGAATAAAAGTTGAAAGCTGGCAGAGGTTGGTTTGTGAGGTTTAAAGAAAAAAGCCATCTCCATAACATAAAAGTATAAGGTCAAGCTGCAAGTTTTGATGTCAAAGCTGCAGCAAGTTAGCCAGAATATCTAGCTAAGCTAACTGATGAAGGTGGCAACCCTAAATAACAGATTTTCAATGTAGATGAAATAGTCTTCTATTGGAAAAAGACGCTAGTTAGGACTTTCAAAGCTAGAGAGGAGAAGTTAATGCCTGGCTTTAAAGCTTCAAAGGACAGGCTGATTGTCTTGTTAGGGGTTAATGCTGCTGGCAACTTTAAGTTGAAGTTAATGTTCATTCACCATTCCCAAAATCTTAAGCCCGTAAGAATTATGTTAAATCTACTACTCTGTCTGTGCTCTTTAAATGGAACAACAAAGCCTGGGTGATAGCACATCTGTTTATAGCATGATTTACTGAATATTTTAAGTCCACTGTTGAGAACTGCTGCTCAGAAAAAAGATTCATTTCAAAATATTACTACTCATTGACAACACACCTGGTCACCCAAATGGTTTTGATGAAGATGCACCAGGAGGTTAATGTTGTTTTCATGCCTAACACGACATCCACTCTGAAGCCCATAGATCAAGAGTAATTTCAACTTTCAAGTCTTTTTCTTTCTTCCTTCCTTCCTCCCTTCCCTCCCCTCCCCTCCCTTTTCCTCTCCACCCCCTCCTCTCCTCTCCTTTCCTTTTTTTAGAGATGAGGTCTTGCTATCTTGCCCTTGTCTTGAACTCCTGGCCTCAAGTGATCCTCCTGCCCCAGCCTCCCAAAGTGCTGGGATTACAGGTATGAGCCACTATGCCCAGCCTTCAAATCTTATTATTTAAGAAATACATTTCATAAAGCTATAGCTGCCATAGATAGTGATTCCTCTGATGGATCTGGGCAAAGTCAATAGAAAACCTTCCGGAAAGAATTCACCATTCTAGAAGCCACTTAGAGTATTCGTAATTCATGGAAGGAGGTCAAAATATCAACATTTACAGGGTTTGGAAGAAGTTGATTCCGACCCTTATGGAGGACTTTGCGGGGCTCAAGACTTTGGGGAACGAAGTCACTGCAAATGTGCTGGAAATAGCAAGAGTGTAACAGTTATCAGTGGGGTCTGAAGATGGGGCTGAGTTGCTGCAATCTCATGACAAAACTTGAACTGATGAGTAGTTGCTTCTTACCGACGAGCAAAGAAAGTGGTTTCTTGAGATGGAATCTACTCCAGGTGAAGACACTGTGACTGCTGTAGAAATAACAACAAAGGACTTAGAATAGTACATAAACTTAGTTGACAAAGCAGTTACAGTATAGTTTGAGAGGACTGACCACATTTTGGAAGAAGTTCTACTGTGGGTAAAATGTTATCAAATAACGTCATAGGCTACAGAGAAATCTTTTCTGAAAGGAAGATTCAATAAGCATAGCAAATTTCGTTGTTGTCTTATGTTAGGCAATTGCTGCAGCCAGCCTTCAGGGACGTCACTCTGATCAGCCGGCATCCATCAATATGGAGGCAAGACCCTCCACTAACAAAGATGACGACTTGCTTAAAGCATGTTTTAGCATAAAATATTTTTAAATTAAGGTATGTACATTTTTATACATAATACTATTGCACACTTACTAGACTACAGTATAGTATAAACATAACTTTTGCTTGCTCTGGGAAACCAGAAAGTTCGTATGACTCACTTCATTGCGATGGTCTGGAACTGAACCCTTGGTATCTCCAAGGTATGCCCGTAAATGACCAAGCAAGCAGTAATTTCGTGGGCACATTAAAAGCTTTAAATATTTACATACATGTTATTCATTCAAAGTGTGCTTATTGGCATTTACTACATGAAATAGGAACAACCCTTCGTTTTAGTTGCAGTTATAACCAAATGGCCGGGGAGGGGGCGGGCCCGTCGCTACGGCCCGCCCGACCTGTGCCCTGGTTGGTTGAGTTCGACGCCCGTTCCCGCCGAGCCCCGCCCACTCCCCGCCCACCGCCCTCCGCGCCGGGAGAGGGCGTGGCCATTGCCACGCCGGGTGGTCCAGGCCGTCTCCCTTGGGGAGACTCGGCGCGAGCTCGAGGGCCGGCGGCGTGTGAGGCGCGGGCCGTCGCGGAAGCTCGCGCCGCGGTCCCGAGCGGCCGGCGCCGGAGGCCCGCGGCTCGCCGCCGCCCCGCGCCCGCCCCGCCCCCTCGGCACGCAGGCCCCGCGCGAGCCCGCGTCTGCGCGCTCGCCCCCGCCGGCGCCACGGCTCGGCCTGCGGGGACCGGGCGGGCGGAGGCCGGGCCGCTGGCGTGCGGGGGAGGGGCCGGGGCCGCCGCCGCCGAGGGCGAGGAGCATGTCTGCAACGCGAGCCAAGAAAGTGAAGATGGCCACCAAATCGTGCCCCGAGTGCGACCAACAGGTGGGCGCCGGGGGCCGGGCGCGCGGGGCGGCGGGGCGGGGGCGCGCGGCGGCGGCCGTTGCGGGGCGGCGGTTGGCTGGGGAGAGGCCGCCTCGCCGGCGTCCTGGCGGCCGAGTGATCGCTGGGGAAAGCGGGGCCGCAGCCGGCCGGTCCCACCTGGCGGCGGCCACACAGGCGAGTCCCTGGGTTCTGCGGTTCGGCCGCGGGGGACGGGGCGTCCGTCGGGACCGTCCGAGTCGCCCTCGGGTCTCCGGGCGACAGCGGTGGCAGCCTGGGGGCCGCCGCGCAAGCGGACGAGCACGGCCCCTTCTCGCCCCCGTCGGCCCCGGCGAGAATGCGGGGTGCCCGGCCCCGAGTCCAGGCCCCGGCTCCGAAGGCCCCTCCTGCCGTGCGGGGTGGCTTTGTTCCCGTTTGCGATGCGCACGGTGGATTCCCCCGGGACTGCCCCCCACGACCTGGGCGGACGCTTACGTGTGGCAGAAGGGGCCGCAGCGTAATGATTTAAAGTTTCGGTGATACCCCCCAAATGTATTTATTGTATTTTTGATGTTGTATAATCGCCAGTCCCGTCTTTACATTGCTTTTAATGGATCCTGATTGAATAAGGTCCCCACTGAAGCCTTTCCCTCCTGGGTGTTCCTTCCTCCGTCACCCCTCGCGGTATGCACTGCGATAAATTTGCCATGTCTCTTCTAGATCTTTTAAAAATACATATGTTGTTTTGTGAATTCGAAACGTATATTTTCTACAGTTGAGTTCACGGTGTAATAGTAATTTAAAACATCTCCTTTTAGTGTTTCCTAAGTTTAAGCGTGTCGCGTTCTTTACTAGAATAGTAGACGTTCCTCTAAGCCTTACAGTCTAATGAGTTAAAACTCCCTCAATTAAAACCATTCGGAGGGCCCTCATTTCATGCCAACACGCGGATCTGGGTGTGTTTTCAATCCTTTTCCATTGAGTGAATTTTTTAAAAATGACTACGTCTTTCCGCCCTCTTTCGTTTTTTTCTGAAATCGAGAGTTATTTGAAATGACTGGAGACTTTTTAAACAAGCTGATTTTAGTGTATTCTTTGAGGAGAAATCTTGTAGGTTGATCAAATCTTGTAACAGAAAACGTACAACATGTTTTATTCAGTGTCATTATGGGCAGTGGTAAAAATGCTGATCAGAGAATGGCTGGGCAAGAATATACTTTACTGAGCTATACCAGTATGCAGTATAAAAACAATTTAGTCATCTTTTGCTAAGTAAAGAGTTTCTTTTTTACCATTAAACTAAATCTGTTCAATTTTGACAAAATTGGACTTTGTGCTGTAAATGTCTTTGCAGGAGACTATTTCAATGTTTAAATTATTTCCACTTACTCCAGTTAATTGCGTAGAAGTATAAGGTTTACATGGTATGCATTACGCATTCTAGTGTCTGTATGGCTCCAGTCATTGTAAATCCCAACCTTGTTCTAATTGGCGTAAAGCAACCTTTTGGGAAAAGCAACCGGTTTTCAATATACTGGTTAAAGAAGGAGCAAAGGATAATAAACTTGTAGGAGTCCCTGCAACTGTTCGACAAAACATGATCAGCATTTTACTTGGAAAGATCGCATTACTTTTGTCATACCACCCCCGCCCCATATATACATATTCTTTTGTATGGGGTTGGCTGTCTCTTTGTCTGCTGTGGCTGCCATAACAAAATACCATAGTCTAGGTGGCTTAACAACAGAAGTTTATTTTCTCTCAGTTCTGGAGGCTGGAAGTCCAAGATCAGGCTGCCAGCATGATTGCTTCTGGTGAGGGCTCTCTTCCTGGCTGGCACCTGGTGTCTTCTCAGTGTGCTCACGTGGGAAAGAGAGGGTCAGGCTCTCTCCTGCCTCTTGTGAGGTCATGAATCCTATCATGAGCATTCACTGTCATGGCTTCATCTAAACTTAACACATTGACTGCCACACTGGGAAAAAAAAAAGGTTTTCTTGGGCCCATGGTGTTTTATTACAAAAATAGAATAAAAACCAAAACCAAAATGATCCTTTCTAATTTAATGAAAAATTTGTTATTTTTTATTGTTTTTTTGTGTTTGAGTTATATGTAATTAAGTTGTGAATATTAATTGTAACAGTAAGAACATCAACAAGTAAGATTTTCACAAACCAACTGCAGTTACATATGCTTCAGTAGGCCCCAGGCTCAAAACCGGCATGAGATAAGTAGAGCTCACATGGCAGTTACTGTGTTAATTATCTCTCAAAGGCCCCATCTCCAAATACCCTCACATTGAGGGTTAGCACTTCAATATGTGAATTTTGGAGGGACACTATTCAGTCCATAGCAAGCTAGTTATATAATTTAATATGTTGGTGTATTTTGTCCTTTATTCTAAATACTTAGAATATAACATACATGTGGACTGATTAAAACTTGATGTTTCTTAAAAGTGATTTTTCTTTTATTAAAAGTAACTGAATTGAAGAAAGTAATAGGTTAATTTTAGCTTTCTGATTATTTAAAAGTATAAGCTTCTTTTAGTTATAAAATAGAAAATAACTACAGTCCAGAAAGCCATTTTCTAAACAAGATTAGAATACTGCTATGATTCTCAATTGCCTAAAGAATATTAAATTAGAATTTAGGTATAATTTATAAACATAAATGTAAAATTCTTAAAATTTGATTTCCCCAATTGACTAGATTTGCATATGCTGTGTGTGTGTGTAAATTTAAAAAACAGGTACAGAAATTAGCAAACAAAGCTGGGAGATTTTCAGCCGCTTTATAACATCTCCTTTTTTAGGCCTCTACTGTAAAGATAGTTCAAAAACAGCTAAACCTCAGTGCTTTTCATTTCAAGGAGTTTCACATCCATTAATCACTCAAAATTACTGAGCCATTTTGTGTGCAGTGGTATTTAAGATTCTTGTCAGTTTTCTAGCATTTTTTGTGTATATTTCTGTTTTTGCCTTCATTTTTTAAAAACAGAGCAGCTTTTTTCCACTTACTGGAAATGTTATGTGACATACAGCAAACATGTCTGCTACAGGTAACTTTGGTTCTCTCAGCAGTAAAGATTGTAAATGAGTTCTCTGTAATGTGGTTATTTTAGAGCTTTTTTAAAATCAGCGAAGCTGTATAGCACCAGGATTTTTTTTTTTTTGGCAAGTTTTTTTTAACCTTTTTTACAAACATACAAACAACCTAAATAGCCCTTTCAAGGAATGAATTGATGCACAATAAACCATCAGTAAACAGTACTTTGAATATTTTCTTTCTATTTAAAAATCCTGAAAGTGTAGCATTAGAACCTTTATAACTATTATTTTTAGCATTATCAACTGAAATTTAAAGAAAGTTTAGTGTGCTTAAAATCCAAATTATTCTATAATTGAGATTAATTACTGAGGTTGTCCAACCTATTTCATAATTCTTTTTACAGGATCTGGTTTGTGATGGTACTTGGCTGGCTTTTTTTTTCCGCCAGGGTGGGGGTTGAGAGGAAGGGACTTTTCATTTTAAATAGAACTTAAGAATGAATTATTAGCTCAGGCACATGGAGGTTTATTAAACATAGAACACTTTCATTAAAGGATGAAAGTCAGCCTATGAATTGAATTAGTCAGTGTTTGTATATTCTGGGTCCCAAAGGCAAACGTACATTTCTCATCTAACTACAGCACTCTGTTAATTCTGGATATGGGTTGGTATGATTTTCTTGTATAAAAGACAGAGACCTAAGTTCAAATTTATTGAATTTCAGTAGCTGAAAGAAAATGCTTACTAATTAGCAAAGGAGCTGTTGAATAGGAACATCATGCTTCTGTGTAATTTTGACAGCATTAATTTAAAACAATTTACATTACTATGGATGCCTTTAGAGATATGTTTAGGTATAAAGGAAATGAGTCAGTGCCTTTGAGCTTGGTTTCTGTGAAGATATGAAATTTTTTTAAATGACAAACATCTATTGTGGGCAGATTTTACACTATTAAAAAATGTAGCATTATATTTTCATGATTTGAAGGGATTTCATCAGCAAGCTGTTAGACATACTTGGAGTTTGATTATTTTTATAGGATCCCTTGTTATTTCTCCTAAATACAAGCTAGAGATTCTTTTGTTCAGTGTTTTTATTCTAAGAAAAGGAACTCTTCTGCCAGAATTTCATTTTAGCTTAATTAGATCAAGTATTTATATTGTAGAATATGAAGCGTTCTGTACATACATGGACAAAAAGCTTTATAACTGAACTTCTCCATAAACAGAACAGCTGCCAAATGGAATTTATCTTACAAAGAGAATTGCAATTTTCTGACTGTAATTATTTTGTGAGTACTTTTTTGTTGAGATTAATTTCAGGTTTTGGGTGAACATGTCTTGATTCCAAGGTTCATTAACTTTAATATTAGTGAAATGATTATGGATGGAAGTCTAAAAATTTTTTTCAATGTTTTTTGATAATGTTTGTCTTAAGAAATATTTATAGGCTTGAAATAGAGAAGGGAAATTTATGTATTTTACAAATTTGGAAATAGAAGCCTGAAGAGTTTAAATGTTCCTGGAGCTGAGAATGTAAGATCTCAACTCCTACTTTTTCCTACATTCTCTTTTGCTTATATCAGTATACTTTTGCTGCTCAAACTTGTTGTAAACTATTTTTTTTAATCAGTGGTAATTGGCACCTTCTCCACTTGTGTTAAAACCCTGAGTTATTTTCATTTCTTTCTACTTTATCACCAGTAGTCAGTTTGGGCTTTAGTGTTATTTTTCCGATCTTTGAAATGTGTGGCGTATCTCCCTTTTCTCCATTTCCATTCTCACTATTCCAGTGGTCCCTCATAATCTTATACTGGGATTATTAAACTTTTACAACTTCTAACTGCTCTCTTTTCCACTTTGTTCCATACCATAAACTGCTATCAAACTAACATTTTAGGAAATGATACCTTTTTTCCCCTGCGTACTTCGCCTTGCTTTGACTCTATTATGGCTTTCTGTTTAATACCCACTTATTATTTATGGTGTGGGTATGGTATGATATTCATGATATTGTTAAGCACAAGGAGAATATGAATATATGACCATATGATAGCCATCTCAATTTATTGTAAGGAGTTGGGGTTTAAATAAATATGTGATTCCTACTTCAAGTAATTTATCATTCAAGAAGACTACTTAACCACTGAGAAATTGAATAATAGAAAAATTGTAATAATATATATTTTTCTTTTACTCTACAGGTTCCTGTTGCATGTAAATCATGTCCCTGTGGTTACATATTTATCAGCAGAAAACTGTTAAATGCAAAACACTCAGAGAAATCACCTCCTTCTGCAGGTAATTGTGAGAATTTAATGCATTTTTATCTTTTTGATGTAGAAATGTAAAGTTAATTGCTGTAAATTTACTGTTTCTATTTTTTGTTGAAGTTAAAAATTAAATCTATTGAATTGTCTTTGGCTTTTATTAGCTGTTGGAATTACCTTATGCCATTGGTTTCATGTGCATTCAATTTAAATGTTAACTCTCTTACAGTGTCTGTAATGTTTATAACAAATTTTTTTTTATTTTTTTATTTTGGGACAGAGTCTTGCTCTGTCACCCGGGCTAGACTGCTGTGGCATCAGCCTCTAGCTCACAGCAACCTCAAACTCCTGACCTCAAGTGATCCTCCCTCCTTGGTCTCCCGGAGTGCTAGGATTACAGGCATGAGCCACCATGCCCAGCCCTATAACGAATTTTTTATTTTTGGAAGATGGAGAACTATTGAAGAGTTTTAAGCAAGGGAGTGACCTGATCTGATTAAAAAAACTTTTTTTATTAATAAATAGCTTAAGTAATAATTGACATTGAGTAAATAGGACATATTTAAGGTATACAGTTTGATAAGTTTTGACATATGTATATACCAATCAATCACTATAATCAATATCATGAACATTCATCATTTTTCAAAGTTTTCTAGTTCCCCTTTGCAATCCCTTTTTCTGCTACCCTTACCCCAGGTAACCACTGATCCGCTTTCTGTCACTATTCATATAAGTGAAATCCATACAGTATATACTCTTTTTTGCTTGGCTTCTTTCACTGAGCATACTTATTTAAGATTGAGCCTCGTTGTATGTATCAATAAGAGCTCATTCCCTTTTATTGCTTAGTAGTACTCTTTGTATGGATATGCCACGACTTGATTATCCATTCTCCTGTTGATGGACATTTGACTTTTTTCTCTCACAATGTTGGTAAAATTTCCAACAACTTGAAAGGTTTTTTTTTTTTTTCACCTACTGAAAGTAGAAAAATATAACTTCGTTTTGGCATGAATATAATTTTTAGGCATATTGGTTATTTTTTTTACAAGTCCCTGATTGAGAATATCTAAAAAATAATTTTCTTTGAACTTGTTGCTTTCCCATTAACGTAGACAAATTGGATTTATTCAATAGATATATTTATTAAAAGAAAATTTTGTTACTCATTGATTAAAATCAGAACTTCATACAGTGGTGATCTCAAAAGTACAGTAGATTGATTATAAATGCACAGGGAGCATCTGGTGTATGCTAAGCACTATTCTAAGCCTTGGGCATAAAGCAATGGCTCTATAACCAAGGCATGTTTACTGCTGTCATGGAACGGACATTCTTGTGGGCAGGAGACAGACAGTGAACAAATACACAGGGCAAATGCCACCTTGTAATAAATGCCTTGTAGGAAATTAAAATAGGGTCCCGTCCGAGCAAGTGACTGGAAGGCTACTTTTGATTGAGTCTCTTTGAGGAGATGACATTTAAATTGAGCCTCCGTAGGGAGAAGGGGCTAGCCATGATAAGATCAGGGAGAAGAATATTCCTGACAGGTGGAAATAGCAAATGCAAAAGTTCTAGGCTGGACAAAGTTTTATATATTTTAGCAACAAAAAAGACCACTGTGATTTCAGTACAAACAGTAAGAGCAGGGAGTTGAAAATGAGTTCAGAGGGATAAGCAGGGACCAGATTATATTATATAAGGCTTTGTAAGCCAGAATAAGAAGTTTGGATTTTGTTTGTAAAATGTAGGGAGAAAATATCTCTGAGATGGGGTGGAGTGAGGGGAAGATGACATGCTCTGATATAAGTTTTAGAAAGATCATTCTAACTGCTGTGTAGAGAATGGTTGGTAAGGGTACAAGAGATGGAAGTGGGCTATTGCAGTAGGTTAACTGAGTGAGGATGCTGGGTTAGACAAAGAGTGGTTATAGTAGCAGATGATTCAAGAAGAACTTTCATTTATGTCTGATAGGTCTATTTATCTTAGGTCTATATAGAAGTGGCAAGAAAGTTGTTTAATTACATTTCTGTCTCAGTTTCAGTTTGTTGCCTTTTCATCTTGAGGATGAACTTGATTTGTTAGTTCATAAAGGCTGTTGCTTTATTGGCTATGTAGGATTCATCCAGAGAGCTGTTAATAATGGCTCACACCTGTAATCCCAGCACTCTGGGAGGCTGAGGTGGGAGGATCACTTGAGCTCAGGAATTCAAGACCAGCCTGAGCAAGAGTAAGACCCCATCTCTACTAAAAATGGAAAAATTAGCCAGGCATCATGGCAAGGGCCTGTAGTCCCAGCTACTTGGTAGGCTGACAAGGGAGGATCCCTTGAGCCCAGAAGTTTGAGGTTATAGTGAGCTACAGTGATGCCACTGCACCCTACCCAGGGCAAGAGAGTGAGACTCTTGTCTCAGGAAAAAAAAAAAAAAAGAAACCACAGGAGGAAAAGATTTTAAGGAGAGGGTTAAGAGTATTCAAGGCTTGGAAGGCCGGAGCAGTAGCTCATGCCTGTAATCCTAGCACTCTGGGAGGCTGAGGTGGGAGGATCACTCGAGGTCAGGAGTTTGAGACCAGCCTGAGCAAGAGCGAGACCCCGTCTCTACTAAAAATAGAAAGAGATTATATGGACAACTAAAAATATATATAGAAAAAATTAGCCAGGCATGGTGGCTCACGCCTGTAGTCCCAGCTACTCGGGAGGCTGAGGCAGGTGGATTGCTTGAGCCCAGGAGTTTGAGGTTGCTATGAGCTAGGCTGACACCACGGCACTGTAGCCAGGGCAACAAAGTGAGACTCTGTCTCAAAATAAATAAATAAATAAATAAATTAAATAAATAAAAAGTAGCTGTGAAATTAAGCTTGAAATGGTCAATTTGAAGAAATTTCTTTAAAGGAAGGATTAAAGAAAATATTGTAATTCCTAAAATTGAGGGTATCTGTAATGAGCATCAAACCTTGAACACTGCAGTAGTTATCTAATCAATATTTGATCAATCACCAAATACTGAGAAAAGCATTAGTCAACTCAGTTTGTTCCAAATCTTTAAATTAGGTTTTGTGATGGGGGGTTCCAAATAGTTAGTGACATCAGTGGTGCCATTTTGCATTTAGTAACCATGGTTATCTCTTTGTCCTTTTAAAATTTTTAATTGTAAAAATTATGGAATGAAAAATAAACTGAAATTCTAAATGAAATACTAGTTTATAAAAGAACTTTCTCTAAAGGTAAGAAAAAAAGATTATAGATAGTAGGAAATTGGAATTGCTTATTAGCATTTTAACTGTATATTTCTCAATGGTTTTAAGCTTTAGGGTACGCATGATCAAATAAATAAACAACCTCCCTGTTTTTTATTGGGAGAAGGAGAAAAGGGGGAAAAAACCTAAACTTAACTTTCAAATTATTCTCCAAGATAAGCAAAGGCTGATGAGCAAAGAAGTCTATAAATGAAAAGTTTGCTTTTAGTTAAGGGGGAAAATGGATAAATGATTATCACCTGTACCTTTATAAAGCAAGCAGTGATTGAATGTTGGTTCAGTAGTTAAGTAGTCCTCAACACTGAATGATGTGACAATGGAGGTTTGGTTTTGTTATTTCAGAATGCATTTTTCCCTACATGTTAATTGTGTAAAAGGGCTATACACATATACATGGAACATGGCGTTTTTTAGTTTTTCTTTTGCATTTTGATAAAAAAAATGCATACCTTTACCTTTGAGGCTGAACTTTTAGACTCTTAATCACATAGTTTATGTAATGATATCTATTGATATGTTCATCTTTCTTACACATTTTCGTAGTCCTCTGACTTCTAATTAAGATTGACTGTTTTTAGGTCTACTGCATAGCTGTCAGACTAGATTTCTTTCCATTATACTCCCAGGATAATCCCACTCTTTCTTATATACTCTGTTCTTTTTAACCCATGTGTTTTTATTTTTGGAACAACTTTCCCAGAAATTGTTTCATACCTAGAAAAAAGTTTTCAGAAAAGATAAGTGCTGCTACATTGCCTATCTTCCATTGTGGAGAATGTCTTTATTTTGGGTTCAGACTTTAAGGTTGTTCTCATTCTTCCTTGGCACTCCATGGATCTTTTCCATTTGAAAGCTCAAATCTTCAGCTCAGGGCAGTTTTTTATCCATTATTCCTTTTTCCTTATTCCTCTTTTCATTCTGGTATGCTTATTGGATGATATGTCAGGATTGCATTCCACAGAAACTAACACTGTGTGGGACAAAAAGTTTGCTTTCCCTATTTAGTAAAGAACGCTGAAGATAGGCAGTGTACGACTAGTGGCTCAATGATGTCATCAAGGACCTAGTCTCTTCTCTTTCTTCCGTCCTAAGAAGATGTGGCTTTCGTATGGCAGCTGTTGTACCTCTGGGCATCTCATAAGTGTTGCAAGGAGGAAGAAGAGGGCAGGACAAAGGAGCATGCTATTTACATGTCATTGGCCAGAGCTAGATTTTATGCCACCTCATCTACAGGAGAGTCTTGAGGATGTATATATATTAATATTTTAGTTGAACACATTGCGCTCTTTAACAGAACAAGATTCTGTTCTTGATGAAGAGGGCGAGAATGAATATTAGGTAGGTAATCAGCAGTTACAGCATAGATATGTATTAGATTTCTTGGATCTTTCCTTCATTTCTCTTTCTTTCTATCACATTGTTTTTGTCTTTTTGCTTTGTTTCAGGAAATTTTTTTAATTTCCCTTTCTAGATCTGTAATTCTGTCATCAGACATGTCCATTAATCATTTAGCTTATCTTTAGCACTTTAACTTTAGTAGCCTAAGTTTTCTAATTTCTTCTATTTCATAGAATCCTCTTTTTTCATATTTTTATTGTGGTAAAATACATAAAATTTACTATTTTAACCATTTTTAACCACACAGTTTAGTAGCATTAAGTACATTCATATTATATACTTAACCATCAGCATCCATCTCTAAAACTCTTTATCTTTCCAGACTGTAACTCTGAACCCGTTAAACAATGACTCCCCAGTCCATCTCTCCCTTGCCCTAGGCAACCACCACTCTACTTTCTGTGTCTGTGAATTTCACTACACTAGGTACCCCATATAGATGGAATTATACAATATTTGTCCTTTTGTGTCTGGCTTATTTCACTCAGCACAATGTCTTGGAGATGTCATTTATGTTGAAACAATGCGTGAGGATTTCCTTTTGAAGGTTGAATAATATTCCACTGTATGTTTATACCACATTTTGTTCACTTACCCATGGACACTTGGGTTGCTTTCACCTTTTGTCTGTTGTGAATTGCTGCTATGAACATAGGTTAGGTGTAAAATAATCTGAGTCCCTGCTTTCATTTCTTTTAGCTATATGTCCAGAAGTGGAATTGCTGGATCATATGGCAATTCTATTTTTTCTTTTTTGAGGAATCACCATACTGTTTTCCACAGCAGCTGTACCATTTTACATTTCTACTAGCAATGTACAAAGGTTCCAGTTTCTCCACATCCTTGCCAACATTTGTTTTGTTTTTGTTTTGATTTGCTTTTTATAATTTCCTAATGAGTATGAAGTGGTATCTTGCTGTGGTTTTGATTTGCATTTTCCTGTTGATTAGTGATATTGAACATCTTTTCTGTGCTCACTGGGCAGTTGTGTATCTTATTAATATTTGGAGAAATGTCTGTTCAAGTCCTTTGCCCATTGTTGAATCGGATGGTTTGTTGTTGATTTGTTAAAGTTCTTTATAATTCTGAATGTTAATCTCTTATCTGATAATTTGCATATATTTTCTCCCACTCCACATATTGCCTTTTCACTCTGTTGATAGTGTCCTTTGATGCACAGAAGTTTTAAATTTTGATGAAATCCATTTTGTCTTTTGTTGCTTGTGCTTTTGATGTCATATCCAAGAAATGATTCCCAAAATCCACTGCCATGAAGATTTCCCATTATGTTTTTAAGAGTTTTATAGTTTTAGCTGCTATATTTAAAGCTTTGATTCAGTTTGAGTTAATTTTTTTGTATGCTATAAGGTATGTATGCACAACATTGTTCTTTTGCATGTGGATACCGAGTTTTCCCATTATGACTTGTTGAAAATACTGTCCTTTCTTCCTTGAATTGTCTTGGATTCTTACTGAAAATCCTTTGACCACGTATGTAAGTATTTATTTCTTCGCTCTTTATTTTTTTCTTTTGGTCTATATATTTGTCTTTATGTCAGTACCATACTATTTTGACTATTGTAGCTTTGTAGTAAGTTTTGAAGTCAGGAAGTGTGAGACCTCCAACTTCGTACTTTTTCAACATTGTTTTGGCTATTCCCTTGAGATTCCATATAAATTTTAGGATGGATTTTTCTATTTCTGCAAAAGAATCTTATTATTATTATTATTATTTTTGAGACAACGTCTCACTCTGTTGCCTGGGCTAGAGTGCCGTGGCGTCAGCCTAGCTCACAGCAACCTCAAACTCCTGGGCTCAAGCAATCCTCCTGCCTCAGCCTCCCCAGTAGCTGGGACTACAGGCATGCACCACCATGCCTGGCTAATTTTTTCTATATATATTTTTAGCTGTCCGACTAATTTTTTTCTATTTTTAGTAGAGACAGGATCTCGCTCTTGCTCAGGCTGGTCTCGAACTCCTGAGCTCAAACAATCTGCCTGCCTCGGCCTCTCAGAATGCTAGGATTACAGGCTTGAGCCACCACGCCCAGCCAGAATCTTATTCTTAATTGTATAGTCTCGTTATAGATCTCTCAGGGTATGCACTGGAATGTTTTAAACGTTTTTTCTGGTTTCCTTAGCTACCTTTGTTCTTCCTGTTTTATCTTGGTCCTTGTCCCTCACGCTTTTTATTTTCCTCACATGTCTGGTAATCGTTAATTGCCTGTTGATATTTATAGAAAACTTGCATGAATATCCTATATTGTTTTAAAGGTCGGTTTTGACAATAGACCTCTTTAGTGTATAATCTAGAGGAGTTTAGAGGCAGGTTTTTATATGTAAATTAGGTGAGCAGGCAGGACACTGGTAAATTCCCTTATTGCCAAAATAGGCAAGGCTTCATTCTGGGGCAGAATGTGAAATTTCTTTTCTTTTTTTTTTCTTTGAGACAGAATCTTGCTGTGTTGCCCGATCTAGAGTGCCATGGCATCAGCCTAGATCACTGCAACCTCAAACTCCTGGGCTCAAGTGATCCTCCTGCCTCAACCTCCCAAGTAGCTGGGACTACAGGCATGCGCCACCATGCCTGGCTAATTTTTTCTATGTATTTTTAGTTGTCCGGTTAATTTCTTTCTCTTTTTTAGTAGGGACGGAGTCTCGCTCTTGCTTAGGCTGGTCTCAAACTCCTGACCTCGAGCGATCCTCCCACCTTGGCTTCCCAGAGTGCTAGGATTACAAGCGTGAGCCACTGCACCCGGCCTGAAATTTCTTATAATATTTTTATTCTTATGAGGAACTGCCTTTTTCCTGTGTTATGGAGGTTTAAAGGTCTCTTTCACATTGCTCTGTTTCCTGAGAGCTTTACTTCCTTGTGTCAATTGTTCTGTTTACATAGACCCAGCTGTTCTGCAGTAGTCCTGTAGTGATTCTGATGGTCACCCAGTGGCCTGCTCTCCCTGGCATTATCTTTGGGATTCCTTTGGGAAGAACAGCTCTACCTTCTGTAGGAGCCATCAGTTATTCCTGTTTTGGAATATAGTTGCTTCTATTCTGGTTTCCTATTTCAGCTTGCCAGTTGCCTGAAATTCTATAACTTTGGATAATTAATAATACCTTTTCCTTGTTTCCAGCACTACAGATATATTTACCTTTTTCCCCTTCCTCTTTTCCCATGTTTCTTTTCATTTCTGTGGGATTTTGAGGTCATGAGATAAATGTATATGCTCAGTCTGATTTTATTTATTCAACAGTACTTAATATGTGTAGGTAACATTCTAGATTCTGTGAATGAGATAGACAAAGGAGTCCCAACTTTTATAAAGCTTATATTTTGACGGGGGAGGCATTGAACATATAAATAAAAAATAACAGATTATAATAGGAGGAGTGGATTATAGGAAGTAACTTGGGCTGGGAGATTGAGAGCAGGTGACCTATAATAAACTGATATCTGAAGAAAAAAAAACTTGTCTCACGAAGAACCTTGGAAAGAGAGCTCTAGACAGAAGGGTTAGCAGATATGTAGACTCCAGCAGAGTGAGGAGCTTGTTTATTAAAGGAAGGTCATGTCTGGTGTGTAGTAAACAAAGTGGTGAGTGGTATGAAATGAGATTGGAGAAAGAGGCAAATGCCAGATCTAATGGGGACTTGTCCTTGGTAAGGAATTTTGACTGTATTCTAAATACAATGAAAAGCTTATGAAAGGCTTTATTTAGAAAGGAAGCTATGCAATTTTGATTTATCTTTAGTAAAGATAATATTGGCTGCTATGTAGAGAATGGGTTTGGCTAGGATGTTGCCTGTGGAGATGGAAATAAATGAAGAGATTATGGGTATATGGGTACAAGGAGTATCTATGGACCTTTGTCGTGGTATAAGAAGCAAGGTGAACCACAAATGACAACAAGTTATTTGGCTTGTGCAAGTGGTTGATAAAATCTAATATGATGAATGGTGGAGGAGGAACAGATTTGGGAGAGGTAAAATCAAGGGTTATTTTTTGATATGCTTGTGAGACATTTAGGTGACGTCAGGTAGGTCTGTAGAGCTTAGGGAAGAGATCAGAGCAGAAGGTGAAAACTTTGGAGCCATCATAACAATAGTGTTTGATGCTGCTGGTCTATGAGATTATGTAAGCGAGGTATAAGAGAAGACGGTTCAGGGCAAAGCCTTGGGGCTTTAACATTAGATTGAGAAAGCACCTGGGAACACAGCAAAGGTGGTAAGAGGAATGGCTGGTGAGATGGGGGAAACCAGGAGAGCCTGAAAATCAAGTGAAGAAATAATTTCAAGAAAGCAGTAGTCATCTTTGTTGAATATGAGAGATAGTGTAAGATGATAAAAAGTGAGATGTCTATTGAATTTTATGACAGAGGTTTTTATTCTTTTTTTTTTTTTTTTGAGACAGAGTCTCACTCTGTTGCCCAGGCTAGAGTGAGTGCCGTGGTGTCAGCCTAGCTCACAGCAACCTCAGACTCCTGGGCTTAAGCGATCCTCCTGCCTCAGCCTCCCGAGTAGCTGGGATTACAGGCATGCGCCACCATGCCCGGCTAATTTTTCCATATATATTTTTAGTTGTCCAGCTAATTTCGTTCTATTTTTAGTAGAGACGGGGTCTTGCTCTTGTTCAGGCTGGTCTCGAACTCCTGAGCTCAAACTATCCACCCGCCTCGGCCTCCCAGAGTGCTAGGATTACAGGCGTGAGCCACCGCGCCTGGCCATAAATATTTCTTTATATGTTTCTAAAAGACCTTTAAAATCATAAGCACAATACCATTATAACATAAACAACAATGATTTCCTAATGTCAAATATCTAACTGGTATTCAAATTTTCAGTTTTCTCATAAGTTAAAATTTTTAAGAACAGATTTGAAATAAAGTCACAGATCGAAAATGGGTGATAACTTTTTTAGCTCTCTTTTTATCTATTATTTTCTCTTTTTTCCCTTGCAAGTTACATGTTGAAAAAACTGCATCACCTGTTGATTTGTTTGTGCCGTTTGTATACCTTTGGTGTAGGCTAACACATTCCTTGAATGACTTCTGTTTTTCCTATAAATTGTAAGTCGGATCTAAGGGCTGAAGAGATTGCATTTTTTGTTTGTTTGTTTTTCAAAACTACTTACTAGGGCAGTGATGTGTACCTCTTTCAGGAGGCACTTAAAGTCTGCTTATCCCTCTTTTAGTGATGTTAGCAGCTATGGATGTTTAATGCTTAGATCCTTTACTTCATTGCAGGTTGAAAATGGTGATACTCTGATTCTGTCATTCCTTCTTCATTTATTAGCTTTAATAATTCTAAAATGAGAAAATTATCTTCATCTGCCCTTTGGTTATCCAGTGAGTGGTACAGCTTGAATAGAAAAAGCAGGATAAATGCTTTGTTCTTTCCCTTTAAGTTTTCAAAATTGTGAGTTGGTTCTTTAGCATCTTTCTATGATGGCCAAGGAGTTTTTGTTTTTGGTGCCGTAAACTTGTATGTTTTATATGTTTCAATCTTGTTTTTTATCAATGCTCAAATTGTTCTATAGTAATCAGTGGGAGTTTCTTCAAGTGAGCCCTTTGGTCTTTTAATAAGACCCTGGTTGTGTTTGATAACTTTCTTGCAATCTGGAATAATTAAGTGTTCTTGTGTCATCTGGTATGTGTCTGATCTGAAAACTAAAATTAACTAATTCTTCAAGGATATGGTATTTAGAGATAACTATTGCTATTTTACCTTTTTCTTTCTTTCAGTAGCCTGTTAAGCATAGTTTATAGTCTTTCATATGGTTTCTTTCCGTTCCTGGGATATGACTTTTCCTACTTGTTTTGTCCTTTTACCACTGTGATTTTGGGCATTTGGGGAATTCTCTTTCTTGCTTTTGAATTCAGGTATGTACTAAAGCAGGGTATTTTGTTTTTGTTTTGGGTTTTTAAACTAATTGTCTTATGCAACATTTTGATTTATTTAGAGTGGGAGAGGTGGCTTCTTGCATGAATTAAATCACTATATTTAGTAAAGTTCCCCTATTGCTCTTCCATTTATGGAACAATGTGCTCTTACATCAGAAATTACCTCATCTATGGCTAAAGTGAAAACTTGCTCGCTTCCTTAGTGTTTTTATATTTTCTGTGGATGCTTTCTGTTTTTTATTGTAACCTTAATGCATTATAGCTGTCATTTTGCTTCTGCATATTTGACATATTTCAATCTTTAACTCAAGTAGGGGGCAAAAAGGAATGGAATTTTTTTCTCATTCCTACTTCAACACTTTAAGCTTGGAAACAGGAAAAAGGCAGAAAGGTTGCTGGGGAATTGTGTGAACTTGTAGGGGCTGAAATTTAAGCTGCCAAATGAAGAAACCTTCCTTCTCTTTGAAGATTCCTTCTTGTGTTACACTGATCTGAATTCTGTTGAATTTCTTTTTTCTCATATGTGAGTGTGGGGGACAGACATGTTATGGTTGTAGTTTTATAAAATATGCCAGGGACCATACTCTAGTGCTATTTAGAAAGAAAAAAGGAAGATGATGAGAACTTGGGCAAACAGTTCTTGCTAAGCCCTAAAATATATCACTTTTATTCATCCATACAGAAAACAAGCATGAGGCCAAGAGGAGGCGAACAGAGAGAGTTAGGAGAGAGAAGATAAATTCTACAGTAAATAAAGATTTAGAAAACAGAAAGAGATCTCGAAGTAACAGCCATTCAGATCATATCAGACGAGGAAGAGGAAGACCTAAAAGTGCATCTGCCAAAAAACATGAGGAAGAAAGAGGTATGAATAAATCTAAGCAGTTTTTTTTTTCAAGTATTAAATTGATCTGGGATCTTAATTAGATAGTACTAAAGAAAAAGTGGAGGCATGGAGCTCCTGGACTTAAAATCACAACTCATATTGGTTTGAAAGCATTTCCTCTATGGTAGATGCTTATTTTTTTAAAAAATCACAGACATTTAATTCTTATTGGAAACTTAAAGGCTTAAATTAGGTAAAATTCACCTTGCTATAATTTGATGGTAGTAGAGTTCTGAGATAATTTGTACATGACATCCTGGAGAAGCCTCTTAAGAATGATTGTGTTTTTTTTTTTTTAAGACAAGACTGATTTCCTTTAAGACTCAGTTAAGTTTCAAACTGTTAATACTATGAGTGTAAAAAATTTACTGTTGAAAGTGTTCTTGCTGAAATTTTAAATTGCTCTTTGGGAGATTTCTGTGCTTCCTACTTTGAGGCAGCTTTTGCATAGTTAGTTGAATTCTTCTTGGTCCAAAGTATATTTCTCCTTAGTGGTCTTGTCCTTTCTTCTGATAAGTAATGTGTCTACCAATAACTTATTTGTAGCCATTAACTAAAAGTTCACCTTCTCTTTTTCTTTGATTTATGCATCTTTTAAAAAACTTACTATGGAAAATTTCAACATACATAAGAATAGGGAGAACAGTGTAATAAATTTCTGTATACCTATGAATATCTTTTTAAAATTGGGATTTTTCAAGCCAGTAATTAATGAAAAAAAAGGGATAGTTGCTTTTTATTAGTCTTTAAAACCTCTGTCCAAATGATTTCATCTTCATCAAAATACATTTATAGTTTCTCACATTATTTGTGAGGTATGCTTTGCTTTTTCAGATATTCAGTCTTAGGTACTCAAGTGCTTTCTGTATAAATGTAAATTTCTCTTATTTTAGACATTGAGAATTTTCTACATGTTCACCATTTCTGTCTGTGCTTTTATGTGAATAAAGTTACTGCTGTAAGAGAAAACAACTTCCCTGGTGTAACTGTCCTTATCAACGTTAAAGGTGTCTTAATATTGTATGGCTAGAGGAATAAGGTTGAATAATAACCTTGTTATATTTGACTGTATTCTCTAAAGGCTGTACTTAGGTACTCCTTATTCCTTGGGTACTTTTACTGCTATTTTTCTTTCTTGTATTATGCTCTTCCAGAGGGTTTGAATCATTTGTTCAATTTGAATGTGCTTCCCTAATGATAGGATGATCAGAAAACCTATGCCAAAGACTATTTTAGAAGGAAAACTGGGTAAAGAAAAGTCAACAGAGACAAAAGAAAAGAAAGAAATACTGCTTGGCCCAGAAAACAGAACATTCTTTCCAGTTGAAGTAAAGGGAATGTAACTGAAAGAACAGAGAAGGAATGCTTTGTTAGTGGGTAAAGGAGATGAAAAAACAGATGATGACAGTCTTTTAGTTGGGGCAATGAACTCTATATAGTTGTACTAGGACTCTATATATTGCAGGCTTGAACTTTTATTTCATAACTTGAGAAAAGCTATAAATATTTATAAAGTTTTTCAGGCATTTTCTGTTTATCACAAACACATTTTAAGAAAGCTATTTCTACAGTAAGGTATGCTTTTAATAGTTTATTTGCTTTTGATACAAATTGCAGGAAGTTCCTCAAAGCGATTTTTATAGCACAAACAAATCTTTTAATGCAGAACAGGGGGAGGGGCGGGGCGTCAGCGAACTTTTTGTGAAGAGCCAGATAGTAAATATTTTAGGCTTTGTGGGCTCTACTGTCTCTGTCAAAGCTAGCCAGCTTTGTCGTTGTAGCTGGAAAGCAGCCATCAACAGTATGTAAATGAATGGGCATGGCTGTGCTCCAGTAAGACTTTATAGCAACACGTGGTTGGCCAGATTTGGCACGTGGTCTGTAGTTTGCCAATCCTTGACATAAATTGTGTTCTCAAAATATAATACGGATAGGAACTACAGACTTTTGAAATGTCAGTATATGTTAGAATAGATTTCTTCGATAAGCTTCTTAAAGTGCTAAATAGCTATTTAGTTTGATTATTTTTATTGATTCCCTGCTGTTAGGGCACTTGAAAAATTTGAAGCAAGGTTTAACTTTAACACATGAATTACGGAAAACCTGACAGTGTATTTTAAAAAACAAAACTTTTAAAAATTGACTTGTTTTTTATTTTGAAAAAGCATAGAAAAAAGGAAGAATGGAAAAGGAAAGCTTCTTAGACATCTAGGTAGTACTGTAGTTCTATAAAATCGTAAAAACAAATCATTAAAGAAGAATTTTGGGGCTGGACGCGGTGGCTCACGCCTGTAATCCCAGCACTCTGGGAGGCCGAGGCGGGAGGATCGCTTGAGGTCAGGAGTTTGAGACCAGCCTGAGCAAGAGCGAGACCCCGTCTCTCCTAAAAATAGAAAAATTAGCCGGGTGTGGTGGCACCTGTAGTCCCAGCTACTTGGCAGTCCGAGTCAGGAGAATCACCTGAGCCCAGGAGTTTGAGGTTGCTGTGAGCTAGGCTGATGCCACGGCACTCTAGGCCAGGCGACAGAGCAAGACTCCATCTCAAAAAAAATAAATAAATAAATAAAAAATAAAAATAAAAAGAATTTTTGGTTGGACTAATATAAAGTCTCCATTTTATGTGTTGGGAGTATTACTATTCTGGATATTATAATGTAGGAGTGATATTTTGACTGATTAGTATATGTGAGGCTATTCTGAATATCATATTAAGGAACTTAAGAATGAGTTAGACTTTAAGTTAAAGTTGGTGGATTGAATAAACACATACAACTCTTCACCCTCCCAAAATCCTAGTAAAATGACAAGGGATTTCCTTAAAAGTGTAAAATCCCACAAGGACAAGGAATGGGAGAAGCAAATTTCTGAAAAGTAACTGCTTCAGCAGATCTACAAAAGCTAAATCATAAAATCCTGGGGGGAAATGTAAGAAAGAAACTGATTTTTATTACACAACTACCTAAAAGTCACAAATTTTTGTATCAGTTATGTCTGGAAGTAGAGGAGAAAGTAAGGCTAAAAACAGGAAGATTATTTGAAAGTCTGTTTATGAATAGCCTAGCAGGGTGGTTTACCTCACCCTGTACCCCTCAAGTTTATCCTTTGAAAAGGATAAGATAAAACAGGGTATCTGGTCTAGGGAACACCAGGCATCTGTTGAGGGCGGGGATACTATATTAAGATTAGGAAGACTAGATGAAAATTAGACATGGTAAATACTGAGTTTTCATGAGTTAGGCTTATGTCTTCTAGGTAAAAGAGATTAGAAATGCCTTCTCTAGGGAATCTGAAGGGCCCAAGAGAAAAGGCCTGAAATAAAAATACTTTGATTAGGGATTTCAGAGAGAAATGGTGTCAGATCATCCTAATATGATGACCACGGTCAAGATCCATATATGTGTACGTGGTTCAAAAATCAGCTTTTTAAATCATACTCCTAAATATGAGCATATTGCCAAGAATTACCCAGACAGCTGGAAGAAAGTATCTAGTAAGGCTAAGACCAAATCAACAGGAGAAAAAAAGGAACTTGGAAAAAACAAGTTTTTGCAGTGAGAAGAAAATCATTAAAAGTATCATTTAATATCTTGGCCAGGCACGGTGGCTCATGGCTGTAATCCTAGTACTTTGAGAGGCTGAGGTGGGAGGATCACTTGAGGCCAGGAGTTTAAGATGAGCCTGAGCAAGAACAAGACCCCCATCTCTACAAAAATAGAAAAATTAGTGGGGCATGGTGGTATGCACCTATAAGTCCCAGCTACATGGGAGGCTGAGGTGGGAGGATTGCTTGAGCCCAGGAGTTGGAGTTTGCAGTGAACTATGATGATGCCACTGCACTCTAGCTAGCCTGGGAGACAGAGCAAGACTCTGTCTCAAAAAATAGAATAGAATTGAATAAAATCTTTAGTAAAAGAGGATATTGTAATCATGAAGTGAGAACAAAATAATATTTAAAAGGAAATGGCAGAAATTAAAAAGGCACCTGGAAAATGAACTTTAAAATATGCACACAAAAAACCCCCCAAACTAACATGATTCACAGAAATGGAAAACTTTAATAGAAGGCTTAAAGATAAAATTGACGAAAGGTTCCAGAAGATATAACAATTTGAAAAGAGATGAAAAAATAGAATAGAAAAGATAAGAAATTTAGAGGACTAGTCTGAGGTCTTATCTATAAATAATTGAATTTTCAGGTAAAGAACATAGAAGATGGAGAAGGAAGTCATCAAATAGTTCAAGGAATTATCCCAAATTGAGTTTCCGTGATAAAAGGGCCCCCAAAATTCCTAGCCCAATGGATGGTTAAAAATAGAAATTACACCAAAGCATACGATCATATCTCATATCTCTCCCGTTAAAGAGAAAATCCTTAAGGTTTTCAGGGGAAAAAAGAAAGGAGTCAAAATGGTATTGGAATTAATACAATGGAATACTCCCTAGCAAGAAACAGACTACTGATACGTGAACAGTGTCAATTAATTTCAAAAACACATTGAGCAAAAAAACTAGACACAAAGATTTATATGAAGTTTAAGAACATACAAAATGAATCTATGGCACTAGAAATCAGAACAGTGATTGCTGGTGGGGGTGGGGAGGGATTGACTGGAAAGAAGTATGAAGAGTTTTCTGGAGTGAAGGAGATTTGCTGTATCCTGATTGTGGTATCGGCTACATGGGTGTATACGTTTGTCAGAACTCATCCAATTGTACATTTAAAGGATCTGTATATTCCACTGTATGTAAATTTAGCAATAATTTAAAAAATAACTATGAAAAAGGGGTTTTCCACAGTGGCACCAGTAGTCAGAAGACAATTGATTGCCTTCACAATTCTAAGGGAAAACCTACAAGTCTTTACTCAACAAAACTATGAATTAGTGTGAAGCTAGACTAAAGATACTTTCTGACATTCAGGGTGTCAAAAAATCTGTTACCCATACTCCTTTTCTCAGGAATCTGATGCAAGTTATATGCCACCAAAATGAAGAAGTAAACCAAGAAAGTATCCTCAGATACGGGACAGAGAGGATCCAACTCAGGAGAGAGATGAGAATCTCTAGCATAATGTTGAAGAAAGAGCACAAGATATTGTACAGTGGGCCTAGCAAGCAACCATTTCATATTGGACCAGGTTGGAAGATTTGGAAAGATTTCTTCAAGAAGATAAAATTGATAAAAATACCAATATGTGTAAACATCCTGAAAGAAGATTTATACAACTGGGAAAGAGTTTGGGTTAAATTAGAAATGAAAACTAAGCAAATAAAAAAAAAAAGAAAATCATATCAGGGAAAACAATTTATAGGAAAAGTGAAATCACTTCCTCGTACTTGTAAACATTGAAAATTGATGTTACTGAAATTGTGATTTATTAATAACTATAATAAGATGAGGGAGGGGATGGGCAGAGTGTGGTGTGGGCAAGAGATACAAAACAATATAATCCTAATTTTCAGTGGTGGAAAGTGAATTAATGATGCCTAAAAATCAAGAAGTAGCATCTTATAAAAACGTTACTTAGAGATAGGTTTGTTTTTGTAAAAACAAAAAGGAGCAACTGAAAAAAAAGTAGTTATTAGAAAAATAGTACTTGCATTTGGAGAATAGGAAATGTATATGGGGAAAAGGACTTCTGTTTTTTGTGTTAAGTTTTATAGAGATGACTGGACTCTAAATTATATGCATGTTTAAATTTGATTAAAATGTCAAAACAAAATAAACAAAAACAGAATCGTAGAGCCTAAAAAACGAATTTGGAAGAATATGCATAATTGTGATTCTAGCTGACTCATGAGATAATAGGTGATTTTTATTTTCTTTTTCTTTACTTTTCAAATTTTCTACAATGAACTTGGATTACATTTGTAATCAGGAGGTGATAAATAGAAATAAATGTTAGTTATTATTTCCTGTAGCAGGGCTAAGGAGAAGATGTTAATACATTTGTAAAGTCACCATTGGTGTTACAACAGGACCACCTTCATTTTGATTAAGCCAGTGAGCTTATGCTAGTGAGGAGAAAGAAATACATGAGATTCTTACAGAAATGATGTAGCTATTAGAGTGTGTGTGTAAAGAAATATAATAGTCTCCATTTAGTGTTTACTTCAATAATTCCTTTGTGTAATTTTTTTTAAAAATTTCAGTTCAATAGCATAGTACTTTATAACATTTAATGTACATTGTAGTATTATATATAATATTGTCATTTAAAGAAATACTTGAAAGCTTAAAAAAAATTTAAATTTTGGCTGCAAAAATTCCAAAGGAAAAAAAAAACAAAAAAAGAAATGAAAAGTTTAAATTTACTGCATCTACTGCCTTTGTATTAAGCTTTCCCTTTTTCTTTTAACAGAGAAACAAGAAAAGGAAATTGACATCTATGCTAACCTCTCTGATGAAAAGGCTTTTGTGTTTTCAGTCGCCTTGGCAGAAATAAATAGAAAAATTATCAATCAAAGACTTATCCTCTGATACTTGTCTGCAAAATCTGTTGAAACTTTCTTCAGGATTACATCAGCAAATTCTGAAACACGTATGGACTCTCAGGAGCATTCCGACTGCATCAATAAATAAGGGCCATTGATTTTTTTTTTTCCCCTATTGTTTAGCCTGTGCCACACTTTGGGAGCAAAGTTGTAGGCTTGGTGGACTGTTCTGGGATTTCCTTGTTTACCAAGGAGTATTGTCAGTGTTTTGTGTTTGGGATATAAGTAAGTGTATATATATATATATATATTAAAAAAAAAAAGAAATGCTGGATGGATGTTAAAAGATAAAAAGGGTTAGGGGTGGGGTGGAAGTATGAAAACTAGGGAAATAAACTGCTTGATACTTTTCAGGTTTGCCACCAGAGATGCAATATTTTAAATACTGTCAGAGTGACTTTTTAAAAATATATATTTCAGATTTTCGGCACTAACAGATTGGATATATACAGTTGATTTACTTTTAGTAAATTGGCAATTGACATTTTATTGAATGGGGAATTAAGAATATATAAACTGTAAGTTTTGTCTAAATTGATTTTTTTTCTTGGCCTTTATTTTTATGACTTAAGGTATGAGTTATATTTTAGGAGATACTTTCTAGACAGTTTGGAATTTTGGGTGCTATATGAAGAAAAACATTTAAGCATGTATCATACTTCAGATATAAACACCTTGTTTTCTTGAATGTAACTTATTTATTGGTTAAAAGAAAACTTTTCTGCTTTCAAGATGGTGCCTGTTAACCTAAACATAAAATATATTTATTACATGCAAAATATTTCTTAGCCACTTTTAAGCAGCAATGTTTTATCTGAATGGATATTCATTTATACATCCTGATAATTATTTAAATTGTTACTTAATCTCACTCTGGAAGATAAAAATAAACCTTAATATTGAAACTAAGTAGATAAATAGTGTGGTATAAGCTTTTTGTTCTAGTGAAGTTTGTAAAATATATTTAAATTCTTAGTTTTTCTGGTGTTAAATCATAACCATATATAGTTAGTATATGAAATGTACTAAATGTTTTTGCATTTTGGTGTACCAGTTTAATGATTATCCTTTTCAAATTTGGCAGTAACTACCTTTATTTTCACTCCCTCCCCTCCCAGTCTTTTTGGAAGTCGTAAAGCCTTATGGAAGAACCATCAGTTAGATTTAGCCCCTGTTTAAGAGAATCTCCATTTTAGTTTTAGTAGTAGCATTGTCAACTTCATCCTTCATCCTGCATCTCTTAGCACCTCCCAAAAGAAAAAAGTTCTTCATTTTTTTTCTACTTTATTCAAATTATAACCAGCAGAGGGAGCTTAAGAGGTAATTGAGATTGGATGTAGAATTTTCATAAGGATTCCTTTTCCTTAAATCCTCATAGCCACCTGCAGGTATTATTGCAATTATTGTGCATTTATTAATAAACTATTAGTAAATTTTCCCCAAGAATGTAATGTGATTTTATCTTTGAAACATACTATAAGAAAACTGCTTTGATTTTGAGCAAGAAAGCTTAAAAATGATGAATATCTAAAAATGCTTGTGTGTGTGTGTGTATATATATATATGTGTATATATGTCCTCAGAAAAAGTGAGAGCACCTTTTTGGCAGAGTCTGTCCATTTGAAACTGAAGACCATTAGAAGAAAGCCATTAAAGTCAGATTAAAATATTCACTAGATGTGGTAAGGGAGAATACTGGTGACTAGGCTGGAGCTTGCCGCATAGAAAAGCATCTATTTCAGATGCTCATAATATTAAATTATTGACTTATTTAAAAATTACTTTGGCAGGGGGCAAATTAGATTTCCTCTGCTTGTGACAACCTATTTAACCAATATCTAAAAAAACTATATTTTCTGGAAATAAAAAATTATGAGCTGTGTTGTTATAAAGCTAAAAAGTAGCCTGGGCAACATAGCAAGACCCTGTCTCTACAAAAAAAAAAATTAGCCAGGTGCATGCCTGTAGTCCCAGCTTCTCAGAGGCTGAGGCAGGAGGATCACTTGAGCTTGTGCTCAAGAGTTCAAGGCTATGGTGAGCTATCATGGCACCACTGCAACAGAATAGACCTTGTCTCAGAAAAAAAAAAAAAGCTAAAAATGTAATGTGTCTAGGCATGTAGTGGTCCCAGGTCCCAGAAAATATTACTTTGTCTCTGGTGTTGAAGAAACCTGTCCTCAGCAGATGGGCCAAGAACATAATTATAGTTCTTTAATTACTTAATCCATAATTTGTTATGTTCTAATGTCTGTAAATAGCATAATTATTCAAAATGTCCTAAAAGTGATTCTGATTAGATCAGGTCTGTTGAAGATAATTTATTCTTAAATGTGAGCACAATTAACTAAAAGTAATTTGAGAGTTGTTAGGCTAAACTATATAAATTGATATGTTTACTCTCCCCACCCCAACTCCATGGTATTCCAAAATGTCTTTGGGAGCGCTTTTTTTTTTTTTTTTTTTTTTGAGACAGAGTCTTGCTCTCTTGCTCGGCTAGAGTGCCGTGGCATCAGCCTCGCTCACAGCACCCTCAAACTCCTGGGCCCAAGCAATCTTCCTGCCTCAGCCTCCCGAGTAGCTGGGACTACAGGCGTGCGCCACCATGCCCGGCTAATTTTTTCTATATATTTTTAGTTGTCCAGATAATTTCTTTCTATTTTTAGTAGAGACGGGGTCTCGCTCTTGCTCAGGCTGGTCTTGAACTCCTGAGCTCAAATGATCTACCTGCCTCGGCCTCCCAGAGTGCTAGGATTACAGGTGTGAGCCACCGCGCCCGGCCTGGGAGCACTTTTAATACTTGTGATTTGATTTTTTTGTTTGTGAGTTTTAAACAACATATTTTTACATTTTTATGGGCAGGGAAGCTTTAGGTTATATTTAAATATAAATTAGGTAAAAGTAAGGGAAATATTACAAATTATTTCTTCTGTAGCAATTGGTAGAAATAATTGAACAGCTCGAGGCAGTTTATATTATGATGAGATAAAATTTTAAATTACAGATAAACTTAAAAACTTAGCCAGAGTAAATTCACTTTTTTTTTTTTGAGACAAGGTCTTGCTCTGCCCCTCAGGCTGGAGTGCAGTGGCGTGATCCTACTTCACTGTGGCCTCCAGCTCCTGGGCTCAAGCAATTCTGCTGCCTCAGCCTCCCAAATAGCTAGGACTACAGGCGTATGCCACCACACCTGGCTAATTTTTAAATTTTGGTAGAGACAGGGTCTCACACTGTTGCTCAGGTTGGTTTCAAACGCCTGACCTCAAGCAATCCTTCCACCTTGGCCTCCCAGAGTGCTGGGATTACAGGCATGAGCCACTGTACCCAACTTTACATTTCTTTAAAAAAAAGGGGGGGGGCGGTGGGTCAGTATGGCATGATCTCCATGTTGCTTCCTAAAAGTGATCATATAAGTGTTTTTCCTCAGATAAGAGCGCAAATGGAAAAGAATTTGACTTAATAGCACTTTATTCTCTTAATTCCTGACTGTAAAAATGACTTGGCAATGTATTTAATTTTGACTTGCCTTTCAACCTGCATGTTAAGCCTTTAAATATGGAAAAATTAAGCTCTTTACATACTTAATATAAAAGTATTGATCAAATTTGTTAGCTTCTGCTTTCAAAATATGTTCTAGATACTAGTCACTCTGCCAAATTGAATGTGTTCTTCCCTAAAACATTTTGTCCATCATTCTTAGTAAGTCATTGTTGAACTACTAGTTCCATTTTACCTTCTGGTTTTGGTTTGATGCCTTCTTTTTTGCTAGTTTTCTTTAAAATTTTCTAGTATTCTCTATATTTAGCCTTTAAAACTTATATCTTTATAGCCAGATCTCTTAATTTTTTTCCATGTAGCTTTTTTCTTTTACTACTATTATTACAAGCTTTATTTTTACATTTGGAAGTATGTGTCTGTGTATTTATATATTTAACTTACTGGTTTTTTCTAATCTTTTGTGCTGCTTTAACCCGTTTACTATAGTTTAAATATTAGTAGTGTTCATTGCTCAAAGATTACAACTGTAGTAATGAATATCCAAACATACAAAGCAAGCTCTCCAGAGATGAGAGATACAATAGAGGCTCTAGGCTGGACTGGAATCGTTCTTTTTACCACAGTCAAAAATTTTCCTTTTGTACTATTAAGGAATCCAAGTATTTTTTCCTCTTACTGGAAGCTTGTTGTTATTTAATGTTTTATCAGTTTACAATCTGTGTGCCTTTTTTCTTTTTTGCCTTATTGCACTGGTTGAGACTTCCAGTATAGTGCTGAAAAGGAGTAATGAGAGAGGAGATCCTTGCCTTGATTTCAATTGTAGGGGGGAAACATTCCATCTTTTACCATTAAGTAACTGTGTGTGTGTGTGTTGTTCTAAGAATACCCTTTGTTAGATTGAAGAAATTCTCTTATATTTCTGCCTGTTGAAAATTTTTATTATGAACAGATGTTGAATTTCTGTGGTAATGACTGTTTTTTCCCCCCTTTAGAATGTTAATATGGTAGATCACATTGATTGATTTTTTTGATTGATTTTTGATTAATGAAGCCAGCATTGCATTTCCAAGATAAGTCCACTTGGTTGTGTTGTATTATTTTTATATATTGATGGATTCAATTTATTAATATTTTGTTGAGCATTTTTGTATTTTTGTTCATGAGAGATATGACTGTAGTGTTTTTGTCTTTGGTTTCAGAATCAGGTGTCATATAATGAGTTCATATAATATTTCATCCTGTTCTATTTTCTGGAAGAGATTGTATAGAATTGTGTTATTATTTAAGTGTTTGATAGCATTTGCCAGTGAAACCACCGGGGCTTAGAGATTTCTATTTTGGAAGGATTTTACTGTGAATTAAATTTCTTTAATGGTTATTGACTAATTTCAGTTATTTCTGTTTGGATGACGTTTGCTACTTTGCAGTTTTCAAGGAGTTGGTCTGTTTCATCCAAGTTGTTGAATTTATCTGTGTAGAAGTGTTTGTAGTATTTTATTCATTTCATGCCTTTAGTGTCAGTGACATTCCCTCCTTCATTCCTGATACTGGTATTTTGTGTCTTCTCTCTCTCTTTGTTGGTCTTGTTATAGGTTTATTAATTGTATTGCACTTTTCAAAGAAGCAGCTTATGGTTTATTGATAGTCTGTGATTTTTCTATTTAAGTGTCATTAATTTCTGGTCTTTATTATTTTCTCCTTTCTGCTTGTTTTGGGTTTATTTGTGCCTCTGTTTCTAGCTTCTTGTGTTTGAACTTAGATTGTTGATTTCATGCTTTTTTTATAAAACCGTTTAATGCTGTAAATTTCCCTTCAAGCACTTGTGTTTGTTTTATCCCATGAATATTGTTGTGTTGTAATTTCATTTTTGCTAAATTCAGAATATTTTCTAATTTTCTTGATGCTTCTTTAATTTACAGATGTTAAGAGGTTTTTCCAGTTATCTTTCTGTTAATGGCTTTAATTTATCTATTGTGTTTTTTTACTGTATCTCTTTGTATCATTTTGTAGTGTTTGCCGTAGGGCTTACCATAGACATACTTAACTTTTTACAGTTCACTTAAAAATCTGTATTTTACCAGCTCAAGTGGAATGTAGACATCTTACCACCATTTATATCTCTTTGCCCTCTACCCGTTATGTTATAGTTAGTTGTCTTATAAATCATAAAATCCATCAAACAATGTTGTAATTTTTGCTTATAACTATTATGGATATTTTTAAGAATCCAAGAGGAGACAGTCCATCATATTTACTCAGATATTTATCATTTCTCTTACTCTTCCTTAATTCCTGATGTTCCAGGTTTACGTTAGTATCATGTCCTTTCCATCTGGAGAACTTCTTTTAGCATTGCCTTTAGAGCTGATCTGTTGATGATTAATTCTCTTAATTTTCTTTCATCTGATAATGTCTTTATTTTACCATAATTTATGAAAGATACTTTTGATGGATATGAAATTCTGTGTTGACAGTTATTTTGTTTCAGCACATTAAAAATGTGTTACTTCCTTCTAGCCTCCATGGCTTCTAATAAGAAATGTGCAGCCATTCAAGTAATTTTTCCCTATATGAAATGTGTTATTTTTCTCTGGCTATGTTCAGGAGTCTTTTCCCTGTCTTTAGTTTTTATTGGTTTGATTGTGATGTGCCTGGGTGTTTGAATTTATCCTGTTTGGGGTTTGTTGAGGTTCTTAAATTGTGTAAGTTCATGTCTTTCACCAAATATGTAAAGTTTTCAACCATTCAAATATTTTTTTGCTTCACTTTCTTTCTCCTCTCCCTCTGAGAGTCCAGTGATGCAAATGCTAGACTTTTGGTATTATCTTAGAGATCCCAGAGACTCTGTTCATTTATTTTATTTTAATTAATTATTTCAGTTGACAAAATTGTGTATATTTATGGTATACAACATGTTTTGATATGTATGTTTACATTGTGAAATGGCTAAAATAGGCTGGGCACGATGGCTCATGCCTGTAATCCTAGCACTCTGGGAGGCCGAGGTGGGAGGATTGTTTGAGCTCAGGAGTTTGAGACCAGCCTGAGCAAGAGTGAGACCCCATCTCTACTAAAAATAGAAAAAAATTATATGGACATCTAAAAATATATACAGAAAAAAATTAGCCGGGCATGATGGCACATGCCTGTAGTCCCACCTACTCGGGAGGCTGAAGCAGGAGGATTGCTTAAGCCCAGAAGTTTGAGGTTGCTGTGAGCTAGGCTGACGCCACGGCACTCTAGCCCAGGCAACAGAGTGAGACTCTGTCTCAAAAAAAAAAAAAAAGAAAGAAAGAAATGGCTAAAATCAAGATAATAAATAGATTATCACCTATACTTTTGTGGATAGAATACTTAAAATCTGTTCTCTTAGTAATTTTTAGGTATACAGTATATTGTTATCAACTATAGTCACCATGATGTACAATTTTTTTCTTTTTTTTTAATTTCAGCATATTATGGGGGTAGAAAAGTTTAGGTTACCTATATTGTGCTTGCCCCCCCCTCCCCCCCCAATCAGAGCTTCAAGCATGTCCATCCGCCAGACGATGCGCATTGCACTCATTATGTATGTATACACCCATCCCCTCCCCCCCCATCTGCCCGACACCCGATTAATGTTATTCCTAAATGTGCTCTTAGGTGTTGATCAGTGAAACCAATTTGATGGTGAGTACATGTGGTGCTTGTTTTTCCATTCTTCGGATACTTCACTTAGTGGAATGGGTTCCAGCTCTATCCAGGAAGATACAAGAAGAGCTATATCACCATTGTTTCTTATAGCTGAGTAGAACTCCATGGTATACATATACCACATTTTATTAATCCACTCATATATTGATGGGCACTTGGGTTGTTTCCACATCTATGCAATTGTGAATCGTGCTGCTATAAACATTTGAGTACAGATGCATGATGTACAATTGATCTCTTAAACTTACTCCTTCTAACTGAAGTACTGTATCCTTTGACTAACATCTCCCCATTTCCCCCATCTCTACCCCTCCCCCAATCCCCCATCCCTGGTGACTACCATTCTACTCTCTGCTTCTGTGAGTTTGACTTTTTTAGATTCCACATATAAGTGAGATCATACAGTATTTGTTTTTCTGTTGCAGCTTCTTTCACTTAGCATAATGTCCCTCAGATTCATCCATGGTGTCACAAATGACAGGATTTCCTTCTTTTTAAATAGTATTCCATTGTTTCTAAATACCACGTTTTCTTTATCCATTTAATCTGTTGATGACCACTTAGGTTGATTTTATATCTTGGCTATTGTGAATAGCTATAGTGAATGTGGGAGTGCAGATACCTCTTCAACATACTGATTTCGGTTCCTTTGTATATATTATATATATGCCCAGAAGTGAGATTGCTGGTTCGTATAGTAGTACTATTTTCAGTTTTTTGATGAACCTCCAGACCGTTTTCCATACAGTATACTAGTTTACATTCCCACTAACAGTATACAAGCGTTGCCATTTCGCCACATCCTGGCCAACACTTGTTATCTTTTGCCTTTTTGATAATAGCCATTCTAACAGGTATGAGGTGATAACTCAGTATGGTTTTGACTTGCATTTCCCTGATGAGTAAGTGATGTTGACTGACCTTTCCTGTATCTGTTGGCCATTTGTATGTCGTCTTTTGAGAAATGTCTATTCAGATTCTTTGCCCATTTTTTAATTGGTTTATTTATTTTCTTGCTATTGAGTTTTTTGGGTTACTTATATATTTTGGATATTAACCCCTTAGATGTATGGTTTCAAATATTTTCTTCTCTTCTATGGGTTGCTCTTTCATTTTGTTGACTGTTTCCTTTGCCATGCAGAAGATTTTTAGTTTGATGTAGTCTTGATTGTTTATTTCTGCTTTTGTTGCCTGTGATTTTGGTGTAACATCCAAAAAATTGTTGCCAAGGCCAATATCCAGGAGCTTTTCTGGCTTTTCCCCTGTTTTCTTCTAGTAGTATTATGGTTTCAGGCCTTATGTTTAGATTTTTAATCCATTTTGGTTGATTTTTCTGTATGGTATAAGATTAAGAGTCCAATCAAATTCTTTTGCATGTGGATATCCAGTTTTTCCAACACCGTTATTGAAGACAAGATTATCCTTTCTCTATTGTGTTCTTGGTGGCCTTGTCAAAAATTAGTTGACTGTATATGCTTGGGTTTGTTTCTGGGCTTGCTGTTCTGTTTCATGGGTACTATGTGTCTGTTTTTATCCTAGTAACATACTGTTTTGATTACAATAGCCTCTTAGCTATTTTGAAATATATAATACATTATTATTGACTGTAGTCATTCTGATGTGCATTAGATATCAAATAGTTATTTTTCTTGTCTACCTGAAACTTTGTTCTCTTTGATCAACAATTCCTCATTCCCTCTCCTTCCTCCCACCCCCAGTCTCCGGTAGCTACTTTTCTACTCTCTAATATTACCAGTTTGACTTTTTCTAGATTTCACATGTGAGTGAGCTCATGCAGTTTTTGTGTTTCTGTGCCTGGTTTATTTCACTTAGCATAATGTCCTCTAGGTTCATGCATGGTGTCAAAAATGGTAGGATTTTCCTCTTTTTAAAGGCTGAATAATATTCCATTGTGTATGTATTCCACATTTTATCTATTCATCTCTTGATAAATACTTAGGTTGATTTCATATCTGGGTATTGTGAGTAACGCTGCAATGGACATGGGAGTGCAGATACCTCTTTGGTGTATTGATTTCAATTCCTTTATTCCACTTACATCTAAAACAATTATTGATAAGGATTTACTATTGCCATTTTGTTAATTGTTTTGTTTTGTGGTTCTTTTGTTCCTCCTTCTCTCTCACTGTGTTTTGTGTTTCATCATTGTTTTGTATTGCTAGGATTTGATTCCCTTTTTCTTTTGTATATCATCTATAGATATTTTCTTTGTGGTTACCAAGGGATTTACATAAAATACCTTATAGTTACAACAGTCTATTTTAAGCTAATAACAACTTAACTTTCCTTGTATGCAAGAACTTTCTGCTTTTATCTTTCCTCCTCCCACATTATAATGCTATTCATGCCATGATTGTCTGCTATTTATATTACATACCATTAACATAATTTAGTATTTGTCTTTAATACTTTGTCTTTTAACTTTCACAATAGGATTACAATCTATTTACCCTCCACTGTTACTGTAATAAATTGTTTTTTGCCTTTATATTTACCTTTGCCAATGAGGTTTTTTTTTTACTTTGTTTTGTTCTCCTGTTGTTTAGTGTCCTTTTGTTTACATTTGAAGCACTTGTTTTATCATTTCTTGTCAAACAGGTCTAATGGTAAACTCCCTCAGCTTTTGTCTGAGAAAGTCTTTATAGCCCCACATTTTCAGTGGATAGTTTTGATGGGTACAATATTCTTGGTTGACAGTTTGTTTTTCTTTTTAGCACTTTGAATATATCATCCCATTCCCTTCTGTCCTGCGAGGTTTCTGCTAAAAAATCTGCTGTTCGTCTTATGGGTGTTCCCTTGTACATACCAAGTCTTTTCTTTTGCTGCTTTCAAAATTCTCTTTTTGTCTTGACCCTTTGACAATTTGGTTGTAATGTTCCTCAGTCTCTTTGGATTCTCTTTATTTGGCATCCTTTGGGCTTCCTGGAGCTGGATTTCTGTTCCCTTCCCTAGGCTTGGGAATTTTTCAGCCCTTATTTCTGTGATAGAGAGCTTTCTGTCTCTTTCTGTTTCTCTTCGCCGAGCACTGCGGTCATGTATACATTGTTTTGTTGATGGTGTCCCATAAGTCCCTTAAGCTCTCTTTACTCTTTGTTTACTTTTTTTTTCTTTTTGCTCCTCAGATTGGATAATTCTCCTTGACCTGTCTTATCCTTCTGCTGATCTAGTCTGCTTTCAAAACTTTCTATTGAATTTTTTTAGTTCAGTTATCATATTCTTCAGCCCTGTGATTTCTGTTTGGTACTTTTTAATATTTTCTATCTCTTTGCTGAAATTCTCAGTGTGTTCATGCATTGCTTTCTTGACCTCAGTGAGCATCTTTATGATTTCTTTTGTATTCTTTGTCAGGTAAATCACTTATCTTTATTTCATTAGGGTGTGTTTCTGGAGATTTTTCTTCTTCTATTATTTGTCACATATTTCCCTGTTTCTTCATTTTCCTTAACTCTCTGTGTTGATTTCTGTGTATTAGGTAAGACGTCAACCTCTCCCAGTCTTGTCACACTGGCCTCATGTGGGAGCTGTGCAGCATGACCTGCTGGAGATTCTAATTCTAGGGGCCTGAATCACATTCGTTTCTTTCTCAGTGCCTACACTTTAACAGAAGACGCCCTGCAAGGCTGGGAATTCAGTTGGCATTGTATTCAGTTTGCCACTTGCTGGATGAGCCACTGGGTTACAGGAGATAAGGGTTTCTTTCTGGACAAATAAAGCTTTCAAGCCAGTGAGAAGTTTGAGCTGGAAATTTGAAGCCCAGAGCTCATCATTTTCTTTCCCAACTTTCTCTAGCATGGTCAAGACAGCCAGATAATTCCATTATGCTCCCTACTTTGACTAAAATATTCTAAGTTAGAAAATACACAGTCTCTTAGAGTCTCATCTTCTACAAATATTTGGAGTATCCACTAGTGATACTTTGTGTGTCTCTATTGCCACATGATGTCATGGATTACCAGTGCCCTCTCTGCCACTGGAAATAGTCATTAATGTCTTTAATAAGATTAGAGGATCAATTCCAGAAAACCCAGAATTATTTCAGAAAATTCATCCTTAAAATTTTGTTCCTCTAGCAACACTTCTGGTACGAAAGTCTCTATCAGTCAGGACTCAACCAGAGGAACCAGTAGTAGATAATATGTTAAGAGATTTATTTTAAGGAATTGGCTTACATAGATTGTTGGGGCTAGCTAGGCAAGCCTGAAATCCTTAGGGCAGGCTCTCATGAAGAGAAGGCTGGAACTCTTGAGCATGGGGTAAAGCTGTTGTCCACAGATGGAATTTCTCCTTTCAGGAGCAACATATGTAGCATAGTGCCTGTCAGGTGATCCAAAAATGGCATCTGTCATTATTACATAAAAGAAGGTGTGGTAGAGGAGCAAAAAAGGCTTTTAGAGTCATGGAATTAATCTTTTTACCAGTCTGCCTTGATTATACCTGGTATTAATTTATTCCTTTTTAAGTATGAATTCAAGAGGATCACTTTAATGAATGAACCTCCCAACTCTTGCCCTTATTTGTGGGGTCAAAGAAAGCTTGGGTTATAACTACATCATTGGGATGGAGTGCACTGTACCTTGCGTGGTTCCTTGATGGCCCATTTATATTCAGAATGGTGAAGCTTCACAAAATCAGGGACTCATTTCTTGACCACATATTTCAGGCCCTAGTAGCAAAGCCCTAGGAAAATAGGAGATAGCTGAGGATTGACTCTTGTCCTCCTTACTGATTTCTCTAAGACGATAGTATGAATATTGGGACAGGCTGGAATCCCTATGAGAAAAATCTGTCAGATCCTCTGGTGGATGATAAGTCCCTTACTTGAAGGTCGTTACCCACTAAGTAAGCTCCCTTTCATTTTACCCGTTTGTAATGCCTATTCAAGTGACAATTCCTTTTATTTGGCCATTATCTCTGTCAACTATTAATAATTGCACTCGTTTAATCACACCTTTCTAAATCTTCTCCCTACTAGGCCTGTCAACCCTCAGGTTGTTCCTGAGTCAGCTCTCTAGATTTTTGCAGTTGACAGTGACTTTTCCCCTGGTTGACCCTCCATGTCTTTTGCCTTCCATATTTGTCTTGGTCTGCAAAGCTTTCTAGATATCACTATTACAAAGACTTGGCTAAGCCAAGTGGCGGTGCCCAAGGTCATTCATATTGCCCATGTGACCTTGAACAAGTTACTTTTCTGCACCTGTAAGATCAGGATAACAGTGGTACTTAATTCATACAAATTTTGGAGGATTAAATGAGTTAACATAAAGCACTTAGTGCCTGGTAGGATTTTGGTGCTTAGGGATCAGTATGGTTGTGCTGTTGCTACTGTTGAATTCTTTGTCTTAAAAACAGGCATTTGCTAGTTTCTCTTATTGATGGTAAGAGTTTCCTATGGAGGCTTTCTCTCTGTCACATTGTCTTTCTTAGGAGGCCCAGTCCTCTGGCTGCCTGTGTGTATGTTAAGCAGTAGAAGATTCCTGTTATTTTATTCTGAGTAACGTACCTCCCATATTAGGAGTGGGGGGTTGAAGGGATGGAGCTGCCAACCTGTTCAAAAGGCCAATTGAATGTCTTCCTGAACAAAATATTGAACTTCATTAAATCTAAGACACCATCCACTAAAAGACACACCCTTGTTTTATGTAACACTAATAAGCCAATTAACCTTTCAAGTTTTAATTTTATGCTTATTTAAAAGTTATTTTGGATTTATTTGGACATAGAAGCAATGACAGTACAAACAAACTTCATTCGTGTGCAGACAATGATAACTGTACCACAACTGCTGCCTGGCTGATGGTGGTGGTCAGGTGCCATAGATATAGTATGATGCATGTGAGTTGCAGAGATGTTAAAATATGAGGGGGAAAAGTGCATCTTAAAGTCAATGCAATAGGGTTTGTTTTCCTTCAGCCAATCCCCGAATGTAGAGTCTATTTTTCTTGGTATAATCATGTGTCTTTAATACATGAATTTCTGTAAAATAATTTCCCTGTACCCAAGACTTCAGGTTTTTTTTTTTTTTTTTTTTTAGACAGAGTCTCACTCTGTTGCCCGGGCTAGAGTGCCACGGTGTCAGCCTAGTTCACAGCAACCTCAAACTCCTGGGCTCAAGCAATCCTCCTGCCTCAGCCTCCTGAGTAGCTGGGACTACAGGCATGCGCCACCAGGCCCGGCTAATTTTTCTATATATATTTTTAGCTGTCCATATAATTTCTTTCTATTTTTAGTAGAGATGGGGTCTCGCTCTTGCTCAGGCTGGTCTCGAACTCCTGAGCTCAAACAATCCTCCTGCCTCCGCCTCCCAGAGTGCTAGGATTATAGGTGTGAGCCACCGTGCCCGGCCAAGACTTAAGGTTTTTTAATCTTACTAAATGTAAGAGAAAATAGCTGAGGCAAAGATTTGTTTTTGATTCTTATTTCGGGCAATAGCAGAGGCTCTCGGACTGAACTATTAAGCATGGATATTAAGAATTTGTTCTTTTTCATTTTATCAGATGAAAAGATAACTAAAAGTTTATATGCCTCCTGGAGAGATGCATGCTGTTTGATTCTTAGGTACAATTTCATAACACTTTAAATTTCATCTTGATGTGGCATAAAGAACAACGTTACCGACTTACTTGGATTTACATTCTGACTCTGCCACTCACTCACTATGCAGCTAGGTATGTCACTTTGTATAGACTACTATAGATAGACTTCAGTTTCCTCCTGTGTAAATTCATCATAGTTAAATAGACGATATCTACAAAGTGGAAAGTGTTTACCAACAGCAGTTCAGTAAGCCTCTGTCATGATGAAAGGATGCTCTACTGGGGAACCGAGACGAGAACACAGAGTCTGTGGAGCTGGATGTCAGGCCTGGCAGTAGGATTGCTAGAGCCTTACCTGGAGTCAACGTGGAGTGGAAGGATTATTTTTTTATAGGTCATTCCTCAGAAAATGATGAGGTGACTTTACTATTAAAAAGAATTAATGCTACAAAATTACAGCTAGAAAAGAAGAATAAGTTCTAATGTTCTATAGCACTGTGCTGTGACTGTAGTTAACAACAACATATAGTTTCAAATAGCTAGAAGGAGGATGTTGAATGTCCCCAACTCACATGCTAAATGTTTGAGATGGTGGATATAGTAATTATCTGACCTGATCACTATACATTGTATATATCAAAGCATCACTATGTATCCCATAAATAGGTACAGTTATGTGTCAATTAAAAAATAATTAGTGCTAATAAACACTATCTTGTTAAATGATGTTATATTAATCTGGGAGCAAAAGGAAAGGTTGGGAATGCAAAAAGAATGGTTTTGATAATTTGAGAAGGATTTTTTTTTTTTTTTTTTTTTTTGAGACAGAGTCTTGCTCAGTTGCCCGGGCTAGAGTGAGTGCCGTGGCATCAGCCTAGCTCACAGCAACCTCAGACTCCTGGGCTTAAGCGATCCTACTGCCTCAGCCTCCCGAGTAGCTGGGACTACAGGCATGTGCCACCATGCCTGGCTAATTTTTCTATATATATTTTTAGCTGGCCATATAATTTCTTTCTATTTTTAGTAGAGACAGGGTCTCGCTCTTGCTCAGGCTGGTCTCGAACTCCTGAGCTCGAGCAATCCTTCTGCCTCGGCCTTCCAGAGTGCTAGGATTACAGGAGTGAGCCACCTCGACTGGCCTTGAGAAGGATTTCGAAGTAGCAGTTTATTCCTAAAGGTTAGGAAAAGAAAAGGTCATTCATTCGTTCGTGAAATATATAGAGAGCACCTACTGGAAGTTGGGTACTCTGCTAGGCTCTGGGAACACAGCAATGAAGAATGCGGACAAGGTCCCTGTACTTGTGGAGCTTACCTTAGGGTGGAGATAGGAATACACCATTTAAAAAAGTAAACAATCTAAAAAAACAAGATAATTGCATAATAATACTCAAGGTTTTCTTCTCTGAGATGGTGACGTTTCAACTGAGACCTGATGACAAGGAGTGACGTTTCTTGTCCTTGGGGTTCATGGAGCTTCGCATATCTGTGGATTTACAGTTTCCACCAAATTTCATCAAAATTGTGTGGCTACTATTTTTTCCTCTCTCCTTTGGAAACTCCAGTTACAGATATGTTAGGCCCCCTGCCATTCCGCAGTTATTCGCTCTCTTTTTTTCCCTCTCTCTCTGTTTCTTGATAGTTGCTAAATCTTCATTTTCACTAATCTTTTCTTCTGTAACATTTAACCTGCCTTTAGTTCCATCCCGTATATTCTTCATCTCAGATGTAGTTTTCAACTCTAGAATTTCTGTTTGGGACTTTTAAATTTCTTCTGTGTCTCCACTTAACATCTGCGTTTTCTCTAGCCGCCTGGACACCAGGGCAGTGAGTGTTCACCCCACTTGTCCCTCGTCTCTCAGGCCTCACTGTCCTTCATGGCCTGAGGCCGAGTGTCTGCAGAACTGATCTTGCACATAGCTTGTCTAGCTTTGAAGTTGCTTCAGACAGAATCGTGAATCTGGGCCTTGCTCTCTCTTGGCTGAATGTAGAAGTCTCCTGCTTCTATTATTTAGTTCATATTTACTGTCAGGTTTTTAAATGTGCAAAAAAGCCACGTGTTGATTTAAACCAGTTGCTGGCGATAAAAAACACTTTAGATTCTGATTGTACATACTTTTTCCATGTGGTGAGGCACATGGCTTCTCTTCGGCCTCTGTGCTAATCTTCATCCAGAGTCTATTAACATTGTAACTATCAAAAAGCTGTGCTGTTTTTCTTTCTTTTTTTTTAATTAAAAAAAAATCACTTTGGATTTTACCAGTAAGAGAAATCTGCTTCAGAACCTTTTATTATTTATTATGCTATTATGGTATCACATTCCTGGGTTGAGCTGCTTCCCATGTGTAGTTATCAACATTTTTATGGCATTATACATGGCCCAAGAACTTTTGAATGTAAATTGAAGTGGAGTTTCTTTTCTTAATTTTGATAAAATCTACGTAACATAAAATTTACCATTTTAACCATTCTTAAGTGTACAATTCAGTGACATTAAATACCAGTGTCTGAGCTCCTGTTTTCAATTCTTTGGGGTATATACCTAGTAGTGGAATTGCTGGATCATATGGTAATTCTATGTTTAACTTTTTGGGGGGGGGGCCTGGGTCTCTGCTTTGTCACCCTGGCTGGAGTGCAGTGGCATGATCAGAGTTCACTGCAGCCTCAAACTGCTGGGTTCAAGGGATCCTCCTGCCTCAACCTTCTAAGCAGCTGGGACTATAGGCACACACCACCATGCCAGCTAATTTTTTTTATTTTTTGTAGAGACACGGTCTGGCTATGTTGCCCAAGTTGATCTCAAACTCTTGGGCTCAGGCCATCCTCCTGCCTCGGCCTCCCAACATGCTGGGACTATATAGGTGTGAGCCACCACACCCTACCAACATTTTGAGAAACCACCAAACTGTTTTACATAGTGGGTGCACCATTTTACATTCCCACCAGCAATATGCAAGGGTTTCAATTTCTCTGCATCCTTACCAACACTTGTTATTTTCTGGTTTTTTAATAATGGCTATCCTTATGGGTGTGAAGTGGTATTTCACTGTGGCTTTGATTTGCATTTCCCTAGTGACTAGTGATATTGAACATCTTTTCATGTGCTTATTGCCTGTTTATATATCCTTTTTGGAGAAATGTCTATTCAAGTTCTTTGCTCATTTTTGAATTGGGTTGTTTTTTGGAGGGGATTATGTTTTAATGCCCAAATCTATCTGCTGTCCAAAAAGTCTGGGATTTTTTTATACTCATTTAGGTATTTTATATCTAACATACCTAGAAAATACTACATAGAAAATTGCTTCATGTCTGTGATAACTGCCCATATGTGACAGACAATAAATGAAGCAGATGGTGATTCCAAGTTGCTTCCCAGGCATCTGGGCTGTTTTCAGAGTGTGCTCTTTCTGTTTCTATGTGGCAAATTTCCAGAAAAGAAGGGCTGAGTAGGGATGTGATTTGAGGGAAAGACTCCCCAAGGCTCCAGTGATAGATATGTTAAGCTTCACTTTTCATTTGGCTGGAAAATTTTATCTCTGTAGTGAAATACAAAACATAACAAAAGAAGCCTCTTACTTCTTGGCCTCTGGTTGCTGATTAGACCTGCAGTCTCTCGTGTCATGGCTAAGGGATCTGTCCACGCTCCAGCCGCAACAGCTCTGACAGAAGTTGGCCAGGCACCTCTTTTGGGTTGGGAACCACGTGCACTTGATGCTGAGGAGGAGAGAAACGTAACTCCTGCGCTTCAGGGAACTTGGGGTTAAAAGCTGTAAGTGTGACTTTGAGGTTGTAGAAATATAAAACACCTAAAAAAAGTCAAACCTGGGTAACAAAAGAATCAGTTGAACACCTCTGCCTACAGTTATTTCAGTTATTTCTTTCTTTCCTGGTGTGCCAGCACGTGAGTGCAAGGAAAAGGAACGAGAGCAAAGTAAATAGAAAAGAGCTGCCGTCTCCGCAGGGGCCACCGTGTCCCCGGCCCTGTGCCGTGTGCTCTGCGCCTGTGAGTGTGTTTAATAGTCACAAGTCAGGAAAATGGAACTCTAAGACGCAGTTAAGAAGCTGCTCAGGGTCACATACTTAGTAAGTGACAGATCGTGGATACAAACATAGGTCAGCGTGACTCCATTTTTGTGACAGAAGTACCGACAGCTTGTTGGATGGAGGAGAAAGAAAAGCACTTCAAATAGTTTAGTGTTACTGCCGCTGGCTTGGAAGGCAACATGGATATTATTTAGAAAATAGAGGATTTAAGTAGATGTAGCGACCTTTATTTTATTTTATTTTATTTTTAATTTTTGGGAATGTTAGTAAAAGTGCCAAAAGCCAAGTGCTCACTTCAGCCTCAACTGATGCAGGGGTCCTGTCCACATGTATTGCAGGTTTTCTTTTCACATTCAAATTTTGGATTCAAGTATTTTGTTTAGATTTTGACCAGCTTTGATCTGGACTGCTGTGTTCTCCTTATTGGCCTCACTGCCTCCTCCTGAACAAAATGTTATTTCACAAGTCTCCTTTCCTAAGAATTCTTACCATGTCCTCATCTTTCTACCTCTAAGCCTTGATGGCTCCCCTAAACCTGTCTTTGATGGATTCTGCTTCATGCAAGGTTTGAAAGTCTCCAGTTAATCTATTTCAGTCTACATCGTAGCTCTACTCTCTTTGTTTTGGTTCTTGATGAATATACTTTTGAGTATTTTGTCTTACACTTACTCATTTGTGGGTTTTCTTCCCCACTGTTTTTTTTTTTTTTTTTTTTGAGAGTTCATGGCCCATCTCTTTAGGTTGAAGCCTAAAGACTGTCTGTAGAATCTCTATCGTACCAGACCAAGTTTTAACTTCCTAGGATGGAAAATCCAGTTGTCTCAAACTGACAGAAACCTACCACCAGTGTAGACTGTGTTAGGGGCATTCCTGGAAACGGCAGGATGTTTGCAAGCTGGGCTCCCACTCAAGAAATGTTTGTTGTACTTTGTAGACCAAGGCATGGGGAAAGTCATGATGCTCTTGTAAACAAGATGGAGAAACACGAGCTGAATCCTGGGGGTTTGGGGCTATTGTTTGCGACTGAACAGCCAGACCCCAGGAGGGTGGACTGATGTCAGCCTGGAGGCCAGTCACTGATGACGAGCTGAGGGCTCTGCTCACCCGCCCTGAGTTTAGCGTTTCTCTCAACTAAGAGCAGTGACCCCTAGAGTGCAAGCGTCCACACAGACAGAGGCTATGGTCCTGGCTTCCTTGGTGGTAACCAGCCAGGTCCAAGTTTTATGAATTTGTCAATTTTTAGCTACCCTCCATCAGTTCCCTTTCCTGAAAATGCCATCCCCATAGTCTTGGTGAGGTGGTAAATCCAGGACGTAATCTCCCACAGCAACAGCCAAGCAGGTTCCCGTCAGAGATCCCCCGAGAATGAGTGGTGCAAAGAGGGGTATGTGGCTGGAGTCCATGTGTCCCTCCCCACCCACCCCAGGCTTTTTTCTTTTCTTTTTTCCTGGAACTCTGTAATGAACAATGGACTTTTGGATTTGTCCTTTTGCATCTTATCTGTTCTGTCACATTTTCTCTTTTCACCCTAGGTTCTGGGAGATTTCCTCTCTTTTATGATTCTTTTGAACATTTTATTTCAGCTTTCATATTTTTTTGCTTGCTCAAGTTCACACCTATCAGCCTTTTTTTTTTTTTTTTTTTTTTTGAGACAGAGTCTTGGGCTAGAGTGCAGTGGTGTCATCATAGCTCACTGCAATCTCCAACTCCTGGGCTTGAGCAATCCTCCTGCCTCAGCCCCCTAAGTAGCTGGGACCACCATCAAAATGTGCCACCACACCTGGCTAATTTTTCTATTAATTTTTTGTATTTTTAGTAGAGACGGGGTCTCGCTCTTGCTCAGGCTGGCCTTGAACTCCTGACCGCAAGCAATCCGCCCGCCTCAGCCTCCCAGAGTGCTAGGATTACAGGCGTGAGCCACCGCGCCCAGCCTCACCTTTCATACTCTTAATCTCTAATGGTTTTCTCTTGTTCTCTGGTTATTCTTTTTTCAAATCAACCTGTTCCGGTTTTATAAAATCTTTCTTAAATCTCATTTTGTCAAATTTTCTTCTATTCCCTGTTTATCTTTTTTTTTTTTTTTTTTAAGCTTGTTTTTCATGTCTGTATATCTTGATCTTTCTCTTTTAGGATGCTGGTTCTGGTAATATCTGGTAATCTTTGGTTGGCTGGTCATATTTAAGAAAGAAGGTTGCCAGGCGCAGTGGTGCATCCTTGTAGTCCCAGCTACTCTTGGGAGACCTAGGCTGGAGGATCACTTGAGCCCAGGAGTTTGAGCCCAGCCTTTTTTTTTTTTAGTGGAAAAAAAGAAAAAGCAGGGGACTATGTAACTGGGTGGCTTCTCCCCAGTGAGAATACTGACTGGTGGTCTGGCATGGGTTGAGGGGGTAGTTTGACTTGTCTTTAGGCCGAGGGCACTTGATTACCTAGAATGAGGACTTTGCTCTGGGTACCGAGGTGGTGCCTGAAAGCCTTGGGTTCTCCAACGCAGATGAATTTCCTTAGGGAACAGCTGTCAGGACTTGTTTGTTTGCTTTTGTCTGAGGGTAAGTGCCAGCTGCTGTGCTTGCTGGGCGTGTATGTGAGGGACTGGGGGTGGCGGGAGATGGGGGTGGCGAGAAGCAGGTGGGTACAGTTGATCCACCCTCAGAGCTTGCCCAGGGCCCTGCAGGTGCCTGGCAGCCTGCCCTGCAGCCTGCTGTCTGCCTGTTAACCCCGCCCAGCCGCCTCTGGGTTCCAGATGGGTAGTGGCTCTCTCATCCCCAGTGGTCCTCACTTACCTTGTCCTCAAGATATGGCTTTATTCCCTTTTATACTTCTGCTCCTCTAATATGAAGGGTCAAGGCAGAGAAAGCATGTCTGCTTCATTAATAAAAATTGAAAAAAACACATACACATTTAGTGTCTGTTATTCCACAGAAAATACTTCCAGCAAAAGAGCTCTAAACCAGTGTATTTTTCCATTAAAGTAAATAATTTATTTTTATTGCTTAAAAAAGTATATAAGTAATATACAAAAACATGCTCCTTATAAAAATGCAAATACAACAGCATGTGTACTGTGAAGGGAAAATGGCTTTTCCCTTCTTTTTTCCCCCACCCAATTCTGCTCTGTTCCCAGAAAGTGACTGCTGTTAATAATTGGATGTATAGCCTTTCCAGCCATTGTTAGTGGATTTATGTATCTATGTTACATTTTTAATTTAGATGGGATTAAATTTTACGTGCTGTGAGTTTTTTTTTTTTCACTTGGTCATATGCCTTGGATAGTTTTTGATGTTAGTAGATAGATATAGAGTCAGCGCTTTCCCCTACTAGTTGACATTTAAGTAGTTTGCAGTTTTTCTAAAAAGGCAAAAGCTTTTACTTTCTTGTTTCATTGACCTTTAGCTGCTTCCCACCCAAATTGAGAAATACTCGTCATATCTGTAAAGAATCCTAACGTACTGAACTGAAAAACTTAAGTGGATGAAATATAGCAACTTGAATAGATCATACATAACATATGATAATATTTAGAAGTGCAGTTCAAATATCAACCAAATGAAATGCTAAGTTTTTTTTTAATTTCAGTAGCTTTAGGGGGTATAAGTTGAATTCCATTGCATGTATACATCGCATAGTGGTGGAGTCTGGGCTTTGGGTGCACCCATCACCCGAGTAGTGCCGCTGTGTCCCACAGGTGATTTTCCATCCCTCACCCCCCTTCCCTTTCCCCTTTGAAGTCTCCAGTGTCCACTGTACCACTCTGTGTGCTTGTGTAGTCACAGCTTTGCTCCCACATGTAAATGAGAACATGCAGCATTTATTTTGCTGTTCCTGAGTTACTTAGGATAATGGCCTCCAGTTCCATCCAAGTTGCTGCAAAAGACGTAATTTCATTCTTTCTTATGGCTGAGTACTCTGCCATGGTATATATACACCACGTTTTCTTTATTCACTCATCGGTTGGTGTGCACTTAGGGTGATTCCATATCTTTGTGATTGTGAACTGTGCTGTGATAAACATACAAGTGCAGGTGTCTTTTCTTTTCCTAAAACTTCCTTTTTTTTTTTTTGAAACGGAGTCTTGCTTTGTTGCCCGGGCTAGAGTGCCGCGGCGTCAGCCTAGCTCACAGCAACCTCAAACTCCTGGGCTTAAGCAATCCTCCTGCCTCAGTCTCCTGAGTAGCTGGGACTACAGGCATGCGCCACCATGCCTGGCTAATTTTTTTCTATATATTTTTAGTTGTCCAGATAATTTTTCTATTTTTTAGTAGAGACAGGGGTCTCGCTCTTGCTCAGGCTGGTCTCGAACTCCTGACCTCGAGCGATCCTCCCGCTTCGGCCTCCCAGAGTGCTAGGATTACAAGTGTGAGCCACCGCACCCAGCCTCCTAAAACTTCTTTATTAAAATTCATGTTATCCTATCCCAGTTCACGTATGGAGCAGAATCAAATCAAATTTATTTGCTTAGAGTTAAGGAGATGATCTAATTTGCATTTCTTCTCTAAAACATATTCATAACAAATATTCAAGTTTAAAATGTCCTTGTTTCTTCCCTATTGTGATTTTCTGGCTATTTCCTCCCTATTTTTCTTAGTTTGTTCTCAATGCTCTAAGCTCTTGCTTTATTTAGTCATTCTTTTTGTTATAAATCTTGAAACTGTAATCAGTTTAAGCTCAAGGGGGACTATTAAAGTGTTAATCTCCAGACAATCCCATTTTAAAATATGGGAACATCTGTTGACAAAAACACACATTTTGGGGACCCAGATCCACACTCTCCTTGGAGAAAGGCAGAAGTCTCCGCTTTGGGAGAGCAGAAATCCTTACATGGCCCGTCTGCAGGCCTCTATCTTGTTCCACACCAAAAGGTTTTGAGAGCTCTACCAGGCTTAGAGTAACATTGAATTTCATTCGCTATGTGGCAAAATGACCTGACCTCCCATTTTCACATTTCTTCATCTGCAGAAACCTGCTATTCACCAGGCCTCCCTCTGCAGAGGCGGGTCAGAACTCCACCTTACGCTTTGCTTTTAACAAGAACAGCTAACATTCACAGAGCACTTAACCATGCGCAGGCAATATTATCAGAGTTTTACATTCATTATCTCGCTTAATCCTCAAAACCATCCCACACAGTGGGCCTTAATGGGGAAACTGAGGCCCAGAGGGGTTAAGTTACTTGCTAAAGTCACACAGTACTTTGCAGTACTGGTAGAGCTGGGGTTCAAACCCAGCTCTGCCAGCTGCCAAAGCCTGGGCTTTTAACCTCTAAGCTACACATTTACACTTAACCAGGGAACCCTCTTGAGCACATGAGAAGAGAAACCTGCAGGCATCACCTATGAGATGGGTGACTGTGGGAGACTAGATAATTGCCCCCCAAAAGACATTCATGTCCTACTCCCTGGAACCTATGAATGCCACTTTATATGGCAAAAAGGAACTTTGCAGATGTGATTAAGGATCTTGAAATGGCGGCATGATCCTGGATTACGCGGGTGAGCGTTCAATGCAGTCACACGTCTCGTAGAAAAGAAAGGCGACAAGAAATGGACACACGCGCGCACAGAGCCGGACAAGGCCGAGTGCTGCCGCCGCCGCCGCGAACCCAGAGCTGCCGGCAGCCCCGGAGCTGGAGGAGGCGTGAGTTCTCCCGCGGGGCCTCTGGAGGAGGTGTGGCCCTGCCGGCGCCTTAATTCGGCCGGTAACACTGGTTTGCAACTTGGGGCCTCCAGAGCTCTGAGAGAGTAAACTGGTGTTTTGAGCCACTAAGTTTGTGGTAATTTGTTACAGTGGCCAGAGGAAATTAACCTAGTGACCTTGTGACCTCTTTAGCTCCAGCTTCCTAATCTGTTAAACAAGGATATTAATGGGTACATACCTAGTATTTAAAAAGCTACTGAATTTTGAATGCTTGGCAGGGTACCTGGCACAGGTCAATGCTCAGAAGAGGTTAGGTATTATGATTACTAAGGGGCTCTGATAGGAGCACGCCCGGGATGCTCGGGGGCTCCCAGGAAGGGCGGTTGAGCTAGCGCAGCCTGGAGCTCACACGACGCGTCTGGCCAGAAAGGTTAGCAGAGCATTTTAGAGGCAAACAAATTGAAGTTAATTAAAAGTGCCAATATATGGCATTTACTGACTAAACGGCAGGAAACTGACCAAAAAAATCTTCACTTCCAATTTTTTTTTTTCTTTTTGAGAGTCTCGCTGTGTTGCCCAGGCTAGAGTGAGTGCTGTGGCGTCAGCCTAGCTCACAGCAACCTCAAACTCCTGGGCTCAGTCGATCCTCCTGCCTCAGCCTCCCGAGTAGCTGGGACTACAGGCGTGCACCACCGTGCCCGGCTAATTTTTTCTATATATATTTTAGTTGGCTAGATAGTTTCTTTCTATTGTTTAGTAGAGATGGGGAATGACCTTCCCTCTGTTGTCCATAGGAATGAGCAGGGGGAGGGCTGTTTTGGTCTAGGTGCTGGTCTGAGGAGTCTAAGGATTGTTTCTCCCTGAGGGTCGGCTGCAGCAGGTTTGGCTTGGAGGTGTCCCCATCTGTTCACGCAGCTCCAGGTGACGCCACTGCCTTCATCGTGGGTTGCTCTGGCCAAGGGATGGAGGAATTAGCACGGCCTGGAGTGGCTCTCAGCAGGCCTGGGCCAGCTGACACACACCACTTAGGTTTCCAAGGAGCCACGCTGTCCCCTCCCACACATGGCTGATGCACTTGTGGCTAAATGCAGTGTGGTCAGGGCCCCAGGCCAGATTCAGGGCAGGAAATAGAATGCCACCTCCATCACCAGGGAAACAGTGGTCTGCGGGCACGACTTAAACGGAGGCCAAGAGAAAGCTCCAAGGGACGGGCAGCAGAGGAACGGAGGCCAGAGGGCAACTTGCACGGATCTTGTCTTGCGTTATACCTGTTGACAAGTCACTTAACTGCCCCCAGCTTTATCTGCGAATAAGATGAAGGCAACAATATTTACGCATCTCACTGGAGACTCAGGAGAACAATATTTCTGACAGACCACTTGGGATCCATGGATGGAAGGTGGTATGTAAGTGCAGATGATAAAGGTGCTGTGTGTTTGTGTTTCAGCAGTGTATCAGGGGCATGTAGAGCAGAAGGCACTTTGAGAATCTGATCAAAAGCAAACAAGCAGTAAGAAAAAGGAACAGCTCTCAGATTTAGGTGTGTGCATTTGTCTTTGGTTTTGTGCAGGTTTGGGGGAATTGCGTGTGTAATTCAGACCTCAGAACTGTTTTCTACCTGTCACTGTGATTACCAATACCGACACTTAAATCCTTGAAGAATGCTGTACTTAGTGTTTGCTCCCAAATGTTTGCCAACTTTGCATTAAAAAAATTCCCAAATTGTGCCCATTTGGGCAGCACATACACTAAAATCAGAATAATACTGAGGATTAGCATGGCCCTGCACAAGGATGCCATACGAATTCGTGAAATGTTCAATATTAAACAAAATTCCCAAATTAATTCTACCATGTAGTTTATGAGTTGTATGTAGAGTCTGGAATATGTCTTCCCAAGTCAGATGGGGAATCTATTTTGAAAACAAAGCACAAAGAGGAATAGCTGCTCTTTCCCCATGGGATTTGCTACTTCTGAGGAGTCCTCCTGAGTCTGTTAAATGTACATGTTTTCTGTTCATTTAAGTCTCAGCCATTGACCTCAGACCACCCTGTATGGTTATTAAACATTGTTTTTTGTCAACTGGGGTCCTGAGAGAGTCTACTGCTCTGTGTTTGTGGTTAATTAAACCTTTCTCTTGTGCATATTGCTGTCTAGAATAATTCCTGTGGGTCTAGGTGAATGATGACTATTATAGGAAAAAAAGTTTTGTTGAATAACACATATACTTCATTTCTTAAAAAGTAGAAAAAAGATATAAATGAAATATAGAAAATAAAGATCCTCTGCAATTCTCCCATGCAAAATTAACTGTACTGGTGTACATGTATATTTTAAACAAAAATGGGATTCTAACATATGTACTTGCTGTTTTGTGACCTGTTTTCGGAGTGGTCCTCACCTACTGGGTCTGGGAAGAGCATCCTATAAGCTTACAGTCTCCTGGGGAGGGTCCTGCTTCTGTTGCCGGCCTGTGGGTGCTGGCATGGGGGCCTCGGAAGCACCTTCAAGGCTGATTCTCTTAGATGTTGCTCCACTGCCTTAGCGCCCCTGTGTTTTGGCAACAGCACCCTCCCAGCAGGGTAAACACTTGCTTCTGTGTGGATGCCCGTCCCAGCCAGGCCCATCCATCCTCCATGCCTGTTTTTTTCATACCAGCCCTGATTAGGGCATAACTTAAATGCAGTGCGATACACACATATTACAGCCTGTGGAATTTTAACACATACATACACCCTTGTGACAACACCCAGGGTAGAAAACCTCTCCATCCCAGAAGCAGCTTTGTGTCCCCTCCAAGTCAGTCCCTCTCCCCTACCTGCCCAGGTAATCACTTCCATTCGTTCCCAAGCACTGACTTGTCGTGTTACTTCCCCACCTCGAAACGGTCCAGAGGATGGTTCCCCCCGTCTTGCTGCTGCAGGTCTGAATGTCTCTGCCTCATTTTCCTGCCCACCCTCTTAAGGATCCCCGCTGCGGAGCGAGCTGGGCCTCCACGGACCCCTCCCGAAGGAGGGCCGACCTTGCCCTGTCACCGGCACCCGCCCGGCTCCCCCTGGAGCCTTGTTTACTCGGTGTCCTCACCAGAGCTGCCTTTCCTCAACTTCCCCAAGCCTCACCCTCACAAGTCCTGCTTTCTCCAAGAAGCCCTCCCCAGTTTCTTTGCCTCCTTCTTACGCCCTGAATCCGCTGGCACCGTGTGGCTGAGCCTCTGCAGACACGGGGCACAGAAGCCCACCCTGGCCCCCGTGCCCTCCAGCTGAGATTCGCGGCGACCATCGATACCCTGCAGCAGACGCTGTTCCAGACCCTCCTCCTGTGCTCACCCGTTCTCTCGCATCTGGGGCTGCCGGAGGGTCTGTCGCTCCCCGAACCCCAGTCCCTGTTCAGTGTCTGTCTCTGCCCTCTTTCCTGCCCCGCTCCTGGGACGTGGCTGCCAAGGTCACCCCGTCCTCCTCTGTGCAGCCCCAGGTCCCACCTCTGCTACAAACTCTTCAGATTTGGTACCAGAACATCCTGGGACTGGGCTGTCCTCCGAGGGGAGGGATGGGCTGAGGGGACAGTATGTGGGCCTGACAGAGGTCAGCTGCTTTTTAGCAGATGTGGGGGGCACGGGTGTCTCATCCAGCTTTGCCCCGTCCCTCTCATGTCCTTTGTGCCTAGCCGTGAGCAACTGTCCCGCTTTCTCTGTTGTCCCGCCGTGTTAACCTCACTCCCGTGCACACTGTCGGGTTCCCGCGGCGCAGGCAGAGGTCAGAGGTCACCGGCGTTGGCAGTTGAGGGCAAATAAGACATGGCAGCCACGCGCTTAGCACAGGGTTTGCCAGAGCTCGGGCCGAGGAAAGTGCGGCGACGTCAGAGCCTGCAGCTCCTTCCCGATTCCTGTCGGCCGGGGCAGGTGAAGCAGGGCCTCAGATTTCTGTGTCAGTGGGTGGGGGGCTTCCAGAACCCTCTTGTCTGCAGTGGCCACAGGCCCGGGCCGTAGAGCCGGTCCCAGGCCGGCTCCGCGCCGACGCCCGTGGGAGCCCGGCGGGCGTGCTGGCAGGAAACTGGCCGGCCCGGTTCCAACTCGCGAAGATGTAACTGGGTTTTCTAAACTGGCATCTGGCAAATGCAGCCTCCTGGAGACAAAGGCAGGTTCTAGATCGAAAACAGAAAGTTTTAGTTTCTTCCGGTTGTGCGCAAACACTGGGGTCCGCTGCCTGCAGTCAAGCCAGCTTCTCACGCCAAGCCTCGCTTCCCTTGTCTGGAAAACAGTGATAGCGGTTTCTTCCTTCTAGAATTGTTGTGAGGAGCAAATAAGGTAGTTTATGTGAGGATGGAGCACAGTTGCCTGGCTCAAAAAATATTCATGTTTTAATTTTTTTCCTAAGTGTGTGTTGAGGCTTAGTGAATGAATGAATGAATGAATGCTGATCTGGATTTGGCTCCTGAAGGTGCTTTTTTGTTCTCCTCTAGTATTTTCTGGCTGATTCCATCTGACCTTGCTTAGGCATGTGGGGAAGGAAGTGGCGACACGAAGAGGCTTCGCCAGCGGAGGGTGCCGCAGGCAGAGGACAGTGAGGTCCTGGCAGCAAAGCCAGCAGCCACCGGAGAGCTGGCGGGACTCGCCCCACACACAGGCGAGGTTTCCGTGCAGCTGCTGTCCCCTCTCTGCTGCTGCAGTGAGGCCGGCTTGATCCGGTTTCCTTCCCAAGCGCAGTTCTGTGACTCGCCCTGTCAGCACTGTGGCCGTTGTTTCATGACCTTTGTGGGCAGCCAGGACGAGACGAGCTGTGGACCTTTTACTATGAAAGAGCAACCAGTATTGGTGTCTGAGCACCCCTGCCCCTCACCGCCCCCCACTGTCGGGGCATCGGCCAGTCTTACCCCCCAGAACACGCCTGCAGCCCCAGAGCAGGGAGGGCAGTTCCATGGTCCCTCTGAGGACAGTGGCTTTACCATTGGTCCCGTCTTTGCCGTTGACTCGCCATGTGTCCTTCCCCTCTCGGCTTCAGAGTCCACACAATAAGGGAGATGACACCTCCAGTCCTTGAGATCCCTCCTGTGGCAGAACAGTAGAAGTCAGGAACACGGGGTGAGAATTCTGTCTCCGTGACTTTCTGATTCCGTGGCCTGGGGTGAGCCACTCAAGTTCTCCAGATTGTTCCCCTCTCCAAGTGGGGGTGATACATAGTCATCTACCCCGCAGGGCTGCAGCATCTTCTAAGCAAGGCAGGGTGGCCGGAGTGCTCAGCGCGGCCTGTGGGCGAGTGTCAAAAGCCTGCAGCCCGTTCTCTCACCCCTGCCAGCGAGGCCAGGCCGGCTGTGGCCCCACAGTGCTGCTTGCAGAGGCCCCCCCCTCCCGGGGCCCTCTGGGACGGTCTGGCCAGGGAGCCTTCCTTGACACACAAGCAGGGAGTCATCCCTCTCCCCTACTGCATGTGCCCCGGGCTCTGTGGGCTCTGCACCTCTTTGTTGTTTCTTAAGTAGTTTTATTTGGGGAGGCAATAGCTGGACCCTTCCCGCCTGGAGGTGACTGACCAGGCCCCGGCCAGGGTCAAGCAGCCCCACTGAAGCAAAGCGGGGCGGCTGAGCCATCTGCTGCTGGCCAGGAGGTCCCTCTGTCCTGGAGGCTACCGGAAGCCAGGGGTCCCCTGCTCAAATCCTGCTCCCTGCACCAGGATTCTGGGTTTTGAACTCAGGTCAGCTTTGCACTAGGACTCCTTCCCCCCCTTCCTCCCTCCTTGGACCACACGGTGTCTGCTTCACAACTGGACACTTTGCTAAGTGATGCAGGAAGTCAGCCCCCAGAGAGGCAGATAGAGCCCAGCAAAGCAGATAACCAAGCGAAGCCTCTGGATGCCTCTGGGGCCTGGGACAGGGTCAGAGATAAGAGGAAATGCCAGGCTTATCGCTGCTGCCTGAGTTCTGGAGAAATCATCCCGGCGGCCAGCCCACCACATTCCCAGTGCTCCAGGCAGTTTGGCAGCATCCATCTCCAGGCAGAGTAAACACAGAGTTGGCACAGCCCTGGTGGCTGCAGGATGGGGACTTTGTGCCCCAGTCCAGCACCGCTCGGTCCCAGCACCCGAGGCCAGCAGCGGGCATCGGATTACACCCAGATATTTGCGGTAAGAGCAGCTCCGGGCCAATGTGCTTTGAAGTAGGAGGCTGAGGAACAATTGGTAGGATCACAGGACTAAGGAAGCCCTGGTGACAACTGTTCCACAGACCTGGGTCTTCTTGGACCAAGAAACTCAATCAGCCGAAAGCTTTGGTTTATGGGTACAATCTGGGGATGATCAGCCTGGGCCTTTCCCAGTTCATGCGGGGTATAGTGCGTAGACAGTGCCATGTGGCAGCTGCCCCTGACGTTGTCCTCACTGAACTCTGTGCAGCGTTCGGAGGTTCTTTTTCATCTCCATTTTCTTTCTCAAGTAAGCTCGGCTTAACGGAGGACACGTTTGCACTTTCTGAGTGCACATCAGCTAACGGTGCATGTGGGGAGGGGCCTGGGGGCGCGCTTAGGATTGCGAAGCTGTTCCCTGGGGCTGCCTGCTCCTGCGCCCACCCCAGAACGAGGTGACTGAGCACAGTGCTGCCGTGTTGGGCTGATCGTCTCAGGCGAGGCTGGCCTGGAGGATGGCAGTCATAACGTCTGCCCTTCTCATGTGCTCACCACGTGCCAGCCCCGTGCTAAGTGCTTCGCTTACATTGCTACTCACCGGGCCCTGTGGTGATCGCACTGTTGGTGAGCTCCTGTGAGGACGAGGCAAGCTGTGTTCAGAGAAGTTAAGTGCCAGGTATGCAGCAAGTCCATGTGGCATTTTACGTGAAGTAGGAAAGGGCAACTTCCCTGTCTTGGAAAATTGTCATATTTGCTTTTGTTAGAACAAGACCCTTCACTGCAACGTGCTGCAACATGCCTGCTATGCAGACACACGACAGAGTGTGCCGTGCGCTTGGCCCCTTAGATACTGTGCTCTGAGCTCTGCGTCATCTGCTGCCTGTCCTGGTCCCCAGAGGCAAGCACATTGGAGTCTTTTAGCTGTTTCTTCTGATATTTGCCTCCATATTTCCTCATTATCAGTTTCTGTGCATGATCTGTTAACTTCCTATTAAGATAAGTGAAGATCTGGTTCTCACCCCTCCACTGCCCCTCCCCCACGCTCACAATAGATGTGTCTCTGTTTTTACTTAATAAAGGGTTTACCTTATTATGGCTACAAATATCATTCATTGCAAAATCAATTGTTGAACTTTTAAAAAATTAATTATTGTACTTTAATCTCATTCTAAGAAGTCTGATTTCTTGGTGTCTCTAATTCCTTTTTCCCCTTTTTTCCCTACCTGCCATCATCATGCTGATGGCTGACATTTGAGCACCTCCTACGTGTCCAGCACCATTCTAGAAGCCTTCCGCACATTCTCACGGAGCCCCGAGCTCTCCGCGAGGTGCGCGTGTTGGTGTTATCGTCGTGGTGCAGACCAGGGAGCGCAGGCTCAGGGCAGGTGAACGCTGCCCCGCAGTTCTGACTGATCGCTGGCAAAGGGAGGAGTTAAATCCAGTCTAACTCCATGCTCAGGCCCATGCTTTTAACGTTTTGCTACGTGTCTTTAATCTTATTATAGTGTGTACTGCTTTTTTCCTCCTTGAAGTCATTCCTTTGGGGACTCTCCTTTCTCCTGCTTCAGCTTTGGACCTAGGTTGAAGCTTTTGTTTCCTGGAGCTCTTTTTTTTTTTTTTTTAATTTGTTTACTCTTTCATTTCGCAGGAGTATATCCTCAAAGCAACTTCCTTAGAAAGCATGCATAAATATTTTTGTATTTTTGCAAATCATAAAAGTCTTTATCTTGTCCTCTGACAATGGTGCAATGTCTTCAGAATTCTGAGGGGAAATGCTTTCCAGTCTGGAATTCTATACCCAGCCTGTCTTCCAGCATTCAGCTGTTTGTAGGGTGAGAAATCTGATGTCATTTTGGTTCCAGTTCTTTGGTATGTGTCTTAGTCTATTTTCTGTTGCTTATAACAGAATGCCCAAAACTGGGTAATTTTTAAAGAAAAGGAATTTATTTCTTACAGTTATGGAGGCTGAGAAGTCCAAGGTTGAGGGGCTACATCTGGTGAATTCCTTCTTACTGGTGGGTGCAGAGTCCCAAAGCAGTACAAGGCATCGTATGGTGAGGAGACTAAGTGTGCTAGCTCAGGTCGCTCCTCTTGTAAAGTCACCAGTCCCACTTCCATGATAACCCATTAATCCACGAATGCATTAATCCATACATGAGGGCAGAACCCTCCTGATCCCATCACGTCTTAAAGGCCCCACCTCTCAATACTACCACATTGGGATTAAATTTTAACATGAGTTTTGAAGGGGACAAATATTCAAACCATAGTAGTATATGACTTTTTTTTCTTTTAAATTTCAGGGAGCTTTTATAATCTCTTTATGCGTGTGTTCTAAAATTACATAATAACTATATTATTTCTTTGATAAATTCCTTCCCTCTTTCTCCCATTTCTCCTCCTGAAACTTCAATTAATTAGATGTGAGACCAGCTGGACCCATTGCCTAACATCTTTTCTCTCATGTATATGTCTTCATCTTTTAGTTCTATTTTCTGGCACATTATCTTAGCTTTATTTTCTAATCCCTATATTGAATTTTTAAATTTTAGCATGTATATTTTTAATTTCTCAGACCTCTTTTTTTTTTTTATTCTATGGTTCTTTGTCCATAACATCCTCTTCTTTTTTAATGGATGGAATAGAACAGACTTTTACACTTTTCTGTGGCTACAAATGACAGCTTTGTTGAGCATGATCGGTGGGAGGCTCCTGAGGGCCCCCCGAGCGCAGTGCGTGGAGTTGTGTACTGTTGGCCACTGAGTTTCTCCAGAAACAGCCTGTGATCTCCAGGGAGGGTGGTGGCTCCGGTCATGTCTTCTGTGCAGGGGTGACGGGAAGGAGGGGAGGCACCGTCTGGGGATAGACTCCTCAGTCCTACGTCTCTGCTCCCTGTTTACCCCAGGTGCGGTCCACAGGGTTCTCTGGAGTTCTATGCAGAAAGTAAGGCTTTGGTTTTCTTTTTCATGTTTCTCCAGTTACCTCTCCTCCAACAGCTTTTCATCTTCCAGAAATTCATTGATGATGCTCACGTGCCAATGGCTCCTCTTCCATGCTCTTTGTCGTTCAAGGTGTGTATTTGTTTTCTTCCCTTACTGCCACTTTAACCAGGTCTCTGGAGGGGATGCAGGTAAATGTGGGAGTTCAGTCTTGCACAGTGAGTCAGAGCCTTGATACCATTTTAAGATGAGGATGTTGCCATCCCTGTCACCCCATGATCCCGAGACTGTAACGTCACCAGAAGGCCAGGGAAGCATCTTAGGTTTCAGTGCACACTAACCCCACCCCAGGGCAAGCAGAGGAGTGGATCAGCTGCCCTGTCCTCACCCAGGAAAGATGAGGTGTTACTGGATTTGCTGCTCTGTGTTGATCCCATTCGGCTGCCTCTTCTCTGGTCTTGTTCTCTTGGCTTGAGGGGTGGAAGGCCTCCCTGACCTCTGGTCACCATTGCCCCGAAAGCAGTGCCCACAGCGTGCTGCAGCGTGTCCCCTGGGAGGGTGGAAAGAATCCGCACTTCGGCCCCAGGGAACCGCGTGCTCAGACATTTCTCCTGCGGGCTGGGGAACGCAAGGGGTTCAGAGCTGGTGCCCCTGGCTACTCTTTCATCAGAAACTTCTGTCATTGTGTTCCGGGCTTTCTCCCAGAGGGGCGCAGAGGGACTGCCCGGGGTTCCTGCCCTGTGCTTCTGTTGGCTGTTCTCAGACAGCCCAGCTCCTGCCTCCTCTCCCGACGGCCAGCTCGGTCTTGCGCTGCCTGCTGCAGCCTCGCTAGCTCCCACCTTCGATGCCACACGAAGGGATGCACCAAAAAGGCCCATTCTAGCCTCGGGGAGCTTCAGGGTGACTCCAGAGCAGAGGCGGCTGCAGCAGCCTCGCTCCTAGTGAATAAGCTGCCCTGTAAGCTTGTCGCTTAGGGGCGACCCGGGGCAAATCCTTTTGTAATTTAACTAGCTTTTGATATAAATATGTGTCTGGGGCATTTGTTTCCTTTGGGTTCATCTGGACATTTTAAGGTATCTTTCCAGGCTTTAACAGCCCAGACTGGCCTGGGTGCTGGTTGCTCCAGTGGTCTCCACGGCAGCAGAAACAGCGAAGTCTCTTCTGGAAGCTGGGCTCTGTCTGTGTAGGCCAGAGGGAACTTCACTCCACAAACATTACTGGCACCAGCTGGGAGAGAGGCATTGGGCTGGGTGCTAGACTTCCAGAGGTTTCTCCGAGTGGCCCTTTCCCAAGGTTTGATCCAGAGAATCCTGGTTCCCCAGGGAAGCGTGAGGTGTGAAGCGTGAGGTGTGAAGCGTGAGGTGTGAAGCGTGGGGCGTGAAGCGTGAGGTGTGAAGCGTGGGGAAATGGTGCCAGATGCAGGTTTCTTGGCTATGGCAGATGAGGCCCCACTGAGGTGCACAGTGAATGTCCAAGAGGGGCCGGGGCACGGTGTTACTACCAAAATTTCTTTTTCCAAGGAGACTTTGTATTTGTGCATTTGTTTGAAATCACAGCGAACGTACAGACCAGTGCTCTTTGGAGCACGCTCCAGGTCCTTCTGCCGACAGCGCCCAGGGTTGTGCTCCCCCAAATGGGTTTGGATTTCTGTGCAGGCCACTCAGGGCACAGAGGGACAGGCAGAAGGGACTGTGCTCAAACTGCGTTTGCACAGCAAGAGCCTTGTATTGATAGTTAGCTGTGGCTTAAATTGCAAAACCACCTAACAGTGCTTTTGGATGTCAAATTTCCTGATCAGAGTTTATCATAATTGCTTTTATTCAGAAGGGGAAAGCTCAGAGGGACACTAAAGCCCCCCTCCTCAGCACCGGCACTGCACATGGCTGAACCGTCCTCAGGAGGCCGTGTGCCCGGTGACCTGGGACGGCTGTCCCCCTCCGGGCCTTGCTTTCTCCTGAGGAGGGACTGGGTGAAGCCTGGGTAAAACAGATGGCTCTGTGACATCCTGGGGACTCTGAGGCGCCCCTGTGTTCCCCACCTCGGTGACAACCCGAGCATCTCTGCTTGTGTCTGGTTTATTTACTGATGCGTCTGTAAAAATTTTCATTAGAATTAAGGGTTTCTGAGGCTAAAATGTTTGGAAATCACAGGAAACACAGGCCCTGTTGCTCTCGAGGGCCCTGGTGAATCTGTTTCAGTTTAGAAATTGGGTGTCCAGCGCCGGCATAGTCATTACTGGGGAAACAGGGGTCTCTGGAGAGTGTCCCCAGCGGGCTCGGCAAGGAGCAGGACCCTGGGATGGCATTTGGCGAGCAGCCTAGGCCACTGTCCCTCGGTTCTATTTTAGGCACCAGTGACCGGTGGCCGAGGGCCCTGTGTGGGGAGGCGCCTGCAGGCTACCCCACGGGCAGTCTGAACACATGTTTTTGGCATCAGCAAAGTAGGAGCACCCAAAATTTGTTTTTAATTTACAGATGCATGAAAATTTTCATCATAGCAAAAGTCAGCACTTTGTCGAATGGTCTCACATTTTCTTTTGTTTGGGTCTTGCTTTTTATTGTAAATTCGGTGCGCGTGTGGCCTCAGTGCTTCGGGCCTCTGATGGTCCTGCTCTGTCTTGAGTCCAGCTCCGCGAGTGTCCGCACCTGGAAGCCCTTTCCTTCCGACCTTCGGCTCCAGCTACACGAGTCCCTGCCTACCCTGGGCAGATGCCTAAAATGTTTGCCCGTCAGCAGCCTCTCAGAGAGGAATGTCAGATGCTGCCGTGATGTCAAAGGGGCCCCAAGGAGAAGGGCCTGGGCCAAACTCAGCTTGTCGCCTGCGGCCGTGGCAGGGCGGGAGATAAGCAAAGCACAGGCACAGAGAACCCGGCGGCCGTGTGAGTCGGTGCTGTGGGGAGGGGACGGGGACGTCAGCTATCGAGGACGGTGAACTTCCAGGCACTGCCAGCGCAGGGAAAGCCAGAGGGCCGCGGCTCTTCTGCTTGCCCGTGTCAAGCCTGCGTCAGGATGTCAGGAGCCGCCAAGGAGAGTCTGGGGCCCCGGGGGCTGCCGGTGTTGGGCAAGGCCTGCTTAACCGCCATGGACAAAAAGCTTAACGTGCTGAACGAGAAGGTTGACAGACTCTTGCGTTTCCAAGAAGACGTCACAGAGAAACTGCAGGGCATGTGCCAAGGCATGGCCCACCTGGAGCAAGGCCTGCACCGGCTGGAGGCCTCCCGAGCGCTGGGCCCGGCGGGGGCCAACGGTGCCCCTTCGGCTGATGCTCAGGCCGGGTGGCCGGAGGTCCTGGAGCTGGTGAGGGCCGTGCGGCAGGACGCCGCCCAGCACAGCGCCAGGCTCGAAGCCCTCTTCAGGATGGTGGTGGCTGTGGACAGGGCCATCGCTTTGGTGGGGGCCACGTTCCAGAACTCAAAGGTGGTGGATTTCGTCATGCAAGGGAGTGTCCCCTGCAGGAAAGGCAGCCTGGCTGATGGCCCCGAAGAGGTTTGTTCCTGCTTCCCTGTCCTGGCTGGAAAGGGGGCCCAGGGCCTGGTGGGGAGGCTGGCCAGGCAGCTAGTCTTAGGAGAGCCGGAAGGATGCCGGAAGGATGCTGGCCCCTTGTCATGCTTCCTGTGTGAGCTGTTGGTGGGGAAAGGAGCGCTTGGACCTTACAGGTCGTAAGTGGGTTTCCAGCAGGACACCGGCCGCCACTCCCCCCAGGGAAAGGAAGAGGCGGTGCCCTGGCCAGGACTGTGGGGCCTCGGGCAGCTCTAAGAAAACTAGAAGTGGGGTGCAAACTGATTTGGGAGAGGAGGCTTGATACCACCATGGCTTCTCTTCCTCTTGGGCTCCTCTCTGCTCCGGCACTCCTGGGGTGGGGACAAGTAGAAAGAGGTCAGTTTGACCTGACAGAGCCCCTGCTCAGAAACCCAAGCCCCACTTCCTGTCCCCAGCCTTGTGCTTTCTGCCCCAGAGTGGGCGGAGTGTGCAGCTCTGTGGGGACGAGTGCTGATGGTGACCCAGGGGGCCAACAGGCAGGAGCCGGAGCCTGGGGCTGGAAGGTGGCATTTCTGGCAGCGCTGTTCCTAAGGGTTGCATAATCAAGCTTGCTGGCAAATGGAAGCTTGGCTGCTGGGAGAGGGTTGGGGCGCTGGTGTGTGTAGAGGGAACACCCTGTTTGGGAACAGCTAAGGGTCAGCCTCTCAGCAGCACTCAGACCACATGGAGCCAGCGTTTCAGATCCGCAGTTACCCACCCGCCTCTGGCCGGAGAGGGGCTGGGGTCGCAAGGGGTCTTGTGTCGGCTACCGAGGCTGAGGCAGGCGGGCAGGGATGCGCCTCCCTCCCAGTAGCCCGGGCCAGAGCTCACACTGCCGCAGCCACCCCGGCTCCCTGCTGTCGATGCAGCCGTCCCTGAGAATTTAGCCTGCAGGGGAGATGTGATCCACTGCTCTTACCACTGATCACCAACCTCAGCTTTAAAGAAGAAAATCAATCCGACACGGTCCGCCCTCCATGTCTGCACGGGCCGGCCGCATCCTCGCGTCCCACCAACAGTGGGTGGAAAATGTGCTTTGGCCTCGATGGCTGTGTCTGTGCTGAGCGTGTACAGGCTTTTCTTTCTTGTCGTTATGCCCTGAGCAATGCAGTATAACAGCTGCTTACATAGCATTTACACGGTATTAGGTGTTATAGGCAACCTAGAGAAGATCTGCAGTGTTTGGGAGGGTGTGTGTAGGTTATATGCAAATACTCTGCCATTCCCATCAGGGATCTGAGACTTTGCAGATTTTGGTATGTGAGGGGGGCCCTGGAACCAATCCCTGTGGATACCAAGGCGTGAATATAATCTGATAAAAATGAATCTAATCAACAGCATCAAACAAGGAAATTTATTTAATATGCACATGGTAAAAAAAATTATGTCGCATAAAGAGCATACAGCCCCCTCCTAGGCCATCCTCCAGTCCCCAGGACAACAGCCCAACCCCCCAGGCAGTCATAGGTACCGGTTTCCTCTGGATCCTTCCAGATACCGCTGTGTATCTACAAGCACATTGCTATACACACCACCTCTCTGTTCTGTTTTAACTTGAATATTATTCACATGTTCTGGCTTTGATTTTTTTTTAATTTAATGTATTTTTGGCATTGTTTCATATTTGTACCTAGAAAGCTTCCTCATTTTTGCTTCTTAAAGTTGTGGAATGCTTCATTTGGGGGCATGCGTTGTAATTTTTTGACCAGTCCTGTATCCTTGTTTGTTTGTATTGTTTCTGATTTTTAGTTGTTCTGAATAATGACGCAGTGACCATCTGTGTATGTCTGTGCACGTTTTTGAACATGAATGTGAGTGTACCTGCACGACATGCTCTTGGCAGTGGAAATGCTAAGCCAAAGGGTAGTTTGTATAGATAAAGCCAAACCAACCTTCAAAGAAGTTACTCCAGTTTTGTCTCCTACCAGTGACGTATGAGAATGCTTTTGCGTTTGCCTGTCCAGTGAATGAAAAATCAGATCTCGTTGTACATGTGTTTTCGTAACATTTTAATATGAACGATTTTACACATTTCTAAAAATAAGGATTAAGATAATGGACACTGTGAGCCCATTTGCCAGTTTCCGCCATCAACTGGAGGCCAAGGTGTTTTGTCTATTCCTCACCCACTTCCAGATTATTTTGAAGGAAATATGAAACATGGGATCATTTCTTCCATAAATGTTTCTTCACATAAATGTTTCAGTATTTATATTTAAAAGATAAGGGCTCTTTTTAAAAACATAGTCATGATACCGTTACCATACCTAAAAAGAGAATGATAACTTCTTAGTATTATCAAAGTCAGTGTTCAAATTTCCCTAATCATCTTATACTTTTAAAAATTTCTATAGTTGGCCGGGTACGGTGGCTCACGCCTGTAATCCTAGCACTCTGGGAGGCTGAGGCGGGAGGATTGTTTGAGCTCAGGAGTTCCAGACCAGCCCTGAGCGAGAGTGAGACTCCCGTCTCTACTAAAAATAGAAAAGAAATTATACGGACAGCTGAAAACATATATATATAGAAAAAATTAGCCGGGCATGGTGGTACATGCCTGTAGTCCCAGCTACTCGGGAGGCTGAGGCAGCAGGATTACTCGAGCCCAGGAGTAGTGAGGTTGCTGTGAGCTAGGCTGACGCCACGGCACTCACTCTAGCCCAGGCAACAGAGTGAGACTCTGTCTCAAAAAAAAAAAAAAAAAAAAAAAAAAAATTTCTATAGTTTATTTCAATCAGATCCAGACAAGGCAATTAGTTATATGTCTCTTAAAGCTTCTTCTTTTGAATTCATAAAAAAATTAAAACTTTTTGTTATGGAAAATTTCCAAGTATAACCAAAAGTAGATAGAATGGTATATCTTGCAGCTTTCATTTATATTTCTTTCACTAGAAGAGTGAATATCATTCATAGGTTTAAAACCTTTTGTATTTTCTGTGAACTGCCTGCACATGACCTTTTCCCTATTTCCTTTTTTTTTTTCTTTGCCTTTTTCTTATTGATTTGTAAGAGTGCTTCGTTATTACTGAAGTTAGCTATCGTACGTGTGGCAAATGTTTAGGCATTTCTGGGGGGGGGGTCTTAGAACTTTCTCTTTTCTGAGTTCTTGCAAAATTTCTTGTCTGTGCTGCCCACTGGCACTCAATTGACATCTCTTCTGGTCCTTGTGTTTAATACACATGTGACACATGTCAGTAGCTGCCTTCAGGTTTGGGCCCCGTGTCCCCACCTGGCTGTCAGCTGCCTGAGACAGGACGCCTCTACTTCCCTCTGTGTACCAAGGCCGGGGCTGATCTCACAGGAGCGGCTTAGAGAATGGACAGAGAACTGAGACATGGCCACAGCTATCTGACACATCATCAGTCCTGAGAACTATGCTTTATGGAGACTTTCTTAGGACCCTCTTTGTGTTTCCCACAGAGTGGGGTCATAGCAGTCATCTGAGAAATTGAATTAAATCCTAGCACTGGCTGTTAAATTTGAAAATTGTGCCAGGACTTTGGGAAAGTCCTCCTCGGGTCTTCTGAAGGGTCCAGTGGCACTTTATCTGCTTGCGGCAGTGAGTTAGATAATAGCAGCCTGGTGCTCTCTGCTGCAAGACCGAACCTATCTGGCCGGGGTGGGCTGGAGTCACAGTCAGACTGTTCAGTCCTCTGGAATGGGGTTCGAGGTCTCTTTTGCTTCTTCTGGATCCGTAGACAAGGCAGAGACCAGAAAAGCTTGAGTCCTGAGGACAGGCCAGCTGCATGTTGTGTGTGTACGTGTGTGTTTGTGTGTGCCTGCCTACACTAAAGTCAGAGGGAAGGAGAGGACAGTTTGAGCCCAACAAGGTCTGCCAAAGGACAGTCTGTACAAATCCCTTCACCGTGGGGTGAAATAGGAGGACATCCGCGATAATGCCTCCAGTTCCCCCAGCTACGGGGGTGGCAGGACAGAGCCTGCAGAAGGAGGATAAAGGAGAGCTATCTGCTGAGCAGGGGGTCTGGGCCACATTGATGACGCTGGTGATAATCGTGATAACAGCAGCTCGCGTTGTTTATGAAGTGCCTACCAGGTGCCCAGTGCTGAGCTGTGTGTTCTCTGTGTGCAGTGTCCTCACCCTTCAGAGGGCAAAGCTCGGTGTCCCAGAATCCCAAAGGATGAGCAGGTGATAAGATTGAGGGAAGCAGGCACAGTGTGGGAAAGATGGTGGGACCAACCCTCAGCCTGAGGGTCAGAGAGGCATTTAGGAGAGGTGAGGACTACAGTGCCCCAGTTAGAGGGACTGCCCTAGCTGATTTTTGCCGCTTGGGCCTACAGTTGCCAGATCTTCACATTTTTTCAAGAGAAGCTGAGAACCTAGAATTTTTTTCTAATTGGTTTTATTAAGGTATATTAATTAAATAATAATTATCTTATTAAAGTATAGTTTACCTACAATAAACTGCATACAAACACACAACCTATGCACATTTTTTTTTTTTTGAGACAGGGTCTCACTCTGTTGTCCAGGCTGGAGCGCAGTGGTGTCATCACAGCTCACTGCAGCCTCCAACTCCCAGCCTCAAGTGATCCTCCCGCCTTGGCTTCCCAAAGCCCCGGGGTTATAGGCATGAGCCACCATGCCCGTCTGACGTACATTTTAAATATACGGTTCAACAAATGTATACACCCGTGTAACCAGCACCACAATCAAAATATAGGACAATTCTATCACCCCAAAAGGGATTCTACAACTTTAATGTAAAAATTTCCTACATTTTAAATGTTGAAAACAAATTAAAATTTTTTAAATGTTATGCCTGCCCGAGAAAATGTGTCCTGAGATGCTTTTGTTCTCTGCGTTCCCAGTTAAGGGCCCGTGTGGCCAAGGCAGAAGGAGGGGCTTTACCGGTGAGTACCCTGTGCCTGGGGCCCCTGCCCAGGCTCTGAGATGTGACCAGAGCTGCTGCTGTGACATGTGCCAGGAGTCGTCTTAGGGACTTTACCAGTCAAGGGCTCAAAACACCCGGAAGCACCATGGGGACCCAGCAAGAGGTCACACCGTCTAGAAAAATCTGCTTGACAGCTTAGTGCTGGGCCACGCTGAGCATGTTCGTCAGCTGCAGCCGCTGGAGGGTAAAGGCTGCGCTCGCCAGGCCTGATCTGGTCTGGTGTGGGCCGTTCCGAGTCGGACAGGCTGCCGAGGGCTTCTCCGGGCTGGCGCGGGGCATCCTTACAGTGGGCTCATCTAGCGCTGATGGCTCTTGATCTCAGGCGGGACAGAATCGCTGGCTACTGAGCGCCTGCTCTGTGCTGGGCATGCTTCTTAGGACACTCCACAAATTAACCTCCCAAATCCTCCCACAAACTTTACAAGGCAGATGTTATTAACCCAATTTGTAGATGAGAAAAGTGAAATGTGCAGAAGTTAAGGACTTCGGCCAAGTGGTGAAGGTGAGGTTCAAACCAGCAAGTCTTGCTCGAGAGCCTGTGCTCCGGGGCGCCCGCCGGGCTGTGGAGGCGCGACCGTGAGATCCGCCCGCCCGGCTGCCGCGTAGACGCGCACTGATCCCGGCACTCTTCTCCCTAACCAGTGACCACGACCGATTGACCTGACTTGATATTTTAAGATTAAGTTTATTTTCCATCGCTGGTCGAGGTCCAGCCCATTTAGACCCCTCTGTCAGGGGCTGGGCCCACCCTTCACCAGCAGTGCGGTGAGCACTGGCCAGGACGTGGGTTCTGGGGTTGACACTGTGCTCCTCTGCTTTTAAGTTTCATGACCTTGAGAAGGCCTCAGTGTCCTTATCTCTAAAATCGTAATAGCAGCGTCTGCCCTCTAAGTTACTGTGAGACTGTGTGCAATAACCTAGCACCTTTATCTTCAGTACATGGTAGGTGCTCAACAAATATTTGTGGCCTGGATGATGATGATGATGATGATGATGATGATGGTAGTTTTTATGGTTGTTGTTTTAGAACAAACAGCAAGCAGAAGAGAAGGGAGCAAAACCCAAGCACGCGCTGAGCACCAGGGGTGTGCGAGCTGGTATCAGGGGGCCGTGGGAAGGTGAGTGGGGGCATTTGTGTTATCCCACATTGCATACACAACAGCTTCAGAACAGACATGCCAACAATACCACACACAATGTGATTACTGAAAAACTGTTTAGGCTGCTTCTTAATTTTTATTGTTTTTTTTAGTGACAGGGTCTCACTCTGTCACCCAGGCTGGGGGGGTAGTAGCACGATCACAGCTTGTTGCAGCCTCAAATGCCTAGGCTTAAGTGATCCTCCTTCCAGCCTCCAGACTGGTTGGGACTACAGTGGTGCACCACCATGCCTGGCTAATTTTTTCTAGTTTTTGTAGGGACGAGTTTTCGCTATGTTACCCAGACTGGCCTCGAACTCCTGGCCTCACGTGATCTTCCCTCCTAAAGTGCTGGGATTACAGGCGTGAGCCACCGTGCCTGGCTGCTTTTTTTTTTTTTTTTGCAGTTTATTTTGTCTTTTATGTGTACCCCACTAGAGATGTATATTCAAATGCTATCTTTTGAAATCACTCAGAATACAGTTGACCCTTGAGCAATGCAGGGGCTAGGGGTGCCGACCTCCTGAACAGTTGAAAAATCCATGTATAACTTTTGACTCCCCTAAAATTTAAGTACTAATAGCCTCCTGTTGACTGGAAGACTTACTGATAACATAAACAGTTGATTAATACATATTTTTATGTTATGTGCATTATATACTGTATTCTTATAATAAAGTAAGCTAGAGAAAAGAAAATGTTATTAAGAAAATCATAAGGAAGAGAAAATGTATTCACTGTTCATTAAGTGGAAGTAGATCATCATAAAGCTCTTCATCCTGGTCATCTTCACAGAGTCGGAAGAAGAGGAGGGGTTGATCTTGTTGTCTCAGGGGTCGCAAAAGTGGAAGGAAATCTGCATACAAGTGGACCCGCACATTTCAGCCCTGTGCTTTTCCAGGGTCACCTGTAGTTCCTTTCTGTGTGGGCCGTGCCACTAACTTGGTACTCAAATGCTTTAAATGTTAATGGATTACTTTTTTTAAGTTTAATTTCCTTTTATAATTTTGCCTAATATTTACATGGTCCCAAAGTCAAATAGACAAAGCAAGATATATTAAGAGAAGTCTAGTTCCTATCCTTGTTCCCTGCCCCCAATATGTAACCATTTAAAATTTTTTTGTCTTATCTTCCCTTTGAGGTCCAGCTATTTAGACACATTGTGAGTGGTTCTGCGCACAGGCGCACGCGCACACGCGCACACACACACACACACACACACCTTTCTTAGGTAAACACAACACCATGCGTGCTCTTCTCCACCTCACTGTTTTCCACTCACAGCGCACCCTGAGATCACTCCCTGGCTGCATCTGGAGATAGTGGCTTCTCCTTTTCCATGGCTGCACAGCGCTCCTTGTGTGCACGTACAATGGTTTGGCCAAGCAGCCCCTCCTGACGGCCGTTAGAGTTGTTTCCCGTCTCAGGCTGTTGCAAACATGTGCACCGACTGGCCTTGTGCATGTTCTTTGCACCGTTGTGTGGCAGCCCCACACGGGAGTGCATGTTCATCCTGCCTGTTTTCCTATAGAGAGCCAGAAGGTGGACCTGCCAGAGGGGACAGTGGCGAAGCTGCCCCTGGTCAGCGCTTCATGGATGGGAGCTGACCACCTCATCCCAGAAGAGGCCTCACCAGGGCAGGGCGATGGCCTTCCTGGCCCAGGCCAGGTGCCTCCTGGCCACCTGCTGCTCCCCACAGAGGTGGGGGCCAAAGCTCCTGAGACTTCCAGCGAACGCCCTGGGATTGGCCCAGAATTGTCTGTGGCACCTGACAGGGTTGGTGAGGTACCCACCAGCCAAGAGGTTCCACGAAGTACTGGACAAGGAGCGTCTTCCGGCAGGCCTGACCCTAGGCCCTCCGAGGAGGGCATGAGCCTGGCTTCAGGGCCCAGCCCCCAACTCCGGGGGCCTCCGGGGCTGCCAGGCCAGGCCAGGGCAGCTCACAGTGACGGAGAAACTCCGCCAAGGTAAGCGGTGCTCTTCCAGGCTGGGCAAGGGGAGGAAGCAACTGCAGCCTCTCAGCTGGAGCCAGTGGGCCAGCTACATGCACTGAGTGCCCGCTGTGTGCACAGTGCTGGGCTGGCCTTGTGAGGAGACAGGAGAGGGCCCAGGCCCAGTGTTTGGGAGCTCAGAGCACTGGTTCTCCCCTGTTGGCCACTGGAATTACCGGGGGGATTTATCTATCTACCTATCTATCTGTCTATTTGGGATTTGTGAGAGGGGGGTCTTGCTATAATTATCCAGGATGGTCTTGAATCTCTGAGCTCAAGCAATAATGTGGAGAGAATTTAAAAAATAAAGATTCCTAGAGATTCTGATTTAATCGGCCTGTAATGAATCTCAAGCATTGGATTTTTTTTTTTTTATCTTCTCCCCTCCTGGATTACCAAGGGGACCAGGGTTGAGAATGACGAGCTCTTAGATCAATAATAACAGCTAAACATGCTGGGCATTGGCCAAACATTCTGCCAGCACCATCTCGTTATAGTCCCCTAATATCCCCAGGAGGTGAACGTGGTTGTCGTCCCCATTTTATTGGTGAGGAAACGCGGGCTCCCAGGGCCACACAGCTAGAGATTCATAGAGTTGAGATCCGAATCCAGGTTACCGGGCTCCAGAATCTGTGTCCCCAGCCACTGCACCGTCCTGCCTCCTCTGGGGCGGGAAGGAAGGCCTGGCGCCCGGAGGTGGGAGGTCAGGGCAGGCCGAGTCTCCGGGGCTTTCAGGAGGATTATACTAGAGGTTCTGGAGGCGCAGTTGTGGCAGCCGCCCGGACCCTGGGGACGCAGCCCCGGGCCCTGGGCAGACGCGGTGCAGAGTGACAACCTGCTGCCCTGTGGGCAGCGCCTCCCGGGCCCAGGGCAGCCGCAGACGGCACCGTTGCTATCCGGAGGGGCCTGGCGTCTCCGGCCCTGGGCTGCCCTGAGACCTGGCCCGGGGAGGCGAGCTGGTGTCTGTTTGCTGTGGTGACTGGCAGAGAAACCCAGATCGTGTGTTTGCCTTTGTTCTGGAAGGAAATGGGAGCCTCCCAGGAGACCTAACAAGCCAGAGGGAGAGATTCCTGGCAGGCGTCCCTGGGTCCAGGCCAGAGCTCCAAATGTGGAATCTCGGCCTGGGGCGAACTTTCTGTGAACTTGTTAGAGACCCCAAAGAGATTCTGAGTAAGAAGACTCAGTTACAGCCCCGAGCTGAATTTCAGCCCCTAGACCTGCATCGGTCTCAGCGTGGGGACTTCAGTATCTGCCCTTCCTCACCCGGGACCGGGGTATATTTTGAGGAAAATCGGTTTTGAAATCAAGTGTCAGCTCTGATGGGCGGTGGCTGCCCTCGTAGAGGACCCTGAGGCCGTATCTGGGTTGGTGGCGCAGAGCTGGGGTGACAGGCAAGGCCACCGCAGTGTGCTGCGCAGCGGGCAGCGCGGCTGCGGACGGAGTGGCGTGGACCCGGGTGGCAGCGGCTTTGGGGTCAGCCCTGCCCCCCGGGTGTGAAGAGCAGGGGAGCGGTGACCGCTGCGCTCTGGGGGGACCCCCGGCTGCTCCTCCAGCAACACGCCGGCGGCAGCTTCCCTTGCCCCCAGTCTGGGACGAGGCCGGAGCCAGGTTTGGAGTGGCTTCGCCTGGATGTCATCCTTCCTACCCTACCCTGTCGTCACCGACCCGTTCTCAGTCCCAAGGGGCGCAGAGTTGGAGGGATTTCCGCCTCGGGCCCGGTGCGTGGCTGTGGACAGAGCCCGAGTGTCGCGGAAGCGCCCGGGGACAAGCGCATCTCGCAAGTCCCGCGGCCCAGGGAGGGGACGGGCTTCCAGCCGCTGAAGAAAGGCCTTGCTATTATCTTTCTTTTTTTTTTCCTTATCATAAAAAACACATAACAGAATTTACCATCGTAACCATTTTAAATGTACATTACGGTAGCATCAAGTGTGTTTACACTGTGCCGAAAGCCCCCCAGAGTGCTGGCGTCCTGCGGAGCCGCGCCGCCCCGCGCCGGTCCCTGCCTGTCCCCTCCCCCGGGGCGCCGCTCCCGTGGGAATTCTCCAGGCCCGGGCTCCGGGCCCACTCGGTGTGTGTCTTTGTGGCTGGCTGGTTTCGCTCAGCATAATGCCCTCTGGTCCACCATGTTGTCCTGTGTGTCAGATGTCCTTCCTTTCGAAGGCTGGATGGTATTAATATTCCATTGTATGTACTTACCACATTCTGCTTACCCATTAATCTGTCAGTGGATATTTGGGTTGTTTTCACCTGTCAACGGAAAAAAAAACCAAACTCTGTAAAATAATTTTAAGGAGATTTATTCTGAGCCAAATTTGAGGCTCATGACCCGGAGCCACGGCCAAGAGGCCTTGAGCAAGTGGACTGGCTGTGGCTGGGCTACAGTTGGTTTTATACATTACAGGGAGACAGGGGTTACAGGGAAAGTCATAAATCAATCCGTGGGAGGCATATATTGTTTTGGCCCAAAAAGGTGGCCCCTCTGGAAGCGGGGGCTTTCAAGGTTACAGGTGGGTTTAACGATTCTTTGGCTTGTAATTGGCTAAAGAAAGAAAGCTTTGTCTAAAGGCTTGGAATGTTTTAACATACTTGCTGTTTATCAGAGAGATGAGCCACCAGACATATGCTTGTTGCATAAATTGAGGACCTGTACGTTTGTCTTGCATACCCTTAGGCCTGTTAATGGGTTACAAAGGATGTCCCCAAGAAGGGAGGGGGCATGATAAGATATGTCTGACCTCCTTCCTCCTGGCAGGCAATTTAGTTTTAGGATATTCCTTTTGGCCACGAGGGGGTCCATTTAGTCAACTGGTGTGTGGGGGGTGTGGGGGGGAAGTGAGCCTTAAAATTTTATTTTAGTTCACAATTCGCCCCTTTTGGCCAAGATATGTCAGAGGCAGCATCTATGCCCAAACTTTCATTTTGTCCCATCCGTTGCCAGGATGTTGTGGGTACCTGTCCTGGGTCCATCCAGTCCCTCGGTGGGACCCTTCTGGCCAAGAGGACTGAAGAGCCGAAAGGGGGCTTACAGCCAGTTAAATATTTTAGGCCAAACAGGACTGGAGGTGGACAGGCAATCATCAACACTTTAAAACTCGCTAGGTGACATAAGAGTAAAATCCAAAATGCCAAAGGCAAGGCTACAAGACTAATTTACCTGTAAGTGTTGAGCTATTATATTCTTGGGCTTAGTGGTAGACTCGTAGCAAATGTAAGCATCATTAACATTTAAACTAAGGGAATTTAGAGACTTACTGTGTCACAATATTTTAGTCTCTTTAGTAATTTATACTAAGGTGGCTGATAAATTACTCATTATATTTCCTTTTGTATAAATCCATAACTGAGAAAAATTATACTCAAGAAGTTCTGTCTATAGGAAGCAGGAAAAACAAATTTACAATTGGGATGTATCTTTGCAGCATGAGGTCTGAAACAAAGTATTTTAGTTAGTATTCCTTTAGGCTTCTGTGTGTCCCTCCTTGATCTGGTGGGTCTAAACTAATTCCATCCCTCAGAATTGGCCCTTACAATCTCCTACTCCCCCTTCTTCTGAGCTAGTCCCTGGGCCTAGAGAGAGGATATTTGAACAGGGCTTTGGCAAATTCCATGGTTTTAAGGTCCCAGAGATCAGGGAAACTTGCTATTTACTTAAAATTTGTCAAAAGAACTAGTAATGTTTAAATAAAGAGTCTCTTTGTGAAAATTAGTTCGGTCTCATGAGGTTGAGTTAGCTATACTCATGGGTCATATCAATTTTCTACTTAAAATTAAAGTCCTGGAAGTTTGTTTTGTTTTAGTCCAGTGGTATATAATCTCCAAAGATAGTAGAAACCAGTATTCAAATGGGTTTGTCAGGACTTTCCATGACTTTACTGGAAGAAGCCAACTTTGGACTTAGCCAGAAAGAACCACTTTTTGAGATGAATTAAAGTAAAATAACAATTTTCTAATGATAGAACTTGGACTAGCCATGGTTAGAGACAATTGATAAGCCAAATTGGTTATTTTTGTGGCATATAGCAACTTACATAATAATCATAATTATTACTGATAACACACACCAAGACATGTCAATATTTTACAATATTGGAATATATATTAATAACATAGCCCAAAGAAAGTTAAATGCCATTTCATATTTGACAATGTTCCCTGTATGGTTTTGACACACTAAATAAATCTAATCTCTGTCTTAGACTTTCAGTGGCCCTAATATATAAAAAGCTAGCTTAAGGTCAAAATGCTGGATTTAGAATTTCAGTTTTGGAAAGGTTGTCATATATCAAAAGGTTAAAACATTTGTTCGTATACAATCACATACCACTATAAAATAAGGGTCATCTATTTAACCAAGAGATAGTCATCAAAAGATTCTAAAGGTGATAAAGTTATATGGGTATAAATCTTAACCCTTTTACAGTTTAGTTTTTTTTAGTCAAAACCTAATAAAGAGAGCACAGGGATTAGCTGATAAAACATAAAATCTTTGTTTCTTTTAGGTCAATTGCCAAAATTAAAGAAAAACCTTTTGTAGTGCGTTACTTTTTTAACTTAAAAAGGAAACGTTATAGAATCAAAATGAGTACATGATGTCATTTCATTAAGAGTAAGTTATTAACAGAAATCTTTGTTTTAGCCAAAATTCCTTAATAAATTCCCTTTCATAAACTTTATACTAACCTACATGTATCATGCACTTATCTACAAAACATGCCTAAAAACTTTCCGTTTTGTCCTAACATTCCCTTTTCCTAAATAACCAGTCATTTTAGGACAAAAATATTCCATGCAAGATCCTTTCTTATTCTTTCTGTTTAACCTTTCTTACCAAAAAATATATTTCTATATTCATTGCCTTTTTACATGCTTCTCTTACTCACAAGTGGAATTTTGTTTTTATATTTTTTCTAAATTTATTTTGATTCAACCTTTAAATAACTTCTGAATTAGACAAAGTTATGCATATTTTAATAAGAACATTCTGTTTCTTTTATAATTTTTCTTATTAAAAACATCTTATTCTTTGGTATACCTTATATATACAATTACATGCATTGAGTAGAATTCTTATGTTTAGTAACCTTAAATTTTAGGGAAAGCTTAAAAAGCAGGAAGTCGGCCAGGCGCGGTGGCTCACGCCTGTAATCCTAGCACTCTGGGAAGCCAAGGCAGGTGGATTGCTCGAGGTCAGGAGTTCGAGACCAGCCTGAGCAAGAGTGGGACCCACCCCCCATCTCTACTAAAAATATAGAAGGAAATTAGTCAGACAACTAAAAATATATAGAAAAAAATAGCCGGGCATGGTGGCGCATGCCTGTAGTCCCAGCTCCTCGGGAGGCTGAGGCAGGAGGATCGACTGAGCCCAGGAGTTTGAGGTTGCTGTGAGCTAGGCTGACGCCACGGCACTCACTCTAGCCTGGGCAACAGAGTGAGACTCTGTCTCAAAAAAAAAAAAAAAAAAAAAAAAGCAGGAAGTCATGAATTGTTCATCATAAGACACTTGCCATCATGAAGCAAGATTGTAGGTTACTATAAAATTATAGCCAAACTGATAATTCAAATATATATATTTTTTAAAACGCAAAAATCCTATTCTTTGAGAGAGAGGAGACTCAGTTTCTCAAACAAGTATAAGACTAATAGACTGAAGTACAAGTTAATAAGGAGACTGAATCTGTGTCTTTCTTTTCTTCCCTGCCTTTTTGCAGTTTATTAAAAGGTGAATAAAAATCTTTTGTTATTATTTTTATTCATGTCATATGAAAATCTAGTTCAAAAGAGAAAACGAAATTTCATTGTATTAGTGTAATGATAAAGTTAATTTTAATAAAATCTTATAAACAAATCCATCTAATTTTAATCAACTTGACTGTAAGTTAAGACTTTTATAAACCTTTTATAACCTTTAACTTTTATATCCACTTAATTTTTAATGACCATTTACATATTGAATTTTAAAGTAGTTTCAAAAATCAATAAATTAGACAAAATTATCTTTTAACAAAACACTTATATCTTATAACATTTTTATTAAAAAATTTTGTATACAATTGTTTTCCTTTCATCTAGAAGTTTTAATTACATATACGGATGATAATGTCAACTATTAGAAAAACCTAGGAAGTTAAAGTAACTTTGAACTGTAAGTCATCAATTTTATTAGCATTCCTAAATAGAAAAATAAGATAACACGGTATAAGCTTAAACTTATGTTTAAGAACTAATGTTGTATTATTTTACCTTATAAATGATCAGACACTTTATGATTATCTTTTTTAACTTAACATAATGACTTCAAGATTTTAAATTATATGAAAATTTCATTTGTATTTCATTTATATTTACCTACTTTATCTTACTCATTTATTTATCTTAGCAGTTTACTTAGATTCCAGCTATTAGTTAGCAAATAAGTATTTCAATAAGACTTTTTTTTTTTTTTTTTGAGACAGAGTCTCGCTCTGTTGCCCGAGCTAGAGTGAGTGCTGTGGCATCAGCCTAGCTCACAGCAACCTCAAACTCCTGCTGAAGCAATCCTCCTGCCTCAGCCTCCCGAGTAGCTGGGATTACAGGCATGGACCACCATGCCCAGCTAATTTTTCCATATATATTTTTAGTTGTCCAGCTAATTTCTTTCTATTTTTAGTAGAGACGGGGGTCTCGCTCTTGCTCAGGCTGGTCTCGAACTCCTGACCTCGAGCAATCCACCTGCCTTGGCCTCCCAGAGTGCTAGGATTACAGGCGTGAGCCACCGGCCCGGCCTTCAATAAGACTTTATTTTAAACAAACAACATCACTTTTAAACTTTATAATCATAGTAGACATTTTAGAATATCCTGTTTAAAGGTATTAGTTAATTAGCTCCTTCCAAAACATCACATCCCAAAACAAAATCTGTTGACATCGTAGGGATCAAAGTGTCCCTGGCCCCCAAAGTTTGGTAGCAAAGGCCACTCTTCCCATAAAGACCTGCTGAAAATTTACTGACATGAAGATTAATAGGGGAAAGAATTAAAACTTTATACATGGACGTCTTCAGAATGAACATTCAAAAAGATGCAGGGGAAATTGTCCATTTTTTATATTTAAAGTATGGACAGTCCCATAGAAATATGATTGGACAAAAAGAGTGTGAGCTAATTCTAGCAGGCTGAATGGCAGAACCAGCAAGACTTTTATATTTAGATTCTGCTTGGCCTCTCTGAGTGTGCATTGCTTCATTATGTGTGTAGGGCAAGGCCCTTTCTGATATGGAGTTTTACAGTAAAACAAAGTAAAAACAAAGTAGGTCAGATAATTACTTTATGGCCATTTTACATAGAATGATTTTAGGTTTTATGGCTAGCTTTCAGGAAAAAAAAAGTGTGGGGAGGGGTGTTCTGGGCTGTACGACCTGCCTTGGGTAGAGGGATTCTGGTGTTTATGGCTGGCTTCAGGTAAGAATAGGTACGAGAGCCAGGCAGACAAGGGAAGGTCAGAAAATTTTCGCTTCTGAAGCCTTCATTTTAAGTTAGTTTTCTGAATTCCATCAACATAAGATGACCTGACTGTAGACTGAGAGAAAACAAAAAAACCTTTAGCGCCAATCCTTAGCACCTCAAACAATGATACAAAATAGTAACATGCTTTTTACATGAGGATCAAGATTAAGCTGTTTTGAAAACAATCTAGTCTCAAAGCAACAATTTCTTTTGGGCAGTGTAAACTTGAGTACATGCAATATTTATAAAGAGTAAGACTGTTTTGAGATTCTCTTGGATTTTAACAATCATTCACTTTTTATCTTAAAATAAACTACTACACAAAAATTAATAATTTAGAAACTTTTTTCCCTAGGCACACACTTTGTTACAGCAATATTATGTACACATAACTGGCTAGCTTGTAAAGAGTGGGACAAAAATGGCCAAAACCAAGGGAAAACTGAAGCTTCCAATTTAAGCTCTTTTAACTACAACTTCTAGGACAACTTTGAATCCCTAACAGTACTGTTAATATTAGATGATAGTGAGTTAGGAACACATTTTGTGTACCTCTCTACATACATTGAATCAGTGGAAGCAAACTGTATCTGCAGTTAGGGTTAAAAGACCAAAACCAAAATATTTTCATATATCTTTGACCATAAGTTTGTTTGTTTTGTTTTGGTTTTTTTTTTTGCTCTACTTCCTGTTTTATTTATTCTAATTTGTTGACACTTAGGCACATTTGCATTTTTACCTTAAACACATAGGTATTTTTGTTGGTAACTCAGATTTAGTGGTTATCATTAGACCAAATATTAAATTTACTTTACTTATCAAAAATCACACATTAAGGCTGGGCATGGTGGCTCAAGCCTGTAATCCTAGCACTCTAGGAGGCTGAGGCGGGCAGATCGTTTGAGCTCAGGAGTTGGAGACCAGCCTGAGCAAGAGCGAGACCCCCCGTCTCTACTAAAAGTAGAAAGAAATTATATGGACATCTAAACATATATATAGAAAAATTAGGTGGGCATGGTGGTGCATGCCTGTAGTCCCAGCTACTCAGGAGGCTGAGGCAGGATGATTGCTTGAGCCCAGGAGTTTGAGGTTGCTGTGAGCTAGGCTGATGCCACGGCACTCTAGCCCGGGCAACAGAGTGAGATTTTGTCTCAAAAAAAAAAAAAAAATCACACATTATTTTGTCTTTGGCTGAATTTACATTTTTATAACCTTTATGTCAAATCTTGACACCTCAAGAACATAAAAATGTCCAGTAAAACCCAGGCAAAAACAAATGTATGCTGACAATTTGAAATTATTTTTACTATTACTTTACTAATAACACCTTTTTATTTTTTAATAATAACTCAGTTTATTTACCAAAGATTACTAAATTCATGTCAACCATTTGGGTTTAATTTATGAGCGCTCCCTTATTTTTAAGCCAGTCCAGAGCCATGTAAGCACAAACATGTAATACATGGACAGACACAAAACATACCTAAACATATACACTCTCAGACACACATCCACGCACAGAAAGTTCTAATAGATTTTACCCTAGAACTCTACCCGTGAGATGGTAACACAGACTCACCAGTCTGTAAAAGACAGTTGGATCCAAATATCCTCTGACGAAACTGGAACTTGCTCACATGGCAAACTTTAGTTGCCTTGACAGTTAACCTAATCAGTCCTGTGGAGCAAAGTTTTGGGTAAAGCAGTTTTCATGGCAGTTTGATTAAAAAAAAGAACAACAAAAAAACCTTTACCCTTTTTTTTCCTTGAGTTCAAAATGAGTTTTTAATGTTTGCATTTTAGCTAGAACTGGTGGCAGGATCTCCAGGTAGCCTTTCAATTGTAAATACAGGAAACAATGAGTTATCTTAACATCAATAGAAAAAGTTAGCAGGTTTTATAGTAGTCAGAAAAGAAGAGAGAGAGTTAGAGCTTGAGACATTTTAACTCTAGTGGTAGGTCTGCCATTTAAGCTCTGAATTTTCCTTGATGTAATTTGCCCTTTTTTAAAAACTTGTGCACAAGAATTAGCTAGACCACGCGTGGTGGCTCATGCCTGTAATCCTAGCACTCTGGGAGGCCGAGGCGGGCGGATTGTTTGAGCTCAGGAGTTCGAGACCAGCCTGAACGAGAGCAAGACCCCACCTCTACTTAAAAAAATAGAAAAAAATTAGATGGACAACTAAAAATACATACATATAAAAATTACCCGGGCATGGTGGCACATGCTTGTAGTCCCAGCTACTCAGGAGGCTGAGGCAGGAGGATCACTTGAGCTCAGGAGTTTGAGGTTGCTGTGAGCTAGGCTGATGCCACGGCCCTCTAGCCTGGGCAACAGAGTGAGACTCTGTCTCAAAAAAAAAGGCCGGGTGCGGTGTCTCATGCCTGTAATCCTAGCACTCTGGGAGGCCGAGGCAGGTGGATCACTCTAGGTCAGGAGTTCGAGACCAGCCTGAGCAAGAGCGAGACCCCGTCTCTACTAAAAATAGAAAGAAATTATATGGACAACTAAAAATCTATATAGAAAAAATTAGCCGGGCATGGTGGCGCATGCCTGTAGTCCCAGCTACTCGGGAGGCTGAGGCAGTAGGATCGCTTAAGTCCAGGAGTTTGAGATTGCTGTGAGCTAGGCTGATGCCACGGCACTCACTCTAGCCGGGCAACAGAGCAAGACTCTGTCTCAAAAAAAAAAAAAAAAAAAAGAATTAGCTATAACCAGCTGGAGCCCTAGAAAAACTTGCTGTGCCTTTGAATCTTTTCATTTACAAAAATACTTGCAAGTAGAGGTGCCACAACCCAACTGGGATGCCCAAAGGGGGTCATTCTCCTTGTCTTCCCTTAATTTTAAAGGATTTCCCATTTTTCTTTAACAGAAGCAACTGAACTGTAATACAGGGTTTGGTGCTGTGGATCAGAGTGTGCTGCTTGTGGGTGGGGCTCCTCAGTGTCTCACCACTGAGTCAGTCCCACCCTCTTACTTGCCTTGGTTTCTCTCTTGGAGGTCTAGTACCTCCAAGACCGCTCAAAATGCCGAGTGATCAGGTCTTATATGCGTTTCCTGGATGAGCCTTCTTTTAATTAATTTGTTGGGGGCTTCCCTAGGGCCACTCGAGCCTGGGGGAATCACCCCAGGCAACTCCCACTCAGGACCCCGGTCGCCCAGGGCTGCCAAGGCTGGGAGGAGTCAGATGCCCCTTCTCTTCGGAGCTGAGGAACTCAGTCTCTCGTTCATCTACAAACAGGACAGTTCAGTTTCCTCTTTCAAAAATGCACAGAAAAGCCAATTGAGATTAATTTTTGGATAAAAAGACAACCCTTTAGGATGCACCTCCAAATCTAAGTTAGGATCCCAAACAACAATTCCTAGGAAAAGAACCAGCTCGGAATAAACCAAGACCATCAACCAAAAATGGAGCTCAGAACGACTTACCGGTTCCACCAAAGGAGAAGCTCAGAATCGGAGGGCCCAAAAGGGCCATGCCGGCTCCTGGTGCCGAGTTCGGGCCACTCCTTCCATGGTCCTGAGTCTTCTCTGAGCCCCACGTCTGGGTGCCAGTGTTGCCAACAGAAAAAAACCAAACTCTGTAAAATAATTTTAAAGAGATTTATTCTGAGCCAAATTTGAGGATCATGACCCGGAGCCACGCCCAAGAGGCCTTGAGCAAGTGGACTCGCTGTGGCTGGGTTACAGTTTGGTGAGATACGTTTCAGGGAGACAGGGGTTACAGGTAAAGTCATAAATCAATACGTGGGAGGCATATATTGGTTTGGCCCAAAAAGGTGGTCCATCTCAAAATGGGGGCTTACAGGTTATAGGTGGGTTTGAGATTCTTTGGCTTGTAATTGGCTAAAGACAGGAAGCTTTGTCTAAAGGCTTGGAATGTTGTAACATAGTTGCTGTTTATCAGAGATGAGCCACTGGACGTAGATTTGTTGTGTAATTGAGGACCTGCGGGTTTGTCTTGCATACTCTTAGGCCTGTTAATGGGTTACAAAGGATGTCCCCAAGAAGGGAGGGGGCATGATAAGATATGTCTGACCTCCCTCCTCCTGGCAGGCAATTTAGTTTTAGGATATTCCTTTTGGCCATGAGGGGGTCCATTCAGTCAGCCAGTGGAGGGGTGGTGTGAGCCTTAAAATTTTATTTTAGTTCACACACCTTTTGGCTGCTGTACATAACGCCTTTATGAACACGCATGTACAAATATCTCTTGGAGACCCTGCTTGCAATTCTTTTGGACGTATACCCAAAAGTGGAATTGCCAGAACATATGGTAATTTGAGTTTTAATTTCTGAAGAAACTCCAAAGTTTTCCATAGTGATTGCACCATTTTAGGCCTCACTTTTATTTTTATTTATGTAGGTATGTATGTATTTATTTTTTGAGTTGGGTCTCGCTCTGTCACCTGGGTTGGAGTGCAGTGGCATCATCATAGCTCACAGCAACCTCCAAGTCCTGGGGTCAAGTGATCCTCCTGCCTCAGCCTCCCAAGTAGCTGGGACTACAAGCACAAGGCATCACGCCTGGCTAATTTTTTCTAATTTTTGTAAAGATGGGGTCTCGCTCTTGCTCAGGCCGGTCTTGAACTCCTGGCCTCAAGAGATCCTCCTGCCTCTGCCTCCCAAAATGCTAGGATTACAGGGCATGAGCCACTGCGCCCAGCATAAGCCTCACTTTTTAAACCCTACGTTTGTGCTTTCCTCTTACAATTGACTCTCACAGCACATGTGTAAGGTATGGCCATTCCTGTTTTACAGAGAGAACAGAACTGAGGCTGGACTTGTCCAAAGTTGTCCAGCAACCGGAAGGCAGAGCTAAGACCAGAATTGAGGCCACCTGCGTCCCTGCCCAAGACCCAGTCCATGCCAGACTGTCACCCCTCACCACCCCCAACACACATAGACCCCAGGGCAGTGGGATTGTGACTCATCAGAAAGAAGCCACTGAGAAGCAGTCAGAGTGAGCAGCAACTCTGAGAGGGAGAGCTGAGTCCTTGGGGAATGTGGCCACTAGGGTCACGCCCTTCCCACTGGACATCAGGGCTCAGCAGGCCTTCCTGACCTCCAGCTGGGGTCATAAACCCCAGTGCTGCGGGTTCTGGGTGGTGGAAATGAATGAAGTGGCTCAGTGGCATTGCCAGGGTGTGGCAGGGCCCGTGGGGAGGTGGAGAATGCGCACAGGCTCGGCACAGCCGACCTTCTGTTTGTTCAAGAGAAACAGAAAATCCAGTCTGATGTGAACAATTGCCTGACTTTAATGAAATGCACCTGACCTGGAGCTGCCAGTGTGATGTCTGACTTGGTTCCTCTTACTCTTCATTTAAGTGAGAGGGTAACTGCCGCCCAGAGGAGGGTGGGAAGAGCCCAGGTCTCCCACCTGCAGGTCTCCATCCTCCCGGGGCAGAAACAGGTTTGCAGGGGCCTCGCAGGTGCTGGGTCCTCATCCTGTCTGCAGGCTGCCTCCAGAAGCCTGAGGGCTGCTGGCACCGCCATCCCCTGAAGCTGGCCCCTGCCCTGGCGTCCTGCCTGGGAGAGGTGGTCAGGGATCCAGAGGGGCAGGGGATGGAATCGGCTAGTTCCAACCATAAGCTAATTCTTACTATTATAACAACCCTAGAGTCCCCATTTTACAGATGAGAAAATTGAGCCTAGAGGCCACCGTCAGTGGTGGCAGCAGTAGGCCTTTGAACCCAGGTCTGTTCTGACGCCTGAGTCCTTAACCTCGGGCGCATTTCTCTCTGCCCTAGGACCTCCATCTATGTGCAAGAGACGGACACTCCTGGGGGGCTGCTTGTGACACGAGGTGGCAATCTCAGACCCACAGAGGCTCCAGCAGCTGCCCATCCAGGTGAGCAGAACCCACGTGGACCCAGGTGCTGCCTGCGAGCTCCCGGGACTGAGTCAGGAGAACAGACGCCCCAGGGAGCCGGAGCGTGCTCCCCGCAGCAGGAGAGGAGCAGCCGTGGGGGAGCAGAGGCGGAGGGGATGCGGGAGCCTGGGGCCGAGCCCGCCGTGGGACCGAGTTTGGCCAGGAGGGACAAAGAAGACGAAGCTGCCGGAGGCCCGGGCCTGCAGCAGGACAAAGGCCCAGGGGCAAGACACCCTGAGCCCAGGAAGGACTGTGCAGCGGAGGGCCCAGGGGCGGCTGAAGCAGGAAGGAGGTGGCCCGCGGGTGCCGAGGCTGGCAGCGCGGTTCTGGGTAAGCGACGTGTGTTCCGGGGCCAGTGGGTTTGGAGGCCCTGCCTCCCAGGGGCCTCACTGCAGCTTCAAGGGACAGATAATGCGGGTCTAGGGGTGTCCAAGACTTGGGAACAACCTTCTGGGACATCCTGGGACTGGCGACCAAGGTGCAGAGACGCCAAGGGCCGAGCTCGGATTGGTGCAGTGGTGGGGGAGGAGGGGTCCCATGTGGTCCACCTGGGTGGATTTCTGAAAGCCACCTGCCTGCCCGAGCTTTCCGCCATTGATGTCGTTTTGGATGGAGGCAAGAAGCCTCCTGTTAAAAGCACAGGCGGCATGGGCTGGGTGCCAGCTGGTCCTCGCGGGGGGGGGGGGGGGGGGGGGGGGGGGGCGCCGGCCTGATTGCCGTCCTTGTGTTCTGTGACGGCGGCCCTCAACCCCTCCAGCCCCAGGGTCACACCCTCCCTGGTGCGAGAGTTGTCTGTGGAATGTTCTGGGTGCTCCTGCGTCCGAGCAGGCAGAGACAAGCCCAGAGACAAGCCCCGGACGAGGCCAGCCCAGTGCCCTCCAGCCCTTAAAGCACAGACGGGTTTATGCCGCGCCTTGGGTGCATATTCTGGATTCTGTTTTATTCTTTTTCTCTACTCCCTGTAATATTTCTGTGTGTTCATATCACCTCTCAAGGACAAGATTAAAATAAAACAACCCTAAACCATTTTTAAAAAATCTTCCCTTGCCAGCGTCCTGGGTTTCTTCTCCAGACCCGCCGTCCCCATCCTGAGCCCCTGGGGGCTCCCCCCACCCCGGCTTCTGGCCCGTCGTGCTGGCAGGAGGGGGGGGTGTTGGCGTTTGTCCCCGGCTGCCTCCCCTCGCTCCACCCTTGCTGGTTCCACAGCCATCTTTACGCTGCCTTTGCGACAGTCCCTGCATTAACTCTGCTCAATTTCCCTGTCCACATGTGCCCTCTGCGTCCTGCGGGCCACACTGGTCCTCCTAGGGTCCCCTTCTAAACTTCATGAACAGACTGGATTTCACGTCTCCACCTTGCGGAGAAGAAGGTGCTGGGAGACCCGGGCTGGAATCCCCTCCGTCCCTGGCTCACTGTGTGACCTCACCTCTCCGAGACTCAGCTTCCTCCCCTGCCAAATGGGTGGCTCTGATGCGATGGCTTTTGAGAAAAGGCTTTCGAATGCCGGGGCTGCCCGATGGGCGAGGCGGATCAAGTGAAGTGGGCCTGGGCGGGTGGCTGAGAGGGGCAGGCCGCATGTAGGAGGCTCACAGGTCCCTTGCTGTCCCCTGAACAGATGACAGTCTGGCCCCACCAGCCCCTTTCGAACACCGGGTGGTGAGTGTCAAGGAGACCTCGATGCCAGCGGGCTACGCAGTGTGCCAGCACGAAGTCTTGGGAGGGTAGGTGGGCCGCCCGCCCGCCGAGGGGCGCGAGCAGCGCGGCGAAGGGGCGGGCGGGGCGCAGCGCGTGGGCTCAGGCCAGGCCGGGGAACTGCGTGGGCAGGGAGAGGCCCAGGCCCCGGGGCACGGATGTGGGCGCTGCATCTGGGCGGTGGCAGGAGGCGACGCGGGCAGATGAAAGGGGTGTCCTCTGGAGTGCAGGGTAGCCGTGCGGTGAGGCGCAGGGGGACGCCCCCGGGGGTGCAGGGTAGCCGTGCGGCGTGGGCTGAGGAGGGCACAGGGCAGACCACGTGGCACGGGGCTGGGAATCACCTTCCAGGTTGCAAGGCAGCTTGCCTGGTGCAGAGGCGGGGTCAGGACACGCTCTGGGGCTTGGGGCGTCCTCGTGGCGCGTGCGGAGGAGGGACAGGCCAGGAAGTGTGGGGCCCCGGCGGCCGCGTGGGGTGAGCCGCTCGGCTCTCAGCCCGATGAGTGGGTGCGTCTCCGCAGGGGCCGCTTCGGCCAGGTCCACAGGTGCACAGAGACGTCCACAGGCCTCCCCCTGGCAGCCAAGATCATCAAAGTGAAGAGCGCCAAGGACCGGGTGAGGCTTCTGCCCTGGGCTGGCTGGGTCCCTCTGGCCGAGCTCAAGCCTCGTCACTTCCTTCGGGGGCCCCTCAGGCCCCTGCACGCTGAACAGGAAACCCGCGGCCCTTCCCGCCTCTTTCCCGGGACTCCCACTGTCCCCCTCAGCGCGTCACCCTTGCAGCCCCCGGCTCAGGTTTGCCTGTGCACACGCAGGCGTCCCAGTGGGGCCTGCCAAGGTGCCTGCGGGACCCTCGCAAAAAGGCCCTTTCCTTCTTGGGCCTCAGGGTTCCTATCTGTGAAATGGGTGGGTGATGCTAAGGTCCTTTCTCTTGTAAGAATCTGGTTTAAGTGGTGAGTGAAGGAGACCTGATATGAGAATAGGAAATTGAAGAGGGATGAGGAGCATGTGTGTGTGTCTGTCTGTCTTGAGAGGTCCAGCTGGCTCCAATTCCTGACCCATTTGCTTGGAAACCCCTCTGTCCCCTGGTTCCCTAGGAGGACGTGAAGAACGAGATCAATATCATGAACCAGCTCGGACACGTGAACCTGATCCAGCTCTATGACGCCTTCGAGAGCAAAAGCAGCTTCACCCTCATCATGGAGTAGTGAGCGTGGGGGTGGGGCAGCAGCGTCTGCTCGGGCGGGGGGCAGGGCCAGGCGTCGCCTTCCTGCTAGGCCGAGCTGCTGTCCCCTTGCCCTCCCTGGGTCTTCCAGGCCCAAGTCATCCCACCGTCTCTGGCGTGGGTCCTCGACCTCCAGTGTGAGCGTGGAGGACAAAGCCATCTGTAACAAACCGCTGGCCAGTGGGCCTGATTCTACGCGCACGTGTGGATCAGTTTGGCCTATGTAACTTTCAGTAATCTTGAATCAGTTGTTAACTATTAGAAATTGGGAAATGTCACATTAAAACCTAGATATCTGGCTTTTCTTGGAAACATGAAAGATGTAGTAACGCTGCCTTCCCAGGTGCAGATGGTGTGCCGGAGCCTGCGGCGGCCGCTCTTCGCAAACAGGGTGACCAGGCTCCCTTTGCCACAATCCCCACCACTCCCAACTGCCCCTGGCCCCGAGGCCACGGGCTCAGAGGCTGTTCCTATCTGTGCTGGTGTTGCTGTTTCCTTCTGGCAGGGCTGAGGAGTCTGCCATGTCACATCTCTATCAAAAGTGGAAAAGCAAAAGATGAGCTAAAGACTGTTTTCAGAGACTTGTCTCAGAGATGGTCTGATTTGCTCACTTAAGCTTCTTGCCATGTAGGTGCTAGCTGGGTCCCATTGGCGATGAGTTTGCAACCCTAGTCTAGATCCTCCAGAGTAACCTGGACTGGCAGCATTAACGACTGTCCCCTCTTCCCTGCGGCCTGTCATTTCCTTTTACCACCCACAGTCTGTGCTAGGAATGAGCTTGAGCAAAGGTCCTGATAAAATCTCAGGTGGCAGTGGCAGTGGCCCTGTGACCCAGGGGGTGTAGCCTTGGGCTTACCTGGGCTGGCTTCCTTTGGCCTCTGGGGCTGACAGTGCACAAGTCCTCTGAGGGCCTTGCTCAGTCTGGTGCCTGCCTTTCCCTGTGTCTGGCAGCGTGGACGGGGGCGAACTCTTCGAGCGGATCACGGATGACAAGTACCACCTGACTGAGCTGGACGTGGTCCTGTTCACCAGGCAGATCTGCGAGGGAGTGCGCTACCTGCACCAGCAGTACGTCTTGCACCTGGACCTCAAGGTCGGTTCTGCCGTGGGTGCGCGGTGGGTGGGTCCCCCGGTTCCTGAGCCTCTGGTGTGCTCTCATCGTTGACAGCTCCGTCAGCAGGCAATGATCCCGGCCTCCGTTCCGGGCTGTCGGCCACTGCCCGCTTCCGCGGCGGAGGGCAGGCTAGTCGCGCCGCCTCTCAGAGCCTCGCTCTTCCCTCTGTAACATGGGGCTGATCGTGCCTCTTTAGCTGGTATTTGAAGATTAAATGATACAGTGACCTCTATTCCTTTAAAAATATCTTTAAGATTCGTTTTTCAAAAGTTCAAAACTAACATATGCTTGTGGTAACACATATATGCAATATAATATATAAAATACACAGTGAAAGTCCTTCCACCCAGTCTCCATGCTGAGAGAACTGTGAGCAAGCTGGTGTGACATACAAACACACACAAGGGAGAGCTTATGATGCATTTTGTTTTCAAGATTGTTTTTTAAAAATTTTTTTATTTAAAAAAATTTTTTTTGAGACAGGATCTTGCTCTGTTGCCAGGCTGGAGTGCAGTGGTACAATCATAGCTCACCATAGCCTCAAACTCCTGGGCTCAAGCAAACTTATCTGAGCCTGCCGAGTAGCTGGGACTACAGGTGTGAGCCACCATGCTCAGCTAATTTTTCTATTTTTTTGTAGAGACAGGGTCTTGCTCTCTTGCCCAGGCTGGTCTCAAACTTCTGGCCTCCACCTCCCAAAGTGCTAGCGTTATAGGTGTGAGCCACCGTACTCAGCCTAAGCTTACTTTTTAAAGTTAGCAGTAATACAGTGTAGACATCTCTTCTCATTCTCTTTAAGGGCCATGTGGTATTGCAGTGAATGAGCGCACTGCGCTCTTGTCTCCTAGGAGTGTCACGCATAGGAAGCCCTGGGCGCGATGCCCGGCTGGTAGTGAGCACTTCATCCATGGTGGCCATTTCCACTCCACTGGGCCAACGGGAGGGTGTTTCTTTCCAGCTCGTTTCAGGATGGGGATGAATGTCATTGGCTTCCCACAGAAGATGGGAAGTGGGTTGGCTGCACCTCTGGAGGCAAACATTACGATCTCTGTCTTTCCTAATTGACATCAGACGGTAAGGTTGGGGTACTCAGAGAAATGACTGAGATGGCAGGAAACTGGCCTCAGGCTTCCTCTGCTCACTAGAATGAATTCTAAGGCTTCTGGACCAGCTACTCTGTGAGGTGGGAGGTTAGGCTTAGCTCAGGAAATTTCTCTGTGATTCTGGATCAAGGACCAGACTTTGGGGCAACTCCTGTGACTGCAGCAGAGAAGTAAGCTTTGCTGAGGCCCATTTCCCAGCCAAGAGCAGCGCTTGTGTTGCTGGAGCCCCTCCTGGTTGTGAAACCTGGGATAAATTCCTTAAGCTCATCAATTGTAAAATGGAGAATAAAAATAGCCGTATCTTAGGGGTGGTGCTGTATGGGTTAAAATATGGAGAAAGAGCTCCAGAGACTCATTGTCCAATACAGTAGTCACCAGCTACATGTGGCTATTAATATGGCTAGCGCGACTGATGTAAGGTTTCTTTGAAGTAGGCGGCGCCAGAGAAGGAAAGGCCAGCAGAGTTGAAAGGGATAAGTAAAGAGGCTTTATTGGGGCGCTCCCGGGTGGGGGTAACGAGTCCCAAGAGAGGGACCCGGGCGAGCCTCAGGGGACCCACGGAGTGGTACCAGAGAGGCCGCACCGCCCAGCAGTCTGAGTGGGTTTCTATAGGTTCTTAGGACTGGGGGATGGGAGTTTCTTCGCCAGGAGATGTCGGTGCGAGGAGTGAGGAATTTCTTTGTTTCAGCTTTGGGGCAGGTATTGAGGGATAGGAGGGACTTCTTCTTTTTTCATTAGGGAAGGGAGGGGTACCTGCCACCAGCCTTACATTCTGGCCTTTTAGTGATAATAGGGCGCCGCGGTCTTTCTGTCTACTTCCTGCTTTTGAGGGGAGTAGTAGGGGCTTTGGGCCAGAGGAGTCGGCTGGTGGAGGGGTGACTGGAAGAGGAGAGTAGGGATGAAGAAGCATCTGTTTTACTGTCACTCTGGATAATTCCTGCAGGCGGCGTTGGAGAAACTGTAAAAGACAGGGGGCAAAGAGAAAAATTAGGCAAATGGTGACAATGGGTCCTATTAAGGGTAATAGGTGGCTAGTGGGGACTGTATCCATCCGAAGGAGGAAGTACTCTGCCCGTGGCAGTTGTGTAGCTCTTCGTACAGGGTGTCGAGTTTGTTTATGTTTTGTTCTATAAGGCCTGACTCTTTGACGTAGTAGCAGCATTCCTCGCGGAGGAAAATGCAGGTTCCTCCTTTTTCAGCTGTTAATAGGTCCAGGGCCCTCTGGTTTTGGAGAGCTACGTGAGCCAGAGGAGTCAGTTGTCTCTGCAGGGAAACTAGTGACGCGGACGTGGTTTCCAGGGAGAGCTGTAGGCGATCTGCAAAGTCTTGGGCAGAAATGACACTGTGGCCCAGGGCACCTCCTGCAAGCCCTGAGGCTGCGATGGAGGAGACCACGCTGAGACCCACCATGACTGGCAAGAAGATGGCTCGTTTTGAGCGAGGTCCCGGGAGAAGTTGCCTGGCGAAGGAGAGCTATGGGAGATAGGAGGCCAAAGGTGGGGACTGGGCTGGAAGATGGTGATTAATGAGAAAAGGCCGGCCGTACATGAGTTCGAAAGGGCCAAGGTAGGTAGGATGTCGAGGGGCTGCCCTGATCCGGGTGAGAGCTAAGGGTAAAAGGTCAAGCCATGGTTGGCGGGTCTCAATAATGAGTTTGGTGAGGTGGTCTTTGATTAATCTGTTAGCCGTTTCGACCTTTCCTGAGGACTGTGGCCTGTAGGGAACATGAAGTTTCCACTCGACCTTGAGAGCCCCACAGACCTGATGAACAACCTTAGAAACAAAAGCAGGGCCATTGTCCAACGGAATGGAGGAAGGAAGGCCGAAGCGTGGGATAATTTCAGTAATGAGAGTGGAGGCAACAACAGCAGCAGTTTCATTGGCAGTGGGAAAGCCTTCAACCCATCCCGTAAAGGTATTTACCAGTGTTAAAAGATATTTGGAAAGCCTGTGAGGTGGCATATGGGTGAAATTGACCTGGCAGTCTTGTCTGGGGAGGTGACCACGCATCTGGTGGGTGGATAGAGGGGGTTTGAAGCCCCCTTGAGGGTTAACAGAGGCACAGATGTCACAGTTCGAGCAAACAGTTTTGATGAGAGAATATAGGGCACGGTGTGAAAATAGAGGCTGTAAGAGGTGGAAGAGGCCCTTAGTGTCAATATGAAGTGAGGAGTGAACCTGGCCAACGAGTTCCAGGGCCTCTGCCTTAGGGAGAGCCAGCTTGCTGTCCTTAAGAAGGACCCAGCCTTCGGTGGTGGGTGATCCCCCTTGGGCAAGAACGCTGTCATGCTCCTCTAGAGTGCAGTGAGGCTGGAGGGAAGGAATGGAAAGGAAAAGAAGAGGAGCTGGACTAGGATGTTTTGGGGATGTTAGGCTGTGGGCGATAGTATCAGCATAGTTGTTTCCCTTAGTGACAAGGGACCCATCTGTCCGGTGTCCCTTGCAGTGTATGATAGCTAACTGAGTGGGTAACTGAAGGGCCTCCAGGAGACGGGAGATAAGGGTGGCATTAATAACTGGGGAGCCCTTGGTGGAGAGAAAGCCCCGCTCTCTCCATATGGCAGCATGGCAGTGAGCCATCATAAACACATACTTGGAGTCTGTGTAAATATTTACACTCTTGCCTTGGGCTAGGTGTAAGGCTCAGGTGAGAGCAATGAGTTCTGCCTTTTGCAAGGTGGTGCTCTCTGGAAGTCTGGAGGCTTCTATTACCTGAGAGGCAGAGACGATGGCATAGGCTGCCCGGCATTTGCCGTCCTCACCTGTGATAGAGCTGCCATCAACAAAGAAAGTTAAGTCCGCTGTAGGAAGTGGCTTATCTGACAGATCGGGTCTAGGGGTAGTGGAGGCTTCAACCATTTCTGAGCAGGAGTGTGAGGACAGGGTTAGGCAGGGAATGGGGAGTAGAGTGGCAGGGTTTAGAGTTGGGGATTGAGATAAAGTAATGGTGGGATTTTCAATAAACAAGAGATGGAATTCCTGTAGTGTAGACAGAGTGAGGAGGGCTAAAGAGCGGTGAGTTACAAGGTCCTGTAAATGGTGGGTGGAGAAGACATGTAAGTTCTGTCCCAGGGAGAGTTTCAGGGCCTCCCTGGTGAGAGTAGCTGCCATGGCTAAGGCGCGGAGACAGTAGGTCCCAGAGGTTGGGTGAGGATGCCCAGGGCCAGGCCCTGGCACTCATCTATGTAGAGGTTGAAGGGTTTTTCAGGATGAGGGAGGCTTAGAGGGGGTGCTTGTAGGAAAGAGTCACAAAGTTTTAGGAAGGTGCAGCAGACAGCCTGAGGGTTTAACAGAGGGCCAGCAGAGGCATCATGTGCTGCCTCATAGAGGGGTTTGGCAAGGAGAGAGAAGTTGGGGATCCAGTGTCGGAAGAAACCAACAAACCCAAGGAGGGATAGAATTTGTTCTGCAGTGGTGGGAGGCTGGAGGTCTCAGAGGGCCTGCTGGCGATCAACAGTGAGATGACAGGAAGTGGGGGTGAGACTAAGTCCAAGGTAAGTGACAGTAGGCTTAGACAGCTGAACTTTGGAGGGGGACACCCGGTAGCCCTTAGAGGCTAGGAAGTTGAGTAGAGAGGCAGCGTGTGTGCGGCTGTCGGAGTATGAGGGGCTGCAGAGTAATAAATCATCCACATATTAGAGGACAGTGCTTGATCGTAAGGGGCACTGAAGAAGATCTTGGGCAAGAGCCTGACCAAAGAGGTGGGGGCTGTCCCTGAACCCCTGGGGCAGGACAGTCCAAGTGAGCTGTCAGACATGTTCGTGTCAGGATCTTCCCACGTAAAAGGCAAAGAGATTGTAGCTGGCTGGGTCTAAAGGAATGGTAAAGAAAGTGTCCTTGAGGTCCAGGACAGAAAAGTGGGTGGTGGAGGGTGGAACATGAGGGAGTAAAGTGTAGGGATTAGGCACCACAGGGTGTATGGGGACAACTGCCTCATTAATGAGTCTGAGGTCCTGGACTAGCCTGTAGGAGCCATTTGGCTTTGTTACTGGGCGAATGGGTGTGTTATAGGGAGAGTTGGTTGGAATTAAAAGTCTTTTGTGCAGAAGACGTTCTATGATGAGTTTTAGACCTCTGCGGTGGGTTGGTGAAATAGGGAACTGTGGCCAGGAAGGGAAGGATGAGGGATCTTTGAGTTGAATGAGGACAGGGGTGTGGTGTGTGGCCACCAGTGGGGTGGAGGTGTCCCAAACCTGGGGGTCTATGAGTTTAGGCAGGAGGGGTTATGTAGGACTTGGTAAGGCGGGAGAGGCTGTAGGCAGAGCTGAGGAATCTGGAGAGAGAGAGAGAGAGAGAGAGAGAGAGAGAGAGAGAGGAAGAAGGGCGGAGGGCCCGGAGGAAAAGTGGAGGGTGGTGTCCAGCTTGATTAATTCCCAAAAGTGGAGTGGGACAGGAGGGCATGACAAGGAAGGAATGGGTGATGGGACGGTCATCTATTAGACAGGTTAGGGGACCAGTGGTGGGAGGCTGAGAGGGATTGCCCAGGACCGACACCTGGGAAGGATAAGTAGGGCCTGAAAAGGAAGGCAGGACAGAGTAGGTAACCCCTGTGTCAACCATAAAGGACACTGCCTTACCTGCTACCTTGATTGTTACCCTGGGCTCGGCGAGGGTGATGGGGTCATTGAGTCGGGGCCTCTTCAGTCTTCAGCAGCCAGACCCCAAACCGCCATCGGCAAGTCTAGGGATGGAAGGACTGGCCCTCCGGACTTCTGTCCCGAGGGGCAGTCACTTTTCCAGTGTCCCTCTTGAGCACATGCCGGGCAAGGATTGGTGGGTCGACGTGGCTGCGGGCACTGCTTGGCCCAGTGGCTTTCCTTACCGCACTTGAAGCAGGTGCCTGGTGGAGCGTGGCTGGTCGCCTTAGACAAGGTCGATGGTTTCGCAGGTCCCGCCGGCCGCAGGGCTGCAACCAAGGCTCGGGCCTGCAGGTGTGCCTTTTGGCGGACACGGGCCTCCCTTTGGGCCTCTGCCTGGTCATCTCGGGAATTGAAGACTTTAAATGCCATGTTCACCAGGTCTCGGATAGGGGTCTGAGGGCCCTCCTCTGCCTTTTTGAGTTTCTTTCTGATGTCAGGGGAGGACTGAGTAATAAAGTGAGTTGCAAGGACAGTAGTCCCCGCGGGGAGGTAGGCTATAGGCGGGTGTATTGGATAAGGGCATCTGTAAGGCGGCTGAGAAAGGCTGCGGGGTTTTCATCTGCCTGCTGAGTGATTTCCCTGAGTTTGTCATAATTTACAGCACGGTGGGCAGTGGCCTGGAGGCCGGCAAGGACACACGGCAACAGGTGGTCCCTCTGCTGCCCAGACGCGCTCCCTTTCATCAGTAGTCAGCGTAGCGCATAGCACAACAAAAATATCGTGCCAGGTAAGGGCATATGCCTGTGTCAGGTAACGGAACTCTTTGGTGTAGGCTGTAGGGTCATTAGAAAACGAACCTAGGCACTTTCAATCTGAGAAAGGTCAGAAAGAGAGAAGGGAGCATGTACCCGTACAAGCCCCTCGGCGCCTGCCACCCCCCCCGTAATGGACAGAGGAGGGGCTGGTCCGAGGGGCCTGCGTGGGAGCGGGGGTGCTGGCTGACTGGAGACAGCGGCGCAGGCGGCTGGGCCGTGTGGGAGGACGGGCAGGAGCCTGTGGGTATGGTGGGGGTCGGGTGGGGGCAGGGCAGAGGGAGTCGGGTGGATCGGAGAAAGCAGAAGGGGCATCTGAAGAGACGTCCGGTGGAGAGTTAGAGGGAGAAGAGGCGGAGGGGGTGGGGGACCCTGCGCAAGGAGGACCTGTGCGGGGTGGCAGGTCACACAGGACGGGAGCGCAAACAGAAAAAGGCTTGGACATATGGGATCTCCGACCATTTGCCATTCCTGCGACAGAAGTTATCAAGGTCTTGCAGAATATTGAAACTGAAAGTCCCATTTTCAGGCCATTGGGAGCCATTGTCCAATTTATACCTTGGCCAGGCAGAGTTGCAGTAAAGAGTGAGGCGCTTGGGCCGGAAGCCTAAATCCAGGGCCTTCAGATTGGCCAGCAGACACCCCAGGGGTGTCTCGCGGGGAATTTTGGTCACCCATGTCACCTCAACTGGGATGGGGAAACAGCCAGGAATAGTTTCCTGGAGGCAGCAAAAGTCTGGGGGGACGTCTCCGCCCGAGACTAGAGTGCCAGCACGGAAAGGGGTGACGGGAATTCAGGCGTCCCCGAATAGCCTCAGCCCGTGGAACGGGGCAGCCTCCGACGTGGGCCCACGGCTCCTGGGGGATCCGGGTTGGGAGAACACGGGGTGACTCACCCAGGCCAAGGTCGTCAATCAGGGACTCGAAGGCAGTCAGCGGAGGTCCCGGTCCGGAAAGTGAGAGTTCTCGGAAGGGGGTGGCGCAGCCAGGGCCCCAGAGCGGCCGGCGCAGCCAAACGCCCCTCCCGGGTTTCGGCACCAAATGTAAGGTTTCTTTGAAGTAGGCGGCGCCAGAGAAGGAAAGGCCAGCAGAGTTGAAAGGGATAAGTAAAGAGGCTTTATTGGGGCGCTCCCGGGTGGGGGTAACGAGTCCCAAGAGAGGGACCCGGGCGAGCCTCAGGGGACCCACAGAGTGGTACCAGAGAGGCCGCACCGCCCAGCAGTCTGAGTGGGTTTCTATAGGTTCTTAGGACTGGGGGATGGGAGTTTCTTCGCCAGGAGATGTCGGTGCGAGGAGTGAGGAATTTCTTTGTTTCAGCTTTGGGGCGGGTATTGAGGGATAGGAGGGACTTCTTCTTTTTTCATTAGGGAAGGGAGGGGTACCTGCCACCAGCCTTACAACTGAGAAGCTGAATTTTTTAATTTTTGGAGGGCAGGGGGGACAGAGTCTCACTCTGTCACCCCGGGTAGAGTGCAGTGGCATCATCAAAGTTCACTGTAACCTCAAACTCCTGGGCTCAAGCAATGCTCCTGCTGCAGCTTCCCAAGTAGCTGGGATGACAGGTGCCACCACACCCCTTTAATTCTTCTATTTTTCTGTAGAGACGGGGGTCTCGCTCTTGCTCAGGCTAGTGTCAAACTCCTGACCTCAAATGATCCTCCGGCCTCAGCCTCCCAGAGTGTTAGGATTACAGGCGTAGTGCCTGGGCCTGAATTTTTAATTTTATTAATTTAAATTAATTTAAAATTTAAAACTGACACTTGATTCAGTTATTAGAAAACTTTTACTATATTTGGAATAACCTGGATATGTGAATTTACTTTTCAACTCTAAATTTCATGAAGTCTAAATAGTTTTCTGATTAACTTAGGGTCTGAATTGAGATACTCTATAAATGTAAAATGCACACTGGATTTCAAAGACTTAATAGGGAAAAAATGGAAAATATCTCATTAATATTTTTATATTGAAATGATAATATTTTGGATATATTGGGTTCAATAAAATATATTATTAAAATTAACTTTTAGGCCAGGTGTAGTGACTCATGCCCGTAATCCTAGTGCTTTGGGAGGGTGAGGTGGAGTGACTTGAGGCCAGGAGTTTGAGACCAGCTTTGGCAACGTAGTGAGACCCCATCCCTACAAAAAAAATTTTTTTTAATTCGCTGGGTATGGTAGTGCATGCCTGTAATCCCAGCTACTCAGGAGGCGGAGGTGGGAGGATCACTCGAGCCTAGGAATTTGACGCTGCAGTGAGCTATGATTGTGCCAATGCATTTCATCCTGGGTGACAGAACAAGATCTGTGTCTAAAAATAAAAACTTTTAAAAATTAAAGAAATCAAGTTTTAGAAAACATTTTGAGATAAATGTAAATGAAAACACTGAATATCAAAAATTATGGTATGCATCTAAACTAGGAAGGAAATTTCTGGCTGTAAATATCTATATTCAAAAGAAGAAAGATCTCAAATCAATAATGAAAACTTCTACCTTAAGAAACTAGAAAAAGAAGAGCAAGTTAAACTCAAAGCAAGCAGAATAAGGGAAAATAAAAATTAGAGCATAAATAAATAAAGTAGAAAAAGAATAGAGAAAAATCAATTAAACCAAAAGTGGGTTCTTTAAAAGATCAATAAGTTGGCAAATCTTTAGCTATACTGACCAAGACAAAAAGAGAAAAGACTCAAGTGACTAAAGTCAGGGGTAAAAGATGAGACATCACTAGAGCCCTACAGAAATAAAAAAATATTATAAAGAAATGCTATAAAAAATCGTATGCCAGAAAGTTAGATAACCTAGATGAACTGGACAAATTCCTAGGAAGACACAAACTACTAAAACTGACTCAAGAAGAAACAGAAAATTTGAAGAGACCTATAACAATTTAAGAGATTGAAATAGTAATCGAAACTACCCACAAAGAAAAGCCCAGGTCATATGGCTTTACTGATGAATTCTACCAAATTTTTAAAGAAGATTAACACCAGTCCTTCACAAACTTTTAAAAAGTAGAAGATGAGGGAGAATTTCCTTACTCATTTTATGAGGTCATTCTTATCCTGATATGAAAACCAGACAAAGACATCACAAGAAAAGAAAGCTACAGACCAATATCCTTTATAAATATAGATGCAAAAATTCTTATTAAAATATTATTAAACTGAATAAATCATATAAAAAGGACACATGACAAAGTGGGATTTATCCCAAGAATGCAAGGTTGGTTTAACATATGAAAATCATATGAAAAATCAATGTAATATGCCATATTAGTAGAATAAAGGATGAAATCCTATGATCATTTCAATAGATACACAAGAAACACTTGACAAAATCCAACCATTTTTCATGATGAAAACAAGAAACAAACTAAGAATAGAAGAATCCTTACTCAACCTTATAAAGGTCATATATGAAAAACCCACAGCTAACTTTATACTTAACAGTAAAAGACTGAATGCTTTCTGCTTAAGAAAGCATTAAGATCAGGGACAAGACAGGGGTGTCTGTTTTTACTACTTCTGTTAAACATTTTACTGGAAGTTCTAACCAGGGCAATTAGGCAAGACAAGAAATAAAAGGTATACAGACTGGAAAGGAAGAAGTGAAACTATCTTTTTGCAGATGACATGATCTTGTAAAAGAAATCCTAAGGAGGAGAAACTACTAGAATTAATCAACAAATTCAGCAAGGTTGCAGGATATAAGACAAATATACAACAACCGATTGTATTTCTATGTACTTGCACTGAACAATCTGTAAATAAAAGTAAGAAAACAGGCCAGGCGCAGTGGCTCACGCCTGTAATCCTAGCACTCTGGGAGGCCGAGGCGGATGGATTGCTCGAGGTCAGGAGTTCGAGACCAGCCTCAACAAGAGCGAGACCCTGTCTCTACTAAAAAAAAAAATAGAAAGAAATTATCTGGCCAACTAAAAATATATATATAGAAAAAAATTAGCTGGGCATGGTGACGCATGCCTGTAGTCCCAGCTACTCGGGAGGCTGAGGCAGGAGGATCGCCTAAGCCCAGGAGTTTGAGGTTGCTGTGAGCTAGGCTGACGCCACGGCACTCACTCTAGCCCGGGTAACACAGCGAGACTCTGTCTCAAAAAAAAAAAAAAGGTAAGAAAACAATTCCATTTGTGATAGTATAAAAAAAAATAAAAGACAAAAAAAAAGTAATGTAATAAGTACAAGGCGTATACTCTGAAAACTATAAAACTACGTTGAAAGAATTTAAAGAAGACCTAAATAAATGGAAAGATATCCCATGGTCATGGACTGGAAGATTTAATATTGTGTAGGTGAACAATCACTCCCCAAGTTGATCTCAATATTCAGCATAATCCTTGTCAAAATTATAAGAAGTTGACTTCTTTTGAGATATTAATAGCCTGATCCTAAAGTTCAAATGGGAATTCAAGGGACCCAGAATAGCAAAAGCAATTTTGAAAAAGAACAAATTTGGAGGACTTACATCTCCTGATTTCAAAACTTTCTGCAAAGCTACAGAAATTAAAACAGTGTATTACTGGCATAAGGATAGACATATAGATCAATGGAATACAATTGAGAGTCCAGAAATAAACCCTTACATTTATGGTCAATTGATTTTTTACAGTATTGCCATGACAAATCAATGTGAAAATAATAGTCTTTTCAACAAATGGTGCTGGGACATCATGCTAAATACCCACATGTAAAAGAATCACGTTGGATACTACATACCAAAATTAACTAAAAATGGATCATAGACTTAAATGTGAGAGCTAAAAGTGTAAAATTGTTAGAAGAAAACATGGAATAAATCTTTGTGACCTTGGATTAAGCAATAATTTCTTAGATATGACACCAAAAGCATAAGCAAGAAATGAAAAATAGGTTGTGCATTGTGGCTTTTGCCTGTAATCCTAGCACATTAGGAGGCCAAGGCAGGAGGATCACTTGAGGCCATGAATTTGATACCAGCCTGGGCAACATACCTCTACAAAAATTTAAAAAATAATAGCTAGGTGTGGTAGCGCACACCCACAGTCCCAGCTGCTTGAGGGGCTGAGGAAGGATTGCTCTGAGCTATGAGTTTGAGGTTGCAGTGAGCTGTGATGACACCATTGCACTCTAGGCTGGACAACAAGCAAGACCCTGCCTCAAAAAAAATAGATAAATTAGACTTCATCAAAATGAACAACCTTTGTGCTTCAAAGGATACCATCAAGAAAGAAATAACAGCTCACAGAATGGGAGAAAATATTTCCAAATCATATGTCTGATAAGGGACTTATATCTAGAATATGTAAAGAACTCTTACAACTCAGTAATAGAAAGACAAATAACCTGATTTAAAGATGGTCAAAGGATTTGAATAGACTTTTATCCAATGAAGATATACAACTGCCAACAAGCACATGAAGAGATTCTCAACATCACTAATCATTCTGGAAATGTAAATCAAAATCACATTGATGTACTATCTCATACCCACTAGACTGACTAACATAAAAAATAAAAATGACAGACAAGAAATACTGACAAGGCTGAGTGTGGTGGCTCACACCTGTAATCCTAACACTCTGGGAGGCCGAGGCAGGTGGATCGTTTGAGCTCAGGAGTTTGAGACCCGCTTGAGCAAGAGTGAGACCCCGTCTCTACTAAAAATAGAAAGAAATTATATGGACAGCTAAAAATATATATAGAAAAAATTAGCCGGGCATGGTGGCTCATGCCTGTAGTCTCAGCTACCTGGGAGGCTGAGGCAGGAGGATTGCTTGAGCCCAGGAGTTTGAGGTTGCTCTGAGCTAGGCTGACGCCACGGCACTCTAGCCCAGACAACAGAGTGAGACTCTGTCTCAAAAAAAAAAAAAAAAGAAAGAAAGAAATATTGGCTAGGATATGGAAAAATTGGAACCCTCATACATTGCCAGTAGGGTTGTAAAATTGTACATTCAATTTTTAAAAGTTTGGCAGTTCCTAGAAATGCTAAATCTAGAATTACCATATGACCCAGCAATTTCACTCCCAGGTATATACCTAAGAGAAGTGAAACATAAATTTCTTGATGTAATGAGATGCAGGGAAAAATAACTTTAAAAAAAGAAAAAAAGGAACATAAATTCATACAAAAACTTGTACCCAAATGTTCTTAGCAGCGTTATTCATAATAGACAAAAAGTGGAAACAGCCCAGATGTTCATTAACTTAAAAATGGATAAACAAACATGGTATATCCATACAATGGAATAATGTTTAGCCATGAAAAGGAATGACATCCTGCCTGACACATGCTACAACATGGATAAACCCTGAAAACATGCTAAGTGAAAGAAGCCAGACATGAAACACCATGTGTTTTATGATTCCATTTACACCAAATGTCCAGAATAGACAAATCCACAGAAGAAGAGAATACATTAGTGACTGCGGGGATGGGGAGTGAGTCAGTGATGTTGGGTATGGGGTTGGTTGGTTCTTTTTTTGAGGTGATGAAAATGTTCTAAAGTTAGATCGTGATGATCATTGCATGACTCTGTGAATATCTAAAAGTCACTGAATTGTGCATGTTAAAATGGCAAATTTTATGGTATAATAATTATTATTTATGTTATAAAAATTCAGTTCACCTGCATCTTTTTACTTTTAAAAATGTGGCTACTAGAAAATTTTAAATTACTATCTATGTGGCTTCCATAGTATTTTTTTTTTTTTTTGAGACAGAGTCTCACTCTGTTGCACGGGCTAGAGTGAGTGCCGTGGCATCAGCCTAGCTCACAGCAACCTCACACTCCTGGGGTCAAGCAATCCTCCTGCCTCAGCCTCCCGAGTAGCTGGGACTACAGGCATGAGCCACCGTGCCTGGCTAATTTTTTCTGTATATAGTCTTAGCTGTCCATATAATTTCTTTCTATTTTTAGTAGAGACGGGGGTCTCGCTCTTGCTCAGGCTGGTCTCAAACTCCTGAGCTCAAACAATCCTCCCGCCTCGGCCTCCCAGAGTGCTAGGATTACAGGCGTGAGCCACTGCGCCCGGCCCCATAGTATTTTTATTGGACAGTGTTGTTCTAGACCCCACCAAGACCACGGGGAGGTCCAAGCACCATTGCCCTGCACCTGTCTGGGGGCTGCACCGTCCCACTGCCACAGGAACAGCAGCGAAACCCTCCTTTGGGAAGAACAGTGCCCGACGCTTGCCTTGGCAGCTGTATAGGGCTTCATGCTTGTTAGGTCATTTGAACCTCACCCTCTCCCAGGGAAACGGGCAGGAAGAGTGTATTATTCCCATTCTGCAGATGGAGACACTGGGGTTTCAGGAATGGGAAGGGACTCACCTAGGGCTACAGAACCAGGTAATGGAGCCCTGGGCCTCGGGCACCAGACCCTTTTACCATAATCCCTGCACCTTCACGTACCTCTCCCTGCACACGCGTGCCCAGTGTGTGGTCCTCAAGCAGCTGGCGTCCTTCCAGGCTCCCGCAGGGCCTCAGAGCTGATCTGAATGATGTGACAGGAAGCGTGTTGAGGCCACCACCTCGTTCCATGGGTCACAGCTGTCACCACCAAGTGGCACGTGGACGTTAGCAGCTCCACTCTCCTTGGCCAGACCGGCAGTGCCTTGGTCTCAGCCCTGAGATTCGGATGTGATTGGTCAGGGTTGGGCCTGGGCACTGGGGCTTTTGAAAGCTCCCCAGATGATTCCCACGTGCAGCCAGGCCCTGGGGCCACCGTCCCAGGCCAGCTGTCTCACACAAGCGGCGTGAGGGGTTCTGTTGCAGGAATGTGTGTTTTAATTTGATTTAGTTGTCAACATTTAGAAGCATGGAATTTTCACACAAAAACCTGAATTTCTGGCTTCTCTTGAGGACTGAGAAGCCCTGGCAGCTGTGCCTGTGCCCCCGCACGGTGACCCGTGGCTGGAGCGGAGCGGTGCTGCCCTTTCGCCCAGGCCAGGCGTCTGCCAGTGCCCCACAGTCCACACCAGTCCCTACCGTCTCACCTGCCCGCTCCGATTATTCTCGCTGGGTGTCTCACCCTGTAGGGCTGCCCGTGCCACGCATTTCCTTTGGCGGCTGGGAAACTGAGGCCTCCAGCCAAGTCGGTGTGGGCGCGGCCGGCCTCCCTGGCTGCTAACTGGGCTAAGCAGACTTCTCTTCCTTTCTTAGCCGGAGAACATACTGTGCGTCAGTCAGACAGGACACCACGTTAAGATCATTGACTTTGGGCTGGCCAGAAGGTAAGGGGTTTGGTTTTAGATACTTTGACAACACTCTCTGGGGACTCTGTGGCTGTCCTGGGTACAGTTACTCCCGGACCAGCCAATTCTCGAGTTCTGAGACTGACATAAGAACACCATTGCTCCCAGAGGCTGGTGGCCTTCGACTTGCAGATAGGCCTTGTCACTGCTGCAGGGGTGGCTTTGTGCTGTGGGCTCTGCTTCTCCCTAAAAGTGTGCTGTAGGATAACTGTACCGCGGACCACCTCTCTGAGCAGAGAGGGGCGTGATGCTTAGGGTGCTCAGTTCTGTTGATCCCCCCAGGCCTCCTGGTGCCAGCGTGTGCTGCGTTGTGTGCTGCGTCCGTCTCCATCCCTGCCTCCAGGAAATGACAGGCTAAATACAAAGGCACATATGTGACAGTGGTGCCGTGGGTGGGTGGCTCTGGAGCCACTCAGGACTGGATTAGACCTTGGTGAAATGGTGATATAATGATATTACCTGCTACATGGGGGCAGTATGATGATTACATGAGACAATACATGGACAGCGTGAGCCCACCCTATCAGGGTGGTTCGTTCTCAAGTTTCAGTGCATAGATAAACACTGTATATAATGTATTTTTTTTTTTTCAGACAGAGTCTCACTCTGTTGTCTGGGCTAGAGTGCCGTGGCATCATCCTAGCTCACAGCAACCTCAAACTCCTGGGCTCAATCAATCCTACTGCTTCAGCCTCCCAAGTAGCTGGGACTACAGGCATGCACCACCATGTCCAGCTAAATTTTAAATTTTTTGTAGAGACAGGGTTTCCCGGTGTTGCCTAGGCTGGTCTCAAACTCCCGGCCTCAAGTGATTCCCGCCTCAGCCTCTCAAAGTGCTAGGATTACAGGTGTGAGCCACCGCACCTGACCATGTATATAATTTTGAAAATATCTTAAAGTCCTCTAAAATGGTAAAAGCCTAGTGGAGTATAGATAGTTTTGCTCTACAATCCTGTGCAGTCATATATGTTGAGCACTGTGCCTCTCTGCAGGGCTCTTGCCCGTGGCATGCACACCTGGTGGTGTGGGCTCTTAGCAATGGTAGTAGCAGATGCTTGGCATTTGGGAAAGCTGCCCCCAAACCTTCCAGCACCCAGAGTCCGTAGGTTTGGCAGTAGCTGTGTGCCTGGCTCCAGCCTTCCTCCAGAACTCCATTTCCTGCAAGAATGACATTTCCCTGGAAATCATATATTTCTGGGTAGGACTTTACACCAAGAATTTTCAACTCTTCCTGAAATTCTTTCTCTCTCTTGATGGCTGTTTCCCACCAAGAAGTTGTGTTGTTGCTTGATGAGCCACACGATGCCCTCCACTTCATCCACCAGTGGCAGAAAGCAGAGCCTCGCCCCGTGGTGGCAGAGCTGCTCGCCCGAGCTCAGCCCTGGTTTCCAGCACCTGCCTCCCAGGGAGCATCCAAACCGCAGTGGTGGTCTCCCAGGTCCCTCCTCCGTGGGTTAAAGTGGTAAACCTGCAGGGTGAAGATACATTTTCAGGGCCCCGCATGCTGTTAGTATAATAGCAGGAGGAAGTTCGTGTCATGCCACTGTACCTTGGGGATCGCCATTACTCAGGGTATTTATTTCATGAACAATATAAAATCCCTGCAACCAAAACATGGAAAAATCACATTCAATCCATAGTGTAAAAAAATTGCTTAATATTTTCCCAAATAAGTCTTATAAGATTGGAATGCGTTCTGCACACTTGCATGTCTCACACCCTAGAGCAGCGTTTCTCAGCCTGTTTGTATTGTTGCTGCCTGCCCCTCCAGTGGGCCTTTCTAGACTTTCTTTCCCTACTGCCTGGTCCCCCAACCCATAAAATTTAATGCCACAGATGTACTGTGTACCTGTCTGTGTACTGTGGGCCTTTGGGCAGCCACAACCCATTATGACAACTAAGATTTTTTTGGCCTCCCAAGAACCAATTTTTGCCCCCTGCTGGGCAGTATTGTCTTCACTGAGAACGCACACCGGTGTGCCCGGCACACTCTCAGATGCCTGGTGACCCCTTGCCACAGGAGCATGTACAGTGACAGCACTATGAACTCAAAGCAAGAAGCCACCCCCAGAAGCTGCTGGAGTCAGGGAAACCTGCTCTGAGCAGTCAGAGGACGCACGGACAGGACCTGGCATCTGCTGGCAGATGCCAGCTGGGGGCAGGTGGGAGTGAGAGAGGATGCGGTTGGTTTATAATATTTGCCAATTTTGCTAATTTCAAGATGCTAAGATGCTGTCACTGAACACTGAGCTGGGAGGAGAGGTGCACAGTGGACCCGGCGCACCAGTGAGCGCGCCCCCCCACCCACAGCGCTGCCAGAGGGGAGGTGGGGAGGGAGTGTGAGTTACGGGGCCAAGAGTAGGACCTGCGCTGTGCATGAACAGGGCGGTCTGGGGGCAGACATGGTGGAAGATGAGGGCACTAATGGGGAGTCCTGAGTGTTAGGCTCACACTTGGATGAGTTTGAGCACTAGCCTGTAGGCCACTGAGTCCCACCTAGTGGGGAGGTGAAAAGTGCTGTAGGTCACTTTTCTAAAAATTAGCTATTCAGAAACCTTCCTGCTGAGTGGCCAATCCAGCTCAAACTGTCAGACAAATTCCTTTACCTGGTCAAAGGCATTCATGACAATTTTTCTGGTGGGAGCAGCGGCAGGCGGCAAGTTCAAGAAAACAAACATAGGGAGCCGTATTTAAGAGAAGGCCGTGGCCGGGCACGGTGGCTCACGCCTGTAATCCCAGCACTCTGGGAGGCCGAGGCGGGAGGATCGCTGGAACCCAGCAGTTTAAGACCAGCCAGGGCAACATAGTGAGATCCTGTCTCTACAAAAAAAAATTTTTTTAAATTAGCTGGGTGTAGTGGTGAACACCTATAGTCCCAGCTACTCAGGAGGCTGAGGCGGGAGGATTCCTTGAGCCCAGCAGTTCGAGGCTGCAGGGAGCTATGATGGTGCCACTGCACTCCAGCCTGGGTGACAGAATGAGACCTTGTCTCAAAAAAACAAAAAAAAAGAGAGGGCCACTCACATAAAACTGCTGGGCATTGGTGACATGCAAGTGCCTGAAACACACAGCTCAGGAAACTGCATTCACTGGGGCTAGGCTGACAGAGACACAGGTTCCTCAGTCATCTGGGAAATGGGTCATTCAGCCAACAATTGTTAGGCAAATTGGCTTTTGCCAAAATGGTTTTTCCCAAACTGGCCTGCCTCCTGGGCAATGTGCCTGTCCCAGAGGAAGGCTCTGTGGGAGTATGTGCAGGTGGAGAAAGCATATCTGTATTGCAGAATAGCCAAAATTTGTAAAGAGGGACGAAATGCCAATTATTCCCTCTAATACAAACTATAGACAATAAGGTTGTATTCTGGGAGGTGCTCAGATTTTCAGTGGAGGCATGGCTCTGGGGTGGTGGGTGGCACATACAAACCTTCAGGGGCAATGACACCCAGCAAGAGAGACCAGGGTTATTCCAGGCGGGGAGTGAGAGCCATCCTGGATCTAACTGTCAACATGTCAAGGGTTAAGGCTGGGGACAGAATGGAAATTATCTTGCTTAAGCTAAGTCTCTATCCAGCATGTTGGGAGTCTCCTGACTCCCAGTCTAGTGCTCAGATTGAAATTAGAGCACAAAAGATCCCATTTCATCAGATCCTTTGGCAGGACAAGGGGATGCCTACCCCAAGCCCTGTGAGGCTGTGACCTGCAATGTCACCCTATGGGCACAGATGGACTTGTGTTAGGAATCTGAAGAAGAGGGTATTGATGATATTTTGACAGCTTTGGGGTGAATGTATCAGTTAGCTATTGCCATAATACTGCTGTATAGCAAACCATCCCCAAACCCAGAGGCTTAAAACAGCAATAATTTATTCTCATCCACACATCTGTGAGCCAACTGGGGTAGTGATATGCTGGACCCAACTCAACTAGTACTTACTATATTAGCTCATGATAAGGAATTTTGTGATTCAGTTGTTAAACAGAGCCATTATTAAAAAATTAAATTATATAAACTTACCATTAAAGAAATTATATTAAAACCAAAGATACTAAATATTCAAAGCTCATGACTTCCTAATTATTTTACTCCGTTCTATGCGCAAGAGGTTGTAGTGCCTATTGTGTCTGTATGGTAGAAATACTCTAGAACCGCGTGCTACTGTACAACTCTTCCCAAGTCTTCATTCAGTGACATCATTATGGTACCTTGAAATTGGCCATGGTAAAATTGGTAGCTACACCATACCACAGAAATTGCAAATGTTACAAATCAGGGATTTTTTTTTAAATCCAGATAGCTGATTAATTCACCCACACACCCCTGGTTGGGAGTCACTGAAGCAGCTTGAGCTCAGCTGGGCTTGGATCCAGGACGCAGGTCAGTGGGGACAGGTCTGCGCCATGTGCCTCTCACTCTTTTCATGGTGCAGAGGAGCAAGAGGGCGAGCTCTCATGGCCCAGCTTGGAATTGGCCAACTGTCACTTCCACCCGCCTTCCCTTGGCTGGAGGAACTCGAACAGCCAAGCCCAGCATCAATGGGTAGTGGAAGAAACTACAAACTCGCATGACACAGGATTTAGATACAGGGCACAGTGGGGCATTGGGAACAATAATGCAGCTGGGAAAGTGGCTTGAGGGAATGGGCCTTCTCTCCTGAAAGGGCAGGCTGTTCCTCTCACCTGGGTCAGATGTGGGTGCAGCGGAGGGGCAGGCTGCCAGAGGAGAGCTTGCACTCTCGCCCAGCTCCCTGGCTTCCCGCCAGCCACCTTGCTGCTCCTTCCCGGGGTGAAGGTAGGCTGCGTTGGCGCTGGGTCTGTGCCTGGCTTTCAGCAACTTGGGGAGAGAGGAGACTGCTGCTCGAAAACTGGGCTTAAAGGAGACAGGATGTATTAGCAGAACATTCATCTTATTTATTTTAGTATTGTTATTCTCAATTGCCTCATCTGTAAGATGGGGACAATAATCTTACTCTTTCATGGGGCTATTGTGAGGATGAAAAGACATAATAATGTATGTAAAACTTTTAGCATAGTGCCTGCCTAATAGAAAGTGCCTGTTACATTTTAGCTAGAGATTTTCTTCTGCTTCAAGAGTGACTCTAAAAAACACTGTTTACCACCCCCTTTCCCACTCAGCCATCAGCTGCTAGCCTGGCTTAAACTTCATGTCCACAACTTTTTCTAATTCTTTCTTTTTGGAATTGTGGTAAAAAATACATATAGCATTTACCACCTAGTGTCCAGCAATGGATGAATGGGTAAAGAAACTGTAGCATAAATATGTCATCAAATACTATTCAGCCTTAAAAAAGAAGGAAATCCTGTCATTGGCAACAACATGGATGAACCTGGAGGATGTCATGTTAAATAAGATAAGTCAGGCACAGAAAGACAAATATCGTATGATCTCATGTATTCGTGGAATCCAAAAGACAAACCATGGCGGTAGAGTTGGATGGTGGGTACCAAGGGCAGATGCGTGGCTGTGGGGAGATGTCGGCCAAAGCATACAAAATTTCGGTTAGACAGAAGGACTAAGTTCAAGGGATGCACTGTACTATAGTTAAAAACAATGTATTACATACTTGAAAATTGCTAAGGTAATAGATTTTAAGTGTTCTCACCACAAAAAAATAAGTGTGTGAGGTAATACACCTGTTAATTAGCTTGATTTAGCCATTCCACAATGCATATCAAAACATCATGTATACTATAAGTATATACAGTTTTCATTTGTCATTTAGAATAAATAAATATGAATAAGTTTAAAAAGAAAAAAATTTACCATCTTAATTTTTAATTGCACAGTAGTGTTAAATATCTTCACACTGTTGTGCACCCAATCTTCAGGACTTTTTCATCTTGCAAAACTGACACTCTACACCCATTATATAACTCCACCTTTCCCCCTGCCCCTAGCCCCTGGGAACCACCTTTCTACTTTGTTTCTGTAAATTTGGTTACGCTAGGGACCTCCTATCAGTGGAACTATACTGTATTCCTTTGTGCCTGGCTTATATCAGTCAGCATAATGTCCCCAAGGTTCATCCATGTTGTAGTCCGTGTCAGAATTTCCTTCCTTTTTAAGGCTGAATAATACGCCATTGTGTGTTCATATCGGTTTGTTTATCCATTCATCTGTTAATGGACACTTGGGTAGCTTTCCCCTTTTGGCTACTATGAATAATGCTGCTATAAACATGAGTGTACAAATATCTTTTGGAGACCCTGCTTTCAATTCTTTTGGCTCTATACCCAGAAGAGGAATTGCTGGAACGTATGGTAATTCTACATTTCATTTCTGGAGAACCTCCACAGATTTCCATAGTGGCTGCACCATTTTGCATTCCCCCCAACAGTGCACAAGGTTTCCAATTTCTCTACGTCTTTGCCAACCCTTGCTAGTTTCCATTTCTTTTTTATCTGGTAGCCATCGTGATGGGTGTGAAGTGCTATCTATCACACTGTGGTGCTGATGTGCATTTTCCTAATGATTAGTGATGATGAACATCCTTTCCTAATTTTTACAGTCACCCTCCAAGCACACAATGCACACCCACAGAGCCATCCGCCAGGATGGCTTCTACCCTGTTTATTTGTTCTTGTTCATGTTGCTGCACGTTGAGGGAGACACACTGATCTTCTCGCCTTTTCAGACTGTAAATACGTAGAGGACTGCGGCCTCCGATTCTGCCACTGACTTAGAAAAGCTTGACGTGTGGGGCCTTGGGGCATGATTATTCCCCAGTAAACCACCTGTGTGGCGTGGGTGTGAGGTGGGGGCAGCACGGCTTGCAGGAAGAGTGGGGCTGTCTGCCTCCGACTGGGAATTAGCCCCAGCACCCACATCTTCTCCCAGGCCTCACTCCCATGGTTCTCTGCACCCTCCTCCCCAGGTACAAGCCTCGGGAAAAGCTGAAGGTAAACTTCGGCACTCCTGAGTTCCTGGCTCCAGAAGTCGTCAACTATGAGTTTGTCTCGTTCCCCACGGACATGTGGAGTGTGGGAGTCATCACCTACATGCTGTGAGTGCTTAGGAGCCTGGCTCCAGAGTGGGCATGGGGGCCATCTGTCTTACTCTGGGTACCCTTAGGAGCAGCAAAAATTTAAGTGCAAGTAGTTTATTTGGGAGGTGTCTCCAGGAACCCCCAACAGAGGGGTGGGGTAGTGCGACGGGGAGAGGTGGCCAGCCAGTAAGAGTGTGTCAGTTACTATATTTGCAAATTGTTCCTCTTTCCAAGTTATCACTGTAACAGGCTAATGTTGAAAAGAAGTTGAGATATGCCCGTGTTATTCCCCAGAATAAAGGTCTGAATATCTTATTTCTTGGTTATAAAGGCCCACTTAGGTTTCAGCAGCTGTATCAAAGTCTTGAGTTGAGCAATCGAGTCTTTTCGGTACTCGGACATAAAAGAATAACTGAAAATAATCAGAAGTAATAATGACCCTGGAGGAAGGCCCAGCTGTGGGCACCTGGGGTTTCATTCTGCTGGGGAACTCTGGAGCCCACTGTGGAACACCCCCGCCTGAGGGGTGGGGCCGGGGTACTTCTATATCAACTCTTATTAGTTATCGCCGGAGGGCTGGTCCTGGCTGGGGTCGGGGTAGAATTAATTTCCTGGTACTTCTGGGTGGGTACACCAGCTTCCACGGGAGGGAACCTCCAGCAAAGACGCGCGAGCGCGTGGGTGCCAGCAGGGCTGGGGTGCACCAGAGGGGTGAGAGCGACGGGCAGCTAGGGACCCCGCTGCCCCCTCCAGCCTCGTCACTTCTGACCCCGTGCTCCCTGCTTTCTTCCCTCCAACTGGGGACTTCCCTGGCTACTTCCTTAGAGGCCACAAAGTCATGTTTTCTTCTCCTCATCGTGCCACTGCTGCCCGGTGTCCCTGCACTGACTGTGTGTGTCTGCACCGGGCCGGGGTGTTGGGAGCCCCAAGGCCAGACCTTAGGTTGTCCTGCCTCGCTGCTTCACTCTAGCAGGAGCCTAATCAAGCTAGTTTTCCTTTGGCCCAAAGCCCAGATAGATTTTTAAATGAGCCTGGTGGTTTCGTAGACATGGAAAGCTATTTTTTTTCTTTTTTTGAGACAGGGTCTTGCTCTGCTGCCCAGGCTGGAGTGCAGTGGTGCTATCACAGCTCACTGTAGCCTTGAACTCCTGGGTGCAAGTGATCCTCCTGCCTCAGCTTCCCCAGGGACTATAGGCATGTGCCACCACACCTGGCTAATTTTTAAAAATTTTCTATAGAGACAGGGTCTCACTGTATTGCCCAGGCTGGTCTCAAACTCCTGGCCTCAAGCAATCCTCCCACTTTGGCCTCCCACAGTGCTGGGATTATAGGCATGAGCCACAATGCCCAGCCTGGAAAGCTGTTACTATTTTTAATTAAATGTATTTGTACTTGGTAACGGCTTGTTGACTTGGGCCCCAGTGGATGAGGGGAAAAGAGGTGAGCACAACGGGGGATTTATTCCAAATGCTCTTCGAGCCTCCACATTTTTAATCCTTCTGCTTCCTCCCCTTCCTGAGCACGCTGAACTGTGCCCTGTGGAGAGGTAGTGGGTACTCTCCTTTTGAACCCTCTCGGTTCTGGTTAGGGCCACTTGGACTTTGTAAGTTCTTCTGAGTCCTGTCCGTGTGTTGGCACGTGGACACACTGATGGTCCGTTCTCTCCTCTGCAGACTCAGTGGCTTGTCCCCATTTCTAGGGGAAACAGATGCAGAGACCATGAATTTCATTGTGAACTGCAGCTGGGATTTCGACGCTGACACCTTTGAAGGGCTGTCGGAGGAGGCCAAGGACTTTGTTTCCAGGTTGCTGATCAAAGAGAAGAGGTACCTTTCGCTGCTGCTCACTCAGGGACCGTTCCAGGGGCGGCCGGGTCTGGGTGCTGGGCAGGACCGCGGCAGCCACATTCAGGATTTCTTCATCTGCTGCTGCTTTGGAACAATAAAGGGAGCAGAGAAAGGGACAAAGGAAATCAATGTAAAAGCAAACAACTAGGACCATGAAATACAGAGTTTTAGAAAGGGGCATATTTGCAAATTGGTCCTATCTCCAAGTTATTATCACTTGTAACAGGATACGGTTGACCAACAGTTGAGATATGCAGATGTTATTCCCAAGAATAAAAGACCCGAATACCTCATTTCTTAGTGGCGAAGGTCGCTAGGCTCCGGCAGCTGTATGGAAGTCATGGGTTGAGCCACTGAGTTTTTCTGATACTCAGACATACAGTAATAACTGAAAATAACCAAAGGTGTTGTATGAATAGCCCAGAGGGAAGGCCTGAGAGTCTGAGCTCTGAGCTCATATTGCCCTCACCTTCCCAGTTTTGTTTCTTTCTGACTGAAAAGTTATGTGAGAAGAAAAAAAATGTCTAATTCAAATGAGCAAGTTGACTTTACACTCTGGAAGGAGAAAGGAGCTTCTTTCAAGCCTCCTGTTCTTTTGCTTCTTATGAGCAATTCCAGGCACAGCCCCTTCCTGCTGCCGCCCCGATCCAGCCCTCGGAAGGGCGATCAGCCACCGGGACACAGGCCTCAAGCAACGCTGACGACCTTCTGGCATTGCCAAGGAGGGCAGTTTTAGGCATGAGGAGTTCCCTTTTTGGTACATGGCCCAAATCTGCCCAAATGATTAATCCGTTCCACTGACTCAGGCTTCCTGCACGATCTAACAGATTTTTGGACTAGAAAAGGCAACCCCGACTAAAAGTCTTGACTGCTGTTTGATTTCACAGCTGCAGAATGAGTGCCACGCAGTGCCTGAAACATGAGTGGCTGAATAATTTGCCTGCCAAAGCTTCAAGATCCAAAGTTGGTCTCAAATCCCAGCTATTGCTGCAGAAATACATGGCTCAGAGAAAATGGAAGGTATTTTGTTTTTCTTTTAGTAAAGGCAGCATTTATCTTCTTGATCTGTTCTTTGAAAGAATTGTAGCTAAATTTTTACCTACATTTTGATCCTAAACAGAAAGACTATTTAGAGGAAAAGTCTCTCTCATGTCAAAAGCTGTTAACTGGATTTAGAAATACCACAGACCAAAAATAACTGACATAAAGTTACATTTGGTTTGTACTTAATATGGACACTTGAAGTGACAAAATGCAGTTTATGCATATGCTTTCAATAGCAATCGTGGTGAAACTCCTAAACCAACTGCTTATAGCATGAGGCCAGATTCCTCCACATTTCAGAAATGAGGGATGGGGCTGGGCGTGGTGGTCATGCCTGTAATCCCAGCTACTCGGGAGGCCGAGGTGGGAGGATCGCTTGAGCCCAGGAGTTGGAGGTTGCTGTGAGTTAGGCTGACGCCACGGCACTCTAGCCTGGGCAACAGAGCAAGACTCTGTCTCAAAAAAAAAAAAAAAAAAAAAAAGAACAAGAGAAAATAAAAAAGAAGTGAGGGATGGGAAAGCCCTATTAAACTTTCAAAACTTTATAATTTTGTTTACAACAAAACTCTTTGGTACTGTGGATATAAAACCTATCTTCAAAGCAATTGTGATCCAGGAAAGTGGCTTTCCAACATTTTGCTATTGTCTTAGATCCTCACTGAGGATCAAAAACCAAAAAGGAAACACTTTACCTAGGGAGCCAGTACACAGGTGCACATATGCACACGTGTACGCATACACAGTACAGAAATCTCGTGACATTTACTCTGCATGTGATGCACTCAGTTTCTATTCTATGTCATTTGGTTTCGTTTTTAAAAAGTGCTGATCACAACCCACCAATTTGACTTTGTGACCCCCTGGTATGTTGTGAATCGTAGTTTGAGAACTGTTCTAGGGTGCTCCCATCGCTTATGTGAAAAGGGCAGGGTGACCTGTCTTGTCATTTGATACTTACTCCAAACATGCCTCTGAGAGTCATGTGACTGTTCCACTAAAATTATTTCCCTTTAGGTTATCCATTTTAAACAAACCCAAGTGGCTAGACTCACTTAAGTCCTTTTGTTGTTTCTTCTTAAAGACATTGGTCTAAAAATATGCCTTTTCTTTTCTTTTATTCTCTCCTTGCCTCAAGAAACATTTCTACGTAGTGACTGCTGCCAACAGGTTAAGGAAATTTCCAACTTGTCCCTAATCTTCAACTCTGCTGTTCCGATGGGCCCATAAATTATTGAAGCCAATGGTGAAGTGAAGAGATGACTCAAGATTTTAAATAATCTGGCCTTTTACTTTTATTGATTCCACTTATTTTGTAAAAAAAAGGTTACGGCTGCTGCCTTTCTTGTGGATGAAAAGTGGCTCTAAAGAAAGCATCCTAAGAACTTTTTTCTGCCTTGTAAGATCACTGAGTTTGAAATGCTGTGTTTCCTTTCTTTTCAAGTAACCTACTTTTGGTGGTAAGTGTAGGCATGCTTTGGGTAGGTGGGAAAGCTCCTACTTTGCATATGTCAAATTTATATTCTAAACTTACTCTGATTAAAGAACTCAGTAGACTATTTTGCAGAGGCATGTTACTCAGTACTATCTCCTCCAGTACAAGGAATTCCTAGAATTTTGATTTGCTCGGGTGTGAGCTGACATTTTACTACCCTACTCTAGTGTCAAGCAACGTGGATCGAAGACAGTGATCCTCCAACTTGTTTTAACGTATGCTCCCCTTTGAGAATCAACATCATTGTTTGAAATTTCAAAATAGATCAACTGTCATGTCAAATCAGAGCAATGAGCATTTTGAATGTGCTTGTTAAATCTATACACACCTCCATCCTCTCTCCTAATTCTGCCCTGTCCTGAGCCCTCTTTCTTGGTTATGAATTTCTGTTTCTGGTCTTATAATTTGGAAAGCAATATGCAATGTATGAAAGAGAGAAGAATATAAGGGTGTTCAGCTTTCTGAGAGAGACACCTCAGTGATACCTCATGAGACAATAAAGGAAAACTGTTCCCCTGCTACTTTAGATATACCACTTTTAATATTGTCATTCTTTAAATGTACACTTCTTATATACATGTAAACCTGACTCTTGAACAACACGGGTTCAACTGCACAGAGTTTCTTCCACCTCTGTCATCCCTGAGACAGCAAGCCCAACCTCTCCTCTTCCTCTTCCTCCTCAGCCTACTCAACACGAAGATGATGAGAATGAAAACCTTTATGATGATCCATTGCCACTTAATGAATAATAAATATATTTTCTCTTCCTTATGATTTCCTTAATAACATTTTCTTTTCTCTAGCTTACTTTATTGTAAGAATACAGAATATAATGCATATAACATGCAAAATATGTGTTCATTGACTATGTTTTGGTAAGCCTTCTGGTCAACAGTAGGCTATTAGTAGTTAAATTTCGGAGGAGTCAAAAGTCATCATTGGAGTTTCAACTGCACAAAGGGTCGGCACCACTAACCCCCACGTTGTTCAAGGGTCCGCTGTAAATTTAAATGCTTTACTACACGCATTACAGACTAGCCACAACATCCATTCACTGAAATGACGCTGTTCTCAGCATGGTGAGCAACACATTTACAAACGTCTGTATGTGGATACCTAAACACTTTACCAATTTATAAAATGATTAAAAGGGGTACTTTATTACTAAGAATTACACAGGACATGGGTATGGAGAGGGAGGCAGAAGGTGGAGAGGTTATCTTGGTTCTGCAGTTCTCGAGTTATAATTGGCCTCTGGAGTGCTAACCCTTGTCAGGAAGCTAAGATTTTCAACACCAGCACATTTAGGTCGACTCCAAGTTGGCCAGTTAATGAATGAGCATCAGAAGAGATGGCTGCTGGAAACTGCCCTTTGATGAGACAGTAGCAGTGATTTGGTAAAATGTTTTATTTTTTAAATGTCGGTTATCTTTCTGAAAAAGGTTTTTTTTTGAGGCATCCTCCGGAAGGAGCTGGAGAGGACATTTTGCAGTTCTGTCTGGTATGACAGCTCTTACCCTCTTTGGGGCTTAAGATTCTTTGGGGAATGCTATGAATCTTCTCCCCAGAAAAAGGTAGTTAATTACCCTGATCTAGAGCAGCACGGCCCGACAGAAATATAATGAGAGCCATATACATAATTTAAAAATTTCTAGTAGCTCCTCTAAAAAAAAACCCATTGAAATTAATTTTAATAATTTATTCAATTCAATGTAAAATTATTTCAATATGTAATTAATATGAAATTATAGAGATATTTTATATTCCTTTTTCATACTAAGTCTCCAAAATCTGACATGTATTTTATACTTAAAATACATGTTGAGACTGGGCATGGTGGCTCATGCCTGTAATTCCAGTACTTTGGGAGGCTGAGGTAGGAGGATCACTTGAGGCCAGGAGTTTGAGACCAGCCTGGGCAATGTAGCGAGACCCCACTTCTAAAAAGAAAGAATTAGCTGGGTGTGGAGGCACATGCTTGTAGTCTTAGCCACACAGGAGGCTGAAGTGGGAGGATCACTGGAGCCCAAGTGTTTGGGGATACAGTGAGCTATGATCGTGCCACTGCATTCCAGCCTGCACAGGAGTGAAACCTGCTTCTAAAACAAAACAAAACAAAACAAAAAACAATTCAGATGCTAGGTTTTCATTGACCGTACTACTTAATCTGTATTTATATTTTATAAAATTTACTGCTGAAAAATATACTTACATACTCAAATTGTTTGAAACATACTTAAAAATTTTCCAGTAATTGAATGGAGTATCCACTGTTATATTGATTAAAATTAAATAAAATTAGAAATTCAATCCTGCAGTTGCATTAGCCATATTTTAAGTGTTGTGGTTAGTTCATCTATCTTTGACAGGACAGATCTAGAGAGAATCCTGTATGTATCAAATTTTAATTAATTTTCCCTTTATGCTATTATTCTTTACATAGAGAAATAATTTCTCTCCAAAGTTCCCTTTGAAAGCTATATGAAGGCCGAGCCCACACAAGTGAGAGGGAACGTGGATTTCAGCCTCCCTGAACCTAAATGCGAGAGAGCTTTTATGAAGTTTGAATTTTCTGGATATTTTTAGTACTTTACTTTGTTGGTCGGTACTTAGCTCAAAAAATTTTATTTTTATTTTATTTTTTTTGAGACAGACTCTCACTCTGTTCCCCAGGCTAGAGTGCCGTAGCGTCAGCCTAGCTCACAGCAACCTCAAACTCCTGGGCTCAAGCGATCCTCCTGCCTCAGCCTCCTGAGTAGCTGGGACTACAGGCATGTGCCACCATGCCCAGCTAATTTTTTTCTATATATTTTTCATTGTCCAGCTAATTTCTTTCTATTTTTAGTAGAGATGAGGTCTCGCTCTTGCTCAGGCTGGTCTCGAACTCCTGACCTTGAGTGATCCTCCCACCTCGGCTTCCCAGAGTGCTAGGATTACAGGCGTGAGCCACTGCGCCCAGCCTCAAAAATTTTTAGATGGCAACTGTATTGGTATCACTTTTCCATTTGAGTAAACAAACAGCCACTGGAAACTGCTGGGCTGAGAAACTTGGAAAGGTATCTGCCTGCTGCTTTTTTCACCTGTGAGATCGGCGAAGAGTTGGTGAGCGTGTAGGGAAATGGCACTCTCCCGCTCTTGATGGATATGTATCCAAATAAAAGTCTTTCATCAAGCAATTCCATTTCTAGAAATTTATCCCTCAGTACTTGAACAAGTGTACACAGATTTATGCAAAAATGATGTTTACTGTAGCACTGTTGCTAATGTCCCAATGGAAACAACCAACACATGCCTATCAGTTTGGGTTTTTAGTTAAGCGAATTTTGCAACATCCATGTGAGTGGAATACCACTTGCAGCTGTTAAGGATAGATCTAGATGTACTGAAAGCCATCTTTTCTTTAAAAAAATTATAATAGGACATATATATGGTATTATCCCATTTGTGAAGAGACATATGCTTATATATGCATTAAAAAATTCTAGGATATGCAGGAAACTTAACAGTGGGGTATGAAAAGTGGACGATTGTGAGAGGGAGAATTCTGTTTTTCACTTGATATCTTTCTGAACCACTCGAATTCTTTTTTTTATAATGAGCATGTATTGGTTTTATAATTAAAAATTAGTAACCGCAAGTCAAGTGTGGACCTTGTTTTGACCCTGATTTGAATAATAAAAAGATATCTTAGAGACAAGGATTTAAATATAAATTTCACACTTGATACAATTACTATTAATTTTGTGAGATGTGATAATGTCAATGTAGGTTAAATGACTTCAGGGAAAAAGAAAGGTAGAGTTAAGTAAAATCTTATTAACTACTGAGTCTGGGTGATTGGTACAGGTTTCATTATACTATTCTCTTTACTGCTGTATATATTTGGAAACGTAAAAGATCAGTTAAATAAACCATGAGGAGCTGTGAAAGAAGTGACCTTCCAAAACATTTTTTAAATAATAACAGTACTGAAACAGACTCACTAACTAACTAGTAAGCATCCATCACTGGAGCATGAACATGCTGGAAAATTGTAGAAATGATTCCTGCCCTATGAGGGCATTTGGACGAGACTGCTTTAAGGCAATTTCTCTGCTCCCCAACTAACTTAATGAATAACCAAGTACTAGCTGGGCATAGCGACCCATGCCCATAATCCCAGCACTTTGGGAGGCTGAGGTGGGAGGATCGTCGGAGGCCAGGAGTTCGAGACTAGCCCTGTCAACTTAGTGAGACCTCATCTCTAATAAAGCAAACAAACAAAACCACCAAACACCAGAAAGAAAGGATAACCAAGTGCCTACTATATTCCAAATAATCAAAATAATTACCATTACTTGCTTGTAAGGTATTAAGAAAAAAGTCACAAACAGTACTACTTATATTTATTCTCATATTGTATATAAACAAGGCTCAAAAGTTCCAGATTTATCAGAATCACATCTTAATAGTGTAATTTAAAAGTGAATACTTAAAAGTCAAAATGGATCAAACCTAAATGCTGGAGTTAAAACTATAAAACTCATAGAAAAAAACAGGGAAAACTTCACGACATTGGATTTGGCAATGATTTCTTGGACATAACAGCAAAGCACAGGCAACAAAAGTAAAAACAGAACAATTAGACTACATCAAAATTAAAAACTTCTGTGCATTAAAGGACACAATCAGCACATTGAAAAGGCAACTTAAGGAATGGGAGAAAATACTTGCTAATCATATATCTGATAAGGATTAGTACATAGACTGTATTTAAAAAAAACTCCAGAAATTCAACAAAAACAACCTGATTCATATTGCTTTCCACAGAGGTTGCACTAGTTTGCAGTCCCACCAGCAGTGTATGAGTGTTCCTGTCTCTCCGCATCTACACCAACATTTATTGTTTTGGGACTTTTTGATAAAGGCCATTCTCACTGGAAATAAGTGATATCTCATTGTGTTTTTTTTTTTTTTTTTTTTTGAGACAGAGTCTCACTGTGTTGCCCTGGAAGCTCACAGCAACTTCAAACTCCTGGGCTAAAGCGATCCTTCTGCCTCAGCCTCCCAAGTAGCTGGGACTACAGCCATGTGCCACCATGGCCAGCTATTTTTTTTTTCTATATATATTTTTAGCTGTCCAGATCATTTCTTTCTATTTTTAGTAGAGACGGGGTCTCGCTCTTGCTGAGGCTGGTCTCGAACTCCTAAGCTCAAACAATCCTCCTGCCTCGGCCTCCCAGAATGCTAGGATTACAGGTGTGAGCCACCGTGCCCGGCCTACATTGCTTTTGACTCAAAGCTAGAAAGCTAAATCTTGGCACGAAGTAAATTACATACTTTCTTAAAATAAATGAGGAAGATTCACTTATCCATTTTAGACCAAAGTGACAAAAGCTACTACTTAATGAATGCCTTCTAAGTGCTATGCACTTTACAAATACAATATGACCTTTAATCCTCACAAGACAGATTTATTAATTTATTTATTTTTATTTATATTATTCATGTATTATTTTTTTTGATTGATTGACAGGGCCTTGCTGTGTTGCTCAGGCTAGAGTGTACTGGCTATTAACAGGTGTAATCATAGCTCACTGTAGCCTCAAACTCCTGGGCTCAAGCGATCCTCCTGCCTCAGCCTCCAGAATAGCTAGGACGACAGTCATGTGCCACTGCACCTGGCTTTTCTATTTTACAAATGAGAAAACTGAGGTTCAGTAAGGTTTTGAGCTTTTTTTTAGGGGAGAAGTGGCAAAGCCAGAATTTCAATCCTGTGTGTGTGGTTCCAAAAGTCATGTTCATGCCCCAATACCCACAGGCTTTGCCAGACATTATGCTTATGTTGGGATCATTTCATTGGGGTATTTCCTTAGCCTGAGTCTGCTAAATTGCTACAATCAAAAAGGGGAGGTAAAGAAGAAAAATCACCTTTAATCACTCTAGGTCTGTGCAACAGGTATTATGCCTTACTCATAGCAGATAAAAGGCAATCACTATTATTATCGATGCCATTCCGAATAGATTTTTAAAAACTTAGATGTAATCACTTCATCATGGAAGTATTTAATAAGATCAAGTATTCTTTTTTTCTTTTTTGAGACAAAGTCTTGCTCTGTTGCCTGGGCTAGAGTGCTGTGGCATCAGCCTAGCTCACAGCAACCTCAAACTCTTGGGTTCATGCAATCCTCCTGCCTCAGCCTCCTGAGTAGCTGGGACTACAGGTATGCGCCACCATGCCTGGCTAATTTTTTCTATATATTTTTAGTTGTCCAGATAATTTCTATTTTTAGTAGAGACAGGGGTCTCGCTCTTGCTCAGGCTGGTCTCGAACTCCTGACCTTGAGTGAGCCTCCCGCCTCAGCCTCCCAGAGTGCTAGGATTACAGGCGTGAGCCACTGCGCCCGGCCAATCATGTATTCTTAATTTTACTTAAAATTATGTTTGGCATGATGCCCTTAGCAACCTCTTACCTTCCATAAAGGTCCTTTCCCATGGTTTTAAAATAAGCAGTATTGACACTAAGGTTACATTTTTCAGTATGTAGGTATATAAGAAACTAAGCTTTTATGTATTGCTTAATTTTAGAATAAGGTGCTAATGCTTTCTGTAAGACCTCTATATGTGAGATTTTCTCTACATTCTAATATTTACTAAATACTCATAGCAGGGACTGTGCTAAATGCTTTACGTGTATTGGCTCAGATACTGCTTCAAATTATACTATGAGGTAATACCATTTTTAGTCCTACTTTATAGATGAGACATAAAGAAGCTAATTAATTTGCTCAAGGTTTCACAGGCGGTAAGTTTTAAACCTACGAAGGCAGGGTTTTAAACCTACGAAGTCTGACTCAAGTTTGTGCTCTAGTGAGCAGTGTGCCTTTTTTCCTGCTAGAGTAGACATCGCTTTTAGCATAACAAGCATTTCTCCAACCTGATGACAAGCGCAACTTGAATGCATATAAAAATAACATTTATTAACTTAGGCTGTATAGTATGTTGATTTAGTCAAACACAAAAACTTAAGAGAATCCGTAAGGTTCCATTTAGCCTGAATTTTATATTCCAGATAGGACAGGAGACTGCCATTCACTTAAAACAAAACAAAGCAAAATGGCTCCAATTCCATTTTGTAGGAGCACATAAGGCTATTCCAATGAGGCCCTGTGGCTGACCTAATGTTGCCCACGTCAGGGGCCAGCCCATTGCCCAGAACTTAGCCCCAGCGCTGCCTTCCTTGCTATCAAGGCAACAGTCTTAGGATCCTTGTTATAAAAGTCCAAACAGAATTCCAAAGCCCTCAGATCGTCCTGGAGGTGGCACTGTGCTTCAGTTTACATCGCATGCCCGTCTGGAAGCTGAAATCACTCTGCTGTAGCCTTTTGAGCATTAGCAGCATTTTCCAGAATTTTTCTTTTCCATTCTTCATAATCCTGTGTCAGATCTTCATCTTTCTGCAGTTTATGTGGGATCTCTATTACTTTCTCTGTTTCTACGAGAGAAAATTATCAAACATTATTTCAAAATTCTTATGTTCAGTAACAAAATAAGAAAAAAGCAAACTTGTTTCAAGTATCTACTTTAATTAATAGGAAATAAAATATTGAAATGAAATGTAGAAACAGCAGTTATTACTTTTTTTGAAGAGATGGGGTCTTGCTATGTTGCTCAGGCTAGACATGAACTCCCAGGCTTAAGCAATCCTCCCACCTTGGCTTCCCAAGTAGCTAGGACTACAAGCTTATGCCACTGCACCCAGCTTAACTATCACCTTTTTCTCTTCCTTATATTTCAAGCATTCCAAGACTTCTAATAATAGCTAACATTTATCAAGCACTCATTGCATGCTTGATGGGCAGTGAACCAAGCTCTTTAATAGTATTATCTCATTTAACCCTCACCAGCCTCCATAATGCACTAACTTCAATGTCAGCACAGAGTTAGTAAAACGTACCCTTTGCTGGGGGTTCAACCACTGTCTTCTTTTTCTTCCGTGGTAGAGTAGCTGAACTGCCAGGTTCTCCTTTAAGGAAAAATGTATTATCAAGGTTAATTTCCTTCTATTCTCAATTTCTGTATTTGGGCATATTTTGGATCACAAATAAAAATTAGAACCTTGACTGACCAAATATGAGGATAAGGAGAAGGGAAAAGATTTTGGCCTTATCTTATCTTTGGCCTCTCTTGTCAGACTTAAGAATTACGTCTATTTTAGTTTATGTTCATTTAACATTGGAACATGTTAATAGAGAATCTATTTTCCAGGCACAGATTCATGGAATCATAGGTTTTAAGAAAGTTATTAAGTTACTTTACTTGAAAAATATTAATATAAAACCCAATTTTCTCACTAAAAACGTATCTGGTCCACATGAAATACAGAATTTAGGAAGCAGCCAGTTTGCAAGTTTAAAAATATTTGACTTTTACCAGCAAGTCTACATTTTAAAATGACATATTCTTGAACTACAGAATACTCACTGTCAATCTGCTGCCCAATCTTCTCTAATTGTTTACACAGTCGATCAAATATGGCTTTTTTAACACCAGATGTGGCTACCATTTTGTTTTTATCCACTTTCAGCTTTAGAATCCTACAAAAGAATTTCATAAGTTGCTTTCCTCAAGACCAACAGTTTTCCTCTTTGGCCAACCAGATTATCAATTTATTTCCTGTTTGCCCATGCTTTAGTAAGAACCCCCAATTGTCTAGTTTTTCCTTTATTCCAAACATGTCATTAACTATAACCATGTAAATTTGCCTTTTAAAGCTCTTTATTTATTGGACTGAGTTAAAATGCACATGGAATTTATTTTGTAACAAAAGGGGCACATAGAAGACATTTGCTGTAGCGCTTCGTGCCTTTTAGAACTCTTTTTAGTAAATCATGGATGTTATTAATTTGCTGAATGACAATCATAGCATTTTTAAGTGTTCAACTCATTTTAACCCATGATACTTTCATTTACACTACAGGAATGTCATACTCCCCACCCCATCCTGGAAAAAAACAAACAAACAAAAAACCGTACTAATAACACAGCAACCGATAATAAAAAACACAAAACAAACTTTTTATTCAGGATGACAGACCTGTTCAGACCTTTCTTTACTCAGTGTAGTATGGTTTCAAAAGTGGGATTATTTGACTGTTCTGTTTTCTACAATAACCGCCACACTCCTTCTTTATACACACATACTTTTGTTGAATTAAAGGGACATTTTCTACAAATGTCAATTAATCACTTCCGGGTATGTAGCTAATAAAGTCAAGCATACTGAAATTAGGCTAGGTGGTGAGAAACCTATTATTTAAGGGCCAAGTACATTTTGTTTTCTAAGGAGTTTTCCAGCAAGATAAAATAAGACAACTTTAGACAAAGACATCAACAATTACTGATGTTTCCAGGGTAACATTTCGGTATATACATAGATAACCCACAATTTTACGATTCAGATGTAACAACTTATCACTGAAATGTTTTATAAATTTCTTGAAGAACAGTTGCAGTCAGTACTTAAAAAAAAAAACAACCAGGAAATCACACATGAATACTGTTTCAATGACAGATTTCATCACTTATATAAAAGGCAGACTCAGAAATCAGAATACCAGCTTATGCCACTTGGCAAGTGGACTTCTGGCAGCACTAGTTCCAAGTTGTCAGCTACATTATGGGATAAATGGGGAACCTGGCCACTATTCCCAATATTATTTATAGGGGAAAATATGCTCTGAATTGAAATCAACTAAATCATAAGTATTCTTTGAAAATGAAAAATGCACCTATAAACTGGGGACTTTTCTGAATGTTAAAAGGAACACTTACTTGCATGCCGAAAGTAGTGCAGCAGTGGTGAAAAGTGGTCTGGATAAGTCAAGATCTACTTGCTGTGTCTGGGGAAGACTGGACTCATAGCTAAGGGGAAACAGTGTTTGCAGAATTTTTGTTAGAAAATATTTCAAAAAGGACTGAAAATGTAAATCAGAACTTACAACGTTTTTAAAACGCATGAGACATGCTGTGTCACTTTGGCATATTAGTTATTTTTTTAAGACTGAAAATTAACCAGAATAGCATACTGGATAATTTTGCTTTATCAGTATAAATTTTCAATTAAGGTTCTTCATGCTCCATACCTTTGCAGTAACTCTGAAGCCATGTTCACTGCTTCTGTACAGCTAAACTGTACAGCTAAGTCTCTTATTCCAATATTTGAATCCAGGCCCAGTAAACACTCAAGAGATTTAAGACAGCTCTGATATGTCTTCTTGTTCAAACCAGAAAGTTTAATTAAATAAGCCTTTGAAAGGAAACACACATAGATCGTAAAAATCATAAGTTCTATATACTGGTACCTTTAAACACTTGTTTAATAAGTAGTATCAAGTTTTCAAAATTAATCAGTTCCGTGGCAAGTCACTCTACCTAAAGATTTGGCTTTGTTTAGTTAAAAAATAGCAATCATGTCAGCCAGAGTAAGTACTGCTTTCAAGGAGCTCATATTATACAAAGGCAGTCATGCATACACACAGATAATTTAAAATTATTACACAGTATTAATGTAGCCAAGCTGTGAGTAAAAAATGGTAGGAGACACCTATATGGTTACTTGTATTTCAACAAAGGTGTCAATGTGCAATTTATTGAGAAAAGGAAGGAAAAGTAGTGGGAATGGGGTGGGGACGGTATGTGTGTGGAGTAGGCAAAGGGAGAGAAAGGAAACCAGGAAACAAACAGGAGGATCAACAACTGTGGGGAACCAACTCTTTTTGGGAGAGTCAAGGAAACTTCAGAAAGGATATAACAGAAAGGTAGGGTCGGGCCGGGCGCGGTGGCTCACGCCTGTAATCCTAGCACTCTGGGAGGCCGAGGCGGGTGGATTGCTCGAGGTCAGGAGTTCGAGACCAGCCTCAGCAAGAGCGAGACCCGTCTCTACTAAAAATAGAAAGAAATTCTCTGGCCAACTAAAAAATATATATATAAAAAATTGGCCGGGCGCAGCGGCTCACGCCTGTAATCCTAGCACTCTGGGAGGCCGAGGTGGGTGGATCGTTGGAGCTCAGGAGTTCCAGACCAGCCTGAGCAAGAGCGAGACCCCATCTCTACTAAAAATAGAAAGAAATTATATGGACAGCTAAAAATACATATAGAAAAAATTAGCCGGGCATGGTGGCGCATGCCTGTAGTCCCAGCTACTCGGGAGGCTGAGGCAGAAGGATTGCTTGAGCCCAGGAGTTTGAGGTTGCTCTGAGCTAGGCTGATGCCACGGCACTCACTCTAGCCTGGGCAACAGAGTGAGACTCTGTCTCAAAAAAAAAAAAAAAAAGAAAGAAAGGTAGGGTCATATAAGACAAATAGGAGATTGCCAGAAGATCACTACAGCAAAAAAAGGTATTGTATTTGTAAAGCTGCTAGTGACTAAAGTGCACAGTCTGTTAAGTGAATTCTACAGTTTGAGGCCAGGGTTCAACATAGGCTGGAGAGTTTGATAATAGTGTGAAGTCAACATAGCATTGTTTTTAATACTATCATTTCATGAGTGTATTGTTATGACACAGGTACTGTGTTAAGTGTGTTACAATATATTGTATAATATTCACAAAAATCCAGTGAAATGGGTATTTTTATCCCCAGGTTATGGATGCAGAAACTGGAGGTTTAGAACTGGTAAATGGTGTTGAGATTTGGTCCCAACATGTGACTCTTCCTCATTCCAAAGCTTGTTCTCTCAATCACTGTGATAATGAAAGAAAAATATGGGTTTTAAAGTATGTGCTTTAGGAAGATAATGTTAGCAGCACTGTAGAAGATGAACTCTAGTAAGGAAAGAGGTGGTCAGAGAAACCAGATAGTGAAGAGTAAAGAAAATATTGCAAAAAATTTTACCAACTCAACAGAATGATTCTAAAGTCTATCCAAAATAACATATGAGAATAGCCAGGAAAATTCTAAACAAGAGTTTTGACTGGGGTCTAGTCCAACCAAAAATGTAAATGTAATGGTTAACTAATGTTGCAACAGATTACTTAGACACTCAGTGGGACCTCCTTACCCTGTCCAAGGGGCACTTCATACAGGAAGCTGCAAGGTCCAGGCACATAACTGCACTGCTGGTTTCCGTGGTGTGTGCAGACAGGCCAATACACTTCACCTGCGACAGTCGCAAGTACTCCTCTGCTTTCCTGGTTTAAAGAGCAAAGTGTTCACAAAAACTCTCATTCAGAAGTTTGCCCAACACTTTGGTAAACAATGAATGCAGCCTGGTGGACTGTGCCTAACTACTGTGCAAGTTTATTTGGGTCTGGGAATGAAGCTCACATTCTTTGGGGAGGGGAAGCTCTAAAAGACAGAACCAGCACCCTGACTCCAGACATCACTGTGCTCAAGTGTTTTCAGGCAAAAGTAAGTTCCAGGAAAAAAAAAATCCCTTCTTTGCTCCTTCCATTACTGGAACAAACATGAACTATCACAGAGGCAGGCAGGTTAGACCAGGGCTCCCCGCCCCCCACTTCCTTTAAAGCCGTGATTCTCAAACTTTAGTGTACAGGAAAAGCACCAGCTGGTGAAAACAGATTGCCATGTCCCATCCCCAGTTTCTGAACAGTAGGCCTGGGATGGGGCCCAGGAACTTGTATTTCTAACAAGTACCAAGACATTGCTGCTGCTGGTCCAGGAACCACACTTGGAGAACCGCAGTTCTAAATGATTACAGTCCTGGAGGTCCGTCTTCAAATCTGTAAAGAAGTGTTCTTTTCCTTCCCTCCCCTCGCCTAACTGACTGCTGAGGCACTGAGCCTGGTCCCGCTCTCCACCCATTGTTAGCTACAATGGCTCTCCCTTGAACCCCGGGTCACGCAAAGATCCTGCCCATCTCAAGGCTTCCGCACAGGCTGCTGTCTCTGCTCGCGCCACTGTCCCGTCTTCCCAAGCCTGGCACCTTGTATCAGCCTGGTGTCCGTACTAACGGCACCTCTGAGCCCTTTTCTGAATTTTTGTGAAAGGCAGCCGCCAGCCCGCGCCCAGCCCCGCACCCGTCGCCCCGGCACGTCACACCGCGGAACGTCCTTCACGGTTCTCGCCAGGACAGACCGCGACCTCCGCAGAGCCCTCACTGCAAGTCTGCGGAAGGACGGACGTTCTCCCCGACTCGTTCCTTTTCCTACCTACCACTGCGCTAGCTCCCACCGAGCCGACAGTTCCCAGGGCCCTCTACGATCGCTGCTTCTCGCCCTCTCGCGGAAGCCCACGGCCGGGAGGTTTTCCTCAGACAAGGGCCTACACCCCGCCCGGCCCCGGCGCTCCCTGGGGCTCCTGCACCGCCCGTGGCCCGGGAAGGGCGCGGGTCTCGTCGGAGGGCCTGGGTCGCGGGCCAGGGACCCCGCCGGCGGCGTGGGTGCCCGGACTCACCTCAGCACGCCAGGCTCGGCGAGGCCCAGGCGCGGGGCCAGGTGCCCGATCAGCCCGGACCCCATGGCGGCCACGGCGAGGCGAAATGCGCGCGCAGACTCAGCGCGGGCCAGTGAGAGCCAGCTCCCAACCCTGGCGCATCTGGATTGGTTGGGACGAGATGTTGAGACCGTTCTACAAGCCAATCCTGGTCTTTATTTTGCGCACGCGCACTGTGAGTGCATGTTCCAAGGCGGATATAGTAAACGTGAACCGGCGGTTCCCCCTCCTGTTCCTTCTTTCTTGACAAACTCATCACACAGCGTCTTTGCCTCCTGCTGTCTCCAGCCTGACGCCGAACGAGCCCCATCGCTCCGCCCCGCCCCGGCCATTCTAACACACTGTGGAGAGATTGGCTGGTTCCCAGGTCCGTCAGTCTAGCGTGAAGTGTCAAGGGCCAATAAGCACGCGAGACTTGCGTTCCTAGAAGTAGGCCAATCGAGGAGCCGCCTGTGGGGCCTGAAGGCGGGGCTATGGCGGGCGGGACTTGGGGGGGGCAGCGTCACATGACCACGGGAGGCTCCTCGCGGGCTGGGTGCTGCCTGCTGCAGGCTCTGGGGAGTCGCCATGGTGAGTGATGAGGGGGCGGTGGGCCCCGGGCGGACCCTTCTGGCAGCCCTTGTTTTCTCCCGCCGCCCTGGAGCCCTTCGGGCGGAGTAGAGGCCCTGCAGCCTGACTGGGGCTAACACCAGCTCGGCTTGGCCTGTGAGGTGGGGGACAGCCCGAGGAAGGCCGTAGGCGGCTGAGCCGGGCTGCGGTGGGCGGTGGCTCCTGGCTGCGGCCGTTTGTTTGAGGTGGAGCGGCCTCTCTGTCGGGGTGACTCGGTCTGTAGGACCCCGGGGGTCCGTGCAGGCGTCTGGCCGCCTGTCATGGAATCAGCCACCTCCGCCATGAGGGGAGCCCGAGTCCTAGATCGGATCGTCCAGCCTGGTTAGGGGCATGCCGAGGGCCTGCGGCTCTGTGGTGGCTCCGGAATCCTCTCGGATGTTGGGTTAACACCTTTGTGCCTAGTTGTGCTGGGCCGGCCCCACGCCCTGCTGGAAGGTCTCTGTGGTTTCCTGGCCTTTCCTGGCGTCATAGCCCCCTTCGGCTGCAGTGTTTGTCAGAGAATTCTAGGGACCTGCTTACGTGAATTTCCTGGAAGGACTCATGCTGTCTTCTACTAATCCCGACAGTCGGAAAGGACACTGATTGTTCTTTAGTGTTTGTTCATTGGGCACCCTGGTTCTCGTGTCCCATTGATGAAATCCAAGTATTTTACTTGGTGGAAGTAGTCATTCTCTTTAGGTTCTCTCCGTAATGGCAGCAAATCGTCTTGTGGCTTTTGGCCGGTAAACTTGAACTTCCTCAAAATGTGAATCCTTGTCTCTAGTCCCCATAGAGGCAAGTTATCACTTGCACTTTATTAGCATTTGACATAGTCTGCATTGTGTGAATAATGTTTTTGAATGTTGGCATGCTGTGTGTCAGTTTTAATTGTCTTATTCACTCTAGGTAGACAGGCTTCTGTAAACCCGTAGGCATGGAAACAGATTTCACTTTAAATGTGTTAATGTCACAAAAGATTAAATGTTTGATATACACTACTGTCATATAATTTATTGTCATACAAGGTAATTTTGCTAATTTCTCAGAGTTTTTACAATTGGAAATTGATGTAAGACCGGTATAGGATTTGTCTGTTTCTCAACACTTATGTATTGACATTTATAGTATTTTGTAATGGAAAACACTTGACAGTCTACCACACACCTCAGTCCTTTGCTGAGTGAACCAGTTTGGAAGCAACGAGCCAGACACACAGTTCTGTCCTCATGAGTTTTATTGGGAAAGGAAACTTCAGTGTCAGTCCTGTCACAGCCACTGTCTTCATGATTTGGGCAAGTCACTCAGTCTTCTTTGAGTCTCACTTTTGCATCTGAAAACAAATGTTGCCTTCTTTGGCCCCTCTCAGTCCTAAAATTCTAGGAAGCAATTCAGTTTGTCAAATATCTTGTGTGCCTTCAATGTCATGGGCTGTGCTAGGCACTTAAGAGTCTGGTGGGAGAGACGTGCTCATGGAACTTACTGTAATGTAGTGTGAGGATTGCTTTACTAGCACTGTCAACTGAGTGCTTTGGGATTGTGGAGGGACAGAGAGTTTTACCTGGGGAGGTTGGGAAAGGCTACAGAAAGTAACATTTGAACTGAGACTCTAAGGAGGGTGGGCAAAAATTCTCTAGGTGAGAAGAAAGGGTATTGCTAGCCAATAGATGAAGCCAGGAGAATTGAATGTTCAAGTGTGCTCTGTCATAGGATTTCTGGGGAGATGTATTGATAAATGAAAATAGCACCAGTTGGGCATTCAGATTATATTTTGAAGTTCCCTCCTCATCATCCTTACTACTTCAGTTGTTAATTTGCACCGTGTCATCATTTTTAAATAGCACTTTCATTAACATAATGAAATTTTGTATCTTTGTGAGATTAGCTTTCATTTTATACTTAGTTTGCATTGTATTGTCAGATTACATCTACAGCATTTGAGTGAGGAGACTGACCAACAAAAAGGTTTCTGTGATAGGTGGAAATAATAGCTTGTATTGGGATGTAATAATAATTGTAACACTTATTACTTGTTAGTAAGTGGTTTGAGCTTTTTCTGTGTCATTTCATTTATTCCTCATAACTGTGGTGCAAGTACTCTTATTATCCCTGTTTTATATAAGAGGAAACGAAAGTACATTGTTTGAATATAGAGTCATTTTATAAGTGATCAGTTCATGATAACCTTTGTTTTGCTGTGTACCTTATTAACCGTAGACTTGAGAGGGCTGTTTCTGGTTCCCAAGCTAAAATGAACCTAATCACAATTGTTCATTTGATCTTGATTCTATACTGTTCTCCATTTTTTTTTTTTGATCCATGCAGCTGTTAAGCAGTTATTTGCAAATGGAAGGCCACAGCCACTTTAATGTGTGAGGAGACATTTGTTGCCTGGCTTGTGTTTAATGATAGTATGTTCATATAATAACTGTTCCTTCCCAGGAAGAGCATGAAGAATAGCCCTTAGAATAGCTGTTGATAATATAACTACATTGTCTTATGAGTAACATGTAAAAGTCCATTTTTTTATTATAGCTTTATTTCTTCATTTGTAGCCTACTTTGTAATCCATTGTCTTCTGTAATTTTCAATATTTTGTATTTACATTTCTATTAATTTTAAGCCCAGTTGATACAAAATAGAAGAAATTTGCGGCCCCAACCCGGGCAGCACAGTGGCAGCCTCCCCCTGGGCCTTTAAAAACAAAGAATTTTGCTAAAATTTTATTCATTTGTTTACAGATCACTGAATCTTTCTAGTCATTCTATACTAATATTTTTGGAACTGTTTGTAATCTCTTTATAGCCACAGTTTCATTTGTTATATAATAAAATTATTATACATAATAGCCAAAAAGTGGAAACAACCTACACGTCAATCCATGGATGGATAGATAAACAAAATGTGGTAGATACATGCAATGGAATATTATTCACTTTTTAAAGGGAGGAAAATTCTGACATGTCCTACAACATGGATGAACCTTGAAAACATGGCTAAGTGAAATAAACCAAACACAAAAGGAAAAGTGTGTGATTTCACTTATGTGAGGTACACAGAGTAGTCAAATTCAGAGGAAAAAAAAAGAATTGCCTTGTGCAGGGGCGGGGAATTTAATGGGCATAGAGTGTCTGTTTCCATTTGGAAAGATGAAAAAGTTCAGGAGATAGATGATGGTGATGACTGTACAACCATGTGAATGTACTTAATGTTTAGTACTGTACACTTACTTAGTGGTTAATGTTAAGTACCATACACTTAAACATGATTAAAATGGTAAATTTTATGTATGTTTTATCACAATAAAAAGGAATTATTATAAAAATGTCCTGATGTATCACACCCCTCATCTCTAAGTTGACCATTTGAACTTAATGAAATCCATTGATTAAAATTATTATTAAATCTATCACATCCACAGCTAAAACAATCTCAATGATAGCTTGGTTTCACTAAAATTCTCAGAGGACTAGCCCATGATAAATAGTAAATTTCATTAAGCCAGAATCCTTACATGCTGATGTCATCCTTGTGAAACCAGCATTATATGCTAGTAGTTCTGCTGTATAAATTCATGTTCCCTTTAAGTAAAGTTTAAAAGACACCTGGCCAGGCGCGGTGGCTCACACCTGTAATCCTAGCACTCTGGGAGGCCGAGGCGGGTGGATCTTTTGAGCTCAGGAGTTTGAAACCAGCCTGAGCAAGAGCGAGACCCTGTCTCTACCAAAAATAGAAGGAAATTAGCTGGACAACTAAAAATATATAGAAAAAATTAGCCGGGCATGGTGGCGCATGCCTGTAGTCCCAGCTACTTGGGAAGCTGAGGCAGAAGGATTGCTTGAGCCCAGGAGTTTGAGGTTGCTGTGAGCTAGGCTCATGCCCCAGCACTTAGCCCAGGCAACAGAGTGAGACTCTGTCTCGAAAAAAAAAAAAAGACACCTAACTTTTTCTTTAAAATTTATTTATGATTCTGAGGAAGAGTGGTTGCAGCGGAACTCAGTTTACTAGAATTTGTCATAGGAAAAAAGGGTGATACATGGCATTGCTCATTATTCAATTAATTTTTTCTTATTCCAAAATTAGACCAAGAGTTTTCAGTTTTTATAAACTAGCTTAGAAGTGGCTAATGTTTTGATTGTTTTCATGAAACAGATTTTACTTTCATGTTTATGTATAAGTCCTTGCCTTCTACTTTTTGGGTTCATTGTGTGAGAGGCACTGTCTTTTTTAAAAAATTGAGGTGAAATTGACACAACATAAAATAAACCATTTTAAAGTGAACAATTCAGTAGCATTTAGTATATTTGTGGTATTATACAATTACCCCTATTTAGGTCCAAAGCATTTTCTTCACCCCAAAAGAAAATCCTGTATACCTGTTAAACAATTACTTCCATTACTTCCCTCCCCTCCCTCCTGGTAACCACCAGTCTTCTTTTGGTTTCTATGGATGATTTACCTATTCAGGATATTTCATATAACTGGAATCATACAAAATGTGACCATTTGTGTCTGGCTTCTTTCATTTAGCAAAACATTTTCTGGTCATTCATGTAGCATGTATTGATACTTCCTTCTTTAGTCACTTTTTTTGTTAAATATATAATCTAAACGTTCTAAAACCAACTTCTTCATTCATGCAGTGAACATTATATATCAGGCAGTATGTTGTGTCCTAAGGACGTAAAAATGACCATTTATAATTGTAATGTTAATCATGCTATGGTAGAGATGTAGACACAGTGTTTATACAGTATGAAGTAGTGGTTAATTCTACTGGACAGGGAGATCTAATTCATTTTGCAAGCACTTTTGCTGATGGCAAAGAGAAGAGTATCTAGATATATTTTGTGCATTATTGCTGTAGATCCATGTATTTGAAATGAGATAAGCTAGGTATTTGAGGAAAGTACTCTATCATTTTCTACTTTAAGTCAGTAACGATAATTTCAGCTATTTTATATCTAAGCTGTTTAGTTCCTTGTTATATATTGCTGGGCAGGAGGCAGGTGGTCATTGTTCTCATAAACTGGTTCATTGGTCTAACAATAGGCTAAAAATACAGATAAAAAATAGTCTAGAGGAAAAGATAGACTTTTTTTTTTTTTTGAGACAGAGTCTCACTCTGTTGCCCGGGCCAGAGTGAGTGCTGTGGCGTCAGGCTAGCTCACAGCAACCTCAAACTCCTGGGCTTAAGCGATCCTCCTGCTTCAGCCTCCCGAGTAGCTGGGACTACAGGCATGCGCCACCATGCCCGGCTAATTTTTTCTATATATATTTTTAGTTGTCCAGATAATTTATTTCTATTTTTAGTAGAGATGGGGTCTCGCTCAGGCTGGTCCCGAACTCCTGACCTCGAGTGATCCACCCGCCTCGGCCTTCCAGAGGGCTAGGATTACAGGCGTGAGCCACCGTGCCCGGCCAAAAGATAGACTTTTAAAAAGAGATTTGGGTTAGACTATACCTGTCACAAGGTTTAGATTGGTTGGATGACTATGTTCTGGTTTGATGAGCAGAACACAGCCATGAACTACCACAGGTTTCTTTGAGGCCAGCTTACCACAAGAATATTGAATCAGTTTCTGAGAAAGGCGATTCTTCATACACTACTGTTTTCCTTCATCAATCATATGCTGTTAACCTCAGTGACTGGGCACAGCTCTGAGTTCAGTAGCTGTCAAAAACTGATGAATGGGTTTGAGACACAGAGCTGGAATGAGCCTTTGGGAAAGTCTTGGAGAGGACTATGGCTAGATCTATAGAAATAACAGAATTGCTAGAAGAATGTGCTTATGAGACATTAATGGATTTTTTTTTTCAGCCTACAACACAGCAGTCGCCTCAGGATGAGCAGGAAAAGCTCTTGGATGAAGCTATACAGGCTGTGAAGGTCCAGTCATTCCAGATGAAGAGATGCCTGGTAAGGATGAAACTGTGGGAGGCACAGGTGCAGTTTGTGTTCCTAAGAAAGCACCTGCAGTGTCTTCTAAAGTTAACAGCACCACTGCTTCTGGTAAATCTAATCTTCAATGTCCACCAGCATCTGTCCTGAGTACCATGTCTCTCAAGCATTCTGTGGAGCAATGTCAACAGAGAGCCCTGTTTACTCATATTGATATTTATGGTTTGGGATTATCTGTCTTCCCTTTTAGAATGTAAGTTCATGAGAACAAGAGACCCTGTCTTTTATTTACATGTTACTGTATTATGACCATGCCAATATCTGACCTTAATTACTAGACTCTTTGGTTCTATACTTCAGACCTGAGATGTATTTAACATATAGTGGGTACCCAATAAATTTAAATGCTTTCAGTTTGAATTAGTCAGCTTTTTTCTACTTGAATATCTTGAAAACTTGAATTTTTATCCTGAATAGATATGTTTATTGCAGAAACTAGCTTAAAAATTATACTTAATACCTACTTATATATTTTCATATTCTAAAAGATAGGCTAGGGGATAATCTGTGCAGATACTGTAGATCCTCTGGATTAAAATTTAAGGAATTGAACTGAATAGGTTGGTACTTTAAGCCATAAGTTGCTGTGATGATGATGATTATGATGATGATACTTTGTAAAGTGTCTTACAGTTTCTAAAGCTTAGTGTTAATAATATACTCTTGTATCTTATATGGGTTTCCTTGCAAACAAATTTGGAATGAAAAATAAATGTCTTGGAATGGAGAGAATGAATTTGCTATTCTTTGCTTCTTTCTGTGTATGGATAGTATTTACTATACCTCAAGGAACTGTCTTCATTTATGAGTTTAGTGGAGCATGTGGACATTGGCAGGGTTTGAAGAACACAGGAGACAGCAAACTTACATGGTAGTCGTTTCACACAGCTCTGAAGGGTCTTTAACCAATGACACAGCCATTGTCAGGATAGTGTCTTGGCTTCAAAAGAATTGGTATGCCAGCTCTTTTGATTGCAGGTAAAATGTGAATTAATGGAGCTAGTTTCCTAGTCTCTAGAGGCTGAAAAGATTAGTGTTATATCAGGAAGCTAACAGTCCTAGACAGATAAGTCTTGCCAAGCTCTATAGCCCTGGTGAGGAATCATGCATCATTTTCTTTTTTGTAAAGAGGAAGCAAGTGAAACTAAAGTTGATTTTTTTTTAATGTGGTTAAAATAATTTAAGGGATTTATACTTTTAAAACTATGTAACAAGTCCTTGATGTAAAAAGTTTATACAACCAAAATAAATGTTTATTTAAATTAAGGATTCTCATCTATTCTCTTGGTATTTATTTTTGTAGGACAAAAACAAGCTTATGGATGCTCTGAAACATGCTTCTAATATGCTTGGTGAACTCCGGACTTCTATGTTATCACCAAAGAGCTACTATGAACTTTGTATCTTTCGAATGTTGAAGAATAAACATTTGGACCATACTTTTTTCTTGATAAGGCCAATTTTCTTCTTTATTAAATTTCTCTGGCATTACATTATTCTTTATTGTCTTAGTCAAATGGTATTCGTTCTCCATGTCGATGTGCTAAATGAGAAAAAAACTTTCAGAATACCCTTTATCTATGCTTAAACCTCTTCAAATGGGTTGTTATATCATGTTTTTTTTTTTTTTTTCTTGAGATAGGGTGTCACTCTGTTGCCTGGGCTAGAGTACAGTGGCATCAGGCTAGCTCACAGCAACCTCAAACTCCTGGGCTTGAGCGATCCTCCTGCCTCAGCCTCCCGAGTAGCTGGGACTACAGGTGCACACCACCATGCCTGGCTAATTTTTTCTACTTTTAGTTGCCTGGCTAATTTCTTTCTATTTTTAGTAGAGATGAGGGTCTCACTCTTGCTCAGGCTGGTCTCGAACTCCTGAGCTCAAACAATCCTCTCGCCTGGGCCTCCCAGAGTGCTAGGATTACAGGTATGAGCCACTCGTCCAGCCTATCTTAATTTTCAGACCCTCCATGAAGCAGATGGGTTCTTTATTGCTTAGAATTTGTCATACAGGACTCTGAAATGGAAAAGAATTCCATCATTTGCCATTTCAAAATTTGTTAGCAATGTGACAGGTAATCACTGTATTTACTGCTTTGCTTCACCATATATCCTTTAAAACATTTATTTTGAAGTAAAGAAAGCCCAACTGAAATTGTCCTTACTTAAACACTCCCCCTTAAGGACTAAGATTTAAGATATCTGCCCAGTAGTTTTAATGACTCTAACAAGTTCCAGGGTTTTACTTAGGTTGGCTTATGTTTATTTTTAGTCCTTAATCATTATTAAAAGATATGGCTATTTCTGATGAACTACACTACTTGGAGGTCTACCTGACAGATGAGTTTGCTAAAGGAAGAAAAGTGGCAGATCTCTATGAACTTGTACAGTATGCTGGAAACATTATCCCAAGGCTGTAAGTAATTAACAATCTGAGGACTTTTATATCTGCATTCCCCACTTTATGTTATGTCCTTTAAAATTAGCAGCCTTTTTAAAAGAAATTTTTTTAAGGGTATTTAATTTCTTAACATTTTGAGATTAACGTTTTGGTAGATACACTGTTATTTAAAGTTTTATCATAATTTACTTTTTATATAGTTATTTGCAGAATTTTAGCAATAGAAAAAATGGATGTGCTATTTTGTGTAATGTCTTGACTACTAGAAAAATTAATATGATGACAATTATTCTCTTCCTGATACATTTAAAGGTGATATATATCTATATATAGTACACATACGTATTTTTAGGAGTTAGTCAGTGGTTATATTTTAAATCACTTCCTTCATTGTACAGGAGAAAATATAGTTCCTAACTTGTTTATTTAATATGTTTATATTCAGTGTGTTTGGAAATAATCAAATTCTTAATTTCTGAAATCAAATGTTTTCTCATAATTCTCCTAGTTATCTGTTGATCACAGTTGGTGTTGTATACGTCAAGTCATTTCCTCAGTCCAGGAAAGATATTCTGAAAGATTTGGTAGAAATGTGCCGTGGTGTGCAGCATCCCTTGAGGGGTCTATTTCTTCGAAATTATCTTCTTCAGTGTACCAGAAATATCTTACCTGATGAAGGAGAGCCAACAGAGTAAGTGATTTTTCTTTCTTGATTTAGTTGTAATGTTTTTTCATTGTAGAATATATAAAAAGTATAGAAAAGTGTACAGAAATTTAAAAATATCAGTAATTCTCCCACCCATAGTCAGCCACTGGTAGCATTTTGTGTATAGATTTCCTCTGTGATAGATAACTCCTTAAAATATGTGGTATGATCCAAAATGTGATCCATGTAAGTTATGTCTTTGGATTGTCAGAACCTGATTTTTTCATTTAATATAATTGGGTATTTTTCTATTACATTAAATACTCTTTGAAAGTATGATTTTTAACACAAGTTACATTTTGAAAATTGTATTTGTGGTGAAATAACGAAGTATGTTTAACTTTCGCCATGAGCGAGCTGGTTTTTATGGTTGTTTCTTGAATGTCTATCAGTTTTTATAATTTATGGACTGCTAGTTAACACTGGAATGTGAGTGATTTTAATTATCTGTGCACACAAATTAGATAGTACTCCAAAAAAGAAAAAACAAAAGTCAGACTCCTACCTCTTGTGGGACCAGTGTTCTAGTATACAAGTCTGCTGTACCTTTATCCCACAGCAATGTCAGGTGGTCAGCAGGCTGTGGACTGGGTAAGCTGTTCATGTGACAGGTCCCAGACTGAAGGACTTAATTCCTTTCTTAAAAAGTTTATTCATTTATTTTATTTCTAAGGTATAGAATTCAGTGGTTTTTAGTATATCTGCATCAATTCCTTTTTAAATAGTATGGAAAAGATAAAAACTTAATAGTATAGAGAAATTGATAAGGTTATTTGCTTTATTATGATTTGATTCTTCATTTTGAGCATTTATTAATTAATAAAAAATTTTGAAAGCTAAGTTCCTCATCCTAGGAGATACAGAAAACTAAGGCAGGAAATACATTGTCTCTTCCCTCAAAAAGCTTATATTCCATTTGAAAACAAAACATTCGACAATAAAATGATGTAGTTAGCAGTATACCATAAGTATTAAATTTTTTAGCCTTTTGGCCGAATATAGTGGCTCACTCCTGCAATCCCAGCACTCTGGGAGGCCAAGGAGGGAGGACTGCTTGAGCTCAGGAGTTAGAGATCAGCCTGAGCAAGAGCGAGACCCATCTCTACTGAAAAAATAGAAGAAATTAGCTGGTGTGGTGGTGCATGCCTGTAGTCCCAGCTACTCAAAGGGGTGAGGCAGGAGGATCACTTGAACCCAGGAGTTGGAGGTTGCTGTGAGCTAGGCTGACGCCATGGCACTCTAGCCCGGGGAACAGAGCGAGACTCTGTCTCAAAAAAATAAAACAAATTTTTTTTTATCCTTTTTGAATTAAGGGAGTTGCCTTAAGAACGCATCCAGTTGGCCTAAGATAGCAAGTTGGGGAAAGTAATTTTTCCCTTTAAACTTGTGACCTCTGCCTGGCATTTTTTTCCCTTGAAATCTGTTCCCCTTGAAATTTAACACGAAGCCACTGAAGTTGAAAATTTTTTTTATAAAAACATTGATGTATTACAGAGATAAGGAAATGCACAAAGGAGACGGGCAGTAGTGGGTTGGTCCTGTAATTTAAATACTGTATAAATATTTTTCCAACTGTTTCTTTGCAGTGAAGAAACAACTGGCGATATCAGTGATTCCATGGATTTTGTACTACTCAACTTTGCAGAAATGAACAAGCTCTGGGTGCGAATGCAACATCAGGGCCATAGCCGAGATAGAGAAAAAAGAGAACGAGAAAGACAAGAGCTGAGAATTTTGGTGGGAACAAATTTGGTGCGCCTCAGTCAGTTGGAAGGTGTAAATGTGGAACGTTACAAACAGGTTTGTATCTTTTTATTTGTCATCTCTTCTTACATTGTGGGATACTAACTAAATCTTATTTTTAAAATCAGAATATTTTTGTTGTTAATTAATAATACTACATTGCAAAACAGTTTAAAATGGCTTTTTTTGGAGAAGACCTAAATAAACTGAAAGATAGATACACTGTGTGGGAAGACTTAATCTTGTCAAGTTAGCAATTTTCCTTAAATTTATCTAGAGTTTCAGTGTGATCTCAGTTAAAATCTCTGCAGGCTGTTTTGTAGAAATCAACAAGCTGTTTCTAAAATTTTTATGAAAAAACCAGAACAGCCACAATTTTGAAAAAAGAAGAACAAAGTTGGAGGACTCAGACAACTGGAATTCAAGATTTACTCTAATAGCTGGGTGTGGTGGTACTCATTTGTAGTCCCAGCTACTCAGGAGGCTGAGGCAGGAGGATCACTTCAGCCCTCAGGTTACAGTTCGAGGTTACACTAAGCAATGATGGTGTCACTGCACTCCAGCCTGGGCAACAGACTGAGACCCTTTCTCTTAAAAAAAAAAATTTGCTCTAAAACTACAGAAAGTTCATGTGATATTGGTGAAAAGGATAGACACATAAATTGATGGAGGGGAATAAAGCAGGGATTGCCAAACTTTTCCTGTAAAGGACCATACAGTAAGTAGTTTTTGGCTTTGCACGCCATATGGTCTACAACTCATAAATACTACAGGTATAGTGCAAAAGCAGCCACAGTCCATATGGAAGTGAATAGGCATGTCTGTGTTCCACTAAAACTTTGTTTATAAAAACAGGCAGTCAGCTAGATTTGCCAATATCTGGATTAGATAAGCCATATATAGACCTGCATACATATGATCAGTTATTTTTGTAAAAGTGCAAAGGCAACCTTTTCAATAAATGGTTCTGGAATAGTTGGACATCTATATGCAAACAAATAAAAAAAACTGAACCTTGACTTCCCTCATATCATATAGAAAAACTCTAAAAATGGATCAGAGACCTAAATATAAAACCTGAAAGTATTAGAAGAAAACAGGGGCGCGGTGGCTCACGCCTGTAATCCTAGCACTCTGGGAGGCCGAGGTGGGAGGGTCGCTTGAGGTCAGGAGTTCGAGAGCAGCCTGAACAAGAGCGAGACCCTGTCTCTACTAAAAATAGAAAGAAATTAGCTGAACAACTAAAACTATATAGAAAAAAATTAGCGGGGCATGGTGGCGCATACCTGTAGTCCCAGCTACTCGGAAGGCTGAGGCAGAAGGATTGCTTGAGCCCAGGAGTTTGAGGTTGCTATGAGCTAGGCTGGCGCCATGGCTCTCTAGCCCGGGCAATAGAGTGAGACTGTGTCTCAAAAAAAAAGAAGAAAACAGAGGAAATGTTTACAACCTTGTATTAGACAAAGATTTCTGAAGATACACACAAAAAAGTACAAACCATAAAGAAAAAAAACTGACAAAATGGGCTTCATTCTGACTTTTGCTAAGACTTTTTTTGTTTAAAACATCTGTATAATTTTCAAGTTTAGAAATGAAGTATAGGTGAGAAAAATCTTTTTTTTTTTTTTTTTTTTTTTGAGACAGAGTCTCACTTTGTTGCCCGGGCTAGAGTGAGTGCCGTGGCATCAGCCTAGCTCACAGCAACCTCAAACTGGGCTTAAGCGATCCTACTGCCTCAGCCTCCTGAGTAGCTAGGACTATAGGCATGCGCCACCATGCCCAGCTAATTTTTTCTATATATATTTTCAGTTGTCCAGATAATTTATTTCTATTTTTAGTAGAGACGGGGTCTCACTCAGGCTGGTCTCGAACTCCTGACCTCAAGCTATCCACCCGCCTCGGCTTCCCAGAGGGCTAGGATTACAGACGGGAGCCACCGCGCCCGGCCGAGAAAAATCTTAAATATGATTTTCAAGTTAGTTCAAATATGTTGTTAAGGGAATAGCTCAGGATTTTGAAAATATTTGAACTCTTACATGATTTTTTTCCTTCTAGATTGTTTTGACTGGCATATTGGAGCAAGTTGTGAATTGTAGGGATGCTTTGGCTCAAGAATATCTCATGGAATGTATTATTCAGGTAGGTGGGAACATTTATTTCATTTTTTAAAAGGACTCATTTTATCTTTCATTAAATTGTTTTGAAAAAATCTTTTTAGAATAGAAAATAAGTTTTCCTGAATAAAGATTTTTCTTGTCTCCAACTGATAACTTGGTCTTTGTATTGATGTGTTTTTTTTCCTCAAAAATACAGGAAAGCATGATCTCTGAGTTTCATAGGTCTTACTAACTTTTGTTTAATTTTAGGTGTACTTTGGTTAGTGGAATATTTTTATCTGGATTTATGTTTAGAGAGGCTCAAAAATAGTATTTGAGTTGAGTTGTATGAGATTAAAGTGGTTTTTTCCACATATGTGAACTTTAAATACCATACGTGAGTTCTGAATGTTACTGGAAATGCTTTTACTGATATCCATCAATTATTTGATTTTCAGGTTTTCCCTGATGAGTTCCACCTCCAGACTTTGAATCCTTTTCTTCGGGCCTGTGCCGAGTTACACCAAAATGTAAACGTGAAAAACATAATCATTGCTCTAATTGATAGGTAAGACCTTCCAACACTGGAGGGTAAATGCTCTGACTTGGGAATGATGAATAGCCGTGTTTGTGAATTACTTGTTTCTGTTATATCTTCATTATATCAGTGATTTTAATGTAATTTTACCATAAATAATTTAGCTCTGTGAGTGTGGGTATGCCTGGGTTAGGCATGAAAGAGATTTAGCTTTTAATTGTGTAGGAGGCATGGAGATAATGAATTTTTTTTTTTTTTTTTTTTGAGACAGAATCTTGCTCTGTTGCCTGGGCTAGAGTGCCCTGGCGTCAGCCTAGCTTACAGCAATCTCAAACTCCTGGGCTCAAGCAATCCTCCTGCCTTAGCCTCCTAAGTAGCTGGGACTACAGGCATGCACCACCATGCCCGGCTAATTTTTTCTATATATTTTTAGTTGTCTGGCAAATTTCTTTCTATTTTTAGTAGAGATAGGGTCTCGCTCTTGCTCAGGCTGGTCTTGAACTCCTGACTTTGAGCAACCCTCCCGCCGCAGCCTCTCAGAGTGCTAGGATTACAGGCGTGAGCCACCGCACCCGGCCGATAATGCAATAATGAATTTTTAATCTATGGACTTCACTGACATTCAAAGAGATTGTTATACAAAATCGTTATTTATTTATTTATTTATTTATTTGAAACAGAGTCTCACTTTGTTGCCCATGCTAGAGTGAGTGCCGTGGCGTCAGCCTAGCTCACAGCAACCTCAAACTCCTGGGCTTAAGCGATCCTACTGCCTCAGCCTCCCGAGTAGCTGGGACTACAGGCATGCGCCACCATGCCCGGCTAATTTTTTCTATATATTTTTAGTTGTCCAGATAATTTTTATTTCTATTTTTAGTAGAGATGGGATCTCGCTCAGGCTGATCTTGAACTCCTGACCTCGAGTGATCCACCCGCCTCGGCCTCCCAAAGGGCTAGGATTACAGGCGTGAGCCACCGCGCCCGGCCCAAAACCGTTATTTAAATCTTACAAATCTAGAGATCACTGAAGAACAAAATTTGGTTTTTTACCATGATGTAAGTTATCTTTCAGTGGGAACTGATTTAATTTAGAGTTTAGCAAATAGCCATAAGATATAGATGATTAAGAATGTTCAAGTAATCACCGTATCATCACATTTTCTTAAAGAAGAATTTGTAAGTATCAAATATGTTTAGTATATCCCCTTTAAATTCTGTTTTCTTAGCCATTGGTCTTACATGGTTAAAAATATAAAACTTGGGGCTAGATATAGTGGCTCATGCTTATAATCCCAGCACTTTGGGAGGCTGAGGCAGGAGGGTCACTTGAGGCCAGGAGTTCAACATAACAAGACCCCCGTCTCTACAAAAAATAAAAAATAAAAAAATTAGCCAGGTTGGGTGGCACATGCCTATAGTCCTAGCTACTCGGGAGGGTAAGGTGGGAAGATCACTTGAACCCAAGAGTTTGAGGTTGCAGTGAGCTATGATGACACCAGTGCACTCTAGCCTGTGCAACAGAGAGAGACCCTGTCTCAAAAAAAACAAAAAACAAAAAACTTGGCCTTTGATAATGGTTTTAACAAGTGACTTCTTAGCAACCATGCTGTGTGGTAGTACATAACATCTGTCATACTTGTGAGCATTGTCATGAAACTGGAAATGGAAGCGAAGATTTATTTCTGCAAATACCTTTTCTTATTTTTTAACTACGTAATTAAACTATTAGTTCTAAAGTATTAGAATTTATATAACAGAATTCTCCAAATTATCAGCTCAGTTCTAGGTGGCAAAGTTACATGCTTATTGGGCCTACCCTTACAGGAAGCTAGAAACTGGATTTTCCCATGTTGGATATAATGTCATTTAGCCATCCCTGTCAGTAGTGATTCTTAAATGTAGATGCAGCTGTGACCCTGACAAACACATAATAATAATGGAACAGACATTATTTTGAATAGTTTAAGATGTGGGAAATAAAAGTTAACTTTATTACTTTTGAAATTAGTTGTGTTTTAAACTTTATAGTAGTAAAAATGCAGAATCTTAGAATAGTCTATGTACTTTTATTTTTTAAAGATTATTTATTTAAATCATGGCTGTTGAATACTTTTGTCCCTTTAATGTATTTCTCTCTATATTTCCTTAATTAGGCTTCAAAGAGTTTTTTTAAATTGGCCTGCTGAAAGTCTGTTTAGTACGGCATGAAGTAGGAGAAAGCCTATGAGATGAGCCATCTTTAGCAAAACTGTGTAGTTAACAATGAATTGAGGGGAGGATTAACTACACTCCACGTTGTTGTTTAAAGCCTTTTTACTATTCTAGGAGAAATACACTCATATAAAATACAGAAAAGCAATAAAGAATAAAATGTCATCCATGATCCCACTATCCAAATACCCATATCTTTTAAAATAAAGATTGTTTGCCTTTTTAGATTAGCTTTATTTGCTCACCGTGAAGATGGACCTGGAATCCCAGCAGATATTAAACTATTTGACATATTTTCACAGCAGGTGGCTACAGTGATACAGGTTTGTATAGCTTTTCTCCTAAGTTCTCAAAACGTTGAAATTTCTTTGCTCATAGATCCTTTTGTAGTTGTTTAAAATAAATTGTATGGTTTTCTAAACATTCTAGTCGAGACAAGACATGCCTTCAGAAGATGTTGTATCTTTACAAGTCTCTCTCATTAATCTTGCAATGAAATGTTACCCTGATCGTGTGGACTATGTTGATAAAGTTCTAGAAACAACAGTGGAGATATTCAATAAGCTCAACCTTGAACAGTAAGTCAAAGTTATTTTTTTGTGAAAATCTTCATAGAGCCCGTTTTTTGTTCCAGATTTGGTTTTTTGGGTTGTTTTTTGAAAAGTTAGCATTTGTCTTGTTTTAAGCATGTATTAAGACTGTCATACTTGGTGCCAAAGCTATCAGAAAGTGGTTGCCAATTACTTGGTTGTGTACATTAATGAAGGAGGAGTGGCACTCATGAACCATAGGCAGTTCAGGGACCAGTGTCTCCAGTTCAGACCCCTTTTTTGTATATGAATGAGCTTGTTTTTAAACTGGTAAGGAAACTTCATCAAGCAGTATTTCCATACGAAGTAGTTTCCTACAGATGAGTAAATTGTGAAAAACTAGGGGCAGAATTAAATTGTTTTAAAATTTTTCTTTTTGAGACAGAGTCTCACTCTGTTGCCCGGGCTAGAGTGCCATGGCGTCAGCCTAGCTCACAGCAACCTCAAACTCCTGGGCTTAAGCGATCCTACTGCCTCAGCCTCCCGAGTAGCTGGGACTACAGGCATGCGCCACCATGCCTGGCTAATTTTTTCTATATATATTTTTTTAGCTATCCATATAGTTTCTTTCTATTTTTAGTAGAGACGGGGTCTCACTCTTCCTCAGGCTGGTCTCAAACTCCTGAGCTCAATCTGCCCACCTCGGCCTCCCAAGTGCTAGGATTACAGGCTTGAGCCACCGCGCCCGGCCTTTTTTTTTTTTTTTTTTTTTTGTATTTTTAGCTTTGAAAGTATAATATGCTGTTTCCTACTTGAAGCTTCCTCAACTATTCTGTCCTAGACCTGTGGCAGCCTCTAGTGGCCACTGTGGGCAGTTCTAATCCTGTTGCCTTTCCTGGCAGTTCCCTTTGTGTCCCCTTCCCTACTGCTCTAGACTTGGGGCCAGCCAGGCCCCCTTCTTTTCTTGTTGTTATTCAGAATTTCACCTCATCTCATCTTTCTCCTTTCCATCTCCCTTCCAGTGGTTCAGCTGCATCAGGAAAATTTCTTCTTCTTCTTTATTTTTTTGTTTTAATCTTTTTATTACCTTATTTCTTTTGGTCATTCCCATTTTTCTGTGAACTGAAAAGAGTCCAGATCTTGACTGTTAAGTGTGAGAGAAAATTAAATGATATCTTCCCCCAGTAAGTGAGTTTTAAAGTAAAAATAGACAAAATAATTAGAAATATCAATCTCTAAAGAGGTTATAATAAATGCCCACATATGCCTCAGTGTCCACAGAATGCTCCTACAAGCTACTACTACCTTAAATTCAACCTGCTTTTTCTTAATCACCAACATCTGACACAGAAGATACAGTTTATGTATTTTTCTATTCTGTTGAATTCTTGGTTTTGCATGGAATTTTTTTCTACTTAATTTCATCATGAACATAAAAATAGTGTTGGTTGCTCTAGGAACCAAACTACTATTTAAAATACTTTCCTTAGAAATGTTGTCAAATTCTAAACAATCATCTTAACTTCAACTTTACAACCTGTTCATGAGTTGGAGATGGTATCTTGTATCAGTAGAACAACAATAGATGAATAAGTATTCATGTTAGATAGCCGTCTTCATCTTCTTGGAAGGAGATCATTGGAATATTCTGGAGTGTTGTGATTCACTTGACCCATTTCCTTTAATGTGTAAATGAAAAATTTCAAATACTTACAAAACAAGTGCTATTTGTATGTATAGAAAGTTAATTTTATTCATTAAAGGGCTGCTGTTTTTCTTTTTGTAGTATTGCTACCAGTAGTGCAGTTTCAAAGGAGCTCACCAGACTTTTGAAGATACCTGTTGACACTTACAACAATATTTTAACAGTCTTGAAATTAAAACATTTTCACCCACTCTTTGAATACTTTGACTACGAGTCCAGAAAGAGCATGAGTTGTTATGTACTTAGTAATGTTCTGGATTATAACACAGAAATTGTCTCTCAAGACCAGGTAAGAGAATACCTACATGCTATTTTAGGGGAACAGACAGTGTAGTTACAATTTTAGACCTGGAGATCTAGACAGTTGAGGTGGGCAGGGAGGGTAGGTAATTCACTACTGAAGAAAAGTTACAAGTAGCTTATTCATTATATAAATTAGAAAATTTAGAGATGTATAAAGAAGAATTATAAAACACAATCCCACCAGAAAGAGAATAACAACTGTTAATTAACATTTGGTGCATCTTTCTAGATTTTGTCCATATATGTGTGTATTGACATGCATGTGTTGACTTTATCACCAAAAAATGAATTATCTTCCTGAAACTATTTCATAACTTACAGAACTGGAAACACTTTTGAGATGGCTTTATATACTGATGGTTTCACCTCAGTGGGTTTCTTGTGTCTCTTATGTTGTAGGTGGATTCCATAATGAATTTGGTGTCCACATTGATTCAAGATCAGCCAGATCAACCTGTAGAAGATCCTGATCCAGAAGACTTTGCTGATGAGCAGAGCCTTGTGGGCCGATTCATTCATCTTCTGCGATCTGAGGACCCTGATCAGCAGTACTTGGTATGAGTTAACTCTTACTATTACTCTTCATCAGCTCCTAGTGAAATCACTTCTATATTTCATATAGAAGTGCTTAAAGTAGTTTAATTTGACTTTTGGTCTTAAAAGGTTTTGAAATAATTGAAACTGAATTAAAGATTCATGGCATAATTTGCATAATTGTTTGTAAACTTATAAAAAATGTACGGGCCGGGCATGGTGGCTCATGCCTGTAATCCTAGCCCTCTGGGAGGCCGAGGTGGGAGGATCGCTCGAGGTCAGAAGTTTGAGACCAGCCTCAACAAGAGCCAGACCCTGTCTCTACTAAAAATAGAAATAAATTAGCTGGACAACCAAAAATATATAGAAAAAATTAGCTGGGCGTGGTGGCACATGCCTGTAGTCCCAGCTACTTGGGAGGCTGAGGCAGGAGGATTGCTCAAGCCCAGGAGTTTGAGGTTGCTGTGAGCTAGGCTGACGCCAGGGCACTCACTTTAGCCCAGGCAACAGAGCAAGACTCTGTCTCCAAAAAAAAAAAGTAGAATGTATAGAATAAGTCAGTTGCTCTGATTTCTTTTGAAGACTTCTTGAGATTGCAGAAAAGCCTGTCTCTTACTTACTTAGGTGTCTCCCGTAATTATTCTATGTTCATTTTCTTTCTGAACTGTATTGCTTTTAGAAATGTTTAGTTGCTTACTGTAGTGGACTTTAAAACATAAGAAACATAATCCTTATTCAATTTTATTTATTTTTCCAACTTTTCGAAATATAAGTTGTATTTGTTGCTCACATTGAAAATGTGTGAAAGATTTTAAAATTCAGTTTGCCTTTTCCTTAACCCTTTTTTCCTGATGAAGAACAAACAGATGAGGTTCTCTCTTTCTTAATCATTAGTCCTCAATAAGTCTTTGTGAAATAAATAAAACATGTTGCCTAAGTGGGGGTATTGGATACTGTATAATTTATTGTAATGAAGGGTAGCGTGGTTGGCTGCTTAATTATTGTTTGGAAAAGTAGTTTACCCATTGTTGGATGCATAAGGCTGTTGGGTTGCTATAATGAGAAACACCTTTGCTTATGGATATGTCCTGACTATCTCCCTCTGTTGACTTTCTTTGTCATAGTTGACACTCTTATGCTCCTTCATAATCCGTGTGAAATAAGAGGCTGACTTCTGTCGTTAGTATGACAGTCTGTGACTTGGCTTAGTAACAAACATTCCAAGCCCTGTGGTATCATGTTCTGTGAGCTGCGTGATCTGTACACAGTGACTGTCTGATTGGTCAAGTATTTTAACTGATTCCCTCATATTTCTGTTTGAGATTGTATGTATTTGTGTGTTTGTGTTTTCATTTTCTGTTACATACCAAATGCAGTGGTACCAAATGCAGTGGTTAGGAAGTGTGCCTTCCACATGTATATGGCTGATTAGTTATTCCCATGTGCAGAGACATTTAAGGACGGGATCATTAGCTCTCTTACCCATCTATTATAGCAGAGAAATTCACAAAACCTGAATATGTCACATATTGTGTCACACATATTAAAAAGTATTTTATGAATTCTATGGTTTTCTTGTCTATTTCTTTTTTTTTCTGAAATAATGGTATTTTTTTGGAAACAGCCATGTTTCATAATGCTTCTTTTAGAGTGCATTGGCATTTGCTTTGATTTAAGTGGTCTTAATATTTTTCTGAATAAGCAGGTATGATATACCAGCAATATGCATATAGCTGTTTTTTGTCAAAACAATAGTTAACATTTTCTGAGCATATGCCTTGTGCTAGGTACTAGTAACAGGTCATATGTGTTATTTAATCTTCCCAACAACCCTACAAAAGTATACTATCCCATTTTGCAAATGAAGCTTATGGCTAAGGTAATAAGTATTAGAATCCTTTTAAATCTGATTCTGTCTTACTTGAGAGCCTGCATTCTTAAGAACAAAGGATACTTTGTACATGTGTGTATAAAAATATATTTAACCATATCTACTTTTAACTAGCTACCTTGGCCAGGTTACACAACCTGCCTAAACCTCAGGCTTCCCCATTTGTCTATAGGGTGATTGTGATAACTTGAGGAGACAAATACATAAAATACCTATCGTAAAGCCTGGTACGTTGAATGTATTCACAAAATGGTAGCAATGATGATTACGACTCTCACTTCATTTTATTAGTGATTAATCATAGTATGGAAAAGATTTTTTAAAGTTTTTTTTTGTTTGTTTTGTTTTTGTTTTTTTTTGTCAGATTTTAAACACAGCACGAAAACATTTTGGAGCTGGTGGAAATCAACGGATTCGTTTCACACTGCCACCTTTGGTATTTGCAGCATACCAGCTGGCTTTTCGATACAAAGAGAATTCTAAAGTGGTGGGTTTACTTTTAAGTATGTTATTACTACTTTCACTTTTTCCTTACTGTGTGTATGTTAGTTTTATATTAGAAAATTTCAAACATATACAAAAATAGTGGTATAATAAAATTCCACTTTCAGTAACTCTCAATTTGTGTTAAGTGTTCCTACCATGTTGGTGGATCACATACCAGCTGAGGGATCACATAAAAACACTTAGAAATGAAAGATTAAAACAGTTTAAATTTATGCTGCAACTTTTTCCTAGGTTCTAATTCAGGTTAGCTTTGCTTAATGAAAGGACCTGGCGTAGGACCTGAAATGAAAGGACCTGCATAGTCATGAGTTACATGCAATTTTTTATGAACTTATTTCTTTCTCAAACAGAATCATGGTTTAGGCCGGGCGCGGTGGCTCATGCCTGTAATCCTAGCCTTCTGGGAGGCCGAGGCAGGTGGATCGCTCGAGGTCAGGAGTTCGAGACCAGCCTGAGCGAGACCCCGTCTCTACTAAAAATAGAAATAAATTATCTGGACAACTAAAAATATATATAGAAAAAATTAGCTGGGCATGGTGGCGCATGCCTGTAGTCCCAGCTACTCGGGAGGCTGAGGCAGTAGGATCCCTTAAGCCCAGGAGTTTGAGGTTGCTGACGCCACGGCACTCACTCTAGCCCGGGCAACAAAGTGAGACTCTGTCTCAAAAAAAAAAGAATCATGGTTTAAGTCTTCAGTGGTGTAGTTTTAAAGAAAATACCTCAATCTGATGTACCTGAAAGTTAGACAGCCAGGTCTATGTGAAGGCACAAACTTTAGTAAACTTAATTTTCTAATGTAGAAAACAGATTTATTCTGTACACCTACCAGGATGACATAGCACCTTTGGCCAAGTTTTATAAGGCCAGTTTCTCATTCACTCTCTATTCCAGCATTTCAATGGATAGTTACTTGTGAACATAACAATAAAAATAGCAACTAGCCTATATTACAAAGCTATAGTGATTAAAATAGTATGGTACTGGCATAAAAACAGACAGATAGACCAATACATGAGAGTAGCATCCAGAAATAAACCCATGCATATGCTGTAAACTAATCTTTGATAAGGGTGCTAAGAATATACAATGGGGAAATGACAGTCTCTTCAATAAATGATATTGAGAAAACTGGATATCCACATGCAACAGAATGGAATTAGACCCTTACCTTATACTATATACAATAATGAAGTTGAAATGGATTGAAGACTTACATACAGGACCTGAATCTATAAAACTAAAAGAAAACATAGGGAAAAACCTCCTTGATTGATCTTGGTAATGATTCTTTTGATTTGACACCAAAAATACAGGCAGCAAAAGCAAAAGTAAGCAAGTGGGAGTACATCAAACTAACTTCTGTACAGCAAAGGAAACAACAGATTGATGAAACAACCTATGGACTAGGAGGAAATATTTGTAAACCATACATCTAATAAAGGGTTAATATCCAAAATATATAAGGAACTCAACTTAATAGCAAGAGAACAAATAATTTGATTAAAAACTGGGCAAAGGATCTGTGTAGACATTTTTTCAAAGAAAATATACAAATAGCCAACAGGTATATGAAAAGGTGCTCAGCATCACTAATTATCAGCCAGGCTTGGTGGCTCATGCCTGTAATCCTAGCACTCTGGGAGGCCAAGGTGGGAGGATCACTTGAGGTCAGCGAGTTCAAGACCAGCCTAAGCAAGAGCAAGACCCCATCTCTACTAAAAATACAAAACAGTAGCCAGGGCTACTAAAAATAGCAACAAACAAAAAAATTAGCTGGGCGTGGTGGTGAGTGCCTATAGTTCCAGCTACTCAGGAGGCTGAGGCAGAAGGATCGCTTGAGCACAGGAGTTTGAGGTTGCCGTGAGCTATGATGATGTCACAGCACTGCAGCCCGGGCAACAGAGCGAGACTCTGTCTCAAAAAAAAAAAAAAATCACTATCAGGAAAGTACAAATCAACACAATGAGATACCACGTACACCTATTAGAATGGCTATTATAAAAAAGACAAAAGATAACAAATGTTGGTGAGGATGTAGAGAAACAAGAATTCTTGTATACTGATGATGAGAATGTAAATTAGTATAGCCATTATGAAAAATAATATGGAAGTTCTTCAAAAACTAAAAATAGAGCTACATTGCAAATGACCTTGCAATCCCACTACTGAGTATATATCCAAAGTAAATGACATCAGCATCTACACTCCCATGTTTATTGCAGCATTATTCACAATGGCCAAGATATGGAAACAACCTAAGTGTCCATCAACAAATGAATAAAGAAATTGTGGTGTGTCTATGAAAACACACACACACAAGAATATTACTCAGCCATAGAAATGAAGGAATTCCTGCCATTTAATTCTAAGTGAAATAAACTAGACATAGACAAATACTGTATGACTTCACTTATATGTGGAAAATAGAAAAAAAGTTGAACTCATAGAAGCAGAGAGCAGAATGGTGGTTGCTAAAGGGCACAAACTTGGGAGTGTAAGTGACTATAATCTTTCTAGAAAGATAGCAATATATAAGTAGAGTGTTAAATGATCCAGTGATTCCACTACAGAGAAGTTATACTGAGGATGTAATCAGGGTCCAGTAAAGCTTTGTGTACACAGAATGTTCATTAATTACAGCATTACAGGTAGTTTCTAAAGGGAGCGAATAAATCATGCTACATCCAGTTTGTGCAATATTTTCCAGCCATTAAAATGATTTAAAATATCTTTTAGTGTCATGAGGAAAATCGTTATGACAAAATAAGTGAAAGAAAAGTTAGATACAAATTATTTGAAGTATAAGCCCAATTTTATTTAACTCTTCTCAGTAAGCTACTTTAAAGTAGAAAACAAAACCATACACAAAGATCCCAGTTACATTATTTACATAGAAAAAAAGAAAGAATGTTACCAGTGATTATTACTGAGTGGTAGTTTTAGGGATGATTTGTGGATGATTTTGTGTATATTCCTAATTTGGGAATGTTACTTTTCTGATCAGAAAAAATAAATACCAAACATACAAAAATTGCAAAGGCAGTAATCTCACATGGCTTTTTTTTTAATTAATTTTTTTTTTGAAGCAGAGTCTCTCTCTGTTGCCCAGTCTAGAGTGCTGTGGCATCAGCCTAGCTCACAGCAACCTCAAACTCCTGGGCTTAAGCGATCCTCCTGCTTCATCCTCCCAAGTAGCTGGGACTACAGGTGCTCGCCACCAAGCCTGGCTAATTTTTTCTATTTTTAGTAGAGACGGGGTCTCACTCTTGCTCAGGCTGGTCTCTAACTCCTGACCTCAAGCTGTCCTCCCGCCTCGGCCTCCCAGAGAGTTAAGATTACAGGCGTGAGCCACCACTCCTGGCTTAAATGGATTTTTTGAGAAGATATCTTCTTTTTTTTTTGAGACAGAGTCTCAGTTTGTTGCCTGGGCTACTAGAGTAAGTGCCGTGGCGTCAGCCTAGCTCACAGCAACCTCAAACTCCTGGGCTTAAGCGATCCTACTGCCTCAGCCTCCCGAGTAGCTGGAACTACAGGTATGCGCCACCATGCCCGGCTAATTTTTTCTATATATATTTTCAGTTGTCCAGATAATTTATTTCTATTTTTAGTAGAGACGGGGTCTCGCTCAGGCTGGTCTCAAACTCCTGACCTCGAGCGATCCACCCGCCTCGGCCTCCCAGAGGGCTAGGATTACAGGCGTGAGCCACCGCACCCGGCCGAGAAGATATCTTCTTGATTTATTTGTGTACTCCATAAATGAGACAGAGAAATAAAGTGACAGGAAAACTGTAAGCTTAACTTAGTGCTTTCATTGTTTTGTTCTATTAGAAGCTGTAAATAAAATAGATATTCTTGAGCAAATTAATTTTGAACTTAAGGTAACTTAAAATATTTTTTCTTGTTTTAGGATGACAAATGGGAAAAGAAATGCCAGAAGATTTTTTCATTTGCTCACCAGACTATCAGTGCTTTGATCAAAGCAGAGCTGGCAGAATTACCCTTAAGACTGTTTCTTCAAGGGGCACTCGCTGCTGGAGAAATTGGTTTTGAAAATCACGAAACAGTAGCATATGAATTTATGTCCCAGGTGATGATCTGTTCTCTTTTCTGGGTTGTCTAGTCAGTTTTGCTAAGTTCAAACACTTGTTTGTAGTTATGGTGGTAGTGCAGGTGGATTTACTCTTTGCACTGAATATGTAACTACTGCTTTCCCTCTGTCATGGAACCTGTAATATTATAGTCATTGACTGGTATGAAGCAGCAAAACTGACCAGTTCTGGGTGCTGACGAAATCTAAGATTTCCAAGTGGGTCATGGTAAAAGTGTTTCATGGAAAAAAGGGCAATTCAGGAACTCTGGGTTAAACAAAGTTGAAAGGGGTTTCTTTCTTCTTTTTTTCTTTTTTTTTTTTTTTTTTGAGACAGAATCTTATTCTGTTGCTCGGGCTAGAGTGCCGTGGCGTCAATCTAGCTCACAGCAACCTCAAACTCCTGGGCTCAAGCGATCCTCCTGCCTCAGCCTCCCGAGTACCTGGGACTACAGGCATGCACCACCATGCCTGGCTAATTTTTTCTGTATATATTTTTAGTTGGCCAGATAATTTCTTTCTATTTTTAGTAGAGACGGGGTTTCACTCTTGCTCAGGCTGGTCTCCAACTCCTGAGCTCAAACGATCCACCCGCCTTGGCCTCCCAGAGTGCTAGGATTATAGGCGTGAGCCACCGCGCCCGGCCTCTTCTTGTTTTAAAAGGTGGGATTTCATTATGTTGCCCAGGCTGCATTAGAACGCCTGGGCTCAAGTAATCCTCGTGCTTCAGCCTCCCATGTAGCTGGGACTACAGGCTCATTTCATCTCACCTGGCTCTGAGACAGGTTTCTTTATTGCAACTTGTCAGCATTTTGACCATTTCTGCTGTGTCTTGTGCCTCTCCAAGAGAGGACACAGCACGTTCTGACATGAAGGAACTGCAGAATGTCTCTCAGGATGGGGGTTTGGTGGGAAGTACTTTGGAAAACACTTTAGTAGATGGTTGGTCCCTAAAAGTCCTTTCTGCTTTATGTTCACTAGGCATTTTCTCTGTATGAAGATGAAATAAGTGATTCCAAAGCACAGCTGGCTGCCATCACCTTGATCATTGGTACTTTTGAAAGGATGAAGTGCTTCAGTGAAGAGAATCATGAGCCCTTGAGGACTCAGTGTGCACTTGCGGCATCCAAGCTTCTGAAGAAACCCGATCAGGGCCGAGCTGTGAGCACCTGTGCACATCTCTTCTGGTCTGGCAGAAACACAGACAAAAATGGGGAGGAGGTAAGGCCATTCCTGACTGCATTATAGGAGACTGGATCATTAGCAGGGATTGGTTGCCATGGCCTTGTGCTCTGGAGGTGAAACATTTGGGTGCTTGGAAATCTGACAAAGAAAATTGCTTTGTTTTGTTAAAAGAAATGAAGGTGGGCAGTAATGTACAAAGAATCTCACCCTGTGGTGAAGCCTCCACTCTGAGGATGTTGTAACATAGCAAGTTTATACCACTACCTGTTTGTTTGTTTGTTTTAAATAGAGCTGTATATTTTAAAAAAGAAGAATGAAGAGGATTTAAATTTGTTGTGTCCCTTTAAAACACAAAATAGCACTGTAATGTTGCGTTTGTTTGTATGAAAATGGGACATTTGCAGTTCATTAATCTCTGCACTATCACTGTGCCCTTTTATTTTAGCTTCACGGAGGCAAGAGGGTAATGGAGTGCCTAAAGAAAGCTCTAAAAATAGCAAATCAGTGCATGGACCCCTCTCTGCAAGTGCAGCTTTTTATAGAAATTCTGAACAGATATATCTATTTTTATGAAAAGGAAAATGATGCGGTAAGTGAATTCATAAAGTGTTGTTAGTGAACTAATAATACTTCCCTTCCTGCTCTTAGGAGATTTGATACATACAAAAGTTTATCATTCTGATACTTTGTGTTTTGTCTACAAGGTCAGAGTTTGCAAGTCCACCTACTAGTTTCTTTCATTCTTCAAAATCCTTGTCTGTCTACATAGATACGGCTCTCTAATTGAAGAACTAATGTGTGCAAGAAAATTCTCATCTCATTTGCTTAGGAATATTGTAAAAAATAATCACTATCTATTTGAAAAATACAAAACAGTGGGCTCTTTTGTCATCATGGACTAGTTTAGGATAATTCCTAAATGTATTACCCTTTGAGCAGTACAGTCTTGGTTAAGATTTATAGGTTAAATAATTTGCTTGATCCCTTTTTTTTTTTTTTTTTTTTTTGATAAATAGTCAATAGTTGTTCCTCAAATCAGGAATCATGTTCTCATCTTTGTTTTTTCATAATTACTCGAGTAATTGATGAGAGTAACACAAGCTTCTCAAAACAGTGTTATTAAATTATCTTATTTTTTGTGGTATGTTGTTGATCATGAAATTGTACATATTCTTTTGTAGGTAACAATTCAGGTTTTAAATCAGCTTATCCAAAAGATCCGAGAAGACCTCCCAAATCTTGAGTCCAGTGAAGAAACAGAGCAGATTAACAAACATTTTCATAACACGCTGGAGCATTTGCGCTTGAGGCGGGAGTCACCAGAATCTGAGGGGCCAATTTATGAAGGTCTCATCCTCTAAAAAGGAGCCAGCTCACCATACTCCTTTCCGTGTGTATTCAGTAAGGGTTTTATTATACTAGGTTTCCCGTCCATAGATTGTGCCTTTGAGAAATGCTGAGGTAGGTTTCCCATATCTTACCTATGCTGTGTTTTACCCAGCACCTGTGACACTCACCTTCAGGACCTTAATAAAGTTATTCACTTCATAAGTGTTCAGGTCTGTCTGCTGAACAGACAGTAGCATGACTGATCTGCTATTGAAAATTCCTGTGATCTGTAAAAAATACAAAAACCACTTATCTCAGCTACTAATGAAGCTCTCCTTCCTTTTTTTTCTGTTTTGTTTCATTGTTGGTTGTGTATTTTCTTCATTACTGGAGAATACTAACCCAAAAGTGTCTGTCTCTTTGTTCTCTAGTCCAGTTTGAGATTAATTTAGTGGAAAGGAATACCACGTGAAATTCAGCTTAGGCTTTTCCCTAATGCAAAATAAGGCCGTGTATAACATTTTCCCTAAAACTAGAATATGTTAATGCATGTTTGAGAATCTTAAAGTACCATGGTCAAAACCAGAAACTATATTTTGCATATTTGGACTCAACCATCTACTAAGAACTTAATGTCCTCTGGTCATATTTATCAAAGTAATTTGGTTTTAAATAGTATAAAATTGAAAATGTGACCTTATATAATTTATGTACAACATTCATTATTGTAAATTTAGAGGGAAATGCATCACAATTATCATGTTTTTTGTGTTTTCTTTTTTTTTTTGCACCAGTGAAACAATAAAGTTGCTCTTAACAATTTTGGAACTTTTTTTTCTTTCATACTATCTTGACTGATAAAAGGAACTGGTAGAATCCTGTGGAATTTAATAGACATTCTCATATGTTCACAGAGCTCACTTGTTCCATTCCAGTTTTAAACACTTACTGAACAAGGCACCATCTACTCTTTGGTCATTTATACCCATTTGCTTTCCTCAGCCTTACCCTGCTTTTCCTAAGATGTGATGAAGTCGCATAAACTCCCAAAAGGCTCACCACCTGTATTAGTTATCTACTGTATAACAAATTATCCCAAAACTTAGTGTCTTAAAACAAGCATTTATCTCATAGTCCTCTAGATTAGGAATTGGGAGCAGCTCGACTGGTGGTTCTGGCTCAGGGTGTTGCATAAGGTTGCAGCTAAGATCTTGGCTGGGGCAGCAGTCGTCCCAGTGTTTGACGGGGGCTGACTTCTAAGCTCACTCGTGTTAGCTAGAGGCCTCAGTTCCTCTCCTCGCGTGCGTTCCCAGAGGGTGGCTTGAGTGTCCTCACAACATGGTAGCTGGCTTCTCCAGAGGGAGTGATCTGAAAGAGAGCAAGGAAGAAACCACAATACCTTTTTAAGATGTAACCGTGGAAGCAACGCTATCATTTTGGCCTTATTCTATTAGAAGGGAGTCACTGAGTCTAGTCCATACTCAAAGGTCAGGGAAATTAAGTTTCAGCTCGCAAAGGGAGAAGTAGCAAAGAATTTAGATAGACATTTTTAAATGACTACATCACTAAACACCCCACCATCTGCCCTCCCATTGTCTAAGCACTTGTTAGGCTTTACATGAATAAATGTTTCCAAAGTGATAAAATTAGTACCATTAAAATCTATCACGCTAAGCCTTCCTGTGGTCTTAGTCCAGTAAAGCCCTTTCTGTTCTTTGCAAGTGTTAATTTATCCTTTATAAACTTGATTATGGATTAAAGGTTGACATGTCCATTTTATTTACAAGTTATGTAAAATGAATCTGGAAAAGTAAAAAATACATGACTTGAGAATACTTGAATTTGAGCTCAATTGGAGAGGATGGGTCAGAGGTACAGGGTATAAAGTATCTCATTTTCTGGGTTGAGGTAAAGGGACCAGATTTAAAAAACAAAGGGAACCAAAGTGTTGCTAATACAGATTTCTTTATTCAACAAAAATTGAGCACCTACTATATGCCAGATAGGCACTGAATATAAAGGTGAACAAGATACCGTCCCTAGTTTCAAGAATTTTAGTGTGGTGTGAAGACAGACCCATGGTTACAGAATATGATAAGAGCATGTCCGGGAGAGCACTGAAGAAGGGCTTTTGGGGACTGGGGTGTTGGGGAAGTCCTGGAGAGAGTTGTGTGAATTCTCACGGAACTTCAAATCCAATTTTCCATTTAGCCTTGTGAGGCTAATACTTGACCTGCAGTCCCATATTTAACAGGTGTGATCCATGGACTGAGCAAGTTAAACTCTTGCTTGTCTGTAATGAAATAAATATTTTTAAAAATTGACAGCATTTAAAAACCTTTGTAGCAATTTGATAGAGTAATTTTATATTATTTTGTGTTTTGGTCTGCTACCACCCTTTTTCTAGTAATTTTTATTGTATCTTACAAAAAGGTACCTGTCCTTAATAGATGGGGGGGAAATCCTTCACAGCTAGATAGAAGCATTGAACCAGGTCAGGTTTGGTGCTGAATGGCATTAAATTCCCAGACTAGGGGTCAGTCACAGGGACAAACCTAAGAAGAAGATGTGAGTTGGATGAGAGATGCCTGCTGTGTTAGGACTTCTTATCCTCCCCTTCCTGCCTCCACTCAGGAAACCAGTGATTCTGGGAGCCCAGAGGATTGCTTCTTCACCTAGAAATTCACACTACTGACCGGTTCTCAAACCCTAAGGTTGGTGGTCAGCAGGTTAATGAACTGTGATACCTCCCTTCCCGTTACGGGCCCTGGCTAGGCTGTAAGTTGCTATTTGCAGCTAAGAGAGGGTGGTGTTTGGCTTGATCAGGCACTGTAGCGTATGTGCTTCAAAGGAGAATGACGAGTGGCAGTAGCACAGTTCATGTGCAACTCTCGGAGCCATTGAGAATATGACACACCACAAAGAATAAATGTACCATCATAGCCAGTGAGAGGGGATTTAAACACAAAGTCTAGATTCCAGAGGGTTCTTCATTACTTTTGCTCTCTCATTCTGAGAAACCAAGGTAATAAGGCTCAAGCAGAATGGAGTTGAAAGGATTATCCCGACAGAATTGTCTTTGATGGTGGCAATTCTAGACCACGTAATGTAAATGAAAGGTGTCGGGTGGGGAAATCTGGAGAGCGAGGCCTTCCTGTGGGGATATCCTGGGGATGGACAACAGACGCTGATTCAGTTGCCAATATACACATTTGGTGCATGCTTGAGTGTGATTAAAGAAAAACATTTCCTGGCTTGTAATTCAAAACAAGTCATTTGGAAGGGGCTGGGGTAGATCTTACTACTATCCGCCCCTCTAGGTCACCCTGCAGTGTACAACAAAACTGGGCCCAACCTTCCAAAATCTACAGAGGCATCAGAAATGTCTTCCTATAACGAAGTAAAATCTTAGGCTGTGACTTACATCATTTTCACTCAGCAGAGAGAGCTAAATGCAAATACAAAGAAACCTTTGGAGCTTCAGGACAATGAGGTATAATCCTTTGCATTTAAAACGAGCACTTTTGGCCTGGCACGGTGGCTCACGCCTGTAATCCTAGCACTCTGGGAGGCCGAGGCGGGAGGATCACTCGAGGTCAGGAGTTTGAGACCAGCTTGAGCAAGAGCGAGACTCCGTCTCTATTAAAAATAGAAAGAAATTATATGGACAGCTAAAAATATATATGGAAAAAATTAGTGGGGCGTGGTGGCGCATGCCTGTAGTCCCAGCTAACTCAGGAGGCTGAGGCAGAAGGATTGCTTGAGCCCAGGAGTTTGAGGTTGCTGTGAGCTAGGCTGACACCATGGCACTCTAGCCTGGGCAACAGAGTGAGACTCTGTCTCAAAAAAAAAAGAGCACTTTTGTCTGGTATGTTTTTGTAAATGGAAAATGTAGTATCTGGTAGGTTTTGTAAAACTGACTTCTACCATTCTTTTTTCAAGCCTGTTACCTTTAATTATATACACACAAAGGTGATGGAATACTGTCATATTAGTACAAACAAAAGGGTTGAATATACTTAAACTGGTGAGACTTATCAAGGAATAAAATGGATTGAATAGGATATATGTACAAGTTTGGTAAAATTAACCTAAACTTGAGCCGTAGTGATTTTAAGTTTTAAATAGGATGTCTCCACACGAGATGAGTTATTACAAAATCATTTTTCTCAACCACTTTTATCTTCCTACACATCCCCTGGACTAATGCTTCTTAAACTTTACTAAATGTACTATAATCACTCAGGGATCTTGTTAAAATGCGGATTCTAGAATTGAGCAAATCTGGGGTGGGGCCAGAGATTCCATTTCTAATAAGCCCCCAGGTAAACCCCATGCTGCTGATCCAGGGACCATTCTTTGAATGCCAAAGCCCTAGACAATTCCAAAGACAACATTTTAAAGATACTTGTAGGAACTTGTTTCACTTCTTTCTTGTGTGGGTTCCATGATTCCCTGTGGCAAAGGTGAAGTGGGCGGTAGTGGTCAGCAGAGTGTTACAACTACCTTCACTTCATGGAGCATAGGGGTTTAGGCCATCTGGTACAAGAGACATTTCTGTCACATGTACATATGGGGGTGGGTCTTGGCTGTTCCAGGGCACAGCAATTGATGAACATTTTTCTGAAACTCAGGTGGCAGAGTGGATACAGAATAGGGTTGATAACCAAGTTCAGCTAGAGGAGCCAGAAGGATGTCTCATAGAGAAAGTGCTGGACACGTGTCCTGTGGCTGGCAGCTTGGGTGATCATGAGCATAGTGCAGGGAGCCCAGCACAGGACAAACACACATGATGATGACCAGTGACTTGGCCACTCGCTTATGCTGGGAGAGCCACAGGCAACTGGCCACAGTGCTGGAGAGGTTCAGCTGCCTCCAGCCATTGCAGATGCTCCTGCTGGCCCTGTAGTGGCTCTGCCACTGCAGTGCTACTTTGGCTCTGAGGCCCACCTGCAATAAGTGGTAAATCTTGAGTCGCAGAGATGTCCAAGGAAAGACCTTTGTACCTGGGAGAGAGGCTCTGGTCTCTTCCTGTTCCTCCTCTCAGCTGGTTTAACAAAAAATATGACATGTTTCTTTTTTCTGCCTTGAAAGTTCATCTCCAAGCCATCATGGCTGGGAGCAATGTCATTCCTTAGGGAGGTAGGTACACTTGTGAATATTGATATAGATGCTCAAGTTGAAGTAAGTGACACTGGTGAAGGGGTAAAGAAGATTCAATGGTGGAGGCTGTCATCAGAAGTACCTGTTGTAGAAGAACTCGGCATAGCACTCCCCCAGGGCAGAATGCTCCTTTGGTCACACACTCCCAGCTGATGCTGGCTGGCCAGTGGAGGAGGAACAGTGCTGCACACACCACCACTATCTTGAAGATGGCATTCCTGGTCATGCCCTTCTGAGCCCTGTAAGTCCTTTCGATGGAAACAGCAGGGAAGGTTGAAGCAGCTCTACCCACTGAGGCTGGTAGAGCAAGATGCCAACAAGGCTGAATATTAGTAACATGGCCAGTGTTTGGGGTATAAAAAGAAAATAAAAATCTTGGGACCCCCTCCCCTCAACTTGTTATGCAAAAAAGAAGGTGAAAGCCTCAGGTACCTGTAAAAGACTGACCCCCCCAGATCAGTCATTATGGATATTCCTTGCTGGCCTCCCATGAACAAGAACATGCAAATTGTAACTGGAGGTCTGCAGGTTATATCTAAAGTCTATTCTGAATTATAAGTTTGTCTTTATAGATGCAGAACAGAGACAAGACAGGATCAGACATTCTTCCGCCTATCCTGGGACATCTATACAACTGACGCTCCCTTCACTCCTTTTTTCCTCCTCTAGCATTTGCCTTATCTTCTGAAAAATTCAAGTTCTCCTGGGTCTCACAAGAATATAACCATTTTGTCTTACTACCCCCCTGCCCCTCTTTTCCTTTCTGTATGCCTTTAAATGCTGAAACTCCCAAATTCCCCTTTGGAGAAACAGCCATGGGTTTGTCTATCATTTGTGTTTTTCCCAGGTGAGTCTTCAACTTTGGCTTAATAAACCTCCATTGACTGAGATTTTTTGCTTCAGTCAGTTATTTTAGGTTGTCAGGGGGATGGGTGGGTTCTATTTCCACATCAGCCAACTCTTCCCCAGTTGTACTATGCCACTCCAGGTAGCCTCTTTGCAATAGGCAAAGAGCTTTCCTTTTCGGGAGGTGGCTCCAGGTCTGTTCCTCCGGAGGACATTAGTGGTATTCCCTCACATATGAAAGCAGCCATCTTCAATACCCTCCAGAACATTTCTATGTTAACTCACTCAAGACCCTCATGTGCACTGTGTTGCATTGTGCTTCCTCTTCCAACTTTTAAGTACATCCTGTAACTTTGTGTGCTCATTCAATATTTTCACTCTTGGCCAACTGAGTCCACACTACTGTTACTATAGGTGGCAGTAGGTCATAGTGGCTAAGAAGAAGGCTCTTTGTGGAGTCAAACAGCTTGGATTCAAGTGCCCGCTATTACTAGTTGTTTGTCCTAGGCAATTTACTTAACCTGTGTGCCTCAGTTTCTTCATATGTAAAATGGGACACTATTTTACCTAGACCATAGGGTTGTCATGACCCTTTGAACAGTATCGAGCTTAAAGTAAGCCCCACACATTAGTGATCACTATTACTAGGTCTAAATATATCTGTAAAGGCAGAAGCATGAAATAAAAATTCTTGACTATTTTTCCCCCTATATCTTTGGTTTGTAGACAAAGTTCTGAGAGGGTGAGAGATAATTGGGGAAAGGAAAGGCACTCTGAAAATTTGGGGACTGGAGTTTCCCCCCAACTGGGCAGTTACATTGCAGACCCTTTGTGGGGCTTTCGCTGGAGCAGAGCGCCTGGCTCTCCACAAGGGGCAGCGCAGAACGCGTAGCACCGGTCGCCAGGTGGTTTCACCGCACACTCACTGCGGCAACGCACGCAAAAGCCTTTCAGTCGGAGAAAGGAAACCTAATGACTACGGGAGGATCTCCTAAGCAACGGGTTCTCTGAGCTCCCAGAGTTAGAAAAATGCCACCTTAGACGATGTTTGTACTTAGGAAATGATTTTGGTAAAATTCAGCAGGAATGTAAGAAACAATAACAGAGATGGGAGACAAGGAAGAGCTGGGCTGGAGCAACGATGAAAGTCCGAGGTTTTCGTTCTCAGCTGTACCTTGTAATTGCCTAAAGGCTTTTTTTTTTTAAATGCCAATACCTGGGCCCCACTCCAGGCCAATTAAATGCAAAGTGGGCTGAGATCTGCAGCTATAAGGGAAATAAATTGTGTGGGTTTCTCAGACCATGAGGAGGTCTTATGGGTCCTGAAATGCCCAAAGCTTGTTGCTATTTTCTAATTTTTGTATAGTGGACATGGGTTACTTGTACAAAAGATAAGCACGATTTTTTTTTTAAAGGAAAGTTCTCTCCTTTTTCACTTCTCTTGGTTTATTGTCTGTCTCACTTATCACTCCCATCTGCAAAATGGGGGTAGAGAAACTGTAGTTTCCACTTACCTTACAAGGAGGTGAGAACCAAATGAAATTCATCATAGAGTTTAGAGCCAAAGGGCTTTTAGCCTCTTACTTTTCAGGTGGGAAAGCAGAGTCACAGACTGTAAAACAGGACTGAAACAACATTTTAGTTAATTCTGTGATGGCTTGCTTAACTTATAGCTAACAGCCAAAGTCCGCTTTTGTATACAAGGCTTGCTTGCTTAATTTATAGCTAATAGCCAAAGTCCGCTTTTGTATACAAGGCCTGCTTGCTTAATTTATAGCTAATAGCCAAAGTCCGCTTTTGTATACAAAGCTTGCTTGCTTAATTTATAGCTAATAGCCAAAGTCCGCTTTTGTATACAAGGCTTGCTTGCTTAATTTATAGCTAATAGCCAAAGTCCGCTTTTGTATACAAGGCCTGCTTGCTTAACTTATAGCTAACAGCCAAAGTCCGCTTTTGTATACAAGGCTTGCTTGCTTAACGCTTGGTTGCGATAAAGAGCTAAAAAAAAAAAAAAAACATAAAAGACCTGTACTCCCGCTGCGCGGGGTCCCTGCCCATAGAAAGAGACCACTGCGTTGGTGCTCGGGGCTTGGACCCTAGTTCGAACTAGTCAATAAACTCCTTTGCCTTTTGCAGCCTCAGTGACTCTGTCATTCTGTTCCCGGGGCCGAGGGAATCTGGCTCTAACATTTTGGGGGCTCGTCCGGGATCCCAAATCCCCCGGAACAGAATCCGGATCCGAGGAGGAGTTGGAACTCTTGAAATCCGTACGGTGTAGGTGATTGGGCCCTGGAAAGAGACCGGCAGAAGACTTAGGCGGACGCGCTGGTGGGTCGCTGGTCGGGAGTGACAGGAGACGTCCGTCACCCCCACGGTTGGTTTTGCTTTTTTTTTGGTTTCCAGTCAGTGGGAGGCACTCCCGAGAGGGGAGGTAAGTCCGGGGCCACTCGGCAGTCAGTGGGAGGCACTCCTGAGAGGGGAGATAAGTCCGGGGCCACTCGGCAGTCAGTGGGAGGCACTCCTGAGAGGGGAGGTAAGTCCGGGGCCACTTGATGGAAACGGTGTTTAGAAAGGCGAAACCAGGTGGATCCGTTTGACGAGGAATCCAAACGGTAGCCGGCTAAGTTGTGTGTTGCGGGAGGCCCCCCGAGCGGGGATAAGTCCGGGGCCGCTGTTTGTCATTCTGTCTTTGTTTGTTCCCCCGTTGTCGTTACTTTGTCGTCTCGTCTGTGTTTTTCGCTTCTATGACGCGCCTGGTCTTGGAAGGTGCAGTGTTCTGGGTGCAGCTCTTCCTCCTCTGTTCACTAGCCCTGGTGTTTGGTGTCGGTCTATACACTGTAACACCCCAGGCTTGGAGGACTCCACAGAAGTGTGCATTTACATTCTTCTACTGGGTCGTAGTGGGAGTCCTAGCGTGGCTCCGGATCGACCCTCCCTTCTAAGAGGTAAAGTCTGTCTGTCTGACTGAGTGAATGAAGTGTGACTGTATGAGGTTCCACGGCTACGGCTACGGAATCTGAGTGGGTCCTAACCTGCGTTTCTGTGGCGACGTCGTATGGCATAACGGTGATTCACTCCCCTAAAAAGGAGTGACCGGGCCCGGGCTTTATACGGGTACACCTTAGCCAAGACGCGCCTAAGTTCCCGCGAGGGACGCAGCCAGGCGGACACCTGAAAGAAGTCCCTCCCCTGATACCCTTGTGAGCATGGGTCAGACTCAGACAACGCCTCTATCTATCCTCATTGATCATTTCAAAAATGTTAAGGAAAGGGCACACAGTCTTTCCTTAGATATAAAGAAAAATAAATTTATCACTTTGTGTGAGGCAGAGTGGCCAGCCTTCGGGGTAGGATGGCCACAGGAAGAAACATTTGATGCTGAGCTTATTGAAAAAATAAAAGGGATAGTCTTTGGTCATCACGGTCATCTGGACCAAGCCCCCTATATTATAGTCTGGCAAGACTTGGTCCAGGATCCGCCACCTTGGCTAAGGGCCCTCCTGCCAGCATCAAGGAAGAGGACACAAGCCCTAGTTACCAAAGAGATAAAGAAGAGTGGGGTGCAGGATCCTCAGCCCACAGGGTCACCTGTGCTGCCAGACTCTAATCTATATCCAGATTTAATAGACCTAGAGTGGCATACACCCCCACCTTATGATCCCAGGGTGGCCCAGGGGGCCCAGGCGGCTCCTGCGGCTCCCGCGGCCCAGGGGAAGACGGGGCCTCCGACGGGGGGGCCGGCGTACGGCACTAGACAACGGACTGGACAAACTCCAGATCTTGAACCAGTGAGGGCGCTTCCCTTGAGGGCCGTGGGACCCCCGGGAGTGGATGGGGAGCAGGCACATCAGTACTGGCCCTTCTCCACCAGTGATCTTTATAATTGGAAATCTCAAAATGCAAATTTCTCTGATAATCCGAGAGATCTAATTAACCTTTTAGATTCTGTCCTTTTCACTCATCAGCCCACATGGGACGACTGCCAACAGTTACTTAAGGTTCTCTTTACCACGGAGGAGAGGGAGCGAATCCAGGGGGAGGCTCGAAAGTTAGTTCCTGGAGAGGACGGCAGGCCTACTGTCAACCCTCGGGTCATCGACCAGACCTTTCCTCTTGAACGGCCGCCCTGGGACTACAATGAGGCTGAAGGTAGGGAGCGTCTCCGGGTCTACCGCCAGACTCTGATGGCCGGTCTCCGGGCGGCGGCACGGAAGCCGACCAATTTGGCTAAGGTATGGGATGTTCGACAGGGGCCCGAGGAGAGTCCAGTGGCTTATCTAGAAAGGATTATGGAGGCTTTCAGACAGTACACTCCCATAGATCCCACTGCAGAAGAGAGCAAGGCGGCAGTAATGATGGCTTTTGTTAACCAGGCAGCCCCTGACATTAGGCGTAAAGTGCAAAAAATAGAAAGGCTGAGTGAGAAAACTTTGAAAGACCTGCTGGAAGTGGCGGAAAAAGTCTATAACTATAGGGAGACGCCGGAAGAAAAGTTAGAAAGAATGAGACAGGAAGATAGGAAGTTCCAGGCGGGTGAGGCATGTAAGGCAAATAAGGAGATGGCTAAGATCCTACTTGCAGCCATGGGAAGGGGACAGTCAGGGGCAGATGGCAAAGAACGACCCTGGAGGGAAAGACTAGGCAAGGATCAGTGCGCCCACTGCAAGGAGCATGGACATTGGGCTAGAGAATGTCCCAAGAAAAAGGGGGGCCCAGGGAGCAGAGCATCGCCTAAGAGAGTCTTACTAGCAGGGCAAGGAGAACATAGTGAATAGGGAAGACGGGGTTCGGTGCCCCTCCCCGAGCCCAGGGTAACTTTGCAAGTGGAGGGGAACCCAGTTAGCTTCCTGGTGGACACAGGGGCAGAATACTCGGTGATTACCAAAACTACTGGAAAACTATCCAATAAGACTAGCTGGGTACAGGGGGCGACTGGAATTAAGCCCTACCAATGGACCACTCAACGAAAGTTAGATTTGAGCTCGGGGCAAGTGAGTCATGCTTTTATGGTCATTCCAGAATGCCCCACCCCATTATTAGGAAGGGACATACTCACAAAATTAAAGGCCCGTATCTACTTTGAAGAAGAAGGAATAATAATAACTGATAATAAAGGCAATCTTATCAGTAGCCCCTGGGTTACTCAAATCTTGACCTTGGCTCAGGCAGACGAGTACCGACTGTATCAGCCCATGAAGATCAATCAGGAAGGGGAAATGAGCTACTGGCTTCATGAGTTTCCTGAAGCCTGGGCTGAGACAGGGGGAGCAGGATGGGCAAAACATCGGCCGCCTCTCTATATTGAACTGAAACCAGGAGCTGAACCAGCCCGGGTCAGACAATATCCTATGCCCCAGGAGGCCAAGATGGGCATAATGCCCCACATTCGAAGGCTTCTAGATGCTGGAATCCTCCGAAAGTGCCAGTCAGCTTGGAACACTCCGTTGTTGCCAGTGAGGAAACCGGGTGGGAAAGATTATCGGCCTGTGCAGGACCGCAGGGAGGTCAACGCGCGGGTCCTAGACATCCACCCTACGGTTCCCAACCCTTATACCCTGCTAAGCACCCTTCCCCCGACACAAACCTGGTACACTGTCCTGGATTTAAAGGATGCTTTCCTCAGTTTGGCAGTAGCCCCGCGCAGCCAGGAAATATTTGCCTTTGAATGGCAAGATGAGGAAAGGGGAATTCAGGGGCAACTGACCTGGACAAGGCTGCCTCAAGGGTTTAAGAACTCACCCACCTTGTTCAATGAGGCCCTTCATGATGATTTGGGTGAATACCGTGCCAACCACCCAAAAGTGACTTTGCTGCAGTATGTAGATGATCTGCTACTAGCTGCCCCAACCCCACAGACCTGCTTGAAAGGCACTAAGGACCTGCTTAGGGTGCTAAGTGAACGGGGATATCGGGCCAGTGCTAAAAAGGCCCAGATCTGCAAAGAAGAAGTCACTTATCTAGGATATAAAATAAAAGGAGGTCAGCGATGGCTGACTGAGGCAATGAAACAGACTGTGTTAGGGATTCCCACCCCAACTTCATGTCAAGAAGTGCGAGAATTCCTGGGATCAGTAGGGTACTGCCGTCTCTGGATCCCAGGTTTTGCAGAAAAAGCTCGGCCCTTATATGAAGGCTGTAAAGTGGGCCAGAAATGGGAATGGACTATGCAAATGGAAGACGCCTTCCGGGCCCTAAAAAAAGCTATGTTAGAGGCCCCGGCCTTGGCGCTCCCTGACCTCACAAAGGAGTTCCACCTGTTTATAGATGAGAGAAAGGGAATAGCCAAGGGAGTGCTTACACAGACATTAGGACCTTGGAAACGGCCAGTAGCGTACCTGTCCAAAAAGCTAGACCCGGTGGCAGCAGGGTGGCCTGCGTGCCTGCGAATCATTGCAGCTACTGCTTTGCTGGTCAAAGATGCCGACAAGCTCACCCTGGGCCAGCGTCTGCACATCACCACCCCTCACGCCATAGAGGGGATCTTGAAGCAGCCGCCGGGACGATGGATCACAAACGCGAGGCTGACTCACTACCAGGGGCTTCTGTTAGACGCCCCTCGCGTCGGATTCCGGACTCCTGCCATCCTGAACCCAGCCACACTTCTGCCAGATCCGGTGCCAACAATGCCTGAACACAGCTGCCTTGAGATCCTGGCTGAGACCCAGATGGCCCGGAGTGATCTGCGAGACCGCCCCCTCACAAACAGCGACCTGATCTGGTTCACGGATGGGAGCAGCTTCGTCCGGGACGGACACAGGTATGCAGGGGCGGCCATAGTAGATGAGCAAGGCAGGCTTATCTGGGCCACACGCCTTCCACAGGGGACCTCGGCCCAGAAGGCCGAACTGGTTGCATTGACAGAAGCCCTTCGTCGGGCCCAGGGGAAGAGGCTGATGGTGTATACTGACAGCCGCTATGCCTTCGGGACAGTACATATACACGGAGCCCTCTATAGGGAAAGGGGCTTCATTACAGCTGAAGGCAAGGAAATTAAGCACAAATCGGAGATACTCCAATTACTGGAAGCCATCCTGCTACCCAAGGCAGTGGCTGTAGTCCATACCCCGGGGCACCAGAGGGGGGACTCCCTTGAGACCAGGGGCAACCGGGCCACGGACATTGAGGCAAAAAGGGCTGCGGAAGGGCCGGTACTAACCGATGTTCTGCATCTAAGCTTGCCGCCCCCTGGGATGGGAAAGATGCCCCCCCAACCGGACTATTCCAGCACGGACATAAGGTGGGCCACAGAAAAGCTGCAGGCGACGCCGAACAAGGACGACTGGTTCCAAGACGGAGAACATCGCCTGATAGTCCCTGAGGCCTTAGGGAATCACCTACTAGGGCACTTGCACCAGACAACGCATCTTGGCAAAAAGAAGATGTTACAGCTGCTGGCCACGGCACGACTCAGATTCAAATCACAAGAGAAGACGGCAGAGGACATTGTCAAAAACTGCCGTGTCTGCCAGGTTATGCAGCCGGGGAAGGTCAGAGGGACCCATACAGGTAACCAGGGAACGGGGGAGGCAACCTGGGTTGTTTTGGGAAATAGATTTTACAGAGGTAAGACCAGGGAAATATGGGTACAAATACTTACTGGTCATGGTAGATACCTTCTCAGGGTGGGTAGAAGCCTTTCCTACTAAAGGAGAAACTGCTTTAATAGTGGCAAAGAAAATATTAGAGGAAATAGTTCCCAGGTATGGGCTGCCAGAGAGCATAAGGTCTGACAATGGACCAGCCTTCACAAGTCAAGTTAGTCAGGGACTAGCCCGGGCACTGGGGACAGATTGGAAATTACATTGTGCATATAATCTCCAGAGCTCAGGGCAGGTAGAAAGAATGAACAGAACCCTGAAGGAGACTTTGACTAAATTGGTCCTAGAGACTGGCGGAGACTGGGTGACCCTCCTTCCCTTCGCCCTGTTCCGAGCACGGAACACCCCCTATCATTTAGGCCTAACCCCCTTTGAGATTGTGTATGGTGCTCCTCCACCAGTAGTGCCAAAAATAACTTTTGGGGCTGCGCCTGAAGCCCCAAAAGAGGTGCTACAGGCTGTACAGGCTCTACAGCGAGTCCAGGGCCAGATTTGGCCTGCGCTCCGAGCTTTTTACCAGACAACCCAAGAGGGGAAGAGAGAGGATACTGGGCACCTTTACCAGCCGGGAGACTGGATATGGGTGAAAAGGCATAATAACAAAACCCTAGAGCCCAGGTGGAAGGGACCTTTTCAGATTATTCTTGTCACCCCCACTGCCCTAAAGGTTGATGGTGTGGCAACCTGGATACACCACTCTCACATGAGACCTGCCAGCGAGGGTGAACAAGAGCAGCAGCAAGATCAGTGGAGGGCCTCAGCAGATCCAAAGAATCCCCTGAAGACCAGACTGACTCGTGTGGCCCAGTGATAGAAGTGCCTGGAACAAAGATGCTTATGGTGACTGTTATAATTGTGACTCTTGTGGGAACGCTAGTGACTGATCCAAATCCCCACGTGCCTTATAACCTCACCTGGGAAATCACTAACTTGGAAACCCATGAAGTTTATAATAGGACTTCAGGGACGACCCCACTAAACACTTGGTGGCCGGACCTATATTTCAACTTAGAACAATTACCGGGCATTGACGTGGACTATAACCCTGCAAAGCACAACAGGTGGATAGGAGGAACCGTGGGAGGGGGGGGGGGATGGTGTGGCACCAAGATGGCGAATTTACTCAACGCCAAGCCCGGATAGAGTTAAGTAGAAATGGGTTTTTTGTATGTCCAGGATTTAGAACAGGGGAAATGAGACGCACATGCGGGGGAATTGAGTCCCTCTACTGTGCATCCTGGAGATGTGTGACCACCAATGATGGAGAGTGGAAATGGCAGGTCCAATCTCTTCTCATCGAAATGTCTTTTGTCCGGCCGTGCTCACGAACCAGGTATGCCTCTGACTGTAACTTAGTACGTGTGAGGTTTACGGAGGAAGGAAAGAAGGACAGACAGTGGGTCACGGGATTATATTGGGGATTCACCCTCTATGATCACAGCAAAGGGGGGCGAGGCACTGTAATACAAATTAAGCTGCGGGTCTCTCCCATCCAAGGCGCTGTAGGGCCCAATAGGGTGCTGACAGAAAAACAGTATACCCAGTGCCCGACAACCCAGAAACCCACCAGCACCCCACTTATACCTTCAGAGGCAACTCAGGTGGCCCCCAGAACACAGGCTCCGGTAGCAAAGAACCTTCTATGGAAAGTGCAAGAGCCACAGGACCCTTTATGGAAAATGCTGATCGAGGCATATGGGGCTTTAAATCGCTCCGACCCCAATGCTACGGCAGCTTGCTGGTTATGCTATGATATTAGACCCCCTTTCTATGAAGCAGTTGGATTAACTGCTCCCTTCAACTACTCAGAGGAAGAAGCCCCTGGATCTTGCATATGGGACCACAAGGGCCCCGGGCTAACACTTCAGGTAGTTGCCAAGAGTGGAATCTGTATAGGAAAGGTAACCCCCACTCATACACAGTTCTGTGCCAAAATCCACCCTTTGGTAAACCGGACTGTAAAGACAAAATGGATCGTTCCAGCACTCAATGGGTGGTGGCTCTGTTCTGAAGTAGGCCTGACTCCATGTCTTAGCCTGTCTGTGTTTAATGAGTCTAAGGAATTCTGTGTCCAGGTGTTAGTATTCCCTAAGGTTATTTACCATCAAGAAGATATAGTATACGATGCATGGACAAAGGGCACAGGCAGAGCCAGTTTAGCTAGAAAAAGGAGAGAGCCCCTTACAGCAATAACCGTGGCTACCCTTTTTGGCCTGGGTGTAATAGGAGCAGGGACAGGCATCTCAGCCTTAGCCATGCAACATAAAGGATTTGACCATCTAAGGGCTGCCGTAGATGAAGACATAACCAGAATTGAAAAATCCATCTCCCTTTTAGAAAAGTCCCTAAGCTCACTGTCTAAGGTGGTGCTGCAAAACCGGAGGGGACTGGACCTTGTATTCCTCCAACAAGGAGGGCTATGTGCGGCCCTTGGAGAAGAGTGCTGCTTTTACGCTGACCACACTGGAGTAGTTAGAGATACTATGGCTAAAGTCAGAGAGGGACTAGCAAAGCGAAAGCGTGAGCGTGAACAAAGAGAAGGATGGTTTGAGTCATGGTTCAATAGCTCCCCTTGGCTAACTACTTTGCTTTCCACTATACTAGGACCCCTAATTGTAATCCTGCTCATTCTCACTCTCGGGCCATGTATCCTAAATAGGCTGGTTGCCTTTGTAAAAGAACGGGTTAACACTGTACAATTAATGGTTTTGCGACAGCAGTACCAGAGCTTAGAAATGAAAGACATAAGAGGCCCATAAACCAAATACGAGCAGGAGTGCTCGTATAAACAAAGAAAAGGGGGGAAAATGTAAAACAGGACTGAAACAACATTTTAGTTAATTCTGTGATGGCTTGCTTAACTTATAGCTAACAGCCAAAGTCCGCTTTTGTATACAATGCTTGCTTGCTTAATTTATAGCTAATAGCCAAAGTCCGCTTTTGTATACAAGGCCTGCTTGCTTAATTTATAGCTAATAGCCAAAGTCCGCTTTTGTATACAAGGCCTGCTTGCTTAATTTATAGCTAATAGCCAAAGTCCGCTTTTGTATACAAGGCTTGCTTGCTTAATTTATAGCTAATAGCCAAAGTCCGCTTTTGTATACAAGGCTTGCTTGCTTAACGCTTGGTTGCGATAAAGAGCTAAAAAAAAAAAAAAAAAAAAAACAAACAAACAAACATAAAAGACCTGTACTCCCGCTGCGCGGGGTCCCTGCCCATAGAAAGAGACCACTGCGTTGGTGCTCGGGGCTTGGACCCTAGTTCGAACTAGTCAATAAACTCCTTTGCCTTTTACAGCCTCAGTGACTCTGTCATTCTGTTCCCGGGGCCGAGGGAATCTGGCTCTAACAAGACCTGCAGGGCGTGCCCGAGCTCACAGCCCGTGGAAGGGGCTAAATTAAGACTAGAGCCCAGGTCTCCTGACTCCTGGGCCAGCCTAGGAAGCACCACTGTGGGGAGCGAACGTCGCTCTTGGAAGCCTCACGCAAAGCTTTGCGGTTGCTGTCGGCCCTGACAATGCCGTGGCGGCCCCAGACCGGACAGACCCTTCCCGCTCAGGGCCGTTCTGCGGAGGCAGAACTCGTAACCAGGAGGGGGAAAAGCCACTTTTCCACCAGGCCTGGAATTCGACTTGCGATCTTATCTCCAGTTGAGGTTATTCAATCAGCATTAAATATGTCCAGCACTGTTCCAGGCACTGGGGATACATCAACGAACAAGACAGCAACGCCTCTGTCCCCGCAGGGAGCTTAGGCTCTGGTGACGGCCACAGTCACAGACCTAGGCTGCAAGATGCTGAGTATGGCACGAAGAGGGACCGCGAATGCCAGCGCCGCTCTCTGGCCTGTGACCAGGGAAGGCGCCGCTGCGGCGAGGCCTGCGCGAATCAGGGCGAGCCTGTGTGCGCGGGACGCTGACCGGGCGGAGAGACTCCGCAGATTCGCACCGCAGCCCTGACGCCACGGTCACGGCCGCAACGCTGTTGCTGTACTACCTGTGAAAACGAATCCCGTGAAAGGCACTGTTACACCGCATGGTCACTTTTTAATTTGTTAAATGTAAACGTTTAAGACAGTTGACAATATTTGTAACCTAGTGTTGCATTTCTGTTTCTTTTCCATCTGAATCTGTGGGTTCCGAAAATACACATCAGCGACCTGGCGGGGGTCCCTGGCCGGGCCCTGCTCACCACCCCCGGGAACCGGGGACCGGGGACGGGGCGCCGCCGCCGGGCGGGCGTGGAGGACCCAGCGGTGCGCAGCGGGCGGTCGGCCCGGCCGCAGGGCGCGGGCGGCGGGTCGGGGTGCCCCCGCGCCCCAACTGCCGAGGGAGCTCGGCCGGCCAGGGACCCCCAGGCCCTACGCCCCGGCGCCCGCGCCGCACGTGCTCCCCGGCAGGTAGGCGACACCGGGCGGGGAAGAAGTGGCCACGGGGGCGCAGGCTGCGGCCGCGGCGAGGGCACCCGAACCCCCGACCTGCGCGACCGTCCCCGCGGCCGGAGCCGGCAGCGCCGCGGGCGGGAAGGGGCAGGCGCCGGCCTCGAGGCTCCCGCCTTGGGCTCCGTGCCGTGGCGGGTCCGGGACCCGCGGGCGACGGGCGGGGCGAGGGCGGCGCGCCCCGGGCTCCCCGCGGTCAAGGCCACGAGAAAGAAGTCTCGGCGCCCGGCTGCCCACCCAGCTGTCCTGGAATCTCCGGAGCAAGTTGTTGTCATTATCTTCCCAAATAGGAATCGTCTTATGTTTATTTCAGTCATAAAAGTAATACTTGCGCTTGTAAAAAGAAATCAAATAATATAGAAGGGCATAAGGTAGGAGTGAAACTTCTAAACAATTGTTTCTCCCAGAGATACCCACTTGGAACATTTTGGTTTAAGTGTGTCAAGGGAAAAGAAGCCAAACTCTGTAAAATAATTTAAAGAGATTTATTCTGAGCCAAATTTGAGGATCATGACCCGGAGCCATGCCCAAGAGGCCTTGAGCAGGTGGACTCGCTGTGGATGGGCTACAGTTGGTTTTGATACATTTCAGGGAGACCAGGGTTTAGGGGTAAAGTCATAAATCAATACGTAGGAGGCATACATTGGTTTGGCCTGAAAAAGTGGGCCATCTGAAAGGGGGGCTTACAAGTTATAGGTGGCTTTAAAGATTCTTTGCCTTGTAATTGGTTAAAGTCAGGAAGCTTTGTCTAAAGGCTTGGAATGTTTTAAGATAAGGAGGTCTGTTAATCAGAGACAAGCCACGGGACATGTATTTGTTGTGTAAACTGAGGACCTGCAGGTGTGTCTCTCATACCCTTGGGCCTGTTAATGGGTTACAAAGGATGTCCCCAAGAACGGAGGGGGGCATGGGGAAGCATGTCTGACCTCCCTCCTCCTGTGTCAGGCAGTTTAGTTTTAGGATATCCCCTTGGCCAGGAGGGGGTACATTCAGTCATCCGGTGGAGTGGGGAGCCTTAAGATTTTATTTTAGTTCACAAACCTTTGTTGGTTATCATCCTTTCCCGTGGAGCTCCCTACAACTGCAGGTAGAGAGACAAGTTTCACCCAGTGGAATTCCTTCTAGGATTGGGGGCCCTCCCTCCCTTTCTCTGCTGTTCAGAATATGCACTGTATCTGCTCTCAGAAACCGTCCCTGTGAATGTCCAGTAACAACATATAGTGGGAACCCCGTCTCCCAGGGGATCAAAGCGCTTAGCTATATGAACTAAAATAAAATTTTAAGGCTCACTGCCCCCCCTCCCCCACCAGCTGACTAAATGGACCCCCTCGTGGCCAAAGGAATATCCTAAAACTAAATTGCCTGCCAGGAGGAGGGAGGTCAGACATATCTTATCATGCCTCCTCCCTTCTTGGGGACATCCTTTGTAACCCATTAACAGGCCTATGGGTATGCAAGACAAACCTACAGGTCCTCAATTTACACAACAAATCTATGTCAAGTGGCTTATCTCTAATAAACAGCAACTATGTTAAAACATTCCACAGGCGTAGTGGCTCAGGCCTGTAATCCTAGCACTCTGGGAGGCTGAAGGGGGAGGATCGCTCAAGGTCAGGAGTTCGAGACCAGCCTGAGCAAGAGCGAGACCCCCGTCTCTACTAAATAATAGAAAGAAATTATATGGACATCTAAACATATATATAGAAAAATTAGGTGGGCATGGTGGCGCATGCCTGTAGTCCCAGCTACTCGGGAGACTGAGGCAGGAGGATCGCTTGAACCCAGGAGTTTGAGGTTGCTGTGAGCTAGGCTGATGCCACGGCACTCTAGCCAGGGCAAAAGAGTGAGAGTCTGTCTCCAAAAAAACAAATAAATAATAAATAAATAAATAAAATTATTTTACAGAGTTTGGTTTTTTTCCGTTGACTGCTATATAGTAAATCACTGCCCTAAAGGCTGTTTCGGTTCATGGGGAAGCTGGTAGGCTGATTTAGGGGCACAGGGCCCCCAGTACAGGCAGCACTCACTGACCCTGACTCAGGTAATGATGCCCATGATGAATCTGTGGTTCTGGGAGGCATCTGCGTGGCAGAGGCCAACGTGGCCCAGGGCCCTGTCTGCTTGACTGTAAACCCAAGCAGTTTGGCTAATGACATGGAACTATTACATTATATATGATAGTATTATAGTGTTCATTAACAGTATTAAATTAGTTTTTCCCTTTGCTAAGTTGGGCTTACTAGTAGGTACTAGCAACACAGAGGAACAAGACATGGTTCTTGCCTTCAAAGAATTCACAGTCTCTGATACAATGTAATAAGTGGACTGGGTCTCAGAGGTTGCAAGCTGTGGTGTACAGACAGGTTTTATTTGGCTGGCATGGTGTTTAAAATTTTACAAACTTGTTGCCAGCATTTTAATATAGGATATTTCTCACAAAAGTCTAGATTTCTGGCTTCTTTTGAAAGGCTGCCATGGCAACACTGGGTCCACAACCACCACTTCCCCCTGGACTTATACCAGGGCCCACTTCTCTGCTTTCTGTCGCTTCCCTGGCCTTCCTGGGCATTGCAGTGTGAGACTCCTGTACTAGGCGCAGCCAGAGGGGAGCAATTAATTTTTGAGGCAGGGGTAGAGTAGGTGACTGCCCAGATGCTGTCCTGCGGGGGAGATGGTGGTGAGCCACACAGGCTGTGGCAGGGCGGGTGGGACCTGGTGAGATATGTCTGAGGTGGCTGACAGGCTGCACGTGGGTCTGGCTTTGCAGCAGAGTGAGCGTGAATCACAGGCAAGAGTCCCAGGTCAAGTTTTCCAGCAGGAATGTGAGCATCCAAACAGCCTTGGGAGAGGGGAGTTCTAAAGGCCTTTGCATCAAACGTGAGTGATGTGACGTGGGGACTGGGGATCTTTTGGAAACACAGATTCTGACCCCGGCAGGTCTGTAGTCAGGGAGACTCTGCAGTTCGAATAAGCTCCTAGTCCCTGGACTATTCTGTGAGTACTTGGGGCTTAGAACAGAGGTTGCAATCTAGGTGGGTCATAGGCCAATTTGACCTGGGAAATAAAGTTTTTCTGGCTTGCATAGTGTTTAAATTTTTTAAAAAATTAGTTGCTAACAGTTTGAAATCATGTTTTTTCATAAAAATCGGAATTTGTCCCCCTCACTCATCATTCTCTGTCACATGGCTAAATTTTATTTTATTTTTAGTATTTTTATGATTGGAATTTGCTTGTTAATTGAATCTTTTACTTGTTTATTGTGTATCCCCACTAGGCTGTAAACTTGTCTGCCTTGTTTGCCCTGTTTCCCTTGAACCCAGAACAATGTCTGGCACAGTCTGCACTGTATATATTTATTATTTGTCAGATGAGTTAGCAAATCTCTATTCCTGCGTGTTCACAGTGATTGCCACAGCCCACACTAGACCCTCTTCAGTATATGGCCTTGGCAATCACCCAGCTTTAGGAAATCTGAGATGCAGGAAGAGGAATGAGGACAGGAAGGAGTAAGTACCCCCTTATCCTTGGGGATCCATTCTAAGACCCATAGTGAATGCCTGAAACCATGGAGAGTACCAAACTCTGTATATACTGTACTATGTTTTTCTGATCTGATAAGATGGCTACTAAGAGATATTGGGGCCCAGAAATTGATACCCCAAAATATGGCACTTTGACATGTTGAACTGAAAAAGAAGCCTCGAAGTCTCTCTGACCTTCCTTGTCCCCTCCTGTCTCTCAATCCTCTGTCTCTCCCAAAGTGCAGGATGAAGTTGTTCTCCGAAGTTCTCTTATCTGCATAATGTCCTGACCTGTCAAAGAAGAAAACAATTGCTGCTGGTCCCTTCCCCGAGTTCTCATTAACTGAAATCATATAGCAGGAAGAAAGATTGAAGTCTGCCAACACATCTGTACAGACTTGTCACAAACCATTGTCTGCTCTGCAGGCCCAACACACTTTGTGCCAGCCCGTTGTATGTTCTCAAGCCCGTTGAATTCCCCTCTCCCCCAATCGTTTACTACTCCCCTAAAATTATCCACACTCCCTCCACCTCCCTTTTCCCTGAAAAGAAGAGTATGTAACAATCTATACATCGTTGCGTGGTGGGGTGGGTAATCACTGGGATCCTCTCCCCAGCCCATGCATGTTAATAAATTTGTATGTCTGTGCTTCTGTGGACCTGCCTTTTGTCAACTGATTTTCAGCAAACCTTCAGATGGTGAAGGGGAAGTTTTCTCTTGGCCCTGACAGTGAATGCCAGGCAGGTAGAATATACAGTGTGGATATGCTGGACAAAGGAATGATTTGTGCTACTCAGAACAGTGCGCAACTTGAAACTTACGAATTGTTTATTTTTGGAATTTTCCATTTAATACTTTCAGACTACAATTGACAAGGTACTATAGTCAGAGAACTAGGAGGACCTAGAGAGAGAGGACCCAGAGGCCCAGGGAGGAAAGACTACAGAGGCCGGTGGTCAGCAGAGTCACTGCTGCGGCAGGGCGGAGGTGATGAGGAGGGGTGAAGCGAAGGCCTCAGGAGGGGACTACTGGCTTTCAAGAAAGTAGGACAGGGACAACACTACTGAGCAGTTTGGGGCTACAGAGAAAGAAAGAATGAGGGCAATATCTCAAGGTTGTAGCTGGGCTTTGGGAAGTTTTTTCAAGGAAAGCAGGTATTTTTGAGTCCATGTGTAGATACACTGCAAGAACCCAGTGGTGAGAAAGAGAGCAAAGATATTAAAAAAGACAGGCAATAGCAGGTGACACACCACCTTAGGACAGGTGGAAGGTTGTGATGGGTCACAAGTAGAGGGATTGGAAAGCAGGAAGGGAAAAAAACCTGTTTTTAGGATAAGTGGGAGGAGCAGAAAAAGCAAACTGCCAAGAAATATGTGCTCCTAAAGGTCTCCACTTAGGAGAAAACCCTAAAATCTTTTGATGTAGCCTGAGCAAATGGTGAATAAATATTGACACAGGTTTGGAGATGAGAAGGGCTGTGTATAGTAAATTTATCCAGCTTGTAAAATAATTTGTCCTTAAATGGAGTTTGCAACAGCATCGGTATTATGTCTCTGACTCTGTTGCCTCCTGTTTCTTTCTAAGACTTTTCCAGAAGCACTGGCTTTGGTGATATCTTGATGGTTGATGAAATATTTGGTAACTGAATGAGAAGAGAGGTCTGTTGCCCTCGGTGCTGAGGGAAGTGAGTGAGGAGAAATGCTGCCAGTTGTGAGGTTTGTGGGCAGGGCGGTTCAAGAGGAGAATTATGAGAAGGCTAGCTTAGTCCTCAAGGCCTGTTGCTAGTCTTGATTTTATTTTTTTCTGTGTTTTTATCTCATGGTGCCCAATAAATATTTGTTCAGTGAACAAATAAATGTAAGGTCAGACTCTGCACACAAGAGTCAAAGAAATCTTATTTCCTGGAAAAGCTAGTTGAATTACGTGTAGTTTCCACAATCACCTCTCCTGGCTCATTTTGTTTCAGCCATAAGGGATCTGAGAGACTTCAGATCCTTCAAAGCAGTAGGTGGAAATACCCCACAGGCTAACTGTCACGGCCAGGTGCTTGGCCTTCTGTGGACTCATCCTACCTGGTGTCCTGCTAACCTGTCCTGGCAGTAATGGCCTGGCAGAGGCATTAAAGGGTTTCTTCTGGAGTCTGGTTGGTTTCAAATCCTGGTTTTGCGGGTTAGATTGGAGAAGCAACTTAACTTTTTGGAGGCTCCATTTCCTCATCTGTAAAATGGGTATAATAATAGTTCCCGTTTCACAGGATGGTTTTGAAGATTAAATAAGGTAATGCAAGTAAAGCATGCAGGAGGGTTTCTTGCACACAGTACTCAGTAAATGTTAGCTATTATCGGAAGTTGTAGCTGCCTTTGATTAATACAAATTAGTAAATTTACTTAGTAAATGTAATCTGACATTCTTTGAAAATACGCAGTATGTGTGTGTATTAGAGAGAGAGGGAAAGAGAGAAACTGATTTTTGGTGGTGAGCATTTTGGGGCCACCTAGGCCAACATCCTGTCGCAGTTGAAGATGTGCTTCTGAGAGGTGAAATGACTTGCTGAGGTAATATCACTAATAATGGCCGAAAAAAGTCTAAATACTATGTTTTTGACTCTCAATCCAGTGTCTTTTCCACTATACCTCACTTCCAGGCATGACTTGTTAGTTTTTCGAAAATCATCCCAAATTATGTTCCAATTCAACTTTGTCCAAGTTTGTCCTGGTGAGCCAAAGACCAGGGACGTGGAGAACAGCGGTCCGCCTGGCCAGTAGATGGCGCCGAGGCGCTGTCAGCAGGACTGGTGGAGGCTGCAGGGGGCGGGCTCTAATTGGTCCGAAAGCCTAGGCCCGTCTATCCAATCAGAAGCGCCTGCGTCATCACGTTATTGGTCGCGGCGGCCGCCCGCGGAATTTGAAATGGCTGCCGGAATGCTGACCGGTAGGGGCCCGGAGTCGGAGGCCATGGCGCCGGGGCGCACTGGCTGGGCGGCCGAGGAGGAGCCGGCGCCCCAGGGGGAAGGTGAGCACCCGCCCGAGAAGCCGCTGCTGGCGGTGGTCTGGGGCGTCGGGACACTTGGAGGGCGCCTGGGTGACGGGCCTTCCGAACCCGCTGGCCGGGGCGGCGGGGGCGGCTGTGCGAGGCCGGGACCCTCTCCAGGACGCCGCAGTCGGGAGGCGCCGGGGGCCGCTCCCTGCCCGCGCTCTCTGGCCTCGGGCTTCCTGAGACCGGAGGGAGTGGGGTGGAGCCAGGGATTGCCAACCTGGGTGGGCTTCAGGGAACTTTGAGCACATTCATCTTTTGTTTTTCATCTGCATCTCAAAGGCGACCCCGAATCACACTTCCCTTTACCGAAAAAGAAAAAAGTTTGAACCCTTGGCCTTGACAGCTTTCCTGTGCACCGAGGGCAGGCGACATGCCCAGAGTTAAGGGAGCCAACTTGGGACGGAGTCCAGAAATGGAACCCAGGTCTCCTAAGTCTATGTCCTGTCTACTTCCTTGTGGAGATTCCTTTATTTTTTTTTTTCTGACAGTTTAAGCTGGTTCACGTTTTTACTTTAACACTTTCCGTTGTGTTGTGTAGTGGAAAGAGTCCTGTGAAGTGAGAAAAACATAGCTGTGACATAATTATACTGCTAACCTTTCAAACTGGCAAAAGTGGCTTGGCTTCAGTTTTCCCATCTGGAAGACAGAGCCAACGGTTCTGCTTGTGGTGAAGATATAAATATAAATGATGTGTGAAGAGTAACATTTTCAAAGTCGCTGCTGTCAACGGAAAAAAAGCCAAACTCTGTAAAATAATTTTTTTTTTTTAGACAGAGTGTCGCTTTGTTGCTCAGGCTAGAGTGAGTGCCGTGGCGTCAGCCTAGCTCACAGCAACCTCAGACTCCTGGGCTTAAGCGATCCTACTGCCTCAGCCTCCCGAGTAGCTGGGACTACAGGCACGTGCCACCATGCCCGGCTAATTTTTGCTATATATATTTTAGTTGGCCGGATAATTTCTTTCTATTTTTTTAGTAGAGATGGGGTCTCACTCTTGCTCAGGCTGGTCTCGAACTCCTGACGTTGAGCCATCCATCCGCCTCGGCCTCCCAGAGTGCTAGGATTACAGGTGTGAGCCACCATGCCCAGCCCAAACTCTGTAAAATAATTTTAAAGAGATTTATTCTGAGCCAAATTTGAGGCTCATGACCCGGAGCCACGCCCGAGAGGCCTTGAGCAGGTGGACTCGCTGTGGCTGGGCTACAGTTGGTTTTATACATTACAGGGAGACAGGGGTTACAGGGAAAGTCATAAATCAATCCGTGGGAGGCAGACATTAGTTTGACCCGAAAAGGTGGGCCATCTCGAAGCCGGGGCTGACAGGTTATAGGTGGGTTTGAAGATTCTTTGGCTTGTAATTGGGTAAAGACATGAAGCTTTGTCTAAAGGCTTGGAATGTTTCAACATAAGGAGCTGTTTATCAGAGATGAGCCAAGGGACATATACTTGTTGCGTAGATTGAGGACCTGTACTGAGGACCTGTAGGTTTGTCTTGCATACCCTTAGGCCTGTTAATGGGTTACAAAGGATGTCCCCCTGGAGGGAGGGAGGCATGATAAGGCCTGTCTGACCTCCCTCCTCCTGGCGGGCAGTTTAGTTTTAGGATATTCCTTTGGCCGTGAGGGGGTCCATTCAGTCAGCTGGTGGGGGCGGGGTGAGCCCTAAAATTTTATTTTAGTTCACACTGCAAAGAAAGAACTCTTGCATGATATCATTTACATGTGGAATCTAAAAAAGCAGAACTTAGAGAAACAGAGTAAAACAGTGGTTGTCAGGGACTGGGGGTGGGGGAAATGGAGAGATGTTGGTCAGAGGGTACAAAGTTTCAGTTATGCAGGATGAATAAATTCTGGGGATCTAATATACAGCATGGTGTTTATAATACTGTATTGTGTATTTGAAATTTGCTAAGAGAGTAAATCATAAGTGTTCTCACTACACTCACACACAGGGTAGCTATATGAAGTGATGGAAATGTTAATTTGCTTTATTGTGGTAGTCATGTATATCAAAACATCACATTGTACACCTTAAATATATACAATTTTTATTTGCCACTTATGCCTCAATAAAGCTGGAACAACAAAACAAAAACAAAGCAGCCGTAAAGAATGGTGTTGAAGGTATTATTTCTTTAACAGACATATACTATGTGTATAGTTGGCACTGTTGTAAATGATTAAAAAATAATTTATTTGATCCTCTTAATTGAAGTAGGCATACTATTTTTATCTTTTCTTTATGGGTGAGAAAACTGAGGCACAGAGAGATTGTCACACAGCCAGTAAGGTATTGATGTCCTCTAAGGCTCATGTGTATCAGTGTTTGTGAGCGGTAGATCCTTGAGTACACTTTGGTCATCTGTGGGGTCAAGTAATTCTGGTGGCCTAAGCAGGAGCAGGGAAATGGAAAGAAGGAGAAAAGCAAGGGGGTTAGGGGAAGCAAGACTGCTGCTAATAATGGTTTCAAATACTTTCTGTGAAACCACCTATGGAAACTACTCTGCCAGTCTAAATGCTACCCTTAGCATTGTTTATTTAGAAGTCGTTTCGTTTATTAAAAACATCTTATTACACAAAATTATATACGCCACTGGCTGAATCATGCCTTATGAAACACAATTACACACAGCCCAAAGCTAATATGATTTGCATTTTCTTATCTTTTCCTTAGACACAGTCATTGAAATTAATGAGGAAGAACCTAGTAGGCTTAGTGAAATAAACCTTATGCATTATTAAGAATCTCTCACCCGTTTATTGAGGGGCCATTGAGAGACTGATATTGTAGAAAATAAAAGGGAGGCTTCAACTCGTTTGAAAGGGAGAGGGAGTATAGGAAATCAACTCCCTCTTTTAATCCAGCTTTATGGAATTGTTTTGGGAAAAAACCTGTAAGACATTTGACCGTTAAAACTTGCTAACTAAAGTAAAAATTGTAGCTGTATCCTTTGAAGGAGAACTTGGATGGTTTCCACTGAATTGAAAAATAACCCTCTACCGCTCCTCCGAAAAATGTCACAGAATAACAGTAACAAAAACCTAGCTTGTGGCCGGGCACTATGGCTCAGACCTATAATCCTAGCACTCTGGGAGGCCTAGGTGGGCGGATTGTTTGAGCTCAGGAGTTCAAGACCAGCCTGAGCAAGAGCGAGACCCCGTCTCTACTAAAAATAGAAAGAAATTATATGGACAGCTAAAAATATACAGAAAAAATTAGCCAGGCACGGTGGCTCATGCCTGTAGTCCCAGCTACTCGGGAGGCTGAGGCAGGAGGATCGCTTGAGCCCAGGAGTGTGAGGTTGCTGTGAGCTAGGCCGACGCCACGGCACTCTAGCCCAGGCAACAGGTGAGACTCTGTCTCAAAAAAAAAAAAAACCAAAAAAACCTAGCTTGTGAAAGATCTTAAGCTCTTACTGTTTAAAAGTAGAACTTGGATTTTGAGAAATATTTAGGTTTGGAAAACTAGTATCTTCTGATAATGATAGAGGTAAGTAGAACATTCATTTTCAAATCCTTGTTTGTATTTTGTTTGGAATTTCTAAGCAAGGATGTGAAAACAGAAGCACTCTATAAGCACTGGAAGTAGTTGGGATAGTTGAGTCTGCTTATTTTGTTGCTTTTTTTAGGTTTGTTCCAAGATGAAGATTCATGCAGTGATTGTAGCTATCATGATAAGCCTGGTACTAGTTTACAAAGTTTTGTGCTAGAAGGAAAAACTCCTTTCCCAGAAATTTTCCAAACAAGTCAACTTTTGTTCTATGAGCGATTCAGAGCCTATCAAGATTATATTTTAGGTGAGTAGGTTCTCTTTTTTGTTTCTTTTATCTTTAGTTTACAAGTAGATTGTCTATATCGGTCCCTCAGATTGCCAGTTATTGGTTCTGAGAAAGTGGATTGAAATGAATTTATTAACTTCTCTCTGCTTTATGCATTCTTAATTCTTACTGTGTTTAATTTGTTTGTAGCTGACTGCAAGGCCTCTGAGGTAAGGGAATTTACAGCTGAGTTCTTGGAGAAGGTCCTTGAACCATCTGGATGGCGGGCAGCCTGGCACACTAATGTGTTCAAGGTGTTGGTTGAGGTAAATTAATGTTGTTAAGACATTTGTCTCTAGCACTTCACTTCAGACTGTTATAGCCAAAGTGCTTATTTTTTAATTAAAGTTTATGAGCTGATTGAAACAGCATGTTTTTCACATCTAATTGCCATGGTGTATGAAGTGTTCCACAAATTTTAAAGGCAAGTGAAGAGAAACTATCAGGGAATTAAGGTGGTTTAAGTTTCAGTGTCCTTTGGCAAGGGGAACTAGATTATAAACCTATGAAGTGGAGGAGGTATTTGAGATCATTTAAAAAATAAGGAGGCCTAATTATGAAATAACAGTTTCAATTAATTTTTTACCTTCTTAGTTTTAGCCTATTAAGTAGCTCCAGAGGCATTTTAAAGAGCCCATTTGTTGCCTAGCAAATTTGTCGATACGTGGTTAATCTCTTGATAAAGTGTCCCATTGCAGAAAGTAAAAACAATCTTATTTTTCAACTGACTGAGCCTTTTACATTAAATTTGCACTCTAATTACAGCTGTGAATTTTTCTCAGTGTTTGTTAACTAGACCACAAAAAACCGCTGTTAAACTAAAATGTTAAACCAGGGAGTGTGAATGCAAGTTGTTGCTACAGCTCCTTCAGAAAATGGGGACATCACATACTGCAGTGATTATGTACGAGGCAGTGGGTTGCAGCTGTTCCTTGTGAATTTTTAAATTTTGGGTTATGCTAATATCTTTTGAAGCTCAGGCCTATTAATTTGGTTATAATAGTGCTTCCTTCTGCCCTCCATCAATTCCCTAAAAGCAAAGTCATTGTTTTAAAAGGGAAGTATGCCATTTCTTTGCTTGAAAGTCCTAATGCATTGCATTTACCTAGTGTTGGCTGTATGTCTTCTCATCGCCCCAGAGAACACATAAAATCCAAGCTCCTTCTGATGCCCTTCATGTCCTGATCTCCTTGCCCCTCTCCCCGACCTCGTCTCTTGCTGCTCTGTGGCCTGCCTCTCGCTCATTTCCTCCCTTTGGTTCCAGCAAGAGGCACTGCCTTTCTGCTCCTCCAGCTGCTAAGCTTGTCTCTGCCTTTTGTGCCTTCCCTGCTCTTTAGATGGCTGCTTCCTTTTCTCCCCTCTCAGCTCAGAGTTGACTTCTCCTGGCCATCCCAGCAAAATCAGATTACCACCCCTGTTAGTTATTATCTGTCATTCTCTGTTATTCTACTCCTCAGCATCTTGTTTATTTATCTCCCTGATACAATGTAAGCTCCATGAAGGTAGGAGCCAAGCCTGTCTTGTTTATCCTTTATATTATGGAAGAAGCCTCCTCGCCCCCATTTCATGCTTTAAAAAACTCAGGCTGTTAGTTGTATTTTATCTGTGTATCCTAATTTTGATTTCCATGTGTTAAGTCACATTACTTTAAATTTCAGGTCACAGATGTGGACTTTTCCGCCTTGAAGGTAGTGGTGAGGCTTGCCGAACCATACCTCTGTGAATCTCAAGTGAGCACTTTTACCTTGGAGTGTATGAACGAGCTCCTCAATCTGAAGGAACATCGGTTGCCCCTGCAGGAGCTGTGGGTGGTATATGACGATTCTGGAGTGTTTGACCAGACAGCACTTGCAATTGAGCATGTCAGGTAGGAAGAGAAGTTGATAAAAATAATCTTGTGGGCCGGGCGCGGTGGCTGACGCCTGTAATCCTAGCACTCTGGGAGGCTGAGGCGGGTGGATCGTTGAGCTCAGGAGTTCAAGACCAGCCTGAGCAAGAGCGAGACCCCGTCTCTACTAAAAATAGAAAGAAATTAGCTGGACAACTAAAAATATATAGAAAAAATTAGCTGGGCATGGTGGCGCATGCCTGTAATCCCAGCTACTTGGGAGGCTGAGGCAGGAGGATGGCTTGAGCCCAGGACTTTGAGGTTGCTGTGAGCTAGGATGATGCCATGGCACTCTAGCCCGGGCAACAGAGTGAGACTCTGTCTCAAAAAAAATAAAAATAAAAAAAATAATCTTGTGGATAGAAAGTTTGGATGAAATGAAGTAGTTCTGGTCTGTTAGACCCAGAGTTAAAACTCAAACTGTAAACTTGGTCATTGTAATATTTTAAAATATTCAAAGATAGGAGAATCTTTTTGAAATTAAAAAAATTTTTGGCCGGGCGCGGTAGCTCACACCTGTAATCCTAGCCCTCTGGGAGGCCGAGGCGGGTGGATCGCTCGAGGTCAGGAGTTCGAGACCAGCCTGAGCGAGACCCCGTCTCTAATAAAAATAGAAAGAAATTATATGGACAACTAAAAATATATATAGAAAAAATTAGCTGGGCATGGTGGCGCATGCCTGTAGTGCCAGCTACTCGGGAGGCTGAGGCAGTAGGATCGCTTAAGCCCAGGAGTTTGAGGTTGCTGTGAGCTAGGCTGACGCCACGGCACTCACTCTAGCCCGGGCAACAAAGCGAGACTCTGTCTCAAAAAAAAAAAAAAAATTTTTTTTAAATGCTTTAAATCATTTTCTGATAATTTCAAACTTACAGAAAAGCTGGAAAAATAGTAACCTTGAATGATGCAAGATTTAGGGGTGCCATCTTCCTACATAGTCAAAAATCTGAGTATAACTTTTGACTCCCCCCAAACTTAACTAATAGCCTACTGTTGACCAGAAGCCTTACCGATAACATAGTCAATTAACACATTTTATGTGTATTTATACTGTATTCTTACAGTAAAGTAAGCTAGAGAAAAAAAATTTTATTAAGAAAAATCATTGCTAGGCGTGGTGGCGCACTCCTGTAATCCTAGCACTTTGGGAGCCTGAGGCAGGAGGATCATTTGAGCCCAGGAGTTTGAGGTTGCTGTGAGCTAGGATGATGGATGCCATGGCGTTCTAGCCTGGGCAACAGAGTGAGACTCTGTCCAAAAAAGAAAAAGAAAAATCATAAGGAAGAGAAAATATATTTACTATTCATTAAGTGGAAGTGGATCATCACAAGGGTCTTCATCCTCATCTTTAAGTTGAGCTTAAAGGCTGCGGAGGAGGAAGAGGCAGGGTTGGTCTTAGAGGTGGTAGAGGTGGAGGGGTGAAAGGGGAGGCAGGAGAGGCAAGCACATTCGGTGTAACTTAGAAGTGGACCTGTGAAGTTCAAACCCATGTTGTTCAAGGGTCAAGTGTACAAACAATTCCTGTTTATCTTTCACCTGGTTTCCCTAAATGTTAACAACAGATATGGGATTCTTAATTGGTTTGTATATATTTAGAAACTGCCTTAAACATTGTGGATGCTAAGGCTTATGGTTGGTAAATTAGAATTAAGAGGACAGAAAGAAAGAGGAAAGGGAAAAAAGTGAAGATGGTTGTATACAATGATGTGTGCACTGCTCAGACTAATACACATTTTTTTAAGCATATGTCTAGTCAAAGAAAATGTTTTCTCAGGCTGATTCCAGGATCCTTAGGGCACGTGTTCATGCCTTTCAGCCTTTTTTGGCATAGTTATTTCCCCTTGTACAAGTGGACCCCTTATTCCATAAGTGAGAAAGCAAGCCCATACCTGGATTAATAAGTATGATTTAAAAACATTTTTCAGATAAATCTTTTATCAGATCCTGACACAGTTCTTTTGGATCTTCTGTATATAAGTATAGTCACTAAAGAAGGCTTACTTTTAGCTATTTAAAAATGGACTTCCAGGAACTGGAAGTCTGGATAATACATAATTATCATAATGTTAATAATGTTGCTTGGTGTTTTGTAGTTTAAAAAGTACTTTTTAATTTCTATACCATTAGTGAGTTACCTGGTTTTGTTGAGCTTAATTTGAATACTGCACAAAGAAGCAGGGTGTCTCAGTGCTTCCAGCATCTTATGGACAATTTCTAATTGTGTGCAAGAACATTTAACCCTGGATGTTCAGTATTAGGCCAAGCAATATGAATGTAAAGAACTGGTTTCTGTCCAGAACCAAATTAACTCCTTTATATTTCTCTCATTTTAAAAAAGTCTGTTAATTGAAGCATTTGAAGCTAAAGGAATAACTGATAAGTTTAGGAAATTAGTAATCAGGAAGCTAATATCTCCTACTGGGTATAGAAGTTGGTAGAAAGTGAAGTATCTAGAATTGGTAATGTTATTTGAAGAGGAGCCTGGTTAAATTTCCTCTTCATTTTGGGGGCTCAGATTCTAGTCAGTGCCCAGAGAAGGTCAAATTATGAGGGTTTTCATTTGCTCGTTGATTCAATACATATTTGAGTGCCAGTTCCTTAGTTGAGGGTGGGGTATGTCTGGTACATGAAATAGACACCACATCATACAAAGATATATATGTGATTGGAAATGACAATGAATGCTATGAAGAATTACAGTATTCTAAGACTAGGTCAGGTTGCTGTTCCATGATTATTTCTGGAGGACATGACATTTGAACTTGAGTCTGAAGGGTTAGCCAGGTAAAAGGGGTGGCAGGGGTGGAAGAGGGAGCAGGTTCAGGAGCTCAGTGGGTTTAAGAAGCTAAAAAGCTGAAAGGCTTTGTGTTTTAAAAGGTTCATTCGGACTGCTGTGTGGAAAATGAATGGAGGGAGATGGAATAGGGAGGCCAGTTAAGAGGCAAGTGAGACTAGAGTGGGGACATGGAGAGGACGGACAGAGGCTTACTGAGAAAGTGGAACTTGGTGGCCGAGTGGATATGGGGGATGAGGAGATGTGAGTGGACATGGGAGAAGTCAAGGCTGACTGCCAGGTTTCTGGCTTGAAGGAGTAAACACTGGAGAAGGTGCAGATATGAGTGGTGAGGATGATGTTTGAGCTGAGTTATGAAATGTAAATACAAGCTTGCCAGGTGGAGAAAGTGGGAGGCACTTCTGGCAGCCTGACCAGCATGTTACATGGAGGTTTGAAAGAGCCTGTGAAACTAGAAGTTTTGTATGAGGGCTCAGAGGCAGGAGAGGTGCATTAGAGTCAGATAATGAATCCATGTAATATTACCCAGCTCAGGACTTCATTCTGAGTCTAGCAGGGAGCCAGCAGACTTTTTACTGAGAAGAGGCATGCTTAGGATCATTTTTTAAAAGAAAGACTCTAGAGCGTGAAGAGATTGACAGCCTAATCTACAAGAATTAAGAGATAGCTTCATTTTCAGTGCTCCTTCCTTTCACAGCAGAACTTCTTGAAAGTTATACATAGTCACAGTCTGTACTTCTGCACATCCAGTAGTGCTTCTACCCTGGCTTCACAACTGAAATTGTGCTTAAGGTCACCAAAGATGTCCATGTTAGTGTATGCAGCTGACACTTCTCTAATCTCATCTTGTTTAATAACCTCTTGACCATATTCTAGCTGTTTGATCATTCCCATCTTCTTTTTTTTTTTTGAAACAGACTCTTGCTCTGTTGCCTTGGCTAGAGTGCCGTGGCGTCAGCCTAGGTCACAGCAACCTCGAACTCCTGGGCTCAAGCAATCCTCCTGCCTCAGCCTCCCGAGTAGCTGGGACTACAGGCATGCGCCACCATGCCCGGCTAATTTTTTTTATATATTTTTAGTTGTCCAAATCACTTCTTTCTATTTTTTTAGTAGAGACAGGGTCTTGCTCTTGCTCAGGCTGGTCTCGAACTTCTGAGCTCAAACGATCCACCCACCTTGGCCTCCCAGAGTGCTAGGGTTACAGGCATGAGCCACCGCGCCCGGCCATTCCCATCTTCTTAACTCACTCTCCTCTCAGTTTCTGCAATACCACTGTTCAATCGGTATCTTGCTGGTTCTGTCTTAGTCATCTTGGCCAGCTCTTGCTCTCATGCTCAAACTTTAGAATGTTGGAGTTACCTAGGGAACATTCCTAGGCTCTCTACTGTTCTTTCTCTAATCACCCTTGGGAACATGTTAGAATCACCTGGGGATTTTCCTGATAGATGTGTTCCAACCAGTACATGAAGAAGGAAAGATAGAATCAGAATATCAGTATTTTGTAATCACTAATGAAATAAAAGTGGTAGGCAGTGATCATCAATGACTGCTTTAACCATTAGGTAAAAAACTGATAGGGAACTTTGTAGCAGGGGGGATCAGGCTGACAGTATCTGAATCCATTGATCACACTTAACCTCACAAACAGAGATGGCCAGGCATTACAGTAAGTCCTCACTTAACACTGTGAATAGGTTCTTGGAAACTGATTTTAAGTGAAACAACATATAGTGAAAAAAAGTTTATCATAGCCTAATTGATGTAAACAAGAGTTAAAGTTCTTAGGGCATATTTCTGGTTATAAAAACATCAGCAAATTTCTCTTTTAAAAAAATTATGGGTACATAATAGTTGTGTATCCTGCAACTTTACTGAATTTATTTATCAGTTCTAATAGTTTTTTTGTGGCGTCTTTAGGTTTCTCTAGATATATGATTATATTGTCTGCAAACAAGGATAATTTGACTTTTTCCTTTCCAATTTGTATATACTTTATTTCTTTCTCTTGTCTGATTGCTTTGGTTGGAATTTCCAGTATTATGTTGAATAACAGTGGTGAAAGTGGTCATCCTTGTCTTGTTCCAGATCTTAGAAGAAAGACTTTCAGTTTTTCCCCATTCAGTATGATACTAGTTGTGGGTCTGTCATATATGGCTTTTATTGTATTCAGGTTAATTTCCTTCCATATCCAGTTTTTTGAGAATTTTTGTCATGAAGCGATGTTAAATTTTATTGAATGCTTTTTCAGCATCAGTTGAAATGATCATATGGTTTTTGTTCTTTGTTCTATTGATATTATGTATCACATCGCTGGAACCATTCTTGTATCCCTGGGATGAATCCCACTTGATCATGATGAATAATCTTTTTAATGTGTTCTTGAATTTGGTTTGCTAAATATTTTGTTTAGGATTTTTGCTTCTATGTTCTTCAGAGATGTTGCCTATAGTTTTCTTTTTTTGTTGTGTCTTTGTCTGGTTTTGGTATCAGGGTGATACAGGCCTTGTAGAATGAGTTTGGGAGTATCTCCTCCTCCTTGATTTTTTGGAGTAGTTTAAGTAAGATTGGTTTTAGTTCTTCTTTGAACGCTTTGTAGAATTCAGCAGTGAAGCCATCAGGTCCTGGGCTTTTCTTTGACGGGAGACTCATTACTGCTTCTATCTTGTTACTTGTTATTGGTTTATTCAGGTTTTGGATTTCTTCCTGGTTCAATCTTGGTAGGTTGTGTCTAGGAATTTATCCATTTCTTATAGGTTTTCTAATTTATTGGCATATAGTTGCTCATAGTAGTCTCTAATGATCCATTGGATTTCTACAGTGTCAGTTGTAATGTTTCCTTTTTCATCTCTGATTTTATTTATTTGGGTCTTCTTTTCTTAGTCTAGCTAAAGGGTGTGTCTGTTTATCTTTTCAAAAAACCAACTTTTATATTGATTTGTTTTTTGTTTCAATTTCATTTATTTCTGCTCTGATCTTTATTTCTTCTAATTTTGGGTTTGGTTTTCTCTTGTTTTTCTAGTTCTTTGAGATGTATTATTAGGTTGTTTATATGAAGCTTTTCTGCTTTTTTTGATGTAGGCACTTATTGCGGTAAACTTTCTCTTGTTACTGCTTTTGCTGTATCCCCTAGGTTTTGATATGTTGTGTTTTCATTGTCATTTGTTTTGAGAAATTTTTAAATTCCTTTCTTAATCTCCTCATTGACCTCAAACATAATATTTGTTTTATGTATATGGATACTTCAGTGTTGAGTGCATATATATTTAGAATTGTTGTATTCTCTTGTTGAATTGACCCCTTTATCATTATATGATGACTTTCTTTGTCTCTTTCTACAGTTTTTGTCTTGAAATCTATTTTATCTGCTAGAAGTATAGCTACTCTTGCTCTTTTGTGGTTTCCATTGGCAATGGAATATCCTTTTCCATCCCTTTGTTTTCAGTCTATGTGTATCTTGTCATTCAGAAGCACATTGCTTCATTTCCATGTGTTTGTATATTTTCCAATGTTTCTTTTCTTATTGATTTCTAGTTTTATTCCATTGTGGTCAAAGATAATACTTGGTTTGATGTCAGATTTTTTGAATTTTTTGAGACTTTTTTGGTGGCTTAACATATGGTCTATCCTTGAGGATAATCCATGAGCTGAGGAGGAGAATGTGAATTCTGCATCTGTTGGATGAAAGGTTCTGTGAATATCTATTAGGTCCATTTGGTCTGTAGTGCAGATTAAGCCCAATGTTTCATTGTTGATTTTCTGTCTGGATGGTCTGTCCAATGCTGAAAGTGCAGTCTTTTTTTTTTTAATAAAAAAAATTGTATTTACTTAGAAGCATTCAGAATGTCAACAAAAGAGCTGCAACTTTTTTTTGCAATTACAGAGTGGTATTCAGTTAACAGAACAACAATTATTTCGTATAAGCTGCATCAGAGACAACTGAAGATGAGAAAACTACCATCCCCATATATAACTAATTTGTGCTGTGCACCAACAAGAACCTGCTTTAAATTTCCATGCCAATTTACAACCCCCATACTGTGCCAGGCAAGGTTAGTGGCTACTGAAAATACCACCAGGACAGGGCTAGCTAAAGACACATTCAGTAGTGTGTTAACTATACAAAAAAAGACACTGTACAGTTTAAAAACAAATCTTACACAGCCTTACATTTCAATTTTTTTCTTTAAAAGGAGTGAGTTGTGTACAGGAGGGTTAAATGCTTTATAGACAAGAGAAAAAAAACTGCGCTAGAACCAACTTATTCATCATCATCTTCTTCATCTTCATCTTCCTCTTCCTCATCTTCCTCCTCTTCCTTCTTTTTCTTGCTTTTTTCAGCCTTGACAACTCCCTTTTTTGCTGCATCAGGCTTTCCTTTAGCTCAGTATGCAGTAATATCCTTTTCATACTTTTCCTTCAGCTTTGCAGCCTTCTTTTCATAAGGCTGCTTGTCGTCTGCAGCAGTGTTATTCCACATCTCTCCCAGTTTCTTTGCAGCATCACCCATGGATAGGCCAGGATGTTCTCCTTTGATTTTAGGGCAATACTCAGAACAGAACAAGAAAAAAGCTGAAGGAGGCCTCTTGGGTGCATTGGGATCCTTGAACTTCTTTTTTGTTTCCCCTTTAGGAGGGATATAGGTTTTCATTTCTCTTTCATAACGGGCCTTGTCTGCCTTTGCCATATCTTCAAACTTTCCTTTCTCTTTAGCAGACATGGTCTTCCACCTCTCTGAGCACTTCTTAGAAAATTCTGAGAAGTTGACTGAAGCATCTGGGTGCTTCTTCTTGTGCTCCTCCCGGCAAGTTTGCACAGAGAATGCCTATGACATTTCGCCTCTCGGCTTCTTAGGATCTCCTTTGCCCATGTTTAGTTATTTTTCCTCAGCGAGGCACAGAGTCGCCCAGTGCCCGTCCGGCTCTCACTTGCCCCGGCACTGTCTCTATGGAGCTCAATGTACTGCCTGCAAGTGAAGTCTTGAGGTCTCCAGTGGTTATTGTACTGCGGTCTAGCTCTCTTTAGCTCTGATAATATTTGTTTTATGTATATGGATAATTCAGTGTTGAGTGCATATATATTTAGAATTGTTGTATTCTTTTGTTGAATTGACCCCTTTATCATTATATGATGACTTTCTTTGTCTCTTTTTACAGTTTTTATCTTGAAATCTATTTTATCTGCTAGAAGTATAGCTACTCCTGCTCTTTTGTGGTTTCCATTTGCAATGGAATATCCTTTTCCATCCCTTTGTTTTCAGTCTATGTGTATCTTGTCTTTATAGGTAAAGTGTGTTTCTTGCAGACAACATATAGTTGGCTGTTGTTTTTGTTATGCATTCAGCTACTGTATGTCTTTTGATTAGAGAGTTTAGTTCATTTTCATTCAATATTATTACTGATAGGTAAGTACTTACTGCCATTTCGTTATTTGATTTCTGGTTGTTTTGTGGTCCTCTCTTTCTTACTTCCTTTCCATCTTCCTTTGTTGAAAGTGATTTTCTGTGTTTTAATTTCTTGCTTTTTATTTTTTGTGTATCTGTTGTAGATTTTTTGATTTCAGGTTAACACAAGGCTTGCAAAAAACATAACCAATTATTTTAAACCTATGACAACTCTGCTTACAAAGAAATGAATAAACAAGCAAAGATAAATCTATAAGAAATTCTACCCTTTAACTTCATCTCCCTGCCCCACTTTTTAACTTTTTGTTGTTTCCATCCATTTCATTTTATATTGTCTATCTCTCAAAAAGTTGTTATTTTTGATAGGTTTGTCTTTTAGTCTTCCTCCTCAAGATAGAAGTGGTTTATATACCACAATTGCAGCACTAGAGTATTCTGTATTTGTGTTCTTACTGTTACCAGTGAGTTATGTACCTTCAGAAGATTTCTTCTTGTTCATTAATGTACTTTTCTTTCAGATTGAAGAACTCTTTTTAGCATTTTTTGTAGAACAGGTCTGATGTTGATGAAATCCCTCAGCTTTTGTTTGTCTGGGAAAGTCTTTATTTCTCTTTCATGTCTGAAGGATATTTTTGCAGGATATAACATTCTAGGGTTAAGGTTTTTTTCCTTCAGCATTTTGAATATGTCATGCTACTCTCTCCTGGCCTACAAGGTTTCCACTGAGAAGTGTGCTGCCAGACATATTGGGGCTGTTTTGTATGTTATCTTTTTCTTTTTTCTTGCTCCCCTTAGGACCTTTTCTTTATCTATGACCTTTGGGAGCTTGATTATTAAATGCCTTGAGGTAGTCTTGTTTGGGTTAAATCTGCTTGGTGTTCTATGACCTTCTTGTACCTGAATATTGATATCTTTCTCTAGGTTTGGAAAGTTCTCTGTTTATTATTATTATTATTTTTGTTTGTTTTTTGAGACAGAGTCTCACTCTGTTGCCTGGGCTAGAGTGCCTTGGTGTCAGCCTAGCTCACAGCAACTTCAAACTCCTGGGCTTAAGCAATCCTTCTGCCTCAGCCTCCCAAGTAGCTGGGATTACAGGCATGCACCACCATGCCCAGCTAATTTTTTTCTATTTTTAGTTGTCTGGCTAATTTATTTATATTTTTTCAGTAGAGACAGGGTCTCACTCTTGCTCAGGCTGGTCTTCAATTCCTGAGCTCGAGTGATCCTCCCGCCTCGGCCTCCCAGAGTGCTAGGATTACAGGCGTGAGCCACCTCGACCGGCCTCTGTTATTATTTTTTTTATCTATTTATTTATTTTTATTGTATTTTTTTATTTTTTTTATTTTTTGAGTCAGAGTCTCTCACTCTGTTGCCCCGGCTAGAGTGCTGTGGCATCAGCCTAGCTCACAGCAACCTCAAACTCCTGGGCTTAAGCAATCCTCCTGCCTCAGCCTCTCGAGTAGCTGGGACTACAGGCATGTGCCACCGTGCCCGGCTAATTTTTTCTATATATATTTTTAGCTGTCCAGATCATTTCTTTCTATTTTTAGTAGAGACGGGGTCTCGCTCTTGCTCAGGCTGGTCTCAAACTCCTGAGCTCAAACAATCCGCCCGCCTCAGCCTCCCATAGTGCTAGGATTACAGGTGTGAGCCACTGCGCCCAGCCAGTTATTATTTTTTTAAATGAATTTTCTACCCCAATCTTTCTCTCTACGTCTTTACGGCCAGTAACTCTTAGATTTGTTCTTTTGAAGATATTTTCTAGATCTTGTAGGCTTGCTTCATTCTTATTTATCCTTTTTTCTTTTCTGACTATGTATTTTCAAGTAGCCTGATCTTCAAGCTTGCTAATTCTTTCTTCTGCTTGGTCAGTTTTGGTGTTGAGTGACTCTGATGCATGTCTCAATTTGTCAATTGAATTCTTAAGCTCTAGAATTTCTGCTTGATTTTTTAAATTATTATATTTCCATCTCTTTGTTAAATTTCTCTGATAAGCTTCTGAATTCCTTCTCTGTGTTGTCTTGAAGTTTATTGAGGTTCTTTAGGACAGCTATTTTGAATTCTTTATCTGAAAGGTCACTATCTCCATTGTTCAGGGATTGGTCACTGGTACCTTATTTAGTTTGTCGGGTGAGATCATGTCTTCCTAAATGTTCTCGATGCTTGTGGATGTTCGTAGATGTCTGGGCATTGCAGAGTTTGATATTTATTTTAATCTTCACAGTCTGGGCTCGTTTGAACCCATTCTTCTTGAGAAGGCTTTCCAGATATTCAAGGGGATTGAGTGTTGTGATTTAAGTCTTTGGTCACTGCCGCCATATTAGCACTGGGGGTGCCCCAAGCCCAGAAATGTTGTGATTCTTGCAGACTCCTATTGGTACCGCTTTGGTAAGCTTTTATGAGATACAAGAGGATTACCAGGCAGTCTCTCACTCTCTTCCTTTATTCTCTTTGCTGGGCTGCTGGAGTTGGGGGAGGAGTCACGGAGGCACTCCCTTGTGGCTACCAGCGCCAGGTCATACCTGAAGCCAGCCCAGTCTCACCCAAAGCCAGTGGTGACTGTTGCCTGCCTACCTCTGATGTTTATTCAAAGCCCAAAGGCTCTTTAGTTGGCAAGTGGTGAATCCTGCCAGGACTGGGTCCTTCTCTTCAAGGCAGCATGTTTCCTTCTGGCCCAGGGTGGGTCCAGAAATGCCATCCAGGAACCAAGGCCTAGACTCAGCACTCAGGAGTCTACTTGGCACTTTATTTTACTGTGGCTGAGCTGGTATCCAAGTTGCAGAATGAAGTCCTCTGAGCTCTTCCCTTTCCTTTCCTCAAGTGGAAGAAGACTCTACGTGGGCTGCACTGCCTGTAGTTGGGGGAGGGGTGACACAGGCACTGGCTTGGCTGCAGCTGCTGGTGTGTCACTGGGTCATGTACACCCCAAGTCCACTGGCTCTGAGTCAGCACAGTCACAGGAATTACCCAGGGATTGCAGCCCTGTGGCCTGATTGCCTTATGAGGTTAGTCCAGGCCCCAAGCTGCTCTTTGTCTGCCAGTGATGGGGGGGCTAGTGGGAACTCAGGCTTCTAGTCGGAGGATTTCCCTCTGGCCAGGTTGGTCAAAATGCTCCCTCCATGGGCACTGGCAGAAATCTGCCTTGTGCTGTGTTGCCCTGTGCCAGGGTGGCCCTGAGTTTTGATGCAAAGCCCTATAATCACTTCTCTCCTTTACCTGGGCACACAGATTCTCTCTCCACTCAGGATGCTGCTGGAGGTGGGGGTGGCGGACAGCTGGGGGATGGGGGGGTGGCATAGGCAATGCAAAACTGTCTTATCTACCCTCTGATGTGCCTCTTTCCTTGATATAAAATCACTCAGCTGATTTTTCGTTCTTCTGAAGGTGCTTGCTTGTGTGGATAGTTGCTGTATTAGGTGTTTGTGCAGAAGGACAATCACTGGAGATTTCTATTCAGCCATCTTGTTCCACCTCTTACTCCAGCAAATTTCTAAATAAAGACCTAAAACATTTGTAATCTTAAACTTTGAAATAAATGTGAGCTATACATTTAAGAAAGATTAATAAAAACAAGATAATTATTTACCCAGTTTGTGGTAAATCAGTAAGTGGTGGTGGATTAAGTCAAGGAATAAAAGTTTGCAAAGTGAAAATCATAAGGAGCACCTCCTGCCACCACGCTGTTCGCAACAGCCATGGCAAGCTCACTGGGTGATTTGTACTGTATTGTTTATTGTCATGCATTTGTATGATTATTGTATACTTTATGGATTTTTATTTGACAATAATTTGTGTTGATTCATTTCTTCATTTTTCCAACCCGCTTATTCCAGTTCAGGGTCATAGGTGGCCAGAACCTATCCCATCAGCTCTGGGCACCAGGTGGGACTCAACCCTGGACAGGATGCCATTCCTTCTCAGGGCACACTCGCACATCTACCCCCCACTCACTCACTCTGGGGTAATTCAGACATGCCAATTCACCTAACATGTGCATCTTTAGAATGTAGGAGGAAACCGGAGTACCCAGAGAAAACCCAGGCAGACATGGGGAAAACATGCAACCTCTACGCAGACAGTGGCTGCGGCTAGAAATTGATTTTTTTTTTCTCATCAACATGAAAACAAGACATCGAACGAAACAAGGACCTGTGCTTTCTAGGTGCTTTCTGTTGGAAGTATGTCATACCTCCCTTGAAGTATTCTTGCCAAAAAATCTTTCCTGGAGCCCACGAAGTCTCTAGATCTCATCATCAGTTTACTGGAAATAGAGGAACATGTTAAATGACTCCATGGGGATGTAATCAACAAAATTCAGAGTGTGGGAAACTATTAAATAAATTACTGGGCCGATGCGGTGGCTCATACCTGTAATCCTAGCACTCTGGGAGGCCGAGGCAGGTGGATCGTTTGAGCTCAGGAGTTTGAGACCAGCCTGAGCAAGAGCAAGACCCCGTCTCTACTAAAAATAGAAAGAAATTAGCTGAACAACTAAAAATATATAGAAAAAAATTAGCCGAGCATGGTGGTGCATGCCTGTAGTCCCAGCTACTCAGGAGGCTGAGGCAGGAGGATCGCTTGAGCCCAGGAGTTTGAGGTTGCTGTGAGCTAGGCTGATGCCATGGCACTCTAGCCAGGGCAACAGAGTGAGACTCTATCTCAAAATAAATAAATAAATAAATTACAAGGAAAAAAAGAAGGAGAGATAATGTACAGAATAAAAGTGATTTAACAGATATATTAATTTTTTAAAAATTTATTACTATTTATTTATTTATTTATTTATGAGACAGAGTCTCACTCTTGCCAGAGCTAGAGTGCCAAGGTGTCAGCCTAGCTCACAGCAACCTCAAACTCCTGGGCTCAAGCAAACCTCCTGTCTCAGCTTCCCGAGTAGCTGGATTACAGGCATGCATCACCAAGCCTGGCTAATTTTTTCTATTTTCAGTTGTCTGGCTGATTTATTTCTGTTTTTAGTAGAGATGGGGTCTTGCTCTTGCTGAGGCTGGTCTAGAACTCCTGACCTCAAGCAGTCCTCCCATCTTGGCCTCCCAGAGTGCTAGGATTATAGGTGTGAGCCACCACTCCTGGCCAAGAGATATATTAATTAAATGTAACAGCTGACCCTTGTTTGGATCCTAATTTGAACAAGTCAACTATAAATTAGCAGTGAAAGGGACAATTAGGGAAATTTGAACACTGGATATTTGCTAATATTAAGGAATTAGAACTTTTTTTGTATAAAGATTTATTTTTGGGATACATACTGAAAATTTATGAATGCTTTGGTAATCCTAAGATTTGCTTCAAAATAATCCAGTGTTAGTATGGTTGGGGGAGAAGAGCAGACAGTAAATGGGTGAGGTAGAGATGAAATAAGATTGCCTATGAGTTGATAATTGTTGAAGCTGGGTGATGGATACATGGTATTCATGATACTATTTTCTCTGATCTTATATATATTTAGAGTTTTCCATAGTAAAAAAATTCTTGAATCACTTGGGAAGCTTTAAAACAATATGGATACTGACCTCTCTTCCCTGAGAGATTCTCATTTATTGGGCTGGGATAGGGAATCAATTTTTAAAAGCATCCCAGGGAGGTCTAATATGCAGCCAGGGTTGAGAACTACTGCTTTATATTATGTCCCTAGATGATCTCATCTATTTAATCTCATCAATATGCTGACAACTCCCAGATTAATGTCTCTAGCCCTCACCTTTCCCTTCCTTAAGCTCTGGGCTTGTATATTCATCTGCATACTTAACATCACTTACTTGGAGGTCAAATAGGCATGTCAACCTGAACACGGTGAAAACAGAACTCTTTATTTTCAACCCCAAACCTGTTTCTCTCCCAGTCTTTTCTATCTCAACAAATGGCACTCACATTCACCTAGTTACTGGTAGTCAATAAATTGTTCGTCTGATAAAAAGAAAGTCCTAACAAAACTAATGTGGGTACACTTCTCTAGATGATACAAAGAGATCTCTATCTTGTGTAACTCATGACCATCAACCATAGAAAATATGCAACATTCTCTAAGAATATGAAGGTTGTTTTGATTTACTCTTTAGCTCTCCTACCTCTAAAATCCTAATATTTTGAGCCAGTGATTGAATTTGAACAATACTAAGTTCTTTTTCAGGTTTTTCTACCAAAACATTTGGAGGAGTTGGGATGAAGAAGAGGAGGATGAGTACGATTATTTTGTCAGATGTGTCGAACCTCGATTGAGATTGTAAGTGTTATTGACCTTATACGTGTTGGAAAAATAGTTATCCATGGTTTAATTTTACCTGTGTGAGATATACACATGCACACTCCAGGGTTCCATAGCCAGAAATAGACCATGTACAAATAGTATAACCCTTTGACAAGTTACTAAATGAAACTTGTACAAGTTCACATACACATGCTTTTAGTGTTTTTTTTTTTTTTCTTTTTATGGAACGCTTCACGAATTTGCGTGTCATCCTTGCGCAGGGGCCATGCTAATCTTCTCTGTATCATTCCAATTTTAGTATATGTCCTGCCGAAGCGAGCACTGCTTTTAGTGTTTATAGACTGAGTCTAAAAGCAAGAAGTTCAGGAACATCTAAGTTAATAGCTCACTATTTTGTAAATCTGAATAAAATTCAATTGAGCTAGTATGTTAAAAGTCCTTTGTTAAATTCAAAGATGATTCTTTCGGCCGGGAGCGGTGGCTCACACCTGTAATCCTAGCGCTCTAGGAGGCCGAGGTGGGAGGATCACTTGAGGTCAGGAGTTCCAGACCAGCCTGAGCAAGAGCAAGACCCTGTCTCTACTAAAACATAGAAAGAAATTAGCCAGACAACTAAAAACATATAGAAAAAATTAGCCGGACATGGTGGCGCATGCCTGTAGTCCCAGCTACTTGGGAGGCTGAGGCAGAAGGATCTCTTGAGTCCAGGAGTTTGAGGTTGCTGTGAGCCGGGCTGATGCCACGGCACTCACTCTAGCCCGGGCAACGGAGTGAGACTCTGTCTCAAAAAAAACAAAAAAAAAAAAACAAAAAAAAGACAGTTGTTTGAAAACTGAAATTATTTGAATTATAGAAGACTTTTTTGCTTTAATTTTTTAAAGAATATGGCTTTACTCTAAGTTTCTACAGTAAAATAAAGTAGGCTAAAGTAACAGACTTATCTCAGGATGTTTAGTTAAGTTCTTGCCTTAAATCTTATTTGCCAAATAGATGAAAATACTAAATAGTTAATATTGGTAGTGAATAAAAATTTTCAAAATACCTAAATACATTCTTCTAATTTATATTTTGGCAGGCAAAACCGCTTCCACTCAAAAATACCTAAATTAAACCACTAGATGGTGCTCTATGACCAGTCATTTTTTTTCTTGTTTTCATGAGCAGTGATTTAATACATAGTGCTGCAATAAGAATAAGATTATTATAACTCACACTCCAAAAAAAAAATTGTAGAAGATAATTTTTTTCCCTGTGTGAAAGATGATTTCATGATATAAGCAAAGGCAGTAAGGCTTTATATTTTTGTGGAACCCAATTTGATTTAGTAGATTTCTTGTGTTTTAAATAGTAAATAAAATGAGAAATATATGAAAGTCTGATTAATGATTCTACTTGCTTTAGAATTATGTCTGTCTGATTTCAGCTCTTCATAAATTCGCTGTGATTTCTATTTAGCTTTCCAGTTTTCCCATTTTGCATTTCCTATTTTCCCATAGTGTATTCAATAAAATCCCAGAATTTCAATAAGATTGAATATTTTCTAGATTTGATACACTTGCTTTTAAAGAGCAATGATTGGTTTTGATTGAAGTGAAATGTAATGGTAGGTGAATTTCATGTGCTCCTGGCAAATTTGATTTTTACTTGGAAAAAAAGTGTCTTCTGATTTGACAGCCGTGCACATGCTAACAAGAAGAAATAATTTACATACGTACCTTGTTCGTCACTGGAAGATGGGAAATCATAAGGGAGGGATTGTTATAGTTACGGGGAAGAAACTATGGTACTTGATGGGGAGACTGGAATGCTGTCAAATTGGGCAGATTCTTTAAAAAGGTCCCTGGGCTAAGATACGATTAGAGCTAGCAACAGGCAAGATTTAAAAGGAATCAAACCATACAGTCTTTTTTTTTTTCCCCCGGAGACAGAGTCTCGCTCTTTTGCCCTGGCTAGAGTGCCGTGGCATCAGCCTAGCTCACAGCAACCTCAAACTCCTGGGCTTAAGTGATCCTTCTGCCTCAGCCTCCCAAGTAGCTGGGACTACAGGCATGCGCCACCACGCCTGGCTAATTTTTTCTATATGTTTTTAGTTGTCCAGATAATCTCTTTCTATTTTTTAGTAGAGACGGGGTCTCACTCTTGCTCAGGCTGGTCTCGAACTCCTGACCTTGAGCGATCCTCCTGCCTTGGCCTCCCAGAGTGCTAGGATTACAGGCATGAGCCACCGCGCCTGGCCAAACCATACAGTCTTGATTTTGCACTGTGCAGTAAATGTTTTCCTTTCTAATTCAAAACACACTGCTTCAGAACTTAGGTGTCTGAGACACAGATGTTAGGTTCATTGCTTCTAGACTACAAAGTATTATTATAATAAGAAATAAGCTAACTGGCATGGGTATTGGAAATGCTAAGAAACTTATTTTAAAATTTGAGTCATAATCTTTGCAACTTAATAGAGCAGTGGTTTGGTCCCCAGTTTGTTGTTTGCAAAGCGGAATATTTTTAAACGAGTATGGATTAACTAAAGCAGACAAAATCTTTGCTTTTCAGTCTTCACCTAATTCATTTACTTGAAAAACAGGAAAAAAGCATTTTTTATTCATTTTAAATATTTGAATGTTCACCATAACTCGATGTAATTCAATCTGTTTAGGATGTGGTTCTGGTTTTTTTTTCCTATCTTATTCAGAGCATGACTAAGTTTAAAAAAACATCGTCTAAGGCAATAGTTCTCAACCTTGGCTACATATTAGCATCTCTAGGGAACTTTAAAAATTACCTACTTCTAGAGACCAATTTAATTGGTCTGGATGGGGGCCTTAGCACCTGTATTTTTAAAAGCTCCCCAGGTGATTTAATATTTAGCCAGGGTTGAGAAGCTCTGACCTAAGGAATAGCTAGTCAATATACATTTTACTGAGAAATAAAGCAATTATTTTAACTATAGGTAATGACAATATTGTACTTTATTTTCAAATCCATTAATTTTTACCCATCAACTTGATTGTACATTTATAAATTATTTTATTACATCTAGAAATATTTTTTGTTCTGTCTTTATATATGAGAGGTTTATATACATTAATAAATTTAAAGTGCTAATAAGGTTTTCTAGTACCTGGTTATTTTGTTTTAATCATGCTCTAGTTTAGTAATGACAGCTTTATTTTTTTTTTCTCAGAATCTCGAAGGCTTATGTTTTTGAAATTCTCTAATGATATTTCTGAGGAAATATTCAGAATTTTGTGCCATAGTGCTTTAAATGCAAGGACAGACAGATGATTTGAATCATTTCTAATATTTGATCCTATAAATATGGTAATCTTAAATATTGTTGTGAAACAATTTGAGATACTTCCCTTCCTACCCTCACTCCCACATTGCCGTCTGCCACTCCTTTCTTAAGATTTTGAATCTAATATATGAGAAGAAAGGAATTTCTTATTAAATAATGATTACAAATTATGCAACGTGAACTTTCAGTGTTTCTAAAACACAAATGCTTGGATCTAAGACCAAAAATAACCAACTTCTCAATAGAAGAAAAATTAGTGATCTTAATGAAATAGTGCTTCAAACTTTCAGTGGCTTCTACTTACATTAATAATAGAGTGCTATCAGAAAGACTTAACATGTGACTGAGTTATATACCATAAAACATTTTTCTTATTTGGTCTTTGAGGACTAGATGTGCAGTCCTAATGGTAGGAAAATGTGCCTGAATGGCAATGGATTTCAATTTGCTTTTAAACTTTCAGGCATTATGATATTCTTGAAGACCGAGTTCCTTCAGGACTTATTGTTGACTACCGGAACCTGTTGTCTCAATGTGAGGAGAGTTACAGAAAATTTTTAAATCTGAGAAGCAGTTTATCAAATTGTAACTCTGATTCTGAGCAGGAAAATATCTCCATGGTGGAAGGGTTAAAATTGTATTCAGAGATGGAACAGTTGAAACAAAAGCTAAAACTCATTGAGAATCCTTTGTTGAGGTATGTGTGTCTTGTTATCTTAGCTAGTTAGAATCTTGTTTTCACTAGCCGTCTTACTGAAAACTGGTAGCTCTGTTTGGTTTCTTTAAGGTATGTGTTTGGTTATCAGAAAAATTCTAATATCCAAGCAAAGGGCATCCGTCCAAGTGGTTCGAAGGTCACCCATGTGGTCTCCTCTACCATAACGACTGGTCTACTGCGTTCCCTGCTCAGGGACAGGCTTTGCCAGGAGCCTTATGAAGAAGAAACAGAAATTCAGGTAAAGGAGAGTTTCTTGCTCCAGGTGGCTCTTTTTCTTCTCATTTATTGCAGGTTTTCCTGAATTCTACAAAGGGTTTATGGGAGCTTTCTGAGATGGTTTTCTGTGAAATGGGAAATAGAGCCCTGCCGTTTATCAGCAGTAGTCACTTACCAAGCATACATTGGGCTCAGTGCACTATTAAAGCAGATACTTCAATATGCAGTTTTGGCTCCATTTTCAAAGTGAGACATGAAGACACCTGGACTAGTTGCTTTTTGGGGGTGTATTTGCAATGTGTTGTCATTGTTTTCTAGTTCCATAGGGATCCATTGTCTGCTATAAATGCCTGCTATGAAGGTGACACTGTTATTGTTTGTCCTGGCCATTACGTGGTACATGGTACATTCTCCATTGCTGACTCCATTGAGTTGGAAGGTGAGTGTGGAAGATCACACAACCAAACTTGAATGTATGATATGGTTAAGTAAATAAGTAAATCACCAATCTTGTTGAAGCTCCGAGAATGTGATTTTAGCCCATTTGATTTAAAATGGGTTGCCTTGAAACATTAAGGTTATTAAAAGCTTAAAGCAAATTGACCCAGTATTTGAATAACTTGTCTTATGGTTCTTTACAGCAGTATACATGTTGGGAAGATGTTTATAGGCACATATAGGAAAAAAACTATTAGGAAGAAGCATCCTTTTCAGATTATAGGTGGTTTATGTAAAGGAAATCTAATTTCTAGTATATATAAAAAAAATTCCCAGCAATGTTTTTTTAAATTTTAGTATTATTTAGGTTTGTTGCTTGCTCTTATTTTTTTTTTTGTTTTTTTTTTAGACAGAGTCTCACTCTCTTGCCTTGGCAGAAGGCTTGCTTAAGCCCAGGAGTTTGAGGTTGCTGTGAGTTAGCCTGACGCCAACGGCACTCTAACCTGGGCAACAGAGCGAGACTCTGTTTCCGAAAAATAAATAAATAAATAAATAAAAAATAAAGATAGCTTAGAGCTGATATTAGGTGTAGTCTAAATATTTCTCAATAATTTTTCTATTTTTTGTAGTGACGAGGTCTAGCTCTTGTGCAGGCTGGTCTTAAACTCCTGGCCTCAAGCGATCTTCCCACTTCAGCGTCCCAAAATGCTAGTATTGTAGGTGTGAGCCACTGTGCCCAGCCAAGATCTGACGTTTTTTTATTGGTTAACAGAGTAGTTCAGTTTTTCTAGTAGCTACAGTTGTTTTAGTCAGTTTGTTAGATTTTAAGTCAATTTGTTTAAGAGCCTATTAAAATTAGATAATCTTGGGAAAATGCTTCGGTTTATTCAAATGTAATTTATATTAGAATCATAGAATCCTAGAGATAAAACTTAAAAGGGTTGAATGCTTAGAAGCCCTTTGACCCAGATCTAAGTTTTTAGGATTATTTATTTATTTTTTATAGCAGTTTTATAAGTGAATTTAGTGCTGAGCTGGTCTGAGATGGATGGCAGGGTAGTCTTCCTGATATGGGGACCACTTGGGAAGTTGTTATTGTTAAAAATTGATTACCCTGGTTTAAATTAAATAGGATATATGGGGAGATAATTAGATTTTCTTTAATTGCAACTGGATTGACTGGTGTTAAATTATCATCTGGAGTCATTTGAACTAGAGATATCTGTTGTAGCATTTTTGTGTTAAGACATTTCCCCTCATCCATCCTAAGTGTTCTTGCTCTCTTCCTTAGGATATGGTCTACCAGATGATATTGTGATAGAAAAGAGGGGCAAAGGTGACACTTTTGTGGATTGCACGGGTGCAGATATTAAAGTCTCATGCATAAAATTTGTTCAGCATGATGCTGTAGAAGGAATCTTAAGTAAGTATCTGAATGTTTGGTATATGATTTGTTCTAGACTTTGAAGGGAAACTTTCTATGGAAGATAAAATTTAATGAAATGCCACTCACGAGTACAGACATACATTATTTTACTACCCTTTACAGATACAGAGTTTTTTACAAATTGAAGGTTTTTGACAACCTTGCTTTGAACAAGTCTATTGATGCCATTTTTCTAACAAATTGTGCTCACTTTGTGTCTCTATGTCACATTTTGGTAATTCTTACAATATTTCAGACTTTTTAATGATATCTGTTAGGCTGATCTGTGATCACTGATCTTTGATGTTACTACTGTAATTGTTTTGGAGCACCATGGACTGTGTCCATTTAAGATGGTGAACCTAATCAATAAATATTGTATGTGTTCCGACTGCTCCACCGACCAGTCAGTCTGCTGTCTTTTTCCCTTTCCTCTGGCCTTCCTATTCCCTGAGACACAACAATATTGAAATTAGGTCAATTAATAAACCTACAGTGGCCTCTAAGTGTTCAAGTGAAAGGAAGAATCGCAAGTCTCTCATGTGAAATCAAAAACTAGAAATGATTAAGCTTAGTAGTAAGGAAGGCATGTCCAAAGCTGAGACAGGCCAGAGGCTAGACCTCTTGTACCAAATACTTAGCCAAGTTGTGAACACAAAGGAAAAGTTCTTGAAGGAAATTAAAAGTGCTACTTCAGTGAACACATGAATTATAAGGAAGTGAAACAGCCTTATTGCTGATATGGAGAAAGTTTTAGTGGTTTGGATAGAAGATTAAACCAGCCACAACATTCCCTTAAGCCAAAGCCTAATCCAGAGCAAGGCCCCAATTCTCTTCAATTCTGTGAAGGTTGAGAGAGGTAAGGAAGCTGCAGAAGAAAAGTTTGAAACTAGCAGAAGTTGGTTCAAGAAGTTTAAAGAAAGAAGCCATCTCCATAACATAAATGTGCAAGGTGAAACAGCAAGTTCTGATATAGAATCTACAGCAAGTTATCCAGAAGATCTAGCTAAGATAATTGGTGAAGGTGGATACACTAACCAACAGATTTTTAATATAAATGAAGCAGCCTTATACTGGAAGAAGATACCATCTAGGAATTTCATAGCTGGAGAGAAGTCAATGCCAGGCTTCAAAGGACAGACTCTCTTGTTAGGAGCTAATGCAACTGGTGACTTTAAATTGAAGCCGGTGCTCATTTACCATTCCCCAAGTCCTAGAGCCCTTAAGAATTATGCTAAATCTACTCTGCCTGTGCTCTATAAATGAAACAACAAAGCATGGATGACATACATCTGTTTATAGCGTGGTTTACTGTTGAGACCTACTGCTCAGAAAAAAGGATTCCTTTCAAAAGCTGATTGACAATGCACCAGATCACCCAAGAGCTCTAATGGAGATGTACAAGTAGATTCATGTTGTTTTCATGCCTAACCCAACATTCATTCTGCAGCCCATGGATTAATGGGTAATTTCGACTTTCAAGTCTTATTATTTAAGAAATATACTTCATAAGGCTGTAGCTGCTATAGGTAGTGATTCCTCTGATAGATGTGGGCAAAGTCAATTGAAAACCTGGGAAGGATTCACCATTCTAGATGCCATTAAGAATAGTCACGAGGCATGGAAGGAAGTCAAAATATCAACGTTAACAGGAGTTTGGAAGACGTTGATTCCAATCCTCATGGATGTCTTTGAGAGGTTAAAGATTTCAGTGGAGGAAATAATTGCAGATGTGGTGGAAATAGCAAGAGAACTAGAATTAGAATTAGAGCCTGAAAATGTGACTGAATTGCTACAATCTCATGACAAAACCTGAATGGATGAGGAGTTGCTTTTTATGGATGAAAGGAGAGTGATTTCTTGAGATGGAATCTACTCCTGGTGAAGTAGAAGATGTTGTGAACATTGTTGAAGTGATGACAAAGCATTTAGAATATTACTTAAACTTAATTGATAAAGCAGTGGCAGAGTTTGAGAGGATTGACTCCAATTTTGAAAGAAGTTCTACAGTGGGTAAAATGCTATTACAACATTATCACATGCTACTGGGAAATCATTCATGAAAGGAAGAATCAATTGATATGGGAAACTTCCTTGTTACCTTATTTTAAAAAATTGCCACAGCTATCCCAACCTTTAGCAACTACTGCTCTGATCGGTCAGTAGCTATCAACATGTGAGGCAAAAAAATTACAACTTGCTAAAGGCTCAGATGATCATTAGCATATTTTAGCAAAATAAAGTATTTTAAAATTAAGATGTGTACATTTTTTGAAAAACATAATGCTATTGCACACTTAACAGACAATAATATGTGTAAACATAACTTTTATATGCACTGGAAAACCAAAAACTTTGTGTGACTTGTTTTATTGTGTTATTTGCTTTATTGTGGTAGTCTAGAACCCATCTCTGAGGAATGTCTGTTTATGGAAGGCTGCTTAATTACTTACTTATGTACATAGCATGATAATTTGGGAAACTTAACCCAAAGTGAAAAATAGTTCAGCCTATTTTTGAAAATTTGTTAGTTTAACATTAGTTTCTTTTCTGTGCGATCATTTTTTTCTTTTAAAACATTCTAATGTTGTGGTCTGTGTTCATTGTATTCAATTTAGAATAAGACTGAAACGAGCTATCTTCACATTGCACTACTGTTTGTTTCCTAGGTTCTGTATCCCTTTTCTTGAATTGGGGTCTTTTTCTTACTTCCAAGATACTCAGCAAAGTTTCTCTCTGATACTTGTTTTTGATAATGAAAGTGCTTTTGCACTTCTGAGATCAGGTCCTTCTTTTTTAAGAATGTTGCTTTTAGATTTTAAAAAATAACTCGAAATAGTCATTGTTCTAAATTTTATGAATTTGTAATTCAGATACCAAAGTTTTAATGATAATTATTGAGAAATATTTAGACTACATCTAATATCAGCTCTAGGCTATCTTTATTTTTTATTTATTTATTTATTTTTTTGGAAACAGAGTCTCTCTCTGTTGCTCAGGTTAGAGTGCCGTGGCGTCAGTCTAGCTCACAGCAACCTTAAACTCCTGGGCTTAAGCGATCTTCCTGCCTCAGCCTCCTGAGTAGCTGGGACTACAGGCATGCGCCACCATTCCTGGCTCATTTTTTCTATATATTTTTAGTTGTCCAGCTAATTTCTTTATATTTTTAGTAGAGATGGGGACTCGCTCTTGCCCAGGCTGGTCTGGAACTCCTGACCTTGAGCGATCCTCCCGTCTCAGCCTCCCAGAGTGCTAGGATTACAGGCATGAGCCATGGTGCCCGGCTTAGGCTATCTTTAATACTGGAAAAGGCACATTACTTAAAGCAGTCAACTGTATGTTCTCCTCATAGTCATTCACCGTGGTAAGACTACGTTGGAAAACTGTGTACTGCAGTGTGAAACTACAGGAGTCACAGTACGAACATCAGCAGAATTTTTAATGAAGAACTCGGATTTGTATGGTGCCAAGGTATGATAAGCTCCTGTCTTTATGGGGAAGTAGTTTGGGTTTAAGTTCTAGATAAGCATATAAAAAATATGGGACCAAGAGGAAGCACATAATCCTGTTCTCTTTCTTCAAAGACACTGAGACACGTATCTACTAAGTCAGTCAAACTCAATTGTACAAGGTTCTTATGTAGCATTTTCAAAACATAGATTAGGAAGAGAATAAATCTCACAATTACTTTATGGTAACTTTAAGAGAGGTTTAGACCCTTAAAATTATAACTTTGTAAACAATTTTGCAACAAAGCTCAATTGCTTTATTCATAATTAACTTTTTGAGATTGTTGTAGATTCACATACTGTTTAAGGAGTAACACAGAGTGATCCTGTATGTATGCCTTTACCAGTTTCCCCCAATAGCAACATCTTGTAAAACTACTACAATATCACAACCAGAATATTGACATTGATTCAGTGAAGTTAAAGAGTATTTCCATCACCACAAAGATCTGGCATGTTGCCCTCTTTTTCAACTTTTAAATTTTTTTTATTTTTATTTTTAATTTGTATAGATTTAAGGAGTACATGTGTAGTTTTGTTACATGGATATATTGCATAGTGGTGAAGTCTGGGCTTGTAGTGTAACCCTCACCTGAATAATGTATGTTGTACCCATTAAGTAGTTTGTCATCCCTCACCTGCCTCCTACCATGTTGCCCTTTTACAGCCAAACCCCCTTGCCTTTCCTACCAACCTCCTCCTCTGTTGGCAAACCCTAATCTGTTTTCCATTTCTATTATATCATCATTTCAAAAATGTTATAAAAATGGAATTACACAGTATATGACCTTTTGGGATTGGCTTTTTCACTTAGCACAATTTTCTGGGGCTCTCTCCAGGTTGTTGTGTGTACCATTAGTTTCTTCCTTTTTATTATTGAGTAGTAGCCCAATGTGTGGTTGTTCCACAGGTTGTTTATTCACTGTTGAAGAACATCTAGATTGTTTTCAGTTTTTGCCTATTGTGAAGAAAGCTGCTCTAAACATTCGTGTATAGGATTTTGTGTAAACATTGTTTTCATTTCTTAGGGGTAAGTACCCAGGAATGCAATTATAGGTTATGTGGTAGTTGCATGTTTAAATTTTTTTAAAGATAAAAAACTGCCAGAGTTTTCCACAGTGGTTATACCATTTTATATTCCTACTCGAAATGTTTGAAAGATCCAGTTTCTCTGTATCCTCGACAGCATTTGGCGTTTTCACTATTTTTTATTTTAGCCATTTTGAAAAGTGTGTAGTAATATCTCATTGTGGTTTTTTTTTTTTTTGAGACAGAGTCTCACTCTGTTGCCCGGGCTAGAGTGCCATGGCGTCAAGCTCACAGCAACCTCAAATTCCTGGGCTTAAGCGATCCTACTGCCTCAGCCTCCCGAGTAGCTGGGACTACAGGCATGAGCCACCATGCCCGGCTAATTTTTTTTTGTATATATATTTTTAGTTGGCCAGATAATTTCTTTCTATTTTTGGTAGAGACGGGGTCTCACTCTTGCTCAGGCTGGTCTCGAACTCCTGACCTCGAGCGATCCACCCGCCTCGGCCTCCCAGAGTTAGGATTACAGGCGTGAGCCACCGCGCCCGGCCTCTTTTCTTAATGCTTTTTCTGCACTGATTGACATGATCACATTATTTTTCTTATTGGTGAGAAGAAAATGGCAGGTTACATTGATTGATTTTCAAATTTTGAACCAGCCTTGCATCCCTGGAATAAACCCCACTTGGTCATGGTGTATAATTCATTTTATATCTCTTTATCTGGTTTCAGTAGCAGTAATACTAGCTTCATAAAATGAATTCTGAAGTGTTCCCTTCTCTTCTGTTTTCTAAAAGAGATTGTATAGAATTGGAGTAATTCTTTAAATGTTTAATAGACTTTTCCAATGAAACCATCTGGGCCCGGAGATTTCTCTTTTGGGAGTTTTTAAATTATGAATTCAATCTCCTTAATAGTTACAGGGCTATTAAAGTGACCTATTTCATATTGAATAAACTTTGGTAGCTTGTGACTTTTTGTGGTATTGGACCGTTTCTTCTGTGTTGTCACATTTATAGGTATAGAATTGTTTTGTAGTATTCCCTTATTCTTTTTTTTTTTTTTTTTTTTTTTTTTGAGACGGAGTCTCACTGTGTTGCCCAGGCTAGAGTGCTGTGGTGTCAGCCTAGCTCACAGCAACCTCAAACTCCTGGGCTCAAGGGATCCTCCTGCCTCAGCCTCCCAAGTAGCTGGGACTACAGGCACTGGGACTACAGGCATGTGCCACCATGCCAGCTATTTTTTTCTATTTTTTAGTTGTTTGGCTAATTTCTTTCTATTTATAGTAGAGGCGGAGTCTTGCTCTTGCTTAGGCTGGTCTCGAACTCCTGAGCTCAAGCGATCTTCCCGCCTCAGCATCCCAGAGCGCTAGGATTACAGGCGTGAGCCACTGCGCCCGGCCAGCTTAGATTCTTGATTTGAGACTTTTCCTCTGTTCTAATGTACGCATTTAATGCTGTAAATTTCCCTGTCAGCATTGCTTTAGCTGTCTTCCACACATTTTGATATGTTGTATTTTCATTCTTTGACCCATGTAGAGTTTAGAAGTTTGTTGTTGGCCGGGCGCGGTGGCTCGCACCTATAATCCTAGCACTCTGGGAGGCCGAGGCGGGTGGATGTATTCTATAAATATCAACTAGATCAAATTGGTTGATAGAGGTATTGAGTTCTTCTATATCTCTGATTTTCTGTTCTATCAATTATTAAGACAGGAATGTTGAAGTCTCTAATTGTGGATTTGTTTGTTTATCTTTTTCAAGTTTTTGTCTTTTTGTTAGTTTTTGCTTTACATATTTTGCAGTTCTATTATTTGACACATACTCATTTAGGATTGCTGTGTCTTTTTAGAGAATCAACACGTTTATCGTTATGTAACATTACTGTCTGTCTCTGGTAATTTTCTTTGCTCCAAAGTCTACCTTATCTGTTATTGATACAGACATACCTGATTTCCTTTCACTAATGTTGGTATAATATATCTTTTCCCTATCATTTTACTTTCAACTTGACTGTATTATTCTGTTTGAAGTGAGTTGTAGACAGCATATAGATGGGTCGTATTTTTAATCCATTTTGCCAATCTTTGTCTTTTCATTGTTATATTTAGACTATTTACATTTAATTGATGTTAAATCTCTAATCTGCTATTTTATTTTTTGTTTTCTGTTTGTTCTACTTTTCATTCTCGATTTTCTTTTTTCTGTCATCCTGTGGGCTACCTGAACATTTTTCAGAATTTCATTTGTTTTTGATTATATCTCTCTATAGCTTTTTTAGTGGTTGTTCTAGGTATTATATGTACATAATATCACCGTTTACCTGTGTCATCATTCACCAGTTCAAGTGACGTATAGAAACTTTGCCTCTCTTCATGTCTCTTTACCATCTCCTGTTTATAATTGTCTTAAATATTTCTTCTTTTTCTTTTCCTCCCCCGTTCCCCCTTAAATATTTCTTTTACATACACCTAGAACCACAAACGAATATTATAATTTTTGTTTCAAATGTCGAACATAATTTAGAAAACTCAAGAGAAGGAAAGCCTATTATATTTACCTATATTTTTGCTTACTGTGTTCTTTTTTTGCTTTCGGATGTTCTAGGATTCCTTCCTTTATCATTTATTTTTTGTTTAGCCATTTTATTAGGGGAGGTCTGCTGGTGACAAATTCTCTTAGTTTCCCTTCTTCTTAGAATGTCTTGACTTCCTCTGCATTCCTGCACAATATTTTCATTTGGTATAGTATTCTGGATTGATAGTTATTTTCTTCCAGCCCTTGAATAATACTGTGCCTCGTTCATCTGGCCTCTGTGGTTTCTGATGCTGTCAATCACGTTTTTTTCTGCTGTAGGTAAGGTGTAAAATTTTCATAGATGCACTCGACTTGCTTTGTTTTTTAGCTTTCCGAAGTTTAATTATGATGTATGTTGGCATAGATTTCTTTGAGTTTACCCTGTTTGGGATTTGCTCATCTTCTGGAATCTGTAGATTTAATATCTGTTGCCAAATTTGGGAGCTTTTAGTCATTATTTCTTCAAGTATTAGCTTCACTCTGTTTCTCTTCTCCTTCTAGGACTCTGATGACATGCATATTGGATCTTTTGTCATAGTCCAACAGATCCCTGAGGCTCTGTTCACTTTTCTTTTTTAGTGTATTTTCTCACTGTTATCAGATTGGGTAACTTCTATTGTTGTATCTTCCAGTTCATGGATTCTTCCCTCTTTTCTTTCCATTCTTCTGTTGAACACATCCACTGAGCTTTTTATTTCGGTTATCACATTTTCAGTTCTAAAATTTCCACTTGGTTCTTTATATCTTTTATTTCTTCACTGAGCATTCTTCATTTGTTTTAAGTATGTTCATTATTGCTTGTTGAAACATTTTTATCATGATTGCTTTAAAATCATTGTCAGTTAATTCTAACATCTCTGACATCTTGGTTTTGGCATCTATGGATTGTCTTTATTCACTTTGACATCTTTCTGGTTCTTGATATGACAAGTGATTTTCAGTTGAAACCTGGACATTTTGTATTGTGTTATGAAAGTCTAGATCTTCTGTTTTAACTGGGCTTCTCTGACACTACTACAGGAGGAGACAAGGTGGGGGATGGGAGGGCAACACTTGTTTCTCCCAGATGGAGGTAGAAGTCATAGTTCCCCCTTGGCTTCCATTGATGGGAGAGCTCCTTGTTACTGCTGGGTGGGGGTGGGAGTTCTAGCTTCCCATATGGTCTCCACTGACACTGATGTATGAGGATGGTCTTATTACCAGTGGGCAATAGTGAGAGTCCAGAATCTCCACTAGGCCTGCTCTGACACCATACTAGCGAAGAGGGGGTAGGTGCCTTGTTGCCAGGTGGGGGTACAAGTCCAGGCTTTCCATGTAGTCTTCATTGACACTGCTGTTGGGAATGCCTCATAACTGGTTCGTGGGGGTGAAAGTCTTGGCTCCTTGTTTGGCCTTCTCTGACACCACACCAGTGGGGGTGTTGGGTACCTGGTTATAACCTTGAGAGAGTGGAAGTCTACTGTCCTCTCTTGACCTTTGCTGGCACAGGTGGGGGTGCGGCCACTTTTATTCTATGGTGTTTGGCTGGAATAGAGCTATTGTTGTCTGACAGTTTTAGTTTTCTGTCTTTCTAGATTGCCTAGTCCTCTGGCTAGACAGAGCAGTGTTTTGGGGCTTTTTGGTCTGTATCTGTTGGTAGACTAGATTGTCAGCTTCTTTTTTTTTTTTTTGTTATGAGGATTTTTTAAGAATTTTTACTCATTTTACAAGATATTAAAAATGTCTAGAACATTCAGCTAACCAGTATAAGCACATGGTGAACACTCAGTAAGAGTTCAACATGTAATGATGATGCCACATCACATTTTATAGTGCTTTGTTGGCAGATAGGAGACATGTAATGTTCAGGAGTTTTGCAGGGTTTTGCCTTGAAGGAATCTATGAGCGTGTTAGTTCACAGACCAGAAGCTGCCTAGCAACAGAGGGGCATCTCACCAGTCAGGGGCATATGCAGGGCGACGCCTATTTCAAGACCTGCAGCCCAGCGCCTGATGCTTGTGTAAGACAGAACTCTGGCATGGGTTCACAGGTTAAGGACTGATCAAAGAATGCCAGCCCGGCAGACACCTGCAGCTGAAACCAATTAGCCTCAAGGACAGTTCCTACTTCACTCCTGACAACATGTCTCAGTTGATGAGAAACTAGATAAAGAAATATATAGCCTCTATATTTCTGTTTAGCTTTTCTGCTAATTGACAATTTTATCTTTACCTTGTATATTCAGCTAGGTATTCTTAACTTAGGGCTTAGAAGTTTATCTTAGAAAAATTTTGTAACCGATTGCTCACGTAGATAGAATTAAGGGAACTCTAGAAACTTTTGGGGAGCCTTGAAACCTAAATGAATGACATGTACACATAAATCTGTAACCACTGGCAACTAGTTGCTGCACCAATTAGTACTGATGCGGGACTTCACTCAGGGCCTCACAGCTCACGGGAATGCTGAAGGACCCCTGACTCTCTGTCTCTATTATTTCTCTATTTCTATTATTTCCAAATCTCTTGCAGCGATCCTGCCTGGGACCTGTTTTGGTGGGAGCGTAGCTAACTCCCAGCAGTGCTTGACAGTTTATGAAGCACTTCCACATATATAATCTTGCTAGCTGACTCCCAGGGAAAAATCATTAAATATCATTAAAAAACAAATCCTGGCTGCCACTCTCCCCTGAAGTATGCTACATAGAGCTGCCCATATACAAAGCAATTTCAAAAGAACTTGATTACAAATGAATGCCTATAATTTTGAATGTTTAACCTTGTGATTTTCTTCTTATTTTAATTTTTTTTTTTTTAAATTTTGATTGTCAGCTTCGTTAGCTCCAAGTCTGGGGGTTATGAAGCAAAAAGAAAACCTAGGAACCTTACTGCTTTGTTGGTATAATGCCTATGGTTTTGGTTGTAGCTAGCACGAGGAATTAGGGACTCTACTCCATTGTCCCAGAAGTGGCTCAATTGAGAGTCTCCTCAATTACTTTTTAATTGCCAAATTATCTGTTCATAATATATTTGGATTATGAATATATCATTTGCTAGGTGACAGCTGGTTTAAATTATTCTCCTTTTTAAATTTTACATGATTCCTGATAGTTTGATATTTACTTTTAACTATTTTGTTATATATGTATTTTTAGTGTAGTCATCCTGAAATCTTTTTTGCACATAATCCCAAACTGAAAATCTCTTAGCTGAGGGCCCAATTAGCAAATTTTTAAAAACCTCTTCGCAGAAGAATTAGGTTGGTGTGTACATATGGTCCAGTCATATGTAGAGGGAGAAGTAATAAAAAATGTTTTCTCATGGTATATTACTACTCCTAGAAAATTAACATATTAGGTTGGTGCAAAAGTAATTGCTGTTTTAGCATTGTTGAAATTTGCCCTTTGATGTTGGAATACATTCTTAAATAAATGTGTTTATGTTATACATCATTTTAATGCACAATTTCTCCCTTTATGGTTTTTTTTGCTAATGACTTATTACTTGCTGTTTATATTTATTTTAGACTATGGAAATGACATTAGACAAAAAGCAAATTCAAGCAATTTTCTTATTTGAGTTCAAAATGGGTCATAAAGACTGGTCCGATGATAGTGGGTTATCAGAACTTATTAACATTAGTGTCACTAAGGTTAGTCTACAACCCCACACTGCTAAATTTGACTGGCTTAAAAAAAAAAAAAAAAAGAAGAAAACAAAATGGTTCATAAAGCAGCAGAGACAACTGGCAACATCAACAGCACATTGGCCCAGCAACTGCTAGCGAACGTACAGTGCAGTGGTGGTTCAAGAAGTTTTGCAAAGGAGACGAGAGCCTTGAAGATGAGGAGTGCAGTGGCCGGCCATCGGAAGTTGAGAGCAATCATTGAAACTGATCCTCTTACAATGACACGAAAAGTTGCTGAAGAACTCAGGGTCGACCATTCTATGATCATTTGCCATTTGAAGCAAATTGGAAAGGTGTAAAAGCTTGATAAGTGGGTGCCTCATGAGCTGGCCGAAAATCAAAAATATCATTGTTTTGAAGTGTCTCCTTCTCTTCTGGTATGTAACACAACGGACCATTTCTTGATTGGATTGTAGCGTGGGAGGAAAAGTATATTTTATACAGTAACTGGCAAGGACCAGCTCAGTGGTTGGGCTGAGAAGAAACTCCAAAGCACTTCCCAAAGCCAAACTTGCACCAGAAAAAGGTCATGGTCACCATTTGGTGGTCTGCTGCCAGTCTGATCCACTACAGCTTTCTGAATCCTGGCGAAACCATTACATTTGAGAAGTATGCTTAGCAGATTTTTTTTTTAAATATGGAATGCTTCACGAATTTGCGTGTCATCCTTGTGCAGGGGCCATGCTAATCTTCTCTGTATCTTCCAATTTTAGTATATGTGCTGCTGAAGCGAGCATAGCAAATTGTCGAGATGCATTGAAAACTGCAACATCTGCAGCCAGCATAGGTCAACAGAAAGGGCCCAGTTCTCCACAACAAGGCCCAACTGCACGTGGCACAACCAATGCGTCAAAAGTTGAATGAATTGGGCCACGAAGTTTTGCCTCATCCACCATATTCACCTGACCTCTCACCAACCAACTACGACTTCTTCAAGCATCTTAACAATGTTTTGCAGAGAAAACGCTTCTACAACCAGCAGGATGCAGAAAATGCTTTCCAAGAGTTCATTGAATCCCGAAGCACAAATTTTTACACTACAGGAATAAACAAACTTATTTCTCATTGGCAAAAATGTGTTGATTGTAATGGTTCCTATTTTAATTAATAAAGATGTGTTTCAGCCTAGTATAATGATTTAAAATTCATGGTCCAAAACCATAATTACTTTTGCACCAACCTAATACATGTGGTAGATGTGTCATAAATTGTTATAGCAACTCTTCTTCATTTATGATATTGTGTATTAAATTATTTCCAAATGGTTTCTTAAGTAACTATAACTATAGAGGTTTGAGTAAATCATTTTTGCTTCCCAAAGGGTCTCGCGTAGCATTAGGAAATAAATTATTCCTATTACTGTTACTTTTTTGTTGGTACCATGTGGTGCCAGGGGACGATGTGACAGAATTGGACCATGTTTGAATCTTTCTCATTATTCTGTCTAAATGACACTTGAACTAGCTTCTAATTTTAACATGCGTAGTAGTGGAGGCCATTGTTTAACTCAGAAGTGATTTTTAAGTTGGGTTGGGGTATTTTAAACCTGGAGTGTTTTTAAAAACATGAGTCTTGTTTCTACCCTCAAATTCCAATATTTTACTAAGCTCAAATTCTGTTCTCCAACTAATTGAGTATCTCTGAGAGAATGGCCATTTTACATAAGTGCATCTTTGAACAAGATTGTTAAATAACTTTTTTTTTTTGGCAGAATCAGAAAACTGACTTGTCTAGAATGAAAGAGAATGGAAGAGGAATCAAATGTTGACGCTCTAAGCCAGTGTTTGCGTGGGTGTGTGTGGTTTTTGAAAGTGGTAAATGATCAACAATTTTCTGGAAATGGAACAAATCGAAATGTTGATTAAAAATACCTAACAAAACTTATCTATAAAACACTTTATCTTTGGCTGGCCGAAGTGGCTCACGCCTGTAATCCTAGCACTCTCGGAGGCTGAGGCAGGAGTTCGAGACCAGCCTGAGCAAGAGTGGAGACCCCGTCTCTACTAAAAATAGAAAGAAATGATCTGGACAGCTAAAAACATAAAGAAAAAGAAAAATTAGCCAGGCATGGTGGCATATGCCTGTAGCCCCAGCTACTCGGGAGGCTGAGGCAGAAGGATCGTTTAAGCCCAGGAGTTTGAGGTTTCTGTGAGCTAGGCTGACGCCACGGCACTCTAGCCCGGGCCAGAGAGTGAGACTCTGTCTCAAAAAAAAAAAGAAAAAAAAAAAAACACTTTACCTTTGTGGTCTACATTTATACTGTGTTAAAGGCTAGGAAGTGATTGTAATAAACCTCCTATAGTCCTGCCTTTTAAGAAATGATTGTCATTATCTCAAATTGTAACTTATAGGGTGCTGGTATAGAAATATACCCTGGGAGTAAGTGTGTCCTGACTGACAATGGGATCCATCACTGCAAGGAAGGGATCCTCATTAAGGTGAGTATCTGCTGAAACACCCTCTTTGCAAAGGTTAGAATGATTTCACCTAAGAAAATATGCTTTCTTAAATTCCCACGTTGAATTCTGTTTCCAGATTTTGAAAAGCATAAACAGTATATAAATTTTAATAATATAGGGAATACTGTGTTGCCTATAGATTTGCAGAAATGACAGAGGACTACTATGTCACTCAACTCAAAATGTGCTACAAGATATTAATAAGCATAATTTTTCCACCTTATTTTTATAATAGCATGAAAAAAGATTTTTAAAGCAGGCAGTGTTGAATATGCCAGTTCCTTAAAACATTTGTTTTCAATGTCATAGGACTTTTTAGATGAGCATTATGACATCCCCAAAATATCCATGGTGAATAACATCGTACATAATAATGAAGGTTATGGTGTTGTCTTAGTGAAACCTACAATTTTCTCTGACCTGCAAGAAAATGCCCAAGATGGAACTGAAGGTATGCTATATTTAGTAATTTTTTGTATAAAAACTGATCTAATTTACTTTATTTCAACATTAAACTCTGATTAAGGATCTGAATCTTTCTCCCCTCCTTAAAAACAATGGCTAGAATATGCATGGGCATGGAGAGAGAAAAGCTTGGTAAAGCCGTAACATTATAGAATCTCAAGGTAAAAGAAACTTTCAAGATCAACTAGTTCAACTGTTCACTCAAAACCCTGATAGTGTGTGGTTTCTGTGGTCATACGGTTCCCTTTTTGTCATGCTTGGTGTCTGTGCATGTATAGAACAAGGATGGGCATATGACAGCAATGGTGGCTTCTGTTGGCGTTTGTTGAGGATGGAGGCGAGGAAATGAACGTGCCGGGTTGAAGGCTGTGTTTGCTGAAGGGCATAGTGGAGTTTCGCTCTGTTTTTTATTGGTAGAAGTAAATGCTTCCGTGTCACCTGCCTTTAGCAGCAACAGTGAGCAAACTTAGTCAAAATTAGTGAATTTCAAACCATGACACAGATCACTATTAAATCTCAGTCAGAGAGAATCATTAAACATCTATATGGGTGATGAAAGTTTAAAGCAGTTTAAAGAGTAGTCCTTGTCATCCGTCAGGATAAGCTCCAGTTATATCTGTGAGTTCGTTATTTCCTCACAGCATGAAATGTCAGCTGGGCAGGATTCTTATCTGTAAGCTCTGGTGGAAAACTCTGCTTCCAGACTCATTAATGTCATTCATTGGCAGATTTCATTCCTTTAAGTTGTAGGACTGAGGTCTCTGTTTTCTTGCTGGCTGCTGGCTGGGGTTCACGCTCTGCTCCTAGAGGCTGCTCTCAGGTCCGCCACGTGGCCCCCTCAGCAACAGAGTGCTTCCCTTAAGGCAAATCTCTCGTGCTTCGAATCTCTCTGACCTCCTCTTCTGCAACCAGCTGGAGAAAACTGATTGGTAACCTTAATTACATTGCAAAATTACAATGCAAAATCCTTTTGCCAATTAACAATCATGAAAGTTAACACCAGTGGGGATCATGGGGCCCATCTAGAATTAGCTGCTAGATTAGGAGTTCATTTAAAAAAAGTAGCAATTATGTTCATAACAGTAGGTAGGAAAAAAAGAAAAAAAAAAACAAAAAAAAAAAAGGAAAAAAATAAAAAAAGTAGCACTGTCTTATTAACCTTTGCATCCTAGCTCCTAAAACAGTGCTTAGCAGATAGTGCATATCCAGAACTTGTCTGTGTGAATGAGATTCTGGGATGGAAAGGGTAAACAAAGAGTTCAAAATTGGTGATCCTGTATGAGGGTCAGGAAACCTTAGCTTGAAGAGCAAGGCAGCTGCTTGTTGAGATTCTTTTGGCAAAGAATTTGTAAAATCCAGTTAAATGACAGCAGGAATCCTTGGCAGAAAAATTTCAAAGCTCTAACAGACGATGTAAGAAATATATGTTTTAGTTGAGTTAGTTTATATATTTAACTGTATTTGTTATAATTTGTTTGTTTTTCCAGAAAGTAAAGTGTTTAAAATTCAGACAAGTGGAGAGGGAGATGCAACTGAAAGAGTGGATCTAGAAGAGCTGATTCAGTGTGCAGCTGGCAAAATGGAGCTCTCTGCAAGAGCTGATCTTTCTGAGCAAGTTGAGGGAAATTGTGAAATTATAAATGAACTAGTTGCTGCCTCCACACAAAAAGGCCAGATGAAGAAGAAGAGGTTGAGTGAACTGGGGATCACAGAAGCTGATGACAACTTAATGTCACAGGAAATGTTTGTTGGAATTGTGGGGAACCAGTTTAAGTGGAATGGGAAAGGAAGTTTTGGCACATTTCTTTTCTGACCACAATGATGTAAACAGATAGCAAAATATTGGATTTTATACATGCTGCCCTAAGAATCACTGCTGCCATTGTAGTTTGCTTTATGTGTGTATTTTATATTTGATATATTTGATTGGGCTTGAGTGAAATGCAGGTTTATTTTTATTTGCAGGTGTTACATGTAAAGCACTCTCTCTTTATAAGAAAGATCATAAAAACACATAGAATAGAAAATATTTAGAGACTTCTTATCTGAATGGCTTGCTTTCTTAAACACATGGTTCTCTCATAGTAAGCCTGTTAGTAACTTTCTGGTGTAGTTACACTTTAATCTAGCACTTCAGAGAGGAGAAGGAAAGGCTGAGAATGCAAGACAAGTGCATAACAATGCAATAGGTGTCATGTGTGTAGTGTTCTTAGAGTTGTCTTTTAATCCTAATTACAGCAAGTCTGATTTCCACACTGTATTTGTATAATACTTGCCTTAAAATACTTGCTTTTATGATTGGGAAGTTATCTGCCTAATCAGACTTATTGAGAATCTGAGTGGGATGCATTTTTATGTTGAACCGTGCAATCGTCAAAATAGCAATAGATAGCATAGCAGCTTTGATACAGAATGAAATGTGTTGTTCGGAGCTAATGTGTATGTAGAGCATTTTCACTGTTGGTGAATGTGAATGATTAAAAAGAAAGTATTTTTCTATCACCATAACAGTATTTTGATCATATTTGTTACACAGTCCAAATGATTACTATACAACCTATGTCAGCTACATGTTCTTGGTATCATATTGTAAAACATAGCTTTTAAAGTGTTTCTATCTTAAGAGTATATGTGACTTAAGAGTATATGTGACTGATTAAAATTATAGTGATCAAGTAAATAAAATTGAATCTTGTTATATTTTTCCAAACCCATATGGGCCATATGTAGCAAATGTGAACGTTTGAAGAACACATAATATTTTGGTATCTTTTTAGTGTTTCAGAAGAATATTACATTTTTTCCACTAAGTGTGGTTATGTTTGTTTCTTAAATTTGAATAAATAATAACTTATTTTTCAGATGCTACTAAATGTGGAAAGATTTATTTTAGATTTATGGTTTGACCAATGTAGGGTTTTTTTTTTTCTTCTTTTTAAAAATCCTGTTGCAAGGTTTATAAAGCAATGCTGATTAACTGTGTATGAGCTTTAGCCAGATATTGATTAAAAACCATTTCGTCAAATGTTTTTGTTTTTATCAAATTAGTTTTCCAATTGAATTTCTACTTTACCTTGAAATTTAGATTTTGTATATTCTCTTATAACTTGCTAGAGTGTCAAGAGAATGATAATGTAGCTAGGTAAGTAAAGTTAATACCGTCCTTGTTCCTTTTATAGCATGCTAGTTTTTCAGATTTCATTTCTATTTTAGTTTAAATATAATCTTATATTAATTTTTATTCATGTGATCAGTTATTGGTAAATAGGCCTAATATGTTCTTATTTAAGTTATGTAGAATACATTTTGCCTCAATCATGAAAAATTAAACATCTCAGATGACTTAGTATAAGGAGTATAGAGGGAGCTCTGGAGGGATGTGGATTTGACATTTGAGATGAAAACACTGATGTGGGAAAAGGATGGTCTTCTGTGTTGGGTGGGTTACCATGTGTCCTGTCCTTATGGTCTGTCCTAAGTGTGACTTTGAATTTATGGCAGTTACAAAACTCTGTACCTTGTCTTCCATAAAACCGGTCCCTGGTGCCAAAAGGTTGGGGACTGTTGCTCTGTAACACCGAATATTGTCAATTTAAAATTTAAAAATGCTTCTTTGATGAATGAAAAAACATTTTAATTTGTTATTTGTTTGATTACTATTATCTGATTTATTTAATCATTTGCTATATTTATTGTTTTGAAAATTGCTTGTTTATATCCTTTGCCTATTCTGAGTTGTTTGACTTTGTTATTGACGTATAGGAGTTTTATGTAGTGTGGCTTTTAATCCTTTAATACTAAAAGTATATATATGCCTTTTATATATAAAATAAATAAGTAACATACTTGTGCAATATACTCATATCAATATATATACTTATAAGTATGAAATATATTCTTGAGCTGTCTGAGCTTTGTTTATGGTATTTTGTTTTGCTTGAGTTTTTTTTTTTTTTTTTTTTTTTTTTTGAGACAGAGTCTCACTCTGTTGCCCGGGCTAGAGTGAGTGCCGTGGCATCATCCTAGCTCACAGCAACCTCAAACTCCTGGACTCAAGCGATCCTTCTGCCTCAGCCTCCTGAGTAGCTGGGACTACAGGCATGTGCCACCATGCCCGGCTAATTTTTTCTATATGTATATATATATATATATTTTTTTTTAGCTGTCCATATAATTTCTTTCTATTTTTAGTAGAGACGGGGTCTCGCTCTTGCTCAGGCTGGTCTCGAACTCCTGAGCTCAAACAATCCTCCAGCCTCGGCCTCCCAGAGTGCTAGGATTACAGGCGTGAGCCACCACGCCCAGCCTGTTTTACTTAAGTTTTAATTGTAGTCAGAACTACTTTTTTGGATCTTGTGACTTGTTTACATAGGGCTTATCACAAGATTTTAAAAATATATTGTTTTCTAGTAAATTTATAATCTTGTTTATATTTCTATGCCATCTGTAATTTGGTTTTGTATACTGTATGTTATAGAACTATTTTTCTCTAAGTGTCTAGAGAGTTCTCTTGGTACTGTCCATTGAATCATCCATTATTTCCCTAATTACTTGGATTCATACTAAATCCTCATGTATGTCTACTGCCCATCCTCTGGCCTAAATACTCCTCACTAGTAATCTCCAGGTAAATGTATATTCTGCTACAAGGATCCAATCACTCGCACCCAATCAAACTTGACCAGAAGGACTGTTTCCCAGCCATCTTAAAGTAGCAAGCTGTTTTCCCTAGTAATTACTTCGGGGAAAATGTAGTCTCACTCCCACTCCATTCTTATTTTTAATAGCTTCTTGCTATTGAGTTTAAAAAAAAAATCAGCTTTTATCAGTTTTTTTTTGATACAATAAACACAATCACCAACTTTAAGTATACAACATCTGGATCTTAACAAATATATCCAGTTGTGTAACAGCCATCACAATCACAATTTTGAAGGTTTTTGTCACCTTTAAAATTTCAATCCTTTTCCTTTGCAGTCAGTCCCCTCCTCCAACACTTAGACCTGGCAACTATTGACCTGCTTTCTGTTGAGAGTTTTGCCTTTCCTATAGTTACATATAAAAGAAATGACTTTGCATATAGCCTTTTATGTTGATCTCAAACTTTGTATAATGCTGTTAAAATTCACCTATGTTGTTTCATGTGTCAGTAGTGTTTTTTTTTTTAATTGACTTTGTGTGGATATTGAGCATTTGTCCATTCATTTGCCAGTTGATGGGCCACTTGGGTTGTTTGTAGTTTTTGGTTATTGTGGTTAAAGTTGCTAAGAATATCTGGGTAAAAGTTCTTATCTGAACATATACTTTATTTCTCTGGAGGTAAATAACTGAGTGGGATTGCTGGGCTATATAGTAAGAGCACATTTTATTAGAAAGTTCCAAATTGTTTTCCAAAGTGGCTGTCCCATTTTGCATTCTTACCCGCAGTATAAGAAATTTTTAGTTGCTCCACATCCTTGCCAACACTTGTTATTGCCAGTCTCTTAAATTTCAAGTATTCTGTGGATATGCAGTGATAGCTCATTATGGTTTTAATCTGGATTTCCCTTAGTATTTATGATGTGTAGTAACTTTTCATATGCTTATTTGCTATTTCTATATCTCTGGTAAAGTATTTATTCAAATCTTTTGCCTGTATTTCCCCCCGGTAAATCAGGTTGTCTTCTGGAGCTGTAAGTTTTTTTAAATTCTAGATACAAGTTCTTTATCAAATGTGTGTTTTACAAATAGTTTCTGTCTGTGGCTTGGTTTTTTATTTTCTTAGTATCTTTTAAGGAGCAGAAGTTTAAATTTTGATCAAGTTTAGTTTATCAATATTTTTTCCTACGGTTTGTGGTTGTTTTTTTTTTTTAATTTCAAATTATTACGGGAGTATAGATGTTTTTGGTTACATGGATCAGTTTTGTAGTGCTTAAGTCAGGGTTATAGGTGTGCCCATCATGGAGATAGTGTTTATTGTACCTGTTAGGTAGGTTTTCGCCCATCTTCTCCTCCTGGTTTGTGTTTTTTATGTTTTATCTGAGAAATCTCTTTTCTCCTTTTCTCTTTTCCTGACTTCTTTTGGATCGAGGGTTTAAAAAGTTTTTTTTTAAAGGAATCATTTTTATCTTTATTATTGGCTTATTAGCTATACCCTTTTTTTTTTTAATCAAAAAATTTTTTAGTTGTGCTCTAATGCAGTAGTTCTCAGCTGGAGGCAGTTCCCCCTCTCCTCCCCCAGGATGTTTGCCAATGTCTGGAGACCTATTTAGTTGTCACAACTGGGGGTTGGGTGCATCTATTGAGTAGAGACCAAGTATGCTACTAAACATCTTACAATGTACAGGACAACTCCCCACTATAAGGGCTCAAAATGTCAATAGTGCCACGGGTGGAGAAATCTTATTCTAGGGCAGGACTCAGGAACTCTTTTCTGTAAAGAACCAGATAGCAAATATTTCAGGCTTTGTATGATATATATAATTTCTTATCTCCTTTCCTGCCCACCCTTTTCCAAAATGTAAAAACCATTCTTAGCTTCTGAACTATAGTCAGCAGACTGGATTTAGCCTGTGGCCAGAGCTTGTTGACCCCTGCTTTAGGGTTTATAATATATCTATACTACCTTCAAATATTTAAGAATATTTTATCACCTTATATGTAAGGCCCATTTCCCACCTTCTATCCTTATGCTAAGGTTTGCTTTTTTTTTCCCCTTGTGCTAAGGTTGTCATATATTTTACTCTTTATATATATTGTAAACCTCTCAATATGTTGCTGTTATTAATATTTTTGTTATAAACTTTTATCCTTTAAAAAGATTTTAAAATATCTTGTAGAATATTAACATATTTACCATTTCTGGTGTTCTTTATTCTTTTGTATAGGTCCAAATTTCTATTTAATATCCTATTCCACTTGAATAACTCCCTTTATCATTTCTTTTGGTACAAGTCTGCTGACACTTGAATTCTTCCAGCTTTTGTTTGTCTTAAAAATGTCTTCAAGAGTTTCATTTTATCACTGGCCAGCAATTTCATTATCATGTGTCTTTCCATTGTTTTTCTTTTTTTTTGACAGAGTCTCACTCTGTTGCCTGGGCTAGAGTGCCGTGGCTTCAGCGGAGCTCACAGCAACCTCAAACTCCTGGGCTCAAGCGATCCTCCTGCCTCAGCCTCCCAGGTAGCTGGGACTACAGGCATGTGCCACCATGCCCGACTAATTTTTCTATATATATATTTTTAGCTGTCCAGATCATTTCTTTACTATTTTTAGTAGAGACGGGGTCTCACTCTTGCTCAAGCTGGTCTCGAACTCCTGAGCTCAAACGATCCTCCCGCCTTGGCCTCCCAGAGTGCTAGGATTACAGGCGTGAGCCACCACACCCGGCGTGCATGGTTTTTTTATGTTTATTCTGCAAGGAGTTTTTTGTACTTTTTCACTGTATGAGTTTATTTCTTTGGATATTTCCTATTCCACCTTTTCTCTCTTCTCTCCTTCCTTGACTCTAATTATATGCATGTTACTCTGTTTTTTATTTTGCCCACAGGTCACTGATGTTTTATGCATTTTTCAATCTTTTTTTCTTTTTGGATAATTTCTATTACTGTGTCTTTGAGTTTGCTGGTCTTCTGCAAAAATAAACTGCTGTTAAAAATCATCTATGCCTGGATTGACTCCAGACTAGTTAACTCACATAAACATAAGTATTCTCTTTGGAAGTGCACCAAGTGATTTTAATGTGCAGCCAAGTGCTGAAAAACATCGTGTAATACTCTAGCCCTATGTTATTTTATCAAGCTGGCACGGAAAAGGAGCATAAATGTGCTAAAATAATGCCCCCACCAGCTTGGTCTTTAGACCAAGCAATAATGGGAGACTCAGACTTACATGCACCCACAACCAACCCCGTGAGTGAACCTTAAATGATTCCACCTCTATGTTCTACGGAGATTGTCTTTAGAATCTATAGAATCAAAACTGCTGGCTGAATGAGGTATTCATACATTTCCACAAGCTCTAAAGCAGTGTCTTCTGAGAGCCTCCTACATTCCTGCCACTTTCCACATCCTCTGTGTCTTCAAAAACTGGTTGTGGAAAGAGACACAATCTCTTTTTTCAAGCCTTCTAGGTGTAACAAATACTATAGAAAAGTACCTGTAGACCAACATTCATATTTTGGGGAAAATGATGTAGCTTTATATTGTCAGTGTTTGCTTTTTATTCTCAGATCTTTCCACATGACATCATGCAGTTAATTTCATAGTATGAACACTTGTCTCACCAGTCATATCGGCCTCCTCTCCAGAAAAGCTTTGGGGTGAGTGTTCTTCGCCTGTTGCAGCACAACGCCATCAGCAAGTCAAGTCATTGCATTCCACAGAGCCTGGCGGAAACCTCCCCTGTCAGTTGCTGAACAGTCAATTACATTCTGGACAGAAGCGTTTTACACTGATTAAATAACAAATTACAGCCGCTGATTCTGCTTTTCAAATTAAGAGACATCTATGTAATATAGAATTATGTGACTTGTCTTAACAAAATGTTATTTAAAAGAACAGAAAATGTGATTTAGAGGAAAGCTGTGTCCAAGACAATGTGACTTTCTAAAAACAAGGAATAGAAAATCTTGTTAGCCTTTCTAAACCCCTAAGATTGAAAGACCCCAGGGAACTGTAAGCTCTAACTTAATATCGATACTAAGTTGAAAAGCCAAAATGTTAATTTCCTTCAGCACTGGAGAGGATTTGTCTCACTGGACAATTTTGTACATAAACACCAAGTCAAAAATAATTCTCCAGTGACTTTGAGCATTTTACCAATGACAACAGATTTGAAATGCATTTTAGAAGCAATGACAGGGAATTAAATAGATTTCTAGTGCTGTAAAGCTTAATATTACTTCAGAAAGTGTTAAACTGTCTGCTCATCTTCCCTGCAGCTCATTTGGTACCTTGGAAGCACTGAAGAAAATCTAAGTGCAGGAGCACCTTATTAATAATGTCCTGGAAGCCACATCAATGGTAGTAAGCCTAACACCTTCAAAAAGTTTTTGAGAGTTCTAAAATAAAACAGTACGTGAGTTCCTAAAAGCCTTAATGGAAAATATCAACAGCTATCACCTAGAAAGCTGCATGTAGTTTAAGGGTCAACTATAAATTAGGGATATTTGATGTTGCAATAATATTCACAAGTACCTACCATGCATTATGCTTGCCATGAAAGTAATGCAAAGATTCTAATGAGTTTTTAATTGCTTGCTAAATTGTTCCAATTTTATTCAAAATGGCTTTTGAAGAGCCACACACCAAGATTATTTCCAGCATTTCAATGAGAAAGTTGTCAACCCACCTGGCCTGAAAGTAGTAAAAGCTGAACTCCAGAAGTATACAAGCATGGTGAGCTCACAAATTCTTAGTAAGGTAGAATTTTATTTGCTGATCACCCTTGACCTCACCCAAACAAATGGGTCACTCATGGGGTTGGTTGCGGGTGCATGTAAGTCTGAGTCTCCCATTATTGCTTGGTCTAAAGACCAAGCTTGTGGGAGCATTATTTCAGCACATTTATGCTCCTTTTCCATGCCAGCTTGATAAAATAACACAAGGCTAGAGTATTGGATGATGTTTTTCAGCACTTGGCTGCTGCACATTAAAAGCACTTGGTGCGGTTCCAAAGAGAATACTTAGTTTAGCCCCGGCCCCCAACCCCGTACCCACTGGGTTGTGAGTTAACTAGTCTGGAATCGGTCCAGGCATAGATGATTTTTAAAAACGCCCCCAGTAGAGGGGGTATTCTAAGGTGCTGCTAGGACTAACTACTGGTATAAGGGAGGGAAGGTATGCAGCAGCAGTAGTACCTCAATACTATTCAGAGAACACAGGTTGTGGGCTGTGCCCTGCATCATCGGTTCTTAACATTGTTTTGGTATTCTGCAAGAATGATGGTGTCTGGTTAATATTCAAGTCTAGAGACAGATTTGCTAATCCTTGATCTAACTTCTTCACAGTTGTTACATTGTTGCTTGGTGGCCCTGTTTACAGAAAGCCAAGGTTTGAATATCTAGAGTTGTATGAAAATTCCTTTCTTCTGACTTCTACCACCTATTAGCCATGTGACCTTGAACATAACGTAACTAACCTTTCTGTGAATGTTTTCTCATTTGAAAAATGGGAAGTATATAGCTTTGCTTACATGCTTAGAGTTGACTTCAGAAGTGTTTTTTAATGTCTAAGTCTCGTAACTAAATATTCCTATGATAATGTCTGAGTGTTTCCCAGTGACATATCTGAAGAGTGCTCTGTGCTACTGGGTGTTGTGGGAGAGTAAAAGATGTAAAACAAGAAACCTTTGTAGGTGGGGAGACTCCTACCCAAAAAGTCCATACTATTTCGCATTAAGTGTCAAATGATCAATCAAGATACATAGAGGAAGAGAGTGCACTGTAGACTGCTGGTAAGGTGATCAAGTCATTCTGGTTTGTCTGGGACTTTCCTGGTGTTAGCACTGAAAGTTCCAGGTCCTAGGAAACCTTTTAATCGTGGGCAAACCAGGAGGGTTGGTCACCCTGCAGTGGTTAAGGAAAGGTTGGCAGTGGTTGGAGTGTGCCTTGGAGGGGTGGTGGTAAACATGACAATTGCCTCTCTACTGAACAGAAACATACACCCACCCTGTGACTCAGCAGTTCTGCTTCTGGGTATGTACCCATAAGGAGTAAGTAAGTACATAGCAGCATTGTTTATAGCAGCCCTAAACTGCAAACAACCCAAGAATGTATACACAATTGTGGTATACAATTGACTGGACTATTACATGCAACACATGGGTGAATTTCTCAGATATAATGTTGAGTGAAAGAAGCCAGATGTACAAAAGATCAGAATTTCTATGGTTTCTTCCATATGACAGAAGCAAGAATAATGAGGGGCTATGGATTATTAGGAGGGGGCTTGAGGGAGACATCTGGTGTGCTAGAGAGGTTCTATACCCTGATCTGGGCGGTGGTTATATGATTGTGTACACATATTAATATGGAAACTCATCGAGCTGTTCACTTAAGATTTGTGCACTTTGTTGCATGTATTATTTTTTCAAAAAAAATTTTGTAAAGCTACCATTTATTGAGCCTGTGTGCCCTGCACTGTGCTAAGCATTTTAATCCTCACAATAATCCTATAGGTACTGGCCACTTTAGGCCCAGAAAAGGTAAGGAAATTTGAACACTATGCAAGTGTTTCTCAAAAAGTGTTTCAAGGAATAACAGTTCTGCAGGTGTTATCTGCAAAAAGGGCTTTATGGTCAAGTAAGTTTGGGAGACCCTGGGAATAAAAGGGTTAAATATAGCTCTTTACTGCAGGATTAATATACCAATGTGCATTTGAATTCCTTAAGGGTGGGATAGAGTAAGCAACATTTCTCAAATGTACTTGACCACAGATTTTTGGAGTAGGGGGAGAATGTCAGAGGACTTAGGAAACACTCTGCCATTTAAGCAGAGGCCCTCACTGGGAGAGCTGTGTGGCTGCAGTCGTGTGGTAAAGGGGTAAGAAAGCAAGCCGCGAGTTAATTTGGGATACAGCTGTAGAGTTTTGAATGCCAGGCCAGAGACCTTGAACACAGGGCAATGACATTGAGAGTATTCTGAAGAGACTTATTTTCATGAGCACAGTGACACAGAGGGGCGAGAAATAGAGGTAGGGTCTTAATTAGGAGGCTTCAGTGAGGTCTAGGAGGAGTCAATCCGGTGTCATTTTCCCTGTTACGCTCCTCGGGCTCGGGGGGCTGGGGGGCTCACTGACCGTCCTGCTGGAGGTGCTTGCGCAGGGACTGGACAGCCAACCAGCAATTCCCACACAGCCAAGCAGACACTCACAATTCAATCATCCAGGGCAGGAGTCGCGGGCAACGCAGCCCCCGGAGGCTCGGGAGACCCGCCACTGGCACGTGGACGGAGCGAGGTCGCGAGTCCCCGGGCGGCTCAGCGCCCAGCGGGCAGGAGCCGCTCAGGATTCCTGCGGGCAGAGTCCAAAGGCACCTCGGACGCTGCCAGTCTCTTGCTGCTTTTAGCATTCTCGGTAGTGTGTTCGCTGTCGCCTTAGTCTATCATACATTTATCGCTTTGAAGAAAAACAGCTTTACTGTGACTTCAGTGCTCACATACGTTTATCAGTAAAGAAAAGCAATTTTACTGTGGGCGTAATGCCACCTAATATGAGTGACTCCATTCTGAGACATTAGGATCACAAATCATTATGACGTCAGTCAAAAAGGACCCAAGCCGGAGGGCACAGACTAGCGATTGTGCTGCAGTCTCAGGTATCAAGTCAATAGTCATTTTCTAAGAAACGTTTCACTTTTAATCTCAAAAGACACCCAGTCCCTGTTGTATTTTAAGTTACTATGTTGGTGGTGTTTGGGTTTTGTTTTGTTTTTTTTTAAGTTTGACTTTTTTCATTATCATTTAACCTATTCTCAAAAATCACCAGTTTTCTTAAGAAATGGTTCCATGAACTTGTTCCAGAGTTCCCGTCCCCTGGGCAGGGCTGGTGGCCAGTGGGGTGGATGGAAAAGGTGTCAGGTAGATTTGAAGTGGATCTTGTCTGTCTCCTGTCGAATACGGAAGAGCTGCAGGACATGAAGCCAGGATGAGGTTCCCCATGAAAGGTTTTTCTGGCCTTGCCCGGGGGCTGCTGTTCACTAGTGAGCGTGCTTTCAGAGCTGGCTGGTTACAAAGCTGGCCCTCGAAGGTTATGAAGAAGGGAGCTCACAATTTTTAGTGGGAAACAACTTAGCCTGGCAGATTTGGGGGCAGAAGATCTGGACCCCAGTTCTGGATTCTGTGCTGCCTGGGCATATGGCCTTGGGCAAATACATCCACGTTCGCTGGACAGTTTCTGTTACCTGTAGAATGGGAATAATGGTGCCTATTCTGCCTCTTTTCTATATTCACCAGAATAAATGAGGCAACGTCTGTGCTAGTGCTCTCTAAGCCTGAAAGCACCATGCAAGTTTATGTTACTGTTTCCCTCTTGATTGGTTCTACGCCTTTTCTTTCTCGTCCTTTTTGGGCGTTAGTTTCCCATTTGTGTCTATTGGTTAGTTACTGGTGATGGTGATAAGTCCTCAATAAAAGTTGGCTGGCATTAACCATGTTCCAGGAGCTGAGCTAAGAGCTTCATTTATGTTATCTCTCTCACTTAGAGCTACGGCTGGTGGGACAATTATTAACTTCTTCATTTATGAAACTGGGCCAATGAGTCTCAGAGATGTTAGGCCACCTGCTTTGGGCCACACACCTGGAAGTCAAACCCAGAGCAGACAGGCTCAAGAGCCTAAACTCTTACCCCCTTTATTGCCTTGCACTTGGGTCAGACCTGACTTTAAGAAGGCAATTTGGCCAGGCGCGGTGGCTCATGCCTGTAATCCTAGCCCTCTGGGAGGCTGAGGCGGGTGGATTGCTTGAGGTCGGGAGTTCGAGACCAGCCTGAGCGAGACCCTCTCTCTACTAAAAATAGAAATAAAAATTATCTGGACAATTAAAAATATATATAGAAAAATTTAGCCGGGCATGGTGGCGCATGCCTGTAGTCCCAGCTACTCAGGAGGCTGAGGCAGTAGGATCGCTTAAGCCCAGGAGTTTGAGGTTGCTGTGAGCTAGGCTGATACCACGGCACTCACTCTGGCCCGGGCAACAAAATGAGACTCTGTCTCAAAAAAAAAAAAAAAAAAAAAAGAAGGCAATTTGGAGTCTGGGAAGGAGCTAAAACAGTGATTTCCTACCTCCATTTGGGGACAAAGTGGACAAGTTAATTGGGACTCCTTCTTTACCACACCACTTTCTGTTCCAAGTCCAGCTTATCCTCAAAGAGGTTACATGTGGGCGTAAATCTGAGTTTTCTGCCATGGGTGAAAGCTCATAATGTTAAGACTTAGGGATTGAAATTGCTACTGTGCCACTTTTCATCTTTGGGATATAGACTTAAGTTTCAAGTGTCTTTTTTGAGACCATAGAGAAAGTGCAATCCCTGGATGAGTGGAGTAGGACTTTGGACCCAGCATGGAGATTTAGAAGGACAGGAATGGAATGATGAATTAGAAGATGTTAAGTCTAGCTGGCCATCTCTAAGGATACTTTTTGCACAAGAAACAGTGCAAGAGGCCGGGTGCAGTGGTTCACACCTGTAATCCTAGCACTCTGGGAGGCCGAGGCAGGTGGATCGTTTGAGCTCAGGAGTTTGAGACCAGCCTGAGCAAGAGCAAGACCCCGTCTCTACTAAAAATAGAAAGAGATTATATGGACAACTAAAAATATATATAGAAAAAAATTAACCAGGCAAGATGGTGCATGCCTGTAGTCCCAGTTACTTGGGAGGCTGAAGCAGAAGGATTGCTTGAGCCCAGGAGTTTGAGGTTGCTGTGAGCTAGGGTGATGCCATGGCACTCTAGCCTGGCTAACAGAGTGACACTGTCTTAAAAAAAAAAAAAAAGCTTAAAAGAAAAAAACCGTGGCAGTGCCTTGGTCATGTGTCCATACTTAGGCTGCAGGGAAGGCTGGAAAAACAAATAACGTTTTAAGTTTCTATAGGAGAGGATATTTCTGCCTCAAAGATGGTGGATTCCACAAACTCAGGAAGAGACTGTAGAACTGGGTGCAAAAAGTGTGAAAATAAAATGTCTACTATTGGCAAATTTTGTATGCCAAAGATCATTGGGTCATGGACCTGGATGAAATTAGCAAAGGGAGAAGATTGGGAGGTTTAGGACTAAGCACAGGAACCCCAACATATAATTGCCACATTGAAGACTTATCTGTGGAGGAGAATGACAAAGGACCCCTGGAAGCCCAAGAAGCAAACCAGCAGGGCCAAGTGTGCTGAGAATAGTGGAAGAGAATGCTTCAGGATGCAGGAGTGGCCAAGAGTGTGAGAGGCTGCGGAGAGGCCAACTAAGACAAGTGTGAGGACAAAAGTTTTTTGAAGGTTCATGTGCTGTTTGAAAAGTTCTGTAACAATCCGACATGAGTATTCAACTGTTAACGACAGTACTTTCCTATCTTTTTAACCCAGTCTGTAAAGTATGATGTCACCTCTGCAAAGAACCAGGTGACATTCCTTAGGACATCAAGATAACCTCTGCAAGGCTATGCAAAGAGCTAAAGTGCTGATATGTTCCTGCTCCTTGCAAATTGTCATGGACAAAGAACATTTTCTGGATAAATAGCTGCATGACAGGTGCCAGAAGCTGTGCCAGTTGCTCCAGTAGAGAAGCCACAATTACCATAACAGCACTTGCAGTTGGAACCACAACCTGATTATTGTAAATCCGGCAGTGATTTCCCCATGACTCAGCTACCTTCTTCACAGGCTATTTAGGCGACTGTCAGTGGGGCTGTGATCAGAATCAGCGCTTCTTCACTTTCCAAGTCACTGTTGGTGACTTGTCCCTTCAGGGGTGGGGAGTGGCTTTGGGTTCACTCACTTAATGAAGAAGTTTCCTCCAGGTTTGTCCAACCATAAAAGCCCTCACCCCACATGGCAGGAGCCAGTTGCTGAGGACATCTATTCCAATGACACATTTAGGAATGGGGGAATAACCACTAGCATGTCTGCAGACCTGTGAGCCCACTGTGAGGACTTGGGCCACAACTCCTGCAGTCCTCTAATATCCAGAAGCCCCTACCTTAAGCAGGAGAAACAAAGGCATTTTGAATATCCAAGTACACGTGCTAACTCAAAATCCAGTATTAAGTAGCACACTGGAAGGATGAATATCTCCCCTTCTCCAGTGAATGCCTGTCTCTTTAGGGAAGACCTGGAAGAAAACTGCAGCATACACTTGAAGCCACGTCACAGGGAACTTCCTCAGGAGGATCTGGGATCCTCTGCAACCAACATACCTCAGGTCTGTGACTCAGCTTCATGAGAGACCATGATTCCCCACTGTGATGATTTGGTCGGGCCGACTGAGGATGGGAACCAATTCTTTGGCATTCCTTGACATTCCTCCACTTGGGAGGTAGCCTCCATGTCCCCTCCCCTTGAAACTGTGCAGACTTCTGAGAACTTAACTAAAGAATACAGTGAAAGTGACCTCATGCCAGATTCTAGGCCTAGATCTTAAGACACTGGCAGCTTCCACTTCCTGTGTCTTAGAATACTCCCTTTGGGGAAGCCAGAAGCTATATAAAAGTACAACTACCCTGAGGTCACTGTGCCATGAGGAAGCCAGAACTAGCCACATGGGGGCTGTGTTCAGGGAGCACTGCCCACCAGCCCCAGCTTCTGCAGCCATCTCAGCCCAGCCACCATCTGACTACAGCTACCTGAGAGACCCCAAGCAAGAACTGTCCACATTCACACCCATTAACAATCAAAAACCAGAAAATAACAAGTGCTGGTGAGCATGTAGAGAAGTTAGAACCTTGGTGCATTGCTGGTGGGAATGTAAAATGGTGCAGCTGCTGTGGAAGACAGTATGGTGATTCCTCAAAAAATTAAACATAGAATTCCCATATGATTGAGCAATTCCACATCTGGGTATATACTCAAAAGAATTGAAAGCAGGGACTCGAACAGATATGTGTACACCTGTGTTCACAGAAGCATTATTTGCAATAACCAAATGGTGAAACAACCCAAATGTCCATGGATTTATCCATTCAGCAAAATGTGGTATATGCATATAATGGACTATTATTCAGCCTTATAAAGGAAAGAAATTCTGACACATGCTACATCACAGATGAATCTTGAAGACATTATGCTAAATGAAATAAGCCAGTTACAAAAGACAAATATTGTATTATTCCACTTATATGAGGTACCTAGAATAGGCAAATTCATAGACACAGAAAATAGAATGGTGGTTGCCAGAGGGTAGGGGAGGGGGGATGGAAAGTTAGTGTTTAATGGGTATATGCGGGGAGTTAGCTACGCTCCCCACAAAAGTTCCAGTCCCTCAGACAGGGGTCGTCGCAAAGGACAAAAAAATAGTAGGAAACAGAAATAAAAATAATACACAGAGCCAAAGATATAGTTTATAAAGTAAAGATTTATGAAGATAGATTAAAGCAGGGTGCCCAGAAGGTTACATCTCTTCCCATGGAAATGCAGCCCAGACTGAAGTTTTACACAGATACTTATAGCACAGGTACAGGTTTTCAGTTGCCAAGGGCAATGGGATTTACATAATAGGTAGTTTGGTTTAGGGTCAAAGTCTTCTAAAAAGCTACTACAGATCCTTCAACTAACTCTATCTAGGTGAACAATGAGTTATAAAATCTTCTAAGGGCAAACTTCTAAGTTTTATGATAAGGCTATTACTTTAGCAAAAACAAAGACATTGTGGCTCTGGTTATTGTGTATTAGAACAGAGATTTTAGAAGTCAAGCATGAACTGTCCCTTATGCTATCTGGTTTAACCTCATGGTTCTGCCTGGGCCTGGCTCGGGCAGCATATCTTATGATCAGCTGTCATCTCTGGTGGCCTGTCTTTGTTGATCAGCTGTGGCATCCCATGGCTCTAGGCAAGACCGGCTTTGTCTTTCAAAACAGGTGAGAGCCTTAGACCGGGATTGCAGTCTCGCCTAAGAAAGCAGCTGCTACTGACCATTGAGATGCCCTCCTGAGGCAAGGCAGCTTTTGATATGCGAACTAACACGTTTACATTTTCCTTTAGGGCAAAGCTTTGCAAGACTTCTGAAATCATATGTCTCTAAAAATATATGGGGCATTTCTATAAATCAACATTTCTTAGGCTCAACAGGTATAGAGCTTTACTCTTGGAAAATGAAAAGAGTTCTGTAGATGGATTGTGTTGATGGTTGCACAACACTGTAAATGTAATTAATGCTACAAAACTGTACACTTAAATATGGTTAAAGTAGTCAATTTTATATCGTACGTCTTTTACAAAAAAGAAAAAAACCACCCACAGAGCTGTTCAAGATAATGATTGTTGTTTTAATCGACTAAGTTTTGAGGCGATTTGTTGTACAAAAATAGATAGCAGGAACAAGACCTAAATTACTGCTGTTAAATAGATCCAGCATAGACTACTCACCTGTTTCATTTCTAAGGCTAATGTGACCAATTAGCCACTCCCAAATACCTTGTGGTTCAAAACACTTCGATTAGTACTTAGTCCTAACTACCCATGAAAGTCATTGGCTGACCTGGTCTTTCACCTTCCTTGGGATCCCTTCCTCTGCACTGCCCCAGGGAAGTCCTGAAAACTTCGCCTCACTGACGGTGGGCCACTACTGCGGGCCAGCCGACCGAGCCAGCCGCTGCTGAAGCGCGTCCTGGAAATCTTACCCACACGTCACGTCTGGATCCTGTGCCAGCTCCAGGCCAAGCCTTTGTCTGGGTCGCCATGCCTATCTCTTCGCAGAAAAGGAAACAAAGGGAAAGAATATTGAGTGCTTTTGTGCCTTACACAAGATAAAATTTGATTTTAGGGCCTGCAGTTTGCTAGTCCTGGGGGAGCTCTGAATCCTAAAGTAAATATGAAGGTGTTGCCACATCGCTGTGTTTCAAGCAGCTGCCATGCCTTCTGAAAGGCAAGAACATAGGGTATTCAGCATGCAGAAGACTGTAAAAGGGTTTATTTTTATTACATTGAACTGTGCTGTGTTTTCAGTGATCCCAGTGGCCTGGCAATGTGATCCAAGGGAGCCAGCTGGGACCACTATACCATCTGGTCAGATTTGGTGGGAACATGGATGCCAGGAGTATGTAGAACTCAGAACCCAAACTTCAGGGGACTTATACTATCTTCTCTTTTTTTTTTTTTTTTTTTTTTTGAGATAGTCTCACTTTGTTACCCCTGGCTAGAGTGCAGTGATGTCATGGTAGCTCACTGCAACCTCAAACCCCTGGGCTAAAGCGATCCTGCTGCCTCAGTCTCCTTAGTAGCTGGTACTACAGGTGCGTGCTATGATGTCTGGCTAATTTTTGTATTTTTAGTAGAGATGGGGTCTCACTCTTGCTCAAGTTGATCTGGGACTCCTGAGCTCAAGCAATCCTCCTGCCTCAGCCTCCCAGAGTGCTAATAATATAGGTATGAGCCACTGCACCCAGCCTACTATCTTCTCATTTCTTAAGATTTATTATTATTTTATATTAGAGACAGGGTCTCACTGTGTTGCCTAGGCTGATCTCAAATGCTTGGCCTCAAGGGATCCTCCCACCTCAACCTACCAAATAGCTGGGATTACAGGCATGAGCCATGGTGCCCAAATTTCAAGATTTACTATTTCTTACATGCCAACTTTCTTTACTTATTAATCTCATGAAAAATGTCAGTCATTTCTTTTGGCATACTTCACAAATGATCAAAGATAAAACCTAAAAGCAGGTGGATTAGACAATAAACTATTAAGAGGAGAAAGACAGGAAGTAAAGAAAACAAAGGAGAGAAACCAAAACCAAGCCAAATCAAAATGAATTTAGATATAAACAAATAATGGATCACAAAGCACCTTCCTTCCAAGAAGAGAAAAAAGCAATAGAAGTTTCATCAGTTATGTAAACCATCATTATTCAGCTCTTCTCCTAATGAATAAGAAATGGGGGTGGGGGGGGAGACACAGGATTCAATATTTGGAAATTTCTATTGAATGTGAGTTAATTTCCTTGATTTCTCCTTGGGTGTGAAGCAGCATCACAGTAAATGTTTCTAAGTGTGAACTAAAATAAAATTTTAAGTCTCACCCCCACCCCCCACTGGCTGACTGAATGGACCACCTCATGGCCAAAGAAATATCCTAAAACTAAATTGCCTGCCGGGAGGAGGGAGGTGAGACATGTATCATCATGCCCCACTCCCTTGTTGGGGACATCCTTTGTAACCCATTGACAGACCTAAGGGTATCCAAGACAAACCTGCAGGTCCTCAATTACACAATAAATCTACGTCCAGTGGCTCATCTCTGATAAACAGCAACTATGTTAAAACATTCCAAGCCTTTAGATAAAGCTTCATGTCTTTAACCAATTACAAGTCAAAGAATCTTTAAGCCCACCTATAACCTGTAAACTTCCTCCCCCCCCCTTCGAGATGGCCCACCTTTTTAGGCCAAACCAATGTATGCCTTCCATGTATTGATTTATGACTTTAACTGTAACCCCTGTCCCCCTGAAATGTATAAAACCAAACTGTAACCCAGGCACAGTGAGTACACTTGCTCAAGGGCTCTTGGGAGTGGCTCCAGGTCATGGCCCTCAAATTTGGCTCAGAGTAAATCTCTTTAAAATTATTTTACAGAGTTTGGCTTTTTTCCATTGACAAGATTGCGCCCAGACGTGGGGCTCAGAGAAGACTCAGGACCGCTGAAGGAGCAGCCCAAACTTGGTGCCAGGTACCGGATGGCCCTTTTGGGCCGTCTGACTCTGAGCTTCTTTTTTGGCAGAACTGATAAGTCCTCCTGAGCGCCGGACCTCCTGTTTTCGGTTGATGGTCTTGGTTTACTCTGAGCTGTTTCTTTTCCTAGGAATTGTTGTTTGGGATCCTAGATAAATGAGAGACTGAGTTCCTCAGCTCCGAAGAGAAGGGGCATCTTAATCTCCTCCCAGCCTTGGCAGCCCTTGGTGACCAGGGTCCCGAGTGGGAGTTGCCTGGGGCGATTCCCCGAGACTCAAGTGGCCCTATAGGGAACCCCCCCAACAAATTAATTAAAAGAAGACTACTCTAGGAAACGCAACAACCTGGTGCCCAGCCTGCCCCTATGTGCGGCCCTCGGTGCCCGTGCAACCAGCCCAGACGGTCCCTGGACGACCTGGCCTGCACCACCGCGTGCCTCCTGCTGGCCTCCTCAGGAGCCCAGGCCGCTCCATGGCCTGCAGCGTGGTGGGCTCCTGGGTGTGCCCACGGCCCCTGGCACGCAGTGACTCTGAGAATGTCTATGAGGCCATCCTGGACGGGCAAGGCCCACAGTGGGAGGAGAGGCCGGAACAACAGATAGGCAGCTGGGTGCTGGGGTAGAGGGGGGTGGGTGGCCGCGCCTGCACGGAGCCAGGGTGCGATGAGACCTGCTCGGCTTAGCGTCCCATATGACGCCCGCCACCGTGTTTGCCGACTTCGGACAAGCTCACTTTCCCCAAACCCAACATGAGAGTGGTACAGGCTCACAATCCCTTCTCTGCAATTCCCAAGTGCCAAAGCTCCCTGGAAGCTCAAAGGTTTTTTGTAATTCACCTGGTGACAAAATTTCACGTGAGCCAATATGAGGATGTTGGCAGTCTTTATCACACTTGGCGTGAATATTCATGTGTTGTTGCAGAAATGCAAATACGCTTAGTCACAGGGTGCAGCCCAAGCCCTGCCGGGAGGTTATGTAGCCTCTGGCAGGTGTGTGCTGTCCTGCAGCCAATCTGTATTCCGAAACGCACCTGGACGTGGGGTGGGGGCTTGGGGCCCTACACTGGCTCCAGCAGCCTCGCCTCTCTCCCCGGAGCTTGGGGGTCAGACGAGGAGGATGTGAACGGCTGAAGAGCAGAAATAATTTGCAGCCCCTACAAGTGTGTTGTGCTATTTCAAGTGTGTTATGCTATTTCATTGAACTAAGTGTGTTGAAAAGTAAAATAATTTGCTTATAGCTAATGGCCAAATTCCGCTTCTGTGAACGGTGCTTGCTTACTCAAATGCTTGGTAAACAAGGCCCAGGCCCTGGGGGGGTGACTGCAAATAACTTACTGATAAAGGGGCCGAGGCATGATCAGCACGTAAACAGCCTAACAGCCAGGGCAACATTCCTAATCGCAGGTAAACGGCTTGTGCAGGGTGTGTGTGTGTGTGTGTGTGTGTGTGTGTGTGTTTGGGTTTGGGCAATCAATATTGGACAATCTTTTTTTTTTTTTTTTTTTTTTTGAGACAGAGTCTCGCTTTGTTGCCCGGGCTAGAGTGAGTGCCGTGGCGTCAGCCTAGCTCACAGCAACCTCAAACTCCTGGGCTTCAGCGACCCTACTGCCTCAGCCTCCCGGGTAGCTGGGACTACAGGCATGCGCCACCATGCCCAGCTAATTTTTTCTATATATATTTTAGTTGGCCAGATTATTTCTTTCTATTTTTAGTAGAGACGGGGTCTCACTCTTGGTCAGGCTGGTCTCGAACTCCTGACCTTGAGCAATCCACCCTCCTTGGCCTCCCAGAGGGCTAGGATTACAGGCGTGAGCCACCGTGCCCGGCCTGGACAATCTTTTGTAACAAGCTGTAGCAAAGAATATAAAAGGGCATATGTCCCATTGAGCAGGGTCCTAGTTCGTAAAGAGACCATTGCGTTGGTGCTCTGGGACTTGGACCCTGGCTCGAGCCAGCCAATAAACTCCTTTGCCTTTTGCAGCCTTGGACTCTGCCTCTCTGTTCCTGGGGCCGAATGGGGAACCGGTTCTAACATTTTGGGGGCTCGTCTGGGACCCCAAAACCCCCCGGAACAGAATCCGGATCCGAGGAGGAGTTGGAACTCTTAAAATCCATATGGTGTAGGTGATTGGGCCCTGGGAAGAGACCGGCAGAAGACTTAGGCGGACGCGCTGGTGGGTCGCTGGTCGGGAGTGACAGGAGACGTCCATCACCCCCACGGTTGGTTTCGCTTCTTTTTGTTTCCAGTCAGTGGGAGGCACTCCCGAGAGGGGAGATAAGTCCAGGGCCACTCGGCAGTCAGTGGGAGGCACTCCTGAGAGGGGAGATAAGTCCGGGGCCACTTGATGGAAACGGTGTTTGGAAAGGCGAAACCAGGTGGATCCGTTTGACGAGGAATCCAAACGGTAGCCGGCTAAGTTGTCTGTTGCGGGAGGCCCCCCGAGTGGGGATAAGTCTGGGGCCGCTGTCATTTTGTCTTTGTTTGTTCCCCGTTGTCATTACTTTGTCGTCTCGTCTGTGTTTTTCGCTTCTATGACGCGCCTGGTCTTGGAAGGTGCAGTGTTCTGGGTGCAGCTCTTCCTCCTCTGTTCACTAGCCCTGGTGTTTGGTGTCGGTCTATACACTGTAACACCCCAGTCTTGGAGGACTCCACAGAAGTGTGCATTTACATTCTTCTACTGGGTCGTAGTGGGAGTCCTAGCGTGGCTCCGGATTGACCCTCCCTTCTAAGAGGTAAAGTCTGTCTGTCTGACTGAGTGAATGAAGTGTGACTGTATGAGGTTCCACGGCTACGGCTACGGAATCTGAGTGGGTCCTAACCTGCGTTTCTGTGGCGACGTCGTACGGCATAACGGTGATTCACTCCCCTAAAAAGGAGTGACCGGGCCCGGGCTCTATACGGGTACACCTTAGCCAAGACGCGCCTAAGTTCCTGCAAGGGACGCAGCCAGGCGGACACCTGAGTGGACTCCCTTCCCCAACACCCTTGTGAGCATGGATCAGACTCAGACAACACCTCTGTCTATCCTCATTGATCATTTCAAAGGTGTTAAGGAAAGGGCACACAGCCTTTCCTTGGATGTAAAGAAAAAGAAATTTATCAGCTTGTGTGAAACAGAGTGGCCAGCCTTCGGGGTAGGATGGCCACAGGAAGGAACATTTGATGCTGAGATTATTGAAAAAGTAAAAGGGATAGTCTATGGCCATCACGGCCATCCAGACCAAGTCCCCTATATTACAGTCTGGCAGGATTTGGTCCAAGATCCGCCACCTGGGCTAAGGGCCCTCCTGCCAGCATCAAGGGAGAAGACACAAGCCTTAGTTACCAAGGAGGTGGGGAAGAGTGGGGAACAGGATCCTCAGCCCACAGGGCCTGTGCTGCCAGACTCTAACCGGTATCCAGATTTAATGGATTTAGAGTGGCATACACCCCCACCCTATAATCCCAGAGTGGCTCAGGTGGCTCCTGCGGCTCCCGCAGCCCAAAAGGGAACAGGACCTCCGACAGGGGGGCAGGCGTATGGCACTAGACAATGGACTGGACGAACTCCAGATCCTGAACCAGTGAGGGCGCTTCCCTTGATGGCTGTGGGACCCCCGGGAATGGACGGAAAACAGGCGTATCAGTACTGGCCCTTCTCCACCAGTGATCTTTATAATTGGAAATCTCAAAATACGAATTTCTCTGATAATCCAAGAGATCTAATTAACCTTTTAGATTCTGTCCTTTTCACTCATCAGCCCACATGGGATGACTGCCAACAGTTACTTAAGGTTCTCTTTACCACAGAGGAGAGGGAGCGAATCCAGGGGGAGGCTCGAAAGTTAGTTCCTGGAGAAGATGGCAGGCCTACCGTCAACCCTCGAGTCGTCGATCAGACTTTTCCCCTGGAACGGCCGCCATGGGACTACAATGAGGCTGAAGGTAGGGAGCGTCTCCGGGTCTACCGCCAGACTCTGATGGCTGGTCTCCGAGCGGCGGCACAGAAGCCGACCAATTTGGCTAAGGTAGGCAATGTTTGGCAGGGGCCCGAGGAGAGTCCAGCGGCTTATCTAGAAAAGATTATGGAGGCTTTCAGACAGTACACTCCCATAGATCCTACTGCAGAAGAGAGCAAGGCGGCAGTAATAATGGCTTTTGTTAACCAGGCAGCCCCTGACATTAGGCGTAAAGTGCAGAAAATAGAAAGGCTGAGTGAGAAAACTTTGAAAGACCTGCTGGAAGTGGCAGAAAAAGTCTATAATAATAGGGAGACGCCGGAAGAGAAGTTAGAAAGAATGAGACAGGAAGATAGAAAGTTGCAGGCGGGTGAGGCACGTAAGGCAAATAAGGAGATGGCTAAGATCCTACTTGCAGCCATGGAAAGGGGACAGTCAGGGGCAGATGGCAAAGGACGACCCCAGAGGGAAAGACTAGGCAAGGATCAGTGCGCCCACTGCAAGGAGCATGGACATTGGGCTAGAGAATGTCCCAAGAAAAAGGGGGGCCCAGAGAGGAGAGCATCGCCTAAGAGAATCTTACTAGCGGGGCAAGGAGAAGATAGTGAATAGGGGAGACGGGGTTCAGAGCCCCTCCCCGAGCCCAGGGTAACTTTGCAAGTGGAGGGGAACCCAGTTAGCTTCCTGGTGGACACGGGGGCAGAATACTCGGTGATTACTAAAACTACTGGAAAGCTATCCAATAGGACTAGCTGGGTACAGGGGGCGACTGGAACTAAGCCCTACCAATGGACGACTCAACAAAAGTTAGATTTGAGCTCGGGGCAAGTGAGTCATGCTTTTATGGTCATTCCAGAATGCCCCACCCCATTATTAGGAAGGGACATACTCACAAAATTAAAGGCCCGTATCTACTTTGAAGAAGAAAAAGAAATAATAATAACTGATAATAAAGGCAATCTTATCAGTAGCCCCCGGGTTACTCAAATCCTGACCTTGGCTCAGGCAGATGAGTACAGACTGTATCAGCCCATGAAGATCAATCAGGAAGGGGAAATGAGCTACTGGCTTCATGAGTTTCCTGAAGCCTGGGCTGAGACAGGAGGAGCAGGATGGGCAAAGCATCGGCCGCCTCTCTATATTAAACTGAAACCAAGAGCTGAACCAGCCCGGGTCAGGCAATATCCTATGCCCCAGGAGGCCAAGACGGGCATAAAGTGGGCCAGACATGGAAATGGACTATGCAAATGAAAGACGCCTTCCGGGCCCTAAAAAAGCTATGTTAGAGGCCCCGGCCTTGGCGCTCCCTGACCTCACAAAGGAGTTCCACCTGTTTAGAGATAAGAGAAAGGGAATAGCCAAGGGGGTGCTCACACAGACACTAGGACCTTGGAGGCGGCCGGTGGCGTACCTGTCCAAAAAGCTAGACCCGGTGGCAGCAGGGTGGCCTGCGTGCCTACACATCATTGCAGCTACCGCTTTGCTGGTCAAAGACGCCGACAAGCTCACCCTGGGCCAGCGTCTGCACATCACCACCCCTCACGCCATAGAGGGGATCTTGAAGCCGCCACTGGGACGATGGATCACAAACGCAAGGCTGGCTCACTACCAGGGACTTCTGTTAGACGCTCCTCGCATCAAGTTCTGGACTCCTGCCATCCTGAACCCAGCCACGCTTCTGCCAGATCCGGTGCCAACAATGCCTGAACACAGCTGCCTTGAGATCCTGGCCAAGACCCAGATGGCCTGGAGTGACCTGCAAGACCGCCCCCTCGTGAACAGCGACCTGACCTGGTTCACGGATGGGAGCAGCTTCGTCCGGGGCGGACACAGGTATGCAGGGGCGGCCATAGTAGATGAGCAAGGCAGGCTTATCTGGGCCACACGCCTTCCACAGGGGACCTCGGCCCAGAAGGCTGAACTGATCGCATTGACAGAAGCCCTTCGCCGGGCCCAGGGGAAGAGGCTGTCGGTATGCCTTCGGGACAGTGCATATACACGGAGCCCTCTATAGAGAAAGGGGCTTCATTACAGCTGAAGGCAAGGAGATTAAGCACAAATCGGAGATACTCCAACTACTAGAAGCCATCCTGCTACCCAAGGTAGTGGCTGTAGTCCATACCCCGGGACACCAGAGGGGGGACTCCCTTGAGGCCAGGGGCAACCGGGCTATGGAAGCTGAGGCAAAGAAGGGCTGCGGAGGGACCGATACTAACCGATGTTCTGCATCTGAGCTTGCCGCCCCCTGGGATGGGGAAGATGCCCCCCCAACCAGACTATTCCAGCACGGACATAAGGTGGGCCACAGAAAAACTGCAGGCGACGCCGAACAAGGACGGCTGGTTCCAAGATGGAGAACATCGCCTGGTAGTCCCTGAGGCCTTAGGGAATCACCTACTAGGGCACTTGCACCAGACAACGCATCTTGGCAAAAAGAAGATGTTACAGCTGCTGGCCACGGCACGACTCAGATTCAAATCACAAAAAAAGACGGCAGAGGACATTGTAAAAAACTGCCGTGTCTGCCAGGTTATGCAGCCGGGGAAGGTCAGAGGGACCCATACAGGTACCAGGGAATGGGGGAGGCAACCTAGGTTGTTTTGGGAAATAGATTTTACAGAGATAAGACCAGGGAAATATGGGTACAAATACTTACTGGTCATGGTAGACACCTTCTCAGGGTGGATAGAGGCCTTTCCTACTAAAGGAGAAACTGCTTTAATAGTGGAAAAAAAAATATTAGAGGAAATAGTTCCCAGATATGGGCTGCCTGAGAACATAGGGTCTGACAATGGACCAGCCTTCACAAGTCAAGTTAGTCAGGGACTAGCCCGGGCGCTGGGGACAGATTGGAAATTACATTGTGCATATAATCCCCAGAGCTCAGGGCAGGTAGAAAGAGCGAACAAAACCCTAAAGGAGACTTTGACTAAATTGGTCCTAGAGACTGGCGGAGACTGGGTGACCCTCCTTCCCTTCGCCCTGTTCCGAGCACGGAACACCCCCTATCATTTAGGCCTAACCCCCTTTGAGATTGTGTATGGTGCTCCTCCACCAGTAGTGCCAAAAATAACTTTTGGGGCTGCGCCTGAAGCCCCAAGAGAGGTGCTACAGGCTGTACAGGCTCTACAGGGAGTTCAGGGCCAGATTTGGCCTGCGCTCCGAGCTTTTTACCAGACAACCCAACAGGGGAAGAGAGAGGATACCGGGCACCTCTACCAGCCGGGAGACTGGGTATGGGTAAAAAGGCATAATAACAAAACCCTAGAGCCCAGGTGGAAGGGACCTTTTCAGATTATTCTTGTCACCCCCCACTGCCCTAAAGGTTGATGGTGTGGCAACGTGGATACACCACTCTCACGTGAGACCTGCCAGCGAGGGCGAACAACAGCAGCAGCGCGACCAGTGGAGGGCCTCGGTGGACCCAACAAATCCTCTGAAGACCAAACTGACTCGTGTGGCCCAGTGATAAAAGCACCTGGAACAAAGATGCTTGTGGTGACTGTTATAATTGTGACTCTTGTGGGAACGCTAGTGACTGATCCAAATCCCCACGTGCCTTATAACCTCACCTGAGAAATCACTAACTTAGAAACCCATGAAGTTTATAATAGGAGCAGGGACAGGAATCTCAGCCTTAGCCATGCAACATAGAGGATTTGACCATCTAAGGGCCGCCATAGATAAAGACATAACCAGAATTAAAAAATCCATCTCCCTTTTAGAAAAGTCCCTAAGCTCACTGTCTGAGGTGATGCTGCAAAACCGGAGGAGACTGGACCTTATATTCCTCCAACAGGGAGGGCTATGTGCAGCCCTTGGAAAAGAGTGCTGCTTTTACGCTGACCACACTGGAGTAGTTAGAGATACTATGGCTAAAGTCAGAGAGGGACTAGCAAAGCGAAAGCAAAGCAAAAGCGTGAGCGTAAACAAAAAAAAGGATGGTTTGAATCATGGTTCAATAGCTCCCCTTGGCTAACTACTTTGCTTTCCACTATGCTAGGACTGTTAGAGCCAGATTCCCTCGGCCCCGGGAACAGAATGACAGAGTCACTGAGGCTGTAAAAGGCAAAGGAGTTTATTGACTAGTTCGAACTAGGGTCCAAGCCCCGAGCACCAACGCAGTGGTCTCTTTCTATGGGCAGGGACCCCGCGCAGCGGGAGTACAGGTCTTTTATGTTTTTTTTTTTTTTTTTTTTTAGCTCTTTATCGCAACCAAGCGTTAGGCAAGCCATCCTTGTATACAAAAGCGGACTTTGGCTATTAGCTATAAATTAAGCAAGCAGGCCTTGTATACAAAAGCGGACTTTGGCTATTAGCTATAAATTAAGCAAGCAGGCCTTGTATACAAAAGCGGACTTTGGCTATTAGCTATAAATTAAGCAAGCAAGCCTTGTATACAAAAGCGGACTTTGGCTATTAGCTATAAATTAAGCAAGCCATCACAGAATTAACTAAAATGTTGTTTCAGTCCTGTTCTACATTTTCCCCCCTTTTCTTTGTTTATACGAGCACTCCTGCTCGTATTTGGTTTATGGGCCTCTTATGTCTTTCATTTCTAAGCTCTGGTACTGCTGTCGCAAAACCATTAATTGTACAGTGTTAACCCGTTCTTTTACAAAGGCAACCAGCCTATTTAGGATATATGGCCCGAGAGTGAGAATGAGCAGGATTACAATTAGGGGTCCTAGTATAGTGGAAAGCAAAGTAGTTAGCCAAGGGGAGCTATTGAACCATGACTCAAACCATCCTTCTCTTTGTTCGCGCTCACGCTTTTGCTTTGCTAGTCCCTCTCTGACTTTAGCCATAGTATCTCTACTCCAGTGTGGTCAGCGTAAAAGCAGCACTCTTCTCCAAGGGCCGCACATAGCCCTCCTTGTTGGAGGAATACAAGGTCCAGTCCCCTCCGGTTTTGCAGCACCACCTCAGACAGTGAGCTTAGGGACTTTTCTAAAAGGGAGATGGATTTTTCAATTCTGGTTATGTCTTCATCTATGGCAGCCCTTAGATGGTCAAATCCTCTATGTTGCATGGCTAAGGCTGAGATGCCTGTCCCTGCTCCTATTACACCCAGGCCAAAAAGGGTAGCCACGGTTATTGCTGTAAGGGGCTCTCTCCTTTTTCTAGCTAACCTGGCTCTGCCTGTGCCCTTTGTCCATGCATCGTATACTATATCTTCTTGATGGTAAATAACCTTAGGGAATACTAACACCTGGACACAGAATTCCTTAGACTCATTAAACACAGACAGGCTAAGACATGGAGTCAGGCCTACTTCAGAACAGAGCCACCACCCATTGATTGCTGGAACGATCCATTTTGTCTTTACAGTCCGGTTTACCAAAGGGTGGATTTTGGCACAGAACTGTGTATGAGTGGGGGTTACCTTTCCTATACAGATTCCACTCTTGGCAACTACCTGAAGTGTTAGCCCAGGGCCCTTGTGGTCCCATATGCAAGATCCAGGGGCTTCTTCCTCTGAGTAGTTGAAGGGAGCAGTTAATCCAACTGCTTCATAGAAAGGGGGTCTAATATCATAGCATAACCAGCAAGCTGCCGTAGCATTGGGGTCGGAGCGATTTAAAGCCCCATATGCCGCGATCAGCATTTTCCATAAAGGGTCTTGTGGCTCTTGCACTTTCCATAGAAGGTTCTTTGCTACCGGAGCCTGTGTTCTGGGGGCCACCTGAGTTGCCTCTGAAGGTATAAGTGGGGTGCTGGTGGGTTTCTGGGTTGTCGGGCACTGGGTATACTGTTTTTCTGTCAGCACCCTATTGGGCCCTACAGCGCCTTGGATGGGAGAGACCCGCAGCTTAATTTGTATTACAGTGCCTCGCCCCCCTTTGCTGTGATCATAGAGGGTGAATCCCCAATATAATCCCGTGACCCACCGTCTGTCCTTCTTTCCTTCCTCCGTAAACCTCACACGTACTAAGTTACAGTCAGAGGCATACCTGGTTCGTGAGCACGGCCGGACAAAAGACATTTCGATGAGAAGAGATTGGACCTGCCATTTCCACTCTCCATCATTGGTGGTCACACATCTCCAGGATGCACAGTAGAGGGACTCAATTCCCCCGCATGTGCGTCTCATTTCCCCTGTTCTAAATCCTGGACATACAAAAAACCCATTCCTACTTAACTCTATCCGGGCCTGGCGTCGAGTAAATTCGCCATCTTGGCGCCACACCATCCCCCCCCCCCCGCGGTTCCTCCTATCCACCTGTTGTGCTTTGCAGGGTTATAGTCCACATCAATGCCCGGTAATTGTTCTAAGTTGAAATATAGGTCCGGCCACCAAGTGTTTAGTGGGGTCGTCCCTGAAGTCCTATTATAAACTTCATGGGTTTCCAAGTTAGTGATTTCCCAGGTGAGGTTATAAGGCACGTGGGGATTTGGATCAGTCACTAGCGTTCCCACAAGAGTCACAATTATAACAGTCACCACAAGCATCTTTGTTCCAGGCACTTCTATCACTGGGCCACACGAGTCAGTCTGGTCTTCAGGGGATTCTTTGGATCTGCTGAGGCCCTCCACTGGTCTTGCTGCTGCTCCTGTTCACCCGCGCTGGCAGGTCTCACGTGAGAGTGGTGTATCCAGGTTGCCACACCATCAACCTTTAGGGCAGTGGGGGTGACAAGAATAATCTGAAAAGGTCCCTTCCACCTGGGCTCTAGGGTTTTGTTATTATGCCTTTTCACCCATATCCAGTCTCCCGGCTGGTAAAGGTGCCCAGTATCCTCTCTCTTCCCCTCTTGGGTTGTCTGGTAAGAAGCTCGGAGCGCAGGCCAAATCTGGCCCTGGACTCGCTGTAGAGCCTGTACAGCCTGTAGCACCTCTTTTGGGGCTTCAGGCGCAGCCCCAAAAGTTATTTTTGGCACTACTGGTGGAGGAGCACCATACACAATCTCAAAGGGGGTTAGGCCTAAATGATAGGGGGTGTTCCGTGCTCGGAACAGGGCGAAGGGAAGGAGGGTCACCCAGTCTCCGCCAGTCTCTAGGACCAATTTAGTCAAAGTCTCCTTCAGGGTTCTGTTCATTCTTTCTACCTGCCCTGAGCTCTGGGGATTATATGCACAATGTAATTTCCAATCTGTCCCCAGTGCCCGGGCTAGTCCCTGACTAACTTGACTTGTGAAGGCTGGTCCATTGTCAGACCCTATGCTCTCTGGCAGCCCATACCTGGGAACTATTTCCTCTAATATTTTCTTTGCCACTATTAAAGCAGTTTCTCCTTTAGTAGGAAAGGCTTCTACCCACCCTGAGAAGGTATCTACCATGACCAGTAAGTATTTGTACCCATATTTCCCTGGTCTTACCTCTGTAAAATCTATTTCCCAAAACAATCTAGGTTGCCTCCCCCGTTCCCTGGTACCTGTATGAGTCCCTCTGATCCTCCCCGGCTGTATAACCTGGCAGACACGGCAGTTTTTTACAATGTCCTCTGCCGTCTTCTCTTGTGATTTGAATCTGAGTCGTGCCGTGGCCAGCAGCTGTAACATCTTCTTTTTGCCAAGATGCGTTGTCTGGTGCAAGTGCCCTAGTAGGTGATTCCCTAAGGCCTCAGGGACTATCAGGCGATGTTCTCCGTCTTGGAACCAGCCGTCCTTGTTCGGCGTCGCCTGCAGCTTTTCTGTGGCCCACCTTATGTCCGTGCTGGAATAGTCCGGTTGGGGGGGCATCTTCCCCATTCCAGGGGGCGGCAAGCTTAGATGCAGAACATCGGTTAGTACCGGCCCTTCCGCAGCCCTTTTTGCCTCAATGTCCGCGGCCCGGTTGCCCCTGGCCTCAAGGGAGTCCCCCCTCTGGTGCCCCGGGGTATGGACTACAGCCACTGCCTTGGGTAGCAGGATGGCTTCCAGTAATTGGAGTATCTCCGATTTGTGCTTAATTTCCTTGCCTTCAGCTGTAATGAAGCCCCTTTCCCTATAGAGGGCTCCGTGTATATGTACTGTCCCGAAGGCATAGCGGCTGTCAGTATACACCGTCAGCCTCTTCCCCTGGGCCCGACGAAGGGCTTCTGTCAATGCAACCAGTTCGGCCTTCTGGGCCGAGGTCCCCTGTGGAAGGCGTGTGGCCCAGATAAGCCTGCCTTGCTCATCTACTATGGCCGCCCCTGCATACCTGTGTCCGTCCTGGACGAAGCTGCTCCCATCCGTGAACCAGATCAGGTCGCTGTTTGCGAGGGGGCGGTCTCGCAGATCACTCCGGGCCATCTGGGTCTCAGCCAGGATCTCAAGGCAGCTGTGTTCAGGCATTGTTGGCACCGGATCTGGCAGAAGTGTGGCTGGGTTCAGGATGGCAGGAGTCCGGAATCCGATGCGAGGGGCGTCTAACAGAAGCCCCTGGTAGTGAGTCAGCCTCGCGTTTGTGATCCATCGTCCCGGCGGCTGCTTCAAGATCCCCTCTATGGCGTGAGGGGTGGTGATGTGCAGACGCTGGCCCAGGGTGAGCTTGTCGGCATCTTTGACCAGCAAAGCAGTAGCTGCAATGATTCGCAGGCACGCAGGCCACCCTGCTGCCACCGGGTCTAGCTTTTTGGACAGGTACGCTACTGGCCGTTTCCAAGGTCCTAATGTCTGTGTAAGCACTCCCTTGGCTATTCCCTTTCTCTCATCTATAAACAGGTGGAACTCCTTTGTGAGGTCAGGGAGTGCCAAGGCCGGGGCCTCTAACATAGCTTTTTTTAGGGCCCGGAAGGCATCTTCCATTTGCATAGTCCATTCCCATTTCTGGCCCACTTTACAGCCTTCATATAAGGGCCGAGCTTTTTCTGCAAAACCTGGGATCCAGAGACGGCAGTACCCTACTGACCCCAGGAATTCTCGCACTTCTTGACATGAAGTTGGGGTGGGAATCCCTAACACAGTCTGTTTCATTGCCTCAGTCAGCCATCGCTGACCTCCTTTTATTTTATATCCTAGATAAGTGACTTCTTCTTTGCAGATCTGGGCCTTTTTAGCACTGGCCCGATATCCCCGTTCACTTAGCACCCTAAGCAGGTCCTTAGTGCCTTTCAAGCAGGTCTGTGGGGTTGGGGCAGCTAGTAGCAGATCATCTACATACTGCAGCAAAGTCACTTTTGGGTGGTTGGCACGGTATTCACCCAAATCATCATGAAGGGCCTCATTGAACAAGGTGGGTGAGTTCTTAAACCCTTGAGGCAGCCTTGTCCAGGTCAGTTGCCCCTGAATTCCCCTTTCCTCATCTTGCCATTCAAAGGCAAATATTTCCTGGCTGCGCGGGGCTACTGCCAAACTGAAGAAAGCATCCTTTAAATCCAGGACAGTGTACCAGGTTTGTGTCGGGGGAAGGGTGCTTAGCAGGGTATAAGGGTTGGGAACCGTAGGGTGGATGTCTAGGACCCGCGCGTTGACCTCCCTGCGGTCCTGCACAGGCCGATAATCTTTCCCACCCGGTTTCCTCACTGGCAACAACGGAGTGTTCCAAGCTGACTGGCACTTTCGGAGGATTCCAGCATCTAGAAGCCTTCGAATGTGGGGCATTATGCCCATCTTGGCCTCCTGGGGCATAGGATATTGCCTGACCCGGGCTGGTTCAGCTCCTGGTTTCAGTTCAATATAGAGAGGCGGCCGATGCTTTGCCCATCCTGCTCCCCCTGTCTCAGCCCAGGCTTCAGGAAACTCATGAAGCCAGTAGCTCATTTCCCCTTCCTGATTGATCTTCATGGGCTGATACAGTCGGTACTCGTCTGCCTGAGCCAAGGTCAAGATTTGAGTAACCCGGGGGCTACTGATAAGATTGCCTTTATTATCAGTTATTATTATTCCTTCTTCTTCAAAGTAGATACGGGCCTTTAATTTTGTGAGTATGTCCCTTCCTAATAATGGGGTGGGGCATTCTGGAATGACCATAAAAGCATGACTCACTTGCCCCGAGCTCAAATCTAACTTTCGTTGAGTGGTCCATTGGTAGGGCTTAATTCCAGTCGCCCCCTGTACCCAGCTAGTCTTATTGGATAGTTTTCCAGTAGTTTTGGTAATCACCGAGTATTCTGCCCCTGTGTCCACCAGGAAGCTAACTGGGTTCCCCTCCACTTGCAAAGTTACCCTGGGCTCGGGGAGGGGCACCGAACCCCGTCTTCCCTATTCACTATGTTCTCCTTGCCCTGCTAGTAAGACTCTCTTAGGCGATGCTCTGCTCCCTGGGCCCCCCTTTTTCTTGGGACATTCTCTAGCCCAATGTCCATGCTCCTTGCAGTGGGCGCACTGATCCTTGCCTAGTCTTTCCCTCCAGGGTCGTTCTTTGCCATCTGCCCCTGACTGTCCCCTTCCCATGGCTGCAAGTAGGATCTTAGCCATCTCCTTATTTGCCTTACGTGCCTCACCGGCCTGGAACTTCCTATCTTCCTGTCTCATTCTTTCTAACTTTTCTTCCGGCGTCTCCCTATTGTTATAGACTTTTTCCGCCACTTCCAGCAGGTCTTTCAAAGTTTTCTCACTCAGCCTTTCTATTTTTTGCACTTTACGCCTAATGTCAGGGGCTGCCTGGTTAACAAAAGCCATCATTACTGCCGCCTTGCTCTCTTCTGCAGTGGGATCTATGGGAGTGTACTGTCTGAAAGCCTCCATAATCCTTTCTAGATAAGCCGCTGGACTCTCCTCGGGCCCCTGCCGAACATCCCCTACCTTAGCCAAATTGGTCGGCTTCCGTGCCGCCGCCCGGAGACCGGCCATCAGAGTCTGGCGGTAGACCCGGAGACGCTCCCTACCTTCAGCCTCATTGTAGTCCCAGGGCGGCCGTTCAAGGGGAAAGGTCTGGTCGATGACCCGAGGGTTGACAGTAGGCCTGCCGTCCTCTCCAGGAACTAACTTTCGAGCCTCCCCCTGGATTCGCTCCCTCTCCTCCGTGGTAAAGAGAACCTTAAGTAACTGTTGGCAGTCGTCCCATGTGGGCTGATGAGTGAAAAGGACAGAATCTAAAAGGTTAATTAGATCTCTCGGATTATCAGAGAAATTTGCATTTTGAGATTTCCAATTATAAAGATCACTGGTGGAGAAGGGCCAGTACTGATGTGCCTGCTCCCCATCCACTCCCGGGGGTCCCACGGCCCTCAAGGGAAGCGCCCTCACTGGTTCAAGATCTGGAGTTTGTCCAGTCCGTTGTCTAGTGCCGTACGCCGGCCCCCCCGTCGGAGGCCCCGTCTTCCCCTGGGCCGCGGGAGCCGCAGGAGCCGCCTGGGCCCCCTGGGCCACCCTGGGATCATAAGGTGGGGGTGTATGCCACTCTAGGTCTATTAAATCTGGATATAGATTAGAGTCTGGCAGCACAGGTGACCCTGTGGGCTGAGGATCCTGCACCCCACTCTTCTTTATCTCTTTGGTAACCAGGGCTTGTGTCCTCTTCCTTGATGCTGGCAGGAGGGCCCTTAGCCAAGGTGGCGGATCCTGGACCAAGTCTTGCCAGACTATAATATAGGGGGCTTGGTCCAGATCACCGTGATGACCAAAGACTATCCCTTTTATTTTTTCAATAAGCTCAGCATCAAATGTTCCTTCCTGTGGCCATCCTACCCCGAAGGCTGGCCACTCTGCCTCACACAAAGTGATAAATTTATTTTTCTTTATATCCAAGGAAAGACTGTGTGCCCTTTCCTTAACATTTTTGAAATGATCAATGAGGATAGATAGAGGCGTTGTCTGAGTCTGACCCATGCTCACAAGGGTATCAGGGGAGGGAGTTCTTTCAGGTGTCCGCCTGGCTGCGTCCCTCGCGGGAACTTAGGCGCGTCTTGGCTAAGGTGTACCCGTATAAAGCCCGGGCCCGGTCACTCCTTTTTAGGGGAGTGAATCACCGTTATGCCATACGACGTCGCCACAGAAACGCAGGTTAGGACCCACTCAGATTCCGTAGCCGTAGCCGTGGAACCTCATACAGTCACACTTCATTCACTCAGTCAGACAGACAGACTTTACCTCTTAGAAGGGAGGGTCGATCCGGAGCCACGCTAGGACTCCCACTACGACCCAGTAGAAGAATGTAAATGCACACTTCTGTGGAGTCCTCCAAGACTGGGGTGTTACAGTGTATAGACCGACACCAAACACCAGGGCTAGTGAACAGAGGAGGAAGAGCTGCACCCAGAACACTGCACCTTCCAAGACCAGGCGCGTCATAGAAGCGAAAAACACAGACGAGACGACAAAGTAACGACAACGGGGGAACAAACAAAGACAGAATGACAAACAGCGGCCCCGGACTTATCCCCGCTCGGGGGGCCTCCCGCAACACACAACTTAGCCGGCTACCGTTTGGATTCCTCGTCAAACGGATCCACCTGGTTTCGCCTTTCTAAACACCATTTCCATCAAGTGGCCCCGGACTTATCTCCCCTCTCAGGAGTGCCTCCCACTGACTGCCGAGTGGCCCCGGACTTATCTCCCCTCTCAGGAGTGCCTCCCACTGACTGCCGAGTGGCCCCGGACTTATCTCCCCTCTCGGGAGTGCCTCCCACTGACTGCCGAGTGGCCCCGGACTTATCTCCCCTCTCAGGAGTGCCTCCCACTGACTGGAAACCAAAAAAAAGCAAAACCAACCGTGGGGGTGATGGACGTCTCCTGTCACTCCCGACCAGCGACCCACCAGCACGTCCGCCTAAGTCTTCTGCCGGTCTCTTTCCAGGGCCCAATCACCTACACCGTACGGATTTCAAGAGTTCCAACTCCTCCTCGGATCCGGATTCTGTTCCGGGGGATTTGGGATCCCGGACGAGCCCCCAAAATGTTAGAGCCAGATTCCCTCGGCCCCGGGAACAGAATGACAGAGTCACTGAGGCTGTAAAAGGCAAAGGAGTTTATTGACTAGTTCGAACTAGGGTCCAAGCCCCGAGCACCAACGCAGTGGTCTCTTTCTATGGGCAGGGACCCCGCGCAGCGGGAGTACAGGTCTTTTATGTTTTTTTTTTTTTTTTTTTTTAGCTCTTTATCGCAACCAAGCGTTAGGCAAGCCATCCTTGTATACAAAAGCGGACTTTGGCTATTAGCTATAAATTAAGCAAGCAGGCCTTGTATACAAAAGCGGACTTTGGCTATTAGCTATAAATTAAGCAAGCAGGCCTTGTATACAAAAGCGGACTTTGGCTATTAGCTATAAATTAAGCAAGCAAGCCTTGTATACAAAAGCGGACTTTGGCTATTAGCTATAAATTAAGCAAGCAAGCCTTGTATACAAAAGCGGACTTTGGCTATTAGCTATAATTAAGCAAGCCATCACAGAATTAACTAAAATGTTGTTTCAGTCCTGTTCTACAAGGACCCCTAATTGTAATCTTGCTCATCCTCACTTTCGGACCATGTATCCTAAATAGGCTGGTTGCCTTTGTAAAAAAAACGGGTTAACGCTGTACAATTAATGGTTTTGCAACAGTAGTACCAGAGCTTAAAAATGAGGGACATAAGAGGCCCATAAGCCAAATACGAGCAGGAGTGCTCGTATGAACAAGAAAAAGGGGGGAATGAAGAGCAGAAATAATTTGCAACCCCTACAAGTGTGTTGTGCTATTTCAAGTGTGTTATGCTATTTCATTGAACTAAGTGTGTTGAAAAGTAAAATAATTTGCTTATAGCTAATGGCCAAATTCCGCTTCTGTGAACGGTGCTTGCTTACTCAAATGCTTGGTAAACAAGGCCCAGGCCCTGGGGGGGGGGGGTGACTGCAAATAACTTACTGATAAAGGAGCTGAGGCATGATCAGCACGTAAACAGCCTAACAGCCAGGGCAACATTCCTAATCGCACGTAAACGGCTTGTGCAGGGTGTGTGTGTGGGTTTGGGCAATCAATATTGGACAATCTTTTGTAACAAGCTGTAGCAAAGAATATAAAAGGGCATATGTCCCATTGAGCGGGGTCCTAGTTCGTAAAGAGACCACTGCGTTGGTGCTCTGGGACTTGGACCCTGGCTCGAGCCAGCCAATAAACTCCTTTGCCTTTTGCAGCCTTGGACTCTTCCTCTCTGTTCCTGGGGCCGAATGGGGAACCGGTTCTAACACGGCAGGCGTCCATTTCCCTTTTGGGCTGTTTCCAACATTTCGGTTTCTTTCTTTCTTTTTTTTTTTTTTAAAAAAAAAACCAAAACCGAAAACCTCTGGATGAGTTTGTTTCGGAAAGAAGGCCAGTTATGGTAAGGGGGGGTTCTCTCTTCCGAGTCCAGCTGTGTTAATTTGGGAAGTGGAAAACAGAGCACGTTTTAGAAACACCCTTACATCCTCAGACTCTTTCTGGGGCCCTGACTTCTGGAACTTGAGCAACTTTTCAGGGAGGGGCACCCTGAGGGCAAAGCAAGATGCGCAGAAACCGTCTGACCCCTGCGCCAGGCGCGTGACGTCCTATGGGCGGTTCACTTCCGGGGACTCACTTCCGGGGGGCTCACTTCCGGGGGGGTCACTTCCTGTCGGGGTCTCCGTTTGTTCCTCGGCCCAAAGGGAGAGGCAGAGGCTCGGATTTGACTCGGCTGGGTGCCCTGCCAGCTGCTGATGAGCCACCTAACTGCCCCGGCCCAGTGTCCCCGAGTGTAAGCACTGTACCTGAGGATCAGGGCTGTGGCGAGCTTTAAAGGCGGCGGGGCGTGGAAGCGCTGGGCAGTAGCGGGCGGTCCCCTCAGACGACCTGGGGTCCCCCTCGGTGCGCTTCCCTTCGGGTCTGCGCAGCCCTCACTGGGGTTTCTTCGGGGGCAGCCCTCGCCCTGGTGGCCAGGGTGGGGAACAGCACCCGGCGGACGGGGACGCAGGCGGGGCCATGTCCCCTGGCTCTGCCAGCAGGCAGGCAGCTCCTCTGGGGTAGGTGTCTGGATGCCAGCGCTCCTTCCCCCAGCGCCCCTTCCTTTCTGGGCAGGCTCTCGGTGGCGCGCTCCCAGGCACATTCTCTGTCCCGGTGACGGTGGGCGTGTGCCTGCCCCTCTGAGCTGTGCCCTCAAGGTGGGGGAATGGCCTTGCCCTCGGACAGTGTGCATAGAGTGTGTGTGCTGAGGAGGGGCGAGGAGGCAGCCCTTGACCGTGAACAAGGGCTCCGTAAGTCTGCCCAAGGGCCAGCACCTAGGAGCCCAAACCAAGGAGGAAGGAGACCCCCATGTCCTGTCATCTCCAGTTGCTGAAGGCAGAGGCGCGAAGGTGACGATGAGAACGGCGTGTAGACAACTGTCCAGAGCCGGTATAGGGCCGAGGGTGGAGCCTTCCCCAAGTTTAAGTGGACGGTCAAGAGCCAGGAGACCGGGAGGCTGAGGATGGGGAGGAGGGGCCTGCTGAGAGGGGATCCTGGGAGAAAAGATGCGGGAGGGCCCAGAACAGAGAGGCAAGGATGTGTGGAGGGAGGCGACCAGGGTCACTGGGGAGGGTGAAGGGTGCCCGTCTGCAGGGCTTCATATCAGGGCTTGGGGCAGGCTACTCGGCAGGCCCAGGGCACCCCCAGGAGAGAGGAGCCTGTGCCATGTACGGGTTTTTACAGCCTTGTCATTCACCGTTCACTCAAATAGCACATACCGAGCGTCTGGTGTGTGCTGGTCACCCTGCTGCACACTGGGGACCCAAAGCGTCATAAGACACAGTCCCAAAGGAGCTAACAGTCCTGCGGGCTCTCACTCAAAGGCTTGCACCCAGGGTTAAGCTCCCGGCATCTTGGAAGGCAGGCATAGGTACCCCAATTCGCCCTGAGTACAAACAGATTCAGAGAGGTTTAGTGACTGGCCAAAGGTCACACAGCCAGGAAGTGGCTGTGTCCAGGTCAGTTCTGGGCCCTATTTCAGCCAAGTGGCCTTCAGGGTTAACCACCCTGTTACCCTCAGCAAGAACAGTACAAGCCAAAGGCAAACAAGCGCTCACTTTTCTGCACACACCTATGTGCCCAGCCCTGTCGTGGCCATGAATTCCAAACCCTGCCCTTGCTGTCTGCAGCTCAGGGTGCAGTAGGAGAATCTGACATCCCAGGAGAGGGTGGAAGCAAAGGCTTCTGAGGAGGGAGAGGTGGGAGGGCGTGAGCTGGGAGGACACCTCTCCCCCAAGGTGGCCGCGCAGGGAGCCGGGGAAGCCTGGCGAAAGCCTCTGAGGCCCGTCCCCCCAGGCCACAGTCCTCATTTCTGGGTGCGGTCACCATCTGGCCCCAGAGGCGGGAGAGCCGGTGGAGCCCGCTGCTGCTGCTGCTGCCACCACCGGCCACTGGGAGGGAGAGTTACGGCCCAGCTGCCACTTCTTACCCAAACAGCCCGGGAGGCGCCGCACCGGAGCAGGCGGCCTGCACGGGAAGGAGCCCAGGGCCCTCGTCCTCCCTCCTCCAGGAACTCTCAGTGGACACCTCACCTGGGGAAGAGGCGGCCACGGTTTCCTGCACTCCCCCTCCCCCAGACTCCCCACCAGCCCTTCCCTATCCTGTCCCAAAACTCACCTGGTGACCCCTCCTCTCCAGATCGCAGACCCGCTTCCACCTCCCGGGGCAAACTCCAAGGGAAGCCCGAGGTGGCTGTGACTGAGATACAGCAACTGGCCTCGGGCCAGATCCACCTGTCCTCTCTCGGGGCCGGCCAGGGGCCTTTGGAAAGTAGGGTTGGTAACAGCAGGGGCCCTGCAGCCAAGCTAAGGGGACTCCAGGGAGCTCCCCGCACCCCAGCTAGGGCAGCCCTGGGTTGCTGGCTGCTTTCCGCACACCCGGCCTGACCTTCCCTCCCCGTGGCGCACCTGCTGCCCCAGGGCCCAGGAGCCCCGCTGCCCAGCCTGTGACCTGGCTTGTGAGAGAGCAGGTTCTTGGGTCCCCCCCACCCCACATAGCTCTGGCCACCCGGAGCTCTCCTCACCTACCCCTCCGTCCCCTGCAGGCTGGGAGGTGGCCCCATGGTCCTCTGGGGATCTCCCTGGAGCCCCGGCCTCGTTATTCCCCTCTCAGCCCCTGGTTCCGGCGGCCCCAGGCCTCCTGAGCTGGGCCCTTGACAAGCCCACCCGCCTCCTCACCTGCTTCCTGGGCCCCGGCAGTCGGCCTCCCTCTGCACCTATTTTCTCTGCCCTTCCTAGAGCTGACAGTGTAAGTGGTGGGAGGGGACGGGCATCAGTACTGAAATGCCAGCCTGCACGGGTGGTCAGTGCCAGGCCCTGGGGCATGGGAAGAACATGACACGATGTGACAATGCGATATGCTGTGGTTGTGATATGACGTGGTGGCTGGTCTGCTGGGTGCAGGGTCTTGCTGGGAGAGGAAGTTCTAGGGATGCCTCCCTAGAAGGGAGGAGGAAGGTGTTACCAGAGGTAAAATCTAAAGGTTTCTACGATTCCCTCCCATGAAGCCCTCTGGACCCAGTGCTTTTTCAGTGGCAGATTTTTTCTTAGTGATAATTAGATCTATTCAAGTATCTACTAGTTCTCTAGTTAATTTTGTTTTCTTTTCTTTTCTTTTTTTTTTTTTTTGAGACAGAGTCTCGCTCTATTGCCCGGGTTGGAGTGAGTGCCGTGGCGTCAGCCTAGCTCACAGCAACCTCAGACTCCTGGGCTTAAGCGATCCTACTGCCTCAGCCTCCCGAGTAGCTGGGACTACAGGCATGCGCCACCATGCCCGGCTAATTTTTTCTATCTATATTTTTAGTTGGCCAGATAATTTCTTTCTATTTTTAGTAGAGACGGGGTCTCGCTCTTGCTCAGGCTGGTCTCGAACTCCTGACCTTGAGCGATCCACCCGCCTTGGCCTCCCAGAGTGCTAGGATTACAGGTATGAGCCACGGTGCCCAGCCTCTAGTTAATTTTGGTCATTTTATATTTTACTACAAAAGCATTTGTTTTCTCTAGATTTGTACATATTATGCTTTTAAAATTTATTAATTTCTTTGTGGCCAAGTAAATGATTTTTTTCTAAGTTTTTCATAGACATATGAAAAAAATGTACACTTTCTATTTAAGGGATAAAAGGTCATTCATGTATCAAATCAAGTTTATTAAGTTTATTGATTATGTATAATTCAAACTTTCACTTTCTTTGTATCCTTTTTGTTTTTGGTCTTTTATGCTAATTGTGATGAAGTTTTATTAAACCTCCCTCTCAAATTTTCCCTACAAAGTTCTTCTGGTGCTTTGATTAGTTTTTGGTTTTTGTATTTAACGACACTTTTGGGAGCATGCAGATTTTGAGTATTCTATCTTTATGAATTGTGCATTCCTGTCACTACATGTCACCTCTCTTTATCCTGTTTTAGTGCTTAATCTTAAATTTTACCCTTCTATTTTTAATATGGCCACTCTTTATTTTATATACATTAAAAATAAATCCTTTTATTTTCAGCCATTATTTTTTAAACTGTATTCCTTGTATACATCATATCACTGCATTTTAAAACCTGAGCTGACTCTTTTACTAGGAGAATTCCATCTGTTCGAGCTTCATTTAATAACTGACAGGCTAATTTTATTTATTCATTTTCCGCTGAGGAGACATACATTCCAGACATCCTATTTCACACCTGAAAACTTCAGCATGCATTTCTGAAAAGTAATGTTTTGTTTTCCATAACCACCCTACCATTATTATAGCTGACAAAATTAACATTCATTCCTGAATGTTGTCTAAGACCTAGGCCATAGTAAAATTGCCTCCGTTGTCCTAACACATCTCTCTCTCTCCCTCCCTCCCTCTCTCCTGGTTTGTTTGCACCAGGATCCAGTCCAAGGTCATGCCTTGCTTCTGGCTGTCTCTTTAATCTCTTTGGAACACTCTCCACCCTTTCCTTTGCCTTGAGCTGACTCGTCAAGAGACCAGACCAGTTGCCCCGTGGGGTACCTGTCTGTCCTGCGTGCTGGCTTCCTTGTGGCAGCGTGTCCCTGTTCTAACCCGTGTGACCTGTGAAGTGGTAGGGTCTGAAAGGTTCAAGCGCCGGGATCACCAGGGCTCAGTGACAGATGACGCTAAGGAAGCAGGAGTCACAGATGATTCCACCTGAGTAACAGGTGATGCTGACACGAGAAAGGGAGACAATTTGATTCTGGACATCTTCCCAAGCCTACAAAGGACACCCGGCAGCAGTTGGATGTGTGAGCCCAGAGAGGGGTTGCGAGGTGGTGACCTACAGCTGGTCGTGCCTTCGCAGGCGGCAGAGCGAGAAGCAAGGTGAGACACCCGGCACTGGGGCCCTGGCAGAGGCGGCGCAGCCTCAGCCCAGTCAGGCTGCAGGAAGACGGGATCTGTCATCAAGGGAGTGTGGAAGGCCTTCCGGGCAGGGGGCTGGTGTGTGAGTGAGGGACAGACAAGTCAGCTCTGAAAAGGAGGAAGGGAGAAAGGAATTAGTCGGTAAAAGGCCATGTGAGCTGGGCCCAGGGAGCACCCAGGCCACTTATTTGTTCCTGCCCAACATCTTACTGGCCTCTGTGAGTACACAGCTGTGACATCTGGGTTATCGATATCTTATTATGGGTAATAAATGTAATTAATGCAATTGTCTCATCCGTCTGCAGCACTAAATACTTTGAAAAGCACTTTCAAGAACATTTCCTCAATCTATCTTCGCTACAATTTCTGGAATGGGCAGAGTAGACATTTTATACCTGGGGAAACTGAGGCAGGGAGACATTGTGACTTTCTGAAGGTCACCCAGGTGGCAAGTGGCCGAGTCAGGACTGTGTGACCCCAGTGGTCCTCTGAAAGTCACGTCTCCTTCCTCCTTCCCTAGGTGGGCGAACCCCCGGAGCCAGTGTACGCCAACGCAGAGAGGCAGCCTCGGGCCACTCGCCAGGCGCGGCCGCGGCCCCCGCCCCAGCCCGGGGTGGGAGGCGCACACAGGCACCAGCACCGGCGCCCCTACTGCTACAACCCGGACACGGGCCTGACGACCTGGGAGTCGCCCTTTGAGACTGCTGAGGTCTCCGCCATCCCAGCCACCTCCCCGACCTCCGTGGGCAGCCGCGAGAGCCTCGAGACCGAGTGGAGCCGATGCTGGGATGAGCAGAGCCGCGGGGTGTTCTTCTGCGACCGTCCCCGACCGGCGACACCGCCTGGGCGGAGATGAGCCGAGACTGGCCCCGGCAGCCCCAGGGACCAGAGGGCGAGGGGCGGGGCTATCTGCCATCCCTCTGGCCCCGCCTCCTGCTCCACCCAGCCCCAGGGACCCAATGGCAAGAGGGTGGGCTTGTCCCTGCAGTCCCCCAGCCTCTAGACGGACTACCCTGAGTTGCTGACCGGTTACCCGGGGGAAGACTATTCCCCCGTGGGCTCCCTCGGTGAGCCCGGCGCCACCTCTCCCTTGACCACACCCCCGGCCGGTCTTGTCACATCAGCCAAGACAAGCAGAAGCTTTACAGCAACCACTTCACCCCAGAGCAGGTAGGGGCAGTGGGCAGATGGACCCAGACACCCAGGGGTGGCTCCCCTCAACTTTCCTCACTATGGGCTCCCCTTGGCACTCTAAACCGCAGCTCCCACGCAGACCCTAAGCCAGGCCAAGATGCGGAGTCGCCTGCCTCTGCCTCTCCGAGCTTCCTGCTGCTGACTTGGACCCTGGTTGGAGGGAGCCTTTTCTCTCCTCTCACGAGCTGGGTGGGGGGCCCTGATCATCCCGCTCCCCACCGTGGGTGAGGTTGGAGGACCAGCACGGGAAACAAGCAATACTTCTACAACCCAGACGACTCCCCCGTCCGGTCGGAGCTGCCCCAGGTAACCAGCTGGGGAGAGAGGGGGAGACTATATATGACAGTGTCTTCCTCCCCAGGTCCCTGTCCCTGCCCCTCGAAGCATGCACAAATCTAGCCAGGACAGTGACACTCCAGCCCAGGCCAGCCCTCCCGAGGAGAAGGTAATGGGGGTGGCATGAAGGCCCTGGCAGGACCACCACAGAAGAAACGGGGAGTTTCTGGAGATCCTGGGGACAAAGACTGGGTGGGACACATCTGTCCCCCCATGGGCCCCAGCGCTAGCCCCCAGAGGTGGGTGAGGCTGGGAAGTGGGAAGGAATCTCTACTGCCGCTGCTGCCGGGGAGCAGGCGCCACCCGCTCCAGCCAGGAGGCTGGGCTGGTACCGAGCGTTCAGTGGAGACGCAGGCCCAGCCCGTGGGGAGTTGAGCTGAGGGGGAGACTGGCCTCTGCCCCCCATGCCTCACCCTCTGGACCACCTGCTCGTTCCCCTTCTCTTAGATCAAGACCCTGGACAAGGCAGGGCTGCCGCATCGCACCAGGGCGGTGGACAAGGGAAAGCAGCTCCGGGGAGAGCCCCTGTGCTCCTAGACCAGGGCAGGGTGGGCCTTAGAGATGAAGTTCACTCCCCACACGCCAGGCTCTTATTAATCTTAGTGACCTCATGAGAGGGCCTGTGAGGAAACTGAGGCACCGAGAGATTAAAGTGACTTGCCTGAGGTCACCTGGCCACCAGGTGTTAGATTTGGGAGTCCACCCCTCACAGTCGGGTGCCCTGCTCCTGGGGCGAGGAGGGGGGCCTCAGCCTAGGACCGAGTCTAAGTCCTGCCCACCAGCCGCTTCCCCACCCCCATCTGGGAGGAAGCACTGGGGGGGGTGCCTCCTGGACGGTGCTGGAGGGTGGTGTCCTGACGTTCTTCAAGGACTCAAAGGCCCCAACTGCAGTTGGCCCGGTGAGGCCCAGGCCCCCAGGGCTTGGACCCCCCCCCCCCCAGCTGCTCTGTCTGGCTTAGAACACACCAGGTCTGAGACAGCGGTCCGTGAGTGTCAAAGGAGCTGGGCTTTGGCAGGGAGCGGGTGACGACAGCAGGTTCACCCCAGGACAAGCAGTTTCAGCCACTTGGGGATGGGGAGCAGTCCTTGAGGGTGGACAGCTCGGGGCTGGAGGGCAGAGAGGCTGGGGGCTGGACACACCTGCTCACAGGGATGGGGCTCTGCTCCTTTCTTTTGTCTCCTGGGTGGACAGGCAGCAAGGGACAGGCCAGCCAGCAAGATCTCTGGGTTTCAGGAACCCTTGGGTCCCTTTCACCCAGCCACCCCATCCTGTCCCTACAGCCACAGTGCGGTAGCAGGCCCATCGGAGCTGAGGCCTCCCTGTGACCCTGCCCACCCTTCCTCCCTGTCCCACAGAGGCAGCCTTCCAGGTTCTGCACCCCTGAGTACACGGTGGAGCTGAAGGGGGCCTCTCTCTCCTGGGTCCCCAAAGAAAAATCCAGAAGGAGGGAAGGGGCGTCCTGATGTCCAGGGACCCTCACTGTAGGCGAGCCCCAAGGAGGAGCACCTGGGAAGAGTTGGGGCTGGAATTCTCAGGGCTCAAGGCCATGGATTCTGTAGTTCCCTCCCCAGGAGCTGAGTTACTCGTCCTTGCCCTGGAGGGTAGCGAGAAGTAGAGGCCTCTGGGAGATGAGACCCTGTGTGCCTAGAATAGTGGCCGCTAGAATGGTGGCAGCATCCCAACCTGAGGCAGGAAGCTCCCTGGCCCTGGTGCTTACTCTGACGGGCTGGGCAACCTGCTCTTTCTCCCCAGGTCCCCATCCTGCCCCTGGGCCAGAGCCCAGCTTCCAACTGGACTGGGTGCCCAGTGAGTAAGCCAGGGCAGTGGACGAGCTGTCTGGCTCCCCCAGCAGGCAAGGGTCCTCCCACGCCACACCCTTCACTGTTCATGTGCTGTCTCATTTTTCTTTTTCTTTTCTTTTTCTATTTTTTGGAGCTAGAGTCTCTCCCTGTCACCAAGGCTAGAGTGCTATGTGTGGCATCGTCATAGCTCACAGCAACCTCAAACTCCTGGGCTCAAGCAATCCTGCTGCCTCAGCCTCCCGAGTAGCTGGGACTACAGGCATGCACCACCATGCTTGGCCAATTTTTTAAAAATTTTTTGTAGAGACAAGGTCTTGCTTTGTTGTCCCAGCCAGTCTCAAACTCCTGGCCTCAAGCAATCCTCCTGCCTCAGCCTCTCAAAGTGCTGAGATTACAGACATGAGCCACTGCACCCAGCCTAACCCTTAGCTCTTAAAAAATGTCTAGTGTGTAGCTCCACAAACATGGGATCTAGAGGCATGAGGCCAGCGCCTGCAAGAGAGCTCCCCGAAGGTTTAGTTAGGAGTCTCAGGGCTGTTGGGGTACCATATGATGATGATAGCCAAAAGCATAACTTTGTAACTCAGCTCAGGAAAAGCCATTCTGCAAGGAGGCTGAGTGTGTAGCTTTCTAATGATTCACCAAAGTTCATTCAGTTCTAGAAACAGGATATCTACAGAGCAGAGTTGGAAAACTGGTTTCGTCTCATGAGCTACTCTGATCTGGAGCTACCTTGAGAATTCTGGAGCCTTCTCCAGGCCTGGCAGGGTAGGGTTCTGTGATCAACTAGCAATGTCTGCTATAGTGTCACGTGGAGGAGGGACATCACATTTGCTAGCCATGTCCCTTCTCTGACCTTGAGGGACAGCCTTCAGTTTTCTTATGAAGGTCATCTGTGGGCTTTTGATGAAAGTGTTGGAGCAGGACTTTCTGAGCTGTCTGTGCTGGCCAGGAGCAGGAGGCAGACGGTGCTCTTGGAGGCTGCTCAGGCCAGGGGGAGGCTGACAGTCCTGAGTGGAGGTCAAGGAACCCCCTGCCTCCTGGCTGGCTGGTGGCCACCCTCTCTCCACTCTGGGTGGCCTGTAGGCAACTCCAGGACGTTCCTCAAGAGACAGGCCCAAATTCTATATCATCAAGGACAGATGGGTTAGTTGGGCCCAGGAGATGTCCACAGAAGTTCTTCCTAGTCACCCCAAAGCCACAACATCAGTATCAGTCCCCTGGAAGCCGCTAGTACCCTCAGCCTGCCTGTGCGTGTGGCAGGATCGACGTGTCCTGCAGTCCATTGCTGTGTAGCTATGTAGCTTGGCCACATTTTGTTTTTTTAACCAGAACGGATATGCAGAACAGCTTTGTCTTCTGCATGAAACTTTCAGATACAAGCTATGTTTTGAGAGAGCTGCCACCAAGAATGGAGGTTGTTTTAGAAGTGTCATTAGGCCACTCTCTGGGGTCATCCCCAGCAGGGCCCCTGCCTGCTTAGATCACAGTGGGGCTGTGCTGGCCGCTGCTCAAGGGTCTCTAGACTTTGCAAGGGAGGTAGAGGGGTGGAACATACGTTTTTCTTTTTCTTTTTTTCTTCATTTTTAAAGCAGTTTAAATATTAATAGTATTCATGTATGAGTTTAAAAGGGCAGCCGAAAGACAGTCCTCTCTGATTCTAGAAGTTGTTCCTTGTTTGAGACAGTTTCTGCTGCCTCTCCCACTGGACCTAAAGGGCAGGGCTGGTGGGAGCTGCCACGGCCCAACATTGACATTAACCCTGAACTTGGTCCTCAGAGCCAGAGGCTACAGAGGACCCATCCACTCAGAAAGGGCTTGGAGCTTCAGGCCTGTCGTAGCCAGCTTCCTTCTGGCGTTTTAATTTCTGCTTCTCAAATTTCTGCATCTCGATGCAGTGGGCTGAAAGGGAATGCGCTGCCCAGGCTGGGGGGTGAGAGAGGGTGGGGACTCCTGGCTGCTAAAGGAGGGCAGCACTCTAGGTCCTCAGTGAGCATACAGGAGGGGCACGGGGGACACTCGCTTTCTCTGGGATCTGCTTTCGAATCCTCTCTCCCCACATCTCCTTCCCTGTCAGTTCCAGTGGCTGGGGCTGTCGCTTCCCTCCCTTAGTCTTTTGCAGGCCGGCGCTCTGGGTGAGGCCTGCCACGTCCTGCAGGGGCTCATGGGGAGGTGGGTTGGGGCAGGAGAAGTTTCCCCGACAGCTGAGCCATGCAGGTCTGCCCTCCATTGCCTCTAGCTATGTGCCCATGAGGAAGCTGCTGAAAGTCACTGAGCCTCGGTTTGGTCATCTGTGACACAGAGAAGCTGTCACCCACTGCTTTAAGTGAGGTGGAAGCCCTTGGCTCCATTAGGCTCTGAGTTCCTGGGGGTAGGGGACAGGTCACCTCCATCTCTGTACCCACCCCCCTTGGTGCCAACCCCCAGGACAGACTCAGGGAACCAGAGATGGATGACCCAGTGATTTGTGTCCCTCTAGCTACGGAGCCACAATGGCTCAGAGTACCTGATTCAGCATGACTCAGGCCATCATCAACATCTGGCACAAGGCCATCGCCCAGGGCATCCAGCAGCTGGTAGACAGGGCCTGGGGTCTCTAGGGCCACTAGGGAGGGGTGGCCAGTTTTTACGCAGGGCAGCTGTGCCCACTGTGGGACACAGGGAGCTCCATGGCATCAGTGGGCAGGCGACACTCCCTGCAAATGCAGTGTCCCCTGCGTGGCTGGGATGGCAGGATGCTAAAGAAACTGCCTTCTGTCATCTGTGAATCCAGCCTGTGGTGGGGGCTCATCCTAGAGGAATTTCCCATTTTGAGGGAGGCAGGAGGAAAAGTAAATATTCTGGGAACCAACTTCAGGCTGGAATGGCAGGCTGAAACTAGAAGGTAAAGTTTAAAAGTATCGATTTCAAGAGTCTCCCATTTCTTAGGTTCAAAATATCAATTGTGTAAGTAGAGATAGGGCAGGTCCCCTCTGACAACTATTTACCTGGAAATGACCTGGGGGTTTTTGACCCTTAATTCCCTATGAGCCAACACTGGGTGCAGCTTTTGGCTGTATTAATAGAGGTAGGAACCCAGAGCCAGAGAGGTGATGTTGGTGCAGTTGTTGGCAGTACTCCGGCCCCAGCTGGAATTAGAAGCTCAGAACTGGGAGCCACATACTGGGTTACATCTACAGGAGCTGAGGAAAATACAGGAAGAGGGGCCAGGCACTGGGAGGTAGGTAGGAAGGACAGGATGACTGATTCCAACACCTGCTCGGCTCCAGGCAGCTAAAGGAGGCCGATGTGCTGAGGTTGCCTAGTAGAGGTGAGGGGAGTTAACCTGTGTCAGGGAAGAGAGGTCGCTTTGCCTGAGGACCGTCCCTGCTGGGAGGGCATTTGAGGTCCCTTGCCCCACCCCAAAAGGACCCCCAGCTGGCCTAAGGCCCTGCCTCTCTGAAGCTATGCGATTGCAGTCTGCAGACTTGCCCCCGCCCCCGCCCCAGGAGGAACGTGAGAGCGGCAGTGTGGACTTCGGGTCTAGCGAGCCCTGGGAAGCTGGCAGGAGAAAGAGGATGGCACGCGGCTGAGTACCGGTGTGTGCAGGGCACGGGGTGGGGAGCATCCCAGAGACCTCTCTCAGCGGGTGGCGATGCCCCGCTGGGGCCTGCCCTGCCAACAACCCAGATGGCGCTGACAACTCGCGAGGTCCTACTTTCCCCTACATCAGATGAGCCCACCCTGGGCCCCAGGGGTCTGGAGAGCGCAAGTTTCTGCAGGGGCGGCCCAGGCCGCAGTCGCTGCGGCAGTAGGGCCACCTCAAAGGTACCGGCTTGCAGAGGGCGCGCGCGGGGCGCAGGGCCGGGCGCTGACGAGCCTCCCCCCGACCAGGTTCAGCCGCGCGCTGGCCGCGCTGTGCGAGTGGCAGCGGAGCCCGGAGCCGCGCTTCGTGCCACGTGGGTCGAGGTGCGCCGTGTGTGTGGTGGGCTGGGCCGGGCCTCCTGCCAGGACTGCAGGATGGAGACCCCTGGGTGGGCGCAGGGTTGAGTGGGGAAAGAACAGGAGGCCTTGAGTAGGAATCACAGCAGGGGCTTCAGCCCCACCCCACCCCACCCGGGTCCGCGCCTCCCTCTGCCCCAGGGCTGGACGTCGACGGGCTGTACCGCATCAGTGGAAACCTGGCCATTATCCAGAAGCTGCGCTATAAGGTGGACCACGGTGAAGCCGGTCCCCATCCCTGCCCCGGGGCCTGAAGGCGCTAAGGGGCCCTGACCCCCTCCCTTCCTCCGCCACAGATGAGCCTCTCGACCTGGGCGACCGACGCCGACGCTGGGAGGACGCGCACGTTATCACGGGCGCGCTGAGGCTCTTCTTTCGGGAGTTGCCCGAGCCCCTCTTCCCCTTCTCACACTTCGGCCAGTTCATCACGGCCCTCAGTGAGCACCTGCCGGAGGTGGGGTGGATGGGGCAGGGGTGGAACTGTCCTGCCTAGGGCCACCCCCTTGGCCGGGCTCTGTGCCACCATGCTTGCTGACTCCGCTCCCCTCTCAGAGCCCACCCTCCTCCTCCTCCCTCCCTGTCTGACTCCGTCCCTCTGATCCTTCCCGTGCTTCGCGTTGCACCACCAGGCCCAGCGCAGCCGCTATGTGCCAGACCTGGTGGGCTCGCTGCCCGCCCCCAGCCGCGACATGCTGCGGCTGCTCTTCCAGCACCTGTGCCGGTGAGCAGGGCGGGCGGGTCCTGGCAGGACCCCTCCACGCCTCCCCCCTGCTCTGGGCCCCGATTCCACCCGCCCCGCCGCAGGGGGATCGAGCACGGCGAGCAGAAACGCATGTCGGTGCAGAGCGCGGCCATCGTGTGCGGGGCCACGCTGCTGCCTCCGGGACAGAAGAGACCAGCGTGCCCATGACAGTGGTGTTCCAGAGCCAGGCGGCGGAGCGCAAGCTGCGGCAGTGCTCGGATAGCTTCCCGCGCACTGACTGCGGACCTGCGACTGCGGGCGGCTGGAGGCCACCCAGCTGCACTTCAGGAGACCCTCCGCCTCCCCCGCGTCTGCAGGCGGTTGTGACGTCCTCACCCCTCGGTTCCGAGGCTATGGTGACGCTGGTGGGCAGTTCGCAAAATGTGATTTTTCTGAGGCATGTCCTGTTTGGGGTTAATTGGGTTCTGCTTTGTATGGCAGTGCCGCCCCCTGTGCGCATGCGACAGTGTGCGGGTGAGTGTTCTGGGAGAGACCATCCTGGGAGGAGGAATTTGCTGAGGGTGAAGAACGGGAATTGTTTAAAAAAAAAATTGTGCTCTCTTTGATTCTAACGGATGCTAATTGCTTCTGTAAATATGGTTTGCTGACCTAGCTTAAGTGGAGCCCAGACGGCCGTAACAGGCCTTGCTGATAACAGGCTGGAGAATCCAGGGGCCCTCCAGCCAATTAACCAGATAAGAAGGGCAAGGCATAATCAGAAGCCTGTCCCGCAACTTAAAAAAAAAAACTAACCAATCAGGAGCCGAGACAATCAGCCACTTTTAAAAGAGCAAATGAATTAAGGGAGGGAGGGGGGATCCATCGCCCCCTGCACGTACTCTGCTAAAAAAAAGGTATAAAAGACACGCGCCCCCGCTGTGCGGGGTCCCTGCCCATGGAAAGAGACCACTGCGTTGGTGCTTGGGGCTTGGACCCTAGCTCGAGCTAGTCAATAAAACTGCTTTGCCTTTTTGCAGCCTCGGTGACTCTGTCTTTCTGTTCCCGGGGCCGAGGGGAACCAGCTCTAACAAGGGGGCTTCCTGGCTTCTTCGGGCCTTTCCCTGAATGAGGCCTTCACCAAGACCCCGTGTGTCCCAGACCTGTGCGGACCATGAAGCAGCTAAGACAACTGCCCCGCTGCCCAAACAGGACTGACCCGGCCTCCAGCGTGGGCAGCTGGACCTGCCTTCCTCAGGCCTCGGGGATGATGCTGCCGCGGGCCCCCTGGCAGGCTTGCTGCGGCTCAGTTTCACCTGCTTTCCTGTTCCGGCTCCATGCTCCTGCCCTCCCTGACCCGCTCGTGTTCTGCGCAAGGGTGCTTCATGTTGGCTAAATGTGCACTCTGAACCTGCCACTTGACGTGCACCGTTTCCACATACCGTCCCATTTTACAGATGAGGAGACTGAGGCTTGCAGAGGCAAAGTGACTTCTTCAGGGCCCAGTAGATGATCTGACTCCCCAGAAAAGGCTCCTCTCACACTAGAGCACAGCCGGGGGTGGGGTGGGGGCCCTCTAGCTGTCAAGTACCCCTGCCTGGTGCCCACCTAACCTGAAGAGTTGGGAGAGGCTGCGGGGTGGGGCAAAGGAGGACACAACCTCAGGATAGGAAGTGTGAACCCTGGGATCTGCAGCCCCTCCCTCCTCAGACAGGAGTCACCTCAGTTTACAGATCTCGGCCCTCCGCCCTACCCACCTGTTCATTTATTCAAAAAATGACAGCTACTATTTATTGGACATTGGTGTTGGGAGCGGTCTCTGATTACGGGTGAGCACATAGCCAATAGAATCATTGCTGGGAGCCTTGTCAGGGCCCTCTACCAATCACTTCCCGCCACGACTACCTGCAATGGTATATAAGCCCACTGTCCTTCCTGTTCGGGGTCTCTCGCCATGTAACTAGACTAGATGCCTCATTAAACTGCTGTTGGAAGAACTCCAGTTTGTTGCGTCGTCCTTGCAGGCGAGTGCGGCGCAACAAGTGGTGCCGAAACCCGGGAACTTCTCGCACCGGCGGAGACGACCTCTTTGGAGGTGAGTTCAGAACCACAGCAGCTGGGGCGGCTTTATTTTGGACCCCTGCCCTCTTCTGACGCCGGCACCGGGTGCTTGTGACCTACCCCATGGGGAACTCTCCTAGTTGTCACCTGTTGCGGGCCCTGCGGGGTCTTCTGGCCGCCCGGGAGTTTCGTATCCCTGACCGTGTCCTGCGCCATTTTGTGCAGGACGTGGACCGGGTGGCCCCATGGTTTCTCCACTCGGGGTCTTTAACGATTCCGAGTTGGGATAAGCTAGAGCAGGACCTTCGCCGTGCCCGAGAGTCTGGTCCCCTTTGGGAGTGTGTTCTCCCTGTGTGGGCACTGGTGCGCTCCTGTTTAGAGGACGACCGTTGCAGCGGTCCGGTCCGGGAAGGTCAGCAAGTACTCAGTGATTATCAAGATAGTATGTCTGAGAGAGGCAAAGTGGGTCCGGCTCGGCCGGGGCGGCCGAGGAAAAGGCCGGAAAGGAAACGTAAGTCCGCGGGTAAACAGGAACGGCGGGGACGCCCGCCGCCTGAAAGGGACATGGAGGAGGTGGCTCTCAAAATGGCCTCCCTCCACATGTCGGCTTCCTCTTCTTCCTCTTCTTCCTCTCGTCCTTCTTCTTCCTGTTCTTCTTCATCATCTCGCTCTTCTTCCCGTTCGCGTTCTCGCGAGGCGGAGGAGGGGCTGTCTCCGCAGGAGAAGGCGGAGCTGGAGGAGGCGGCGGCTAGATATGAGGCGGAGCGTAATCGCCCGCCCCCGTACGCTACTGCCCCTCCTTTTCCCGTTGCGGGATCCGCCCCTCTAAATATGGAGGGCGGAACCTCGTTTGTGCCTCCCCGAGCTAGAAAGAAGATACAGAGGGAGTTTGCTTTCCCTGTCTTTGAGGACGCTAATCAACATCGCTTTCACGAACACCTAGATTACAAGCAACTAAAAGCTTTGGTTGAAGCTGTCAAGGCTTATGGGTGCAATGCCGCTTACACCCGTGGCCTACTGGAACGGCTAAGTGTGCATGCCATGACCCCCAGTGATTGGGCTGGTACCGCGCGGGCCTGTCTATCCATGGGGCAATATTTAGATTGGAAATCCATATATCAAGAAGCCTGTATTAATCAAGCTCGGCAGAACACGCAGCAGGGCCAGCCTGCCTGGGATGCCGATATGCTCTTAGGACAGGGTCGTTGGCAGAATAATCAGCTTAATTTTCCCATTCAGGTCTATGGCCAGATTAATCAATTGGCTATAAGAGCCTGGCAACAACTGCCTATACCTCACAAGCTTTTCATCAATTCTGCACACGCCTAGGCGTGGAGCACCGCACGGGCCTTCCCTACAACCCCCAGGCCCAGGGTATCATAGAGCGTGCCCATGGCACCTTAAAGGCCTATCTCAAAAAACAAAAGGGGGAGACGGGGATGAGCCCTTTGGGCTTACGTACCCCTAAGCCTGTGCTCTTTCTCACCTTGTTCACTTTAAATTTTCTTTTGCTGGATGATCAGGGGCGCTCTGTTGCGGACCGCCACGCCAACCCCGGTTCCCCTTTATCAGAGCAGGTCTTGTGGAAGGACGTCCTGCTTAACAAATGGAAAGGCCCGGATCCGGTTGTGAGCCGGTCCAGGGGAGCTGTCTGTGTTTTCCCGCAGGACACTCCTGATCCAGTGTGGGTCCCGGCACGCTTAACGCGGCGAGTGCAGCGGTTGGCGGATGTGGAGGATGCAGATGATGGGGCGTCCGCTGCCGGGGATGCTGCTGCTCCTGACCTTTCTGCTGCTGGCCGCATCGGTGACGACGGACCGGCGCTGGGCCATCCTGTCGGTGTTCCCGAGACCGATGCCGGTGACCCATGATGCCCAGATCTTCCCCCGGCTGTTCGCTACTAATGCCTCTTTGGGCCTTGCCAATCTTACATGGAACTCCTCCTCAACATTTGAGACGTCGGTCCACGCTATTCAGCAGCGTAATCTGTCTTTCCCCTCCACACCTGTTTGCCTCTGGCCCCCTTTTATCTGGATCACTGCTACTTCCTCTGGTCCTGGTGTTCTCAATTGCTCCACGGCAAACTGCTCCTATACCCGTTGCTGGAATGCCTCCAGCCAGTCCATGGCAATTGTTGCCCGTATGCCTCGGCATATTCCTTGGCCGGTGGAGGCTCCTAGCTTCTTGACCCTTTTCTGACAGCGAAGAGATTTTGGCATTACTGCAGCTGTAATTTCCACATTGGCAGTGACTGCCGCACTGGCAGCCGCTACGGCTGCAGCGGTAGGCTCTGTTCAGACAGCACAGACGCTGAACAACCTATCGGCATCTGTGGCTACAGCTCTGGACACACAATCCGCCGTCAACGCGCACCTGAAGGGTGGTATCATGATACTGAACCAACGTGTGGACTTGGTCCAGGAGCAAATAGATGCCTTATGGCAGCTGGCACAGCTGGGCTGCGAATGGCGTTTCACAGGACTATGCATTACCGCGGTACCGTTTGATAATGCTTCCGCCGCGGCCAACAAGTCTCGTCAATTATCTGCTATGTTGACAGGACACTGGTCTAGTCAATTTACCGCCTTGACCTGGCAGTTGCGATTGGAGATCACCCACATTAACTCCACATGCCTGGACTTGACAGTGACCAATGGTCTCTTTCCTACATTTCAGTCAATAGTCCGAGGACTTCGGGACTGGGCTGGCCTGGGGTCCCTAGGGTTCATGGGGATCCTGGGAGCAGGTTTCGTGATCTGGGGGTTCCTGCGCGTTCGTGCACAGCACCGCAGGGACCGAGTGGTGGTTACCCAAGCCCTAGCCGCCCTCGAGTGTGGTCAATCCCCTGGCATCTGGCTACAAATGTTACGCTCCGAAGGTCAAGACCGCCTCCCCTCTCGCACAGCGTGACATGGCCCATGCACTCTGAGGGGTTTCCCCATTGCACCAGATTGTGGCGTGTCACCCCCTTACCAGCCGTTGCACCTCCCAGAGTCTCTGCTCATTGCACGGGAGACGGTGGCCTTTGCACCTGCTTCAGGGACTCCTCCCCCTGGATCCGGACCTTGAGGTTGGAGTCCCCAAAGCTTGTGTTGCAAAACAAAAGGGGGAGCTGTTGGGAGCGGTCTCTGATTACGGGTGAGCACATAGCCAATAGAATCATTGCTGGGAGCCTTGTCAGGGCCCTCTACCAATCACTTCCCGCCACGACTACCTGCAATGGTATATAAGCCCACTGTCCTTCCTGTTCGGGGTCTCTCGCCATGTAACTAGACTAGATGCCTCATTAAACTGCTGTTGGAAGAACTCCAGTTTGTTGCGTCGTCCTTGCAGGCGAGTGCGGCGCAACACATTGGTACCACACCAAGCATTTTACTTGGCCTATCTCATTGTTACTCACAGCCAATATTCATTGTCTGCTCTTCTGTGCCATGCACTGTGTCCTGGGCCAGGGACTGCACACACTGCCTGCCCTGGTGGAGCTTATGATCCAGTGGGTGGGGCTGACCCACACCCACGCCCACCCCAGTGCCAGCGGGGCCAGGGCAAGAGTATGCACAGAGGCCTCACACCATATGTCTAGACATTTGGAAGTTATACATCAAGCTAACAACTGTTAAATAAAATATGTTCTATTCCCCTACTCTGACAGATATGCTTTGATAGTGACCTGGAAGGCCAGGTTCTAATTTAAAACTTCTGTGACTTCTGAGTTCCCTGCCCCAACCTGGGCATGAGAAGAGCTGGCCTGGCCCTCAGCCTGCCTGCTTGTCTCCCCACACCCAGAGCCATGTTGGCCCAAGGAGAGGTTCACATGCACACGTGTGGACACTCTAGTCCCTGTGTGCAAGCTGCCCATACCTCCTGCAACCTGCTGCCACTTGGCTACCCCACTGGTGACACAGTCCACCCTTGAGGGACATTCTGGAGTCCCTCGTATAGGGAGTGTGGTCTAAAGGGGAGGGTCTGGCCTTCGAGAGGGCCCCACAGAATTCTTACCCTGTGAGGGGAGCCGCAGACAGAGAAGGTCTGGACTGGAGTCTTGCCAAGCAGGGGACCCATGGCAGGGATGTCCCGCACCCAAGTCTAAGGGCGGAACTAGACAGACCTTGAGCAACTGATGACTCATTTGACCACTGCACAAGACTGGGAGAAGCACAGGGTGCTCTGAAGATGTGTCAAGGCGGTGACTGTTGTCCAGGGATCTGAGATGCCTCCGCAGAAGCCACATCTGAGTGAAGCAGAAAAGAATGAAGAGTCAACCAGGCGAGCGGTTAAGGGAAGAGTGTCTAGTCAGAGGGAACAGCATGTGTGAAGGCTCTGGGGCAGGAAGGCTTGTGGGGAGAACAAGGTCTGAGAGAAGACCCTCATGACTGGAGCCCAGAAAGCCAGTGGGCATGGGCACCAGCTGAGGCCAGAGAGCTGGCAGGGGACAGAGCATGTGGGGCATGTGGCCGAGAGCTTTGGGTCACCAGGACAATAAGCTGGAGGATCCTTGGGCAGAGAGGTCTTGGGAAGTGTCTGCTCCCCACCCCCACCCCGGGCTTCTGACTCTGCCAAGGCCTCATGGGCAAATAATGTAGCAGCAGGCTGAGAAGTCCTAGAATCGTCACATTTTGTCACAAGGAAGAGCTTCAGAAGTCACCCAGAAATCACAGCTGATCTCTATCTTTCAGAAATCACCCATTGCCAATGAGAAAACTCCTAGAGAGACAACGTCAGAATTCGCCTGAGGTCTCTGGCAGGTTGCTGGCAGGGCCTGGCCCAGGGCTTTGTTTGCGCAGTCTGAGGACCTACTGTGTGCCCCACCAGAGTCTGAGGCACAGCAGACATCCTCAACACCGAGCACAGCACGTGGTGGGAGCTGTAGGTGCACTTCCAAGATGTTTTGAATGAACTAGACTTTTTCCAGATACACAAAGACACATAGAAACAGCATCAGCCCTTTTGAGGCTCTATCTGGTTGGGGAAGGGACATAAAAAGGAGTGACAGTGGCACAGCTGATAAGCTGGCACAGGGGCCTGTCCTCAAGCCTACAGCCTCCTAGCAGGTGCCCCTATGTCCTCCTGCAGCCTGGAGTATGTCCCTGCAGCCACTCTTGAAAAGGCCATGGTGCCCACCTGATTGCTAGGCCCGGTGGACACATGAACTGCCTGCTGTCCTCCCTGAGACGCACCGCTCCTTTGCCCCAGGCAACCCGGGTCCTCTCCATCACTCCACCCCTCCCTTCCTCAGCTGCCCCTCTTCTGCCCGCCCTGTAAATGGTGATGCCCCCAGGTTGTGCCCTCCCTGAACGCCCTCATGTCTTCCACTGTGGGGACTCAGCCACCACTCCTGCACATGTGTCACCCAAATCTCTATCACCAACGCAGACCTCTCACTCCCGAGTCCCATGTGCAAGGTCCACCTGCTGGCAGGACACTGCCACGTGGATGGCTGCCAGAAACCCCAAGTGCAACCCGCCTGCAACGAAACTCCCAAACCAGCTCTTTTCCCTATTTCTGAGCATGGCATCTCCAGTCCCCAAGTCCCCGTCTTCTACCTTCTAAACATGTTCCAGATCTGCCTCTCCCACCCTCCTCTGTTCTCTCTCATCTGGCTGAGCACAGCAGCCTCTGAAAGTGCTCCTCACACTGTTCCATCCTCCACCCAGCAACCGTCTGACCATGCCACATCCCCAATCTCAGCACGCCAGCTGTGCCCGTGCCTGTCACTCCCAGCACACTGCAGGCTGCTTCTTGCCTCAGTGCCTTTGAGTTGATGGTCCCCACACCTCTCCCACTTTCCCCTGTCTCATTCCTCCTCCACCTTGAAGCCTCAGCTCCCCCATGTGTGCAGCTCCCTCCTCACTCTCAGTTCGCTGGACACAACTGCACTTCCGTGTCACCTCTCCCTGCTAGGCTGAGGCTGGCAGAACGTTCGCAAGCCTCACCCACTTCGCCGCCAATGCTGCTGCCTCACTCGTTTTGTTGCCAGATCGCATCCCATCCTATGGATATGCCACGTTGTGTTTATCCATTCATCAAATGATGGACATTTGAGTCATTGCCACTATTTGGCTATTATGAATAACGTTGCTATGAACATCTGTGTACAAGTTTTTACGTGGATGTATTGTCTTAGCTCGGCCTGCCATAGCAAAATACCATAGACTAGTGGCTTAAACAACAGATTTGTTTCTCACAGTTTTGGAGGCTGGAAGTTCAAGATCAAGGTGCCAGCATGGTCGGGTTCCGATGAGGACCCTCTTCCTGGTTTGCAGATGGCTGCCTTCTGGCTGTGTCCTCACGTGGCAGACAGAACTTGCACTCCGGTCTCTTCCTTTTGCTACAAGGACACAAGTCTCATTTTTACGGCCTCATCTAAACCTAACTACCTTCCAAAGGCCTCACTTCCAAATACCACCACATTGGGGGTTAGGGTTTCAACATATAAATTGCAGGGGGGACACAAACATTCAGCCCATGACTCATGTTTCAGTTTTTTCAGGTGCATACCTACGAGTGGAATTGCTGTATTAAAGGTAACTCTGAGTTTAACCTATTGAGGAGCCATCAGATTGTTTGCAGCAGCACGATTTACGCCTGCCAGCAGTGCGCGAGGGTTTCTGTTCTCACTCACTTTCTGCAACAGCTGTCTCGGGTCTTCATTCTCCTCAAGCCCCTGGCCCTCCCCACCTTCCCACCCTCTCAACAGAGGGCCTGCCTCCACCTCGCAGGAAAGTGGAAACACCTGTCCCAGCGTCCGGCTCAGACCTCCCCCACCCCATCCTCCCTGGCCTCCTCTCCCCGGAAGCTCAGAGCAGACATTTCTCTAGGGCACAGCTGATCTCTGTCTTTCGGGAAATATCCACGATCACTGACCGCTCCTCTCTCTTGCTCACTGAACTGCTGTCTGGGGTTGAGGGCCCCGGGAGACGGAGATCAGCGAGCAGGAAGCTCACTGGGCATGTTCTCATGACCGGCATCTGTGCTGGGGGAGGCAGGACGGAGCCGAGGGACAGCTGAGCTGTGACGCAGGCCCATGGAAGGCCTCAGCCACCCCACGGGAAGCTCTGGAGCAGGGACAGCTTCAGCGTCACACCACACTGTGGCCAGGAGTCAGGCTACTGCCTTCCAGGGCTGGGGCAGGGAGGGCACGGATTGGGGCCACACGGCTCTGTTCAGCCCAGGGCGCGTCCTGGAGAGGGGCTCGGAGGAAAGCCGTCAGCCTTCGGCCCCCTGCAGCTGGGGCAGTTCAGGTTCGGTCCTGGGATTCTGGGTGGTGCCCATGGCATCCGCTCTGACCTCCAACAGGCCCCTTCCCCTAACCATGGGATCATGTTCAAGTCTCTCTCTGAAAAATCCTCCCTCAACCCCACATCCCTGCAACTGCCCGCTTCCCTCCTCCTCCTCCTCCTCCTCCACGCCAAACTTCTTGAAAGAGTCCTCCACACTCACTGTCCCCACGCGCTGCTCCTGTTCACTCCCCAACCCCGATGCACCAACAGACCACTGAGATGCCACATCACGTCTATTGGGTACTTTTGGGTCTTCACAGTCATCGTCCTCTTGGGGACACCCTGTCCTCTGCTGGCTGCCCCTGCCTTGGAAACACTGCCTTCCTCTCGGCTTGCACGATGCCACGGCCTCATCTTCCTCCTGCCTCTGGCCAAGCAGCCTGTTCTCTGCTGCGTGGCCAGTAAGGGCAGAGCCCGTGGGGCCAGCCCTCCTCTCCCTGGCCTCCCTCCCTGGATGTCACCATCCACACACGCCGCATCGTGAGCAGGCATGACTGCCCCTCAACACTCTCAACCCCAGCGTCCCCTTAATGACCTGATGACGTCTGCTCTGGGACAGTCCTCAGTCTGAGACTGGATTCTTGCTCCTCCCCACACCTGTCCTCCTCCAGGGTTTTACCTGTTCCAGGAACAGGCTCCACCACGCCCTAGCTGGGCAAGCCAGGAACCTGGGAATGTGGCCTGCTCCCTCCATCTCCTCTCTGTCTGCCTCCCTACCTGATCTGTGTCCCAGTCCTGTCGTTCCCCCTCTGCCGCACTCCTCCTCTCCAGCCAGGGCCCCTGCTTGGCCTCAGGGGCTACGATCTCCCACCTGGACACTGCAGCTGCTCCCAGCCCTCCCCCTCCACATCCTCGTGGCCCCCACTCCCCCTAACCTCATTTAAACACACACACCTGATCATATCATCGCCCTGCTTGGAAACCATCCCATCTGCCCAAGGAAAAGAACCCAATCTTTAGCATGGCCTGCCCACCCCTCTGCCTCCTCTTGTGATGCAGTGCGGCTCAGTGGCTGGGAGTGTGGGCTCTGGAGTCAGGCCACCCAGATTCAAATCTGAGCTCCGCCATGGTAGAGGATTCTGGGTAATTGACTCATCCTTTGTGTCTCGTTTCTTCATCTGGAGAATAGGGATGCAACAGCAGCACCGGCCTCAGGGGGGCTGGGCAGATGATGAGATGGTACCTGCAAGGTTGTGAGAACAGAGTCTGTTCAGAGTGAACATCCAGGGAACACTCGCTGGGCCTCATGCCTACCTGCTTTCTTAGTTTCTGCACAGCAGCTACACTGGCCTCCCAGGGGTTTCTCAAATGTTTCATGCTCCCCCCCCACCCCCACCCCAGGATCTTTGCACTTGCTGTGCCCATGTTGCAGTTCTCTTTCCTTTTGCTTAGTCATCTTTTAGCATTGTGCCCAGGTAACCATTCCTCAGGCGGCTCTGCGGAGTGCCCAGCCAGGTCAGCTTTCTCTGTTACACACCACCAGAGACCCATACACTTCTGTTATTTCAGTTTGTCATTTTACATTTATACATCATGATTATTGCTGTGTGTCCCTCCCCCCACAATCCTATAAGCCCAGGAGGGCAGGGACTCTGTTGTTCTCACCATCCTACGCCCAGCGCCCAGCACAGTGCCTGGCACGTAGCAGGTGTTCAAGCCAATACATGAAAAGGAAGACAGCCCGAGTGAGAAGCCCAGCTCTGCTATTTCTTACTGCATGATCGTGGGCAAGCTGCTCACCTCAACATGCTCAGCAGTAAAGTTAGGACATTCGCGCCTACCTCGGAAACCTCTTACGATTATAAAATGAGACGTGCAACATGCACGGCCCAGAACCTGGTGCAGGGTCACTTGCGCAGTCTCGCTGGCCTTCATTCCTCAGAGCCAAGGATAGTCCTGTGTCCCGGGATGAGACAGTCTCTGTGGCAGGGCCAGAAGGAGCCAGATGCAGAAGGGTCACAGAGGTCCCCCTGGGGTGCAGCCAGATTGCCTCGAGGGCAGGACAGCACATTGGGCCTGGGACCCTTTTGTTTCCAAAGCTCTAGAGCAGTTTTTTTCAAGATTTCAGCCTGGCAGTGCCATAGGGAAGGGTACTTTGTCTGTTTAGGACTAGAGCAGCAGAGAGAGAAGAGTTCCCCCTCAGGCCAGGACAGGAGGGGACTCCTTGGTATTAACTTGAGAGGTCCTGCCAGGTGGGACTAGGTGTGAGTAAGGTCCTGCCTCCCGTGCCTTCCAAGAGCGGATGTTCTGCTTTTCTGGCCAGCCCCAGGGCACGGCATGGTGAGCTAAGGGAGGTGGAGGATTTCCTTTCAGGGAGAAGTGGCAGGCCAGGAAAGCCCCGTATGTCCGGCTGGGAGAACGGACGTCATTCTTTATAGTCCAGCAGACACCACTCGTGACGACCAGGTGGACAATATGGCCAGGGATGCGTTCTTCTTTTTATGAACTTTTATTTTGAAAGAATTATTGACTCACAGAAGTTATGTAAATAGTACAGTGAGGTCCGGTGTGCCCAGCACCTGGCTTTCCTGGTGGTGGCGTCTTACATAACCACAGCACATTATCACAGTCAGGAAAGTGACCGGCACTGCAGCTGACCTTGCTGACTACAGACCTTGCTTGATGTCACCGCCGTCTACATGCACTCATTTTTGCTTGCCTTTGTGTACAATTCCGTGACATTTTATCACATGTGTGGATTCATATAACCACCACCACAAGCAAGACGCAGAATGTTCCATTCTGCAGAAGAAATTCCTGACGTTTCCCCCTTACAGTCACATCCTCCCTCTCCTTCTCTCATCCCTGGCAATGCTGTTGTTCTCCATAAATGTTTCATTTTGAGAATGTTAATAGGTGGAATCACGCGGTATGTTTGAGATTGGCTTTTTGCAGTCAGCGTAGGGCCCTAAGACCCGCTCCAGCTGCTGTGGGGATCGATCGTTCATTACTTGTATCGCTCGGTAGTGTTCCGCAGATGGGCTCTTAAAGACATTCTCCCCGCGGTGGCTGAAGGACGGAGGAAGGGGCCCGGTTAGGAGGCTGCGGGTAAACAGCGCAAAGCGGACACGCATCCCGCCCGGCTGGCACGGCCTGGATGAGTTCAGGCCACGCGGTTGGGTCTGCGGCAGAGCAGGGTTTGGGAGTCGCGAAGCAGAGCTGCCAGGAGGGGGCGCCAGAGGGTTTTTGCCCAAGGGCTGATTCCGAAGCGGGGCCGCCAGGGCAGGTTAGAGGGAGTTTGGGGCCGCTGTGCACATCGGCCGAGAGAACCCTGAAGTCTTGCACGCCAGCGCTCAGGTTTCAGTCCAGCCCTGAGCGTCCGAGTCTGCGGGATGAAGCCGATGTGTACTCAAGGAGGAGGCAGCAAGGGGAGGCCTGGACCAGGAAGGCGCGGGCTGGGGTCGGGCACAGGGCAGTGCTCAGCGGGCCAGGGGGTCCCCCTCAGAGGGTGGCTCTGAGCTCAGGCCACGGGGCTGCGCCGGGGCACCTCTGCCCGCCCTTCCCATCCCTAACGACTGCCCGCACTTCCCTGCCCACTTCCCTCCCCAGCCCCTGGCGTGTGCTCTACACCCTCCCACCCGCCTCCCTGCAAGACGCCTTCCCCGACGCCCCCCACCCGCCGCCCCTTCCCCGAACGCTCTGGGCTGTGCGGATGTGCATTGGTGAAGGGCGCAGGCTGGGCGCGGGCTGTGTGTGGGTTGAAACAATGCGCATCCCCATCCTCTGTGCCCCCTCCCCGTGTAAGTTACCTGTACTTCTTAAGAGAATCTCCCTCGTGAGGCCTTGCCTAATAATTTTTGGTCTATACACCTGTGAGACTTCTCATTCGTCTCTTGTTGCCTGGAGCCTGCCACACAGAAGGGGCCAAGTGAAGGTTGATTGAATAAATTATTGAATGTGTCAATTGCCCTATCTTTGAAGCTTCCCTGATTGCTCTGTGGCGGTTTTCTATGCAGGCATTCCTTCCCCTGCAGCCCCAGAACGCTGGTGGGCTGCCCTCCCCCTGCTCAAGTCACTCCGCCCCCTCCCCAGCAGGCTCACCCACCAAGACAGCTTTACTTTCCGCACTTGTGCTGCCAGACCCCAAATCCACCATGCAGCCCACAGCCCTGAGCCCCACGCATACCTCCCACTGCTTCCTCTTTGCTTGTCTTTTTCTGCCCTTCCCACTGTCTGTCTTTCCTACAAACATTAAGCTCCATCGCAGCAGGAATCTTGTCTGTCTGATGGACCAATGCACCCCCAGCACCTGCCCTTACTCAGAAAATATTTGTGAAATGAATGAATGAAGAAATGAATGAATGACTCTCCCTCAGGTCCTGTGAACACTTGAAATACAACATACCCCCCACAACTTCCTTCTCCTGTCTTTGCCACCTCTCTCCTCCTCATCCCCAAATTTAGAAATCCCAGAGTCCCTCCAGATGGCTCCTTTCCCCACATCAGCCAGTCACTACGTTGCCCGGATTCCACCTCTGAGCTTTCCCACCCCCACCTCACTCCAGTCCCTCCTAGTCTAGACCCGCCACACGTCCCACCTGGACCTCCTCTCCTCAGGGCCGCTGGGTTTCCTGCCTGCGCCTTTTCTTCTGACCATATTGCCGCCTGAATGATTTTCCTAAGACGTCAGTCTTGTCATGTCAACTCTGAGTTAAAGCCCTCATTGCATCCATGTCCCAGTTGTGTTTCCTGAAATGTAGGACTCACGAAGTGAGTGGCACATGACATGATTCTGGGAGGTTCAAGGACCTACACCATGCACCAGGGCACGCTGGGGTGACCATTAATACAGAATCGCAAGATGAGAAAGTTGGTTCTTTCTAACTCTGGTTACACTGAGGAGAAAGAAACATCTTTTTTTCCCTCGTTAATTTCTCCTTCTTGCAGGAATCAGGACTCCAACCACAGCTGCGGGCCAGCCAGAAAGGCAACTAGCAGAAAAACAACACAACAAAAAGAAAGACAATTAGCGATTAATAGATGGAACGATAACATGGCCTTATTCATGTTTTTATTTTATTTACTTTACAGTTACCTTCTATATGTGACATGTGATACCAGGTTTCTTTTTTATTCTTTCTTTTTGTAGACCCCTTAGCTGGGACTACAGTCGCACACCACCACATCCAGCTAATTTTTTCTAGCTCACTCTTGCTCAGGCTGGTCTCGAACTCCTGAGCTTGAGCGATCTTCCTGCTTCAGCCTCCCAGGAGTGAGATTTATTTTTGTACCTCTAAATTTTTTTTCATTGTGGTAAAATATACATAACATAAAGTTTAGCATCTTAGCCATTTTTTGTTTGAGACAGACTCTTGTTCTGTTGCCCAGGCTAGAGTGCTGTGGTGTCAGCCTAGCTCACAGCAACCTCAAACTCCTGGGCTCAAGCGATCCTCCTGCCTCAGCCTCCCGAGTAGCTGGGACTACAGGCATGCGCCACCATGCCTGGCTAATATTTTTCTATATATATTTTTAGCTGTCCAGATAATTTCTTTCTATTTTTAGTAGAGACAGGGTCTCACTCTTGTTCAGGCTGGTCTCGAACTCCTGACCTCGAGCAATCCTCCCGCCTCGGCCTCCCAGAGTGCTAGGATTATAGGTGTGAGCCACTGCGCCCGGCCGAGGTTAATGTTTTGATTGCTGGACTGCTTGCTCTGTCCCACTAGACTGTAAGCTCCACGAGGGCAGGAACCTCCACCTTGTCCTTGGTTGTCTCTGATTCTGAGTGGCTGGGACGGTGATGAGCGCAGAGTAGGTGGTGTTCAGTCGGCATCCGTGGGAAATCAGGTAATAGCTACGTTGTGAGGGCTGAGTGGGCGGTGGCCCTTCTGACAGTATTCCAGAAGGGTGGCACTTGGTGAACAAAGGCCTGGAGGGTGTGTGGGGCAGATGGGCTGCAGTTGGCGTGGACAGGTAGAGGCCGGAGGGATGAGGCTGGAGAGGCCCTGAGCCTCCCTCACCCCTGCCTATTATGAGACCCCACAGCCCCAGCACTTTGTCTACACTTCCTTCACACCCTACATCCTGCCTCATGTGATGCGAGTTCATTCATCAGCACTTACTGAACCCCTACTGTGTGCAAGTTATGGTGTTGGGGCAAAACACCTACTATGTGCACCACAGGCCAATTTCCAGAGTGATTTGCCACCCGGTATCACGCCTCATGCTCACAGCAGCCCTACAGAAAGGAATCGGCCATCTGTCCATCTGTCCATCCATTCCCATACTCAAACACTTAATAAATGTATATCAAGTGCTGAGCATGTGCCAGGTGCCAGGAATGCAAAGCAGGCAAGGCCAGCAAGGCCCTCATGGAGTGGGGAAGAACAAACTCGTAAACAAACCAGCAAGGCAGTCTGCAAGTGTGATACACTCTGTGTAAAACCTAACAAACAGGTGATATTATGGGGAGAGACTGGGCCCATCAGTCTGGTCAGTCGGGGGCTCTCTAAGAAGGTGCCATTAGAGAAACCTCCAGCCATGGGAGGAATGCAACAGGCGGAGCTCGCAGCAAATGCAAAGGGCCCAGCGGCGTGGAACAGTACCTGGGCATCGGAGGGACAGTACCTGAGTGTCACCGGAGAACTAGAATATTCGATGGGGTGAAGTGGGGAGAGAAAGGGATGAGATGGAAGAGGAAGCCAGTAGCCAGATTAGGAAAGGCTTGTTGACATTTGGATTCATCCTACGGTGAGAGTTTTTTTTTTTTGAGACAGAGTCTCACTCTGTCACCCGGGCTAGAGTGCCATGGCGTCAGCCAAGCTCACAGCAACCTCAAACTCCTGGGCTCAAATGATCCTCCTGCCTCAGCCTCCCGAGTAGCTGGGACTACAGGTGTGCACCACCAGACCCGGCTAATTTTTCTATTTTTAGTAGAGACAGGGTCTCACTCTTGTTCAGGCTGGTCTTGAACTCCTGAGCTCAAGTGATCCTCCCACTTCGGCCTCCCACAGTGCTAGGATTACAGGCATGAGCCACCGCGCCTGGTCCCTACAGTAAGATTCGAGTCCACCAAAAAGTTCTACAGAGGTGAACCAGCATGTCCTGGCTGACGTCTCCACACCATCACCGGGCCACGCTGGAGGCAGCGGAGATGGGAAGATCCACATTGGCTTAAGGTCTATGTGAGAGATACAAGTGTCGGAATCAACTCCAGAAGCCTTGGTTTCTCTTCCAAACCTATTTCTCCCCATCTTTCCAGAAAATGGTACCACTGCAACCCTATGGCTCCAGCCAGAAATATCTAACTTCTGCATCCTTTCTTCCTCCCCTCCCCGCCCCCTCCCCCCGCATCCAGCTCTGTCAGTGTCCACACCAGGAGAAGGGAAGTTTCCAGGCAGTGCCAAGTTGCATTTGAGGTTAAGGTGCGCTCAGGCAGCCTGGCCGTGGGAGAGTCCCAGCTACTCTCTGCTTCCCTGCTGCAGGTGGGGACAGTGGACATTCAGCTTCAGCCACAGTGAGGTTCCGCCGGGTGAAGATGAAAAGGGACAAGAGCTGGGGCTGTTGCCAGAGAAAAATCAAAATGGTAGACCATGGACTCCAAGGTGGGAAAGGAGGGAGGGGACAGGAGAGATGTGGTGGCCATGAGAGAGTGGAACTTGAGCAGGAGCCGCCCCACAGAAAGTGAGCTGGAGGTGCAAGAGCTGTGGTCAGGGTGCAAATGCAGGGACGGTGCTGTCAGCAACAAGGACGAGCTCTGGGGCGTGGCCGTGGGAGTGGGCAGCTGGGTGCAGGGTAGGAAGTGATGTCTGGAGGTGAGGTGGCCAGGATGCTGTCATCTGGGTATTACAAATGCCATGCGCCAGGAGAGCCAAAGTCCCCCCAGCGAGGGGAGCGGCTGGAGGTGGAGGTGGAGGTGGTGGGTGCCAGCACTGGCTGGTGTGTGTCCAGACGAGCCCAGGGGTGAAGGAGGAAGGATGAGGAACAGTCTGGAAGCTGCAGAGGGGAACGAGGAGGGTGCCAACCTCCACGTGCTGGCCCGGAGGTGTTTTCTCTGGAAAAGGCTGCTGGGACGTCTCCACCAGGGCACGGAAGTAGGGGTACCCTGAGAGCCCCAAGCCCCCTAGAGAGAGTCTGGACAGGGAGGTGGCCAAGCTGAGGCCACACTTGGCAGACAGACTTTCCAGAGGGCCAGCGGGGGGTGGGGTGGGGTGAGAGAAGAACAGGGAGAGGGACTTGTGAGTGGCAGAGGACACGGGGGAAAGTGGGAGGGTCCGAGGGGTGAGAAGGTAGCTAGCTTTTAGCATGAGTTAACTACCTTTTCTAGAACTGCCTAGAACCCCCACACTGAAGCTTTCTGCCCAGCTCTTTCCAGGCCAGCAGCACTAGTCTCCCCACCCCCCACCTCCGCTCTGGAGCACTCGGTTCAGACCCAGGTGTGAGTGGCTGAAGGGCGCAGGGGTGGGCCCACCTCCGCAGCCCTGCTCCTCTGCAGAGAATGCCCCTGGGCAGAGAGATGCCATCTAACAGTAGCGCAGAGACCACTCTCCCACCACGAGGGGGTTGGTGGGGCCCCTGGGGCACTGGACTAGCCATCAGGCCCCCTGCGGTCTCTCTTCCGTGGAACAGGCAGGTGCCTCCCAGACGGCCAAGGCTGCCTTATCCGTGTGTGCAGGTGGGACCCGTGTAATGTACCTTCTCCTCTGTCCTGACAGGCTTGCCATGGGACTCCCACCGTGGGGCAGGGGATGGGAAGAAACTGGCCCTGTGGTCACCATCTTGTGTCGCGCCCGCCTCGTCAGCAAGGATGACGCGGCAACAGGAGTTCTTCTAACAGTGCTTTATTGGGGATCCCTCTAAGCTTCAAGATGCGGAAGACCCTGAGCACAAGCTCTCACACAGTAATATACCCTCAGGGAAACACGAAGTAACAGAGATAGGTCAAAGTCAATCACAAGCGGTCACCAATAGGCCAAGCCAGAAAACCTCATATGCATACTTATATAACAGATCTACAGACGTACTACGCATGCGCCACACTTGTTTACCTCAGCCAGGCCACCGGAAATCGGCGCCATCTTGCAATGGCGTCCGCGCTCCCCACATCTCCCCCTGCTTTATTAATTAAGAAGGCCTGCCAGACTTGAAACCACCTCGCCTCGTGCAATGAGCGAACTCGGAGGCGTGCAGAGGCTGGTTATAAAGGCGGCCGTGGGTAAGGCCTCTGTCTTAGGCTACGTGGGCTGCTCCCCGGCCTGGCACCAACCGGTGTGCCTCCAGGCTCGGGACCCACGCATTCCCGTCATGGAGGTACCTTACAGCCGAGAAAGGGGGAGAGTGTGCAAGTCGCGGAGCGCCTACAACCTGGCCATCCACACGTGGGGGTCCTGGCCGAGTTGCAGTGCAGCAAAGGCTTGTTGCAGCAACATTTGGTTGCGCCGATTGCGGCGCGCCATACGGGTAAGGGCTACAAATCCTATCAGGGCCATAGTCGCGAGCAAGGCTAACAAACAGCCCATTCCTGCCCACTCTTTCACATGGTTGGCCACTTGCCACACCCAATCCGACAGCCCCTGGGCAAAGTTCACGTCGACTCGCGTAGAGTTGATGTGAACTATACTAGCCTGCAGCTGTTCCAGCAGAGTCTCAAACTCACTGGACCATGTACCCAACAACGGCTGCGACAGGGTTCGTGATAGGTTAGCTGCCCGGGAAGCGTTCTGAAAAGGGATAGAGGTGACACGCATGCCAGGCAGGCGCCACTCGCATCCGAGCTGCATGACCTGCATCAACAAGTCCACTTGTTCTTGAACCAAGTCCACTCTTTGATTGAGGATCATGATGCCCCCTTTCAGCTGAGCGTTGACGTTGGATTGGGTCGCCAGGGCGGTCGCCACCCCCGACGATAAGTTGTTCAAGGTGGTGGCCGTATGCACCGAAGTGGTGAGCGCAACTGCAGCCGTCGCCGCGGCAGCCACCGCGGCCGCTATGGCGGCAACTATGGCTGCGGTGACGCCAAAGTCGCGTCGCTGCCGATACAGCGCCGCGGCCGAGGGCGCCTCCACGGGGACTGGAACAAAGCGGGGTAAGCAGGTTACAATAGCAGTGGTATGCCGGCTAGCGTTCCAGCAGGTGGTGTACAGGCAAGAACTGGCCATTAGCACCACACAGAAGCCATAAGGCAAAGGGGTTGGCGGTGCCCTCTATGTAGGGGCTCTGCCCGGTGAAATCGACTACTGGGTCAGTCTCATTACAAAAGACACTCATACGGGGAGAAAATGTAAAGAGGCCCTGCACTGCGTAACTGGCGTATCTGCTCTGGCAACCCGTCCAAGGGAGCAAGCCGTCACGCTTCCCTCGGCACCGAGGTGCCCACTTAGGTTGCGTGACAATACTCCCGTCCGCTGCAGCGGGCCAGAAGGCCACCACGCCAGTGCCATTGGAGGAGTTAGTAGATCCCTGGGGCTTATCTAGCCAAACCCCGGCATGCTTGCGCAGGCGGATGCATTCGGGCACCTGCGTCATGTTACAAGTCCGGTTAACCTCAGATACATGCAGAAGGGTGAAACACAAGGTACCCAAGACAGTGATATTGGCCACATGTGAAAAATTGGCCTCCTCACTATCAAACGGGAGGAAAGGTAAGTCTAGAGACGCATTGGTGGTGAAGAAGCGAGGGAAAACTGTAGCGTCATGCCGGACGGGCATCGGCAGAGGGAAGACATCCATCAGGGCCCAGCGCGCTTCCGGTACTGCCGTCGCCGTCGCCAGGGCTCCCGCCAGCATCAGCATTTGCAGTAGCGCCATCTCGGTCCGCAGGACGTTCGTCCTCCTCAGCCGTGGGGTGCACCGAGCGGGTCAATCGCGCCGGAACCCAAATAGGGTCCTCACGATCCTGCGGGAAAACACAAACAGCTCCCCTGGATCTGGCTATAACCGGATCCGGGCCTCTCCACTGGCTCGTCAAGACGTCCTTCCATTTTACCACCTCGCGGCGAGCCACCGGGGGGGACGTGTGTCTCTCTGCCGCAGAGCGGCCGGTCACGTCCAAAGTCAAAAAGTTTAAAGTAAAAAGGACAAGGGAAATGGTGCCTTTAGGGGACCTCTGTATGGCCTCCAGGGCATCTCCCCCTTTCTGTTTTTGTAAATAAACCTTGAGCGTGCCATGAGCACACACCACAATGCCTTGTGCCTGAGGATTGTAGGGGAGGCCAGTGAGATGCTTGACTCCGAGGCGAGCACAAAATTGTTGGAAAACTCTGGAGGTATAAGCGGGGCCATTGTCTGTTTTAATAGTACGTGGCTTGCCCCAGGCAGCCCAAGCCTCCAAGCAATGGATGATGACATGACTGGCCTTTTCCCCCGCCAGTGGCGTGGCATGGAGGATACCAGAACAGGTGTCTATGGACACATGAACAAAGGAAGTTTTTCCTAGAGAGGGAATATGAGTGACGTCCATTTGCCACAATTGCAATGGTCGCAGACCCCTGGGATTTACTCCCGTATGTGCGACATTGCGAAACGGAGCACAAGTGTGGCACTGCAACACAACCTCACGCGCCTCGGCGCGCGAGATGTGAAATCGGAGACGCAAGGTCTCAGCTGGGACATGGTAGAGTGTATGAAAATCTCTGGCGGCAGCAAGATTATCGGCCACCCAAAGAGCGCGGGTGGCCCGGTCTGCCATTGCATTTCCCGCCGCCATGGGTCCAGGCAAGAGAGAGTGTGCTCTGATGTGTTGAATAGAGAATGGGCTGGTCCTACTCAGGATGATGTTCCTGAGGTCCGTGAATAAGGAGAAAACTGTACTTCTAGGGAGGATACAAGGGGAAGTTTCCAAAACCTTCACCGCGTTAACCACATAATGAGAGTCTGAGATGATATTAATGGGACCAGTGATGGTGCTAAGGACCAGACCAACTATAGCACACTCCACCAGCTGAGGGGAAGTGTAAGGAAATTGCTTAGTAAACACCTGGTCCTGGATAACATAACTCCCAATGCCTGTTTTAGAGCCATCAGTATAAACATCCAGGGCATGTGGCAGCGGGTGTGCCGAAGTCATCTTCGGGAAAATGAGGTCATTCCTCATAGCAAATTGCAATAGGGGATGTTTGGGGTAGTGATTATCAATGCCTCCTGGGAAAGCGCACCGCAGCACCGCCCATGCATCAAGAGTGGCACATAAAGTATCTACCTGGTTGGCAGTGTATGGACAGATGAGGCTCTCTGGGTAGCGCCCGAAGTGGGAGAGAGCCAAGTGAAGGCCCTTCAATGCGAGGTCAGCTACACAAGTCGGGTAGTGACCAATCACCTTTCCCGGAGAGGCTTGAGGATGTACCCAGAGAAGGGGACCATCCTGCCAGAGCACTGCTGTAGGAAGGGTAGGAGAGGGGAGCAGACATAGAAGAAAAGGGTCCTGGTGACGAATGCGTACTAGGTGCGCATTCTTAATGGCTTCTTCAACCCTATGTAAGACCTCTAGGGCTTCCGGAGTCAAGGTTCTAGGGGATGTGATATGAGGGTCTCCCTCAAGAATCTGAAATAAAGGTTTTAGTTCAGAAGTGGCAAGGCCCAAAAAAGGCTGAAGCCAATTGATGTCTCCTAATAACCGCTGGAAATCATTTAAAGTTTTCAAAGCATCTCTTCGAATGGACAGCCTTTGAGGCACAATTTTATCAGGAAGGATGCTACTGCCAAGAAATGAGCCCACTTCCCCTTCCTGCACTTTATCGGGAGCTATAGACAGCCCCCTTTCCTTTAACTGAACATGAAGGAAGGCGAAGACCTGAAGCAACAATTGGGCGTCCCGATGGCAGAGCAGAATGTCATCCATGTAATGGATGATTCTTACCTTAGGATACTTCTGTTGAACAGGCTGGACAGCCGCGCTCACGTAAAGTTGACATAGAGTGGGGCTGTTAGCCATGCCCTGAGGTAGGACCCACCAGTGATACCTTTCATCAGGCTGCTCGTGGTTCGTGGAAGGGAGTGTAAATGCAAATCTAACTTTGTCAGACGAATGAAGGGGAATAGAAAAGAAACAGTCTTTGATATCCAAAATGATCAGGTTCCAATGCTTGGGCAAGGCAGAAAGAAGAGGCAACCCTCGCTGGACAGGCCCCATAAGGCGCATCTGGGCGTTGACCGCCCTTAAGTCCTGCAGTAAGCGCCATTTTCCGGACCTTTTCTTAATCACAAAAATAGGGGTATTCCAAGGCGAATGAGAGGGTTCAAGGTGCCCAAGAGTGAGCTGCTCCTGCACCAACTCACGGGCTGCAAGCAATTTGTCGGAGGGCAATGGCCACTGAGACACCCACACCGGGTCCTCCGAAACCCAGGGAATGGGCAAGGCAGCCTCAGCGGCCCCTAGGAAAAACCCAGTCCCTGTCTACCGGGATTGTGACTAGGCCTAAGTGGTGTTGTCCTGCCTTGCAAATTCTTTCCTAATCCTTTACCTGGGACCCATCCCATGTTACTCATCATGCCTTGGCTCTGAGCAGAATACTCATTTGTCAGCTTAAGGTCTAACTGTCTCAGGACGTCTCTGCCCCAGAGATTCACTGGCAAGGGGAGAACAAAAGGCTTAAAACTACCCCTACTGCCTTCGGGATCACTCCAAGATAGAGTTCGGGCACTCACGGCTGGGGCCGAAGCGTAGCCCAGGCCTTGTAAAGTAGTCTCTGAGCGGGTGAGCGGCCAGCCTTTAGGCCACCATCGCTCAGATATGATGCTAGTGTCCGCTCCCGTATCCAGCAAACCCTCAAATTTTATTCCCTGAACAGTCAATACAAGGGTTGGACGGGTGTTTAAATCCAAAGACAAAAATGTACAAGTGCCTCCGGACGACCCGAACGCCTTACTACCACGTGGCTCCTGCTTGCTGGGGAACCAAGCGTGAAGGCTAGGGAGAAGCAGGAGCTGAGCAAATCGGTCCCCGGGGTGAATGGAGATAACTCCCCGAGGTGATGAGCACATGACCTTTATTGGCCCCTGGAAGTCTGAGTCTATAACCCCCGGGTGGACAATCAGCCCTTTTAAGGTAGCTGATGACCTCCCAAGCACTAATCCCACAGTATGACTGGGCAGGGGTCCTGTAAAGTCCGAAGGGACAGGTTGACATCCTAATCCGGGTGTCAAAACTGTGATGGTGGTGGCACGGAGGTCCAATCCTGCGGAACCGGGGGTGGCCCTCCTAGGTTCCCCCCCGGTAGCGCCGGGATCAAGGAGGGACGAGTCCCCGGGGTCAGCAGAGATGTGCCCGGGGGCCCCTGGGGGGTGTCCTGTGCCAGCATTGCCCCATATGTTTGCGGGCCCTGGGGTCGTGGGCCCCGCCTCCCGTTTTTTGGCGGTGCAGCCGCGCTGCCGCTAGGCCCACGGGAGATGGGCCGGCCGTCCTTATCTTTAACGGATCGGCACTCTGCGGCCCAGTGCCGGCCTTTCTGGCACACGGGGCAAATCCCCGGCTGTGAAGATGATTGCTTCACCTTACTTGGCGCTCGGCACTGTCTTTTTAAGTGACCGGGCTTGCCGCAGTTGTAGCAATTGCGTTGTTGTTGGGCTTGTGCTGCTATGACCGCGGCCGCCAGGCCTTGGTTAGTCAGAGGACCCCCAATCTCCCTGCAAGCCCTCAGCCATGCATTTAAGCCTTTACTTTTCCATGGCGTAATGGCATTCCGACATTCTGAAGTGGCCTGCTCATAAACTAGTTGCTCAACCAACGGCAAGGCCGAGTCTAGGTCCTCAAAAATCTTTCCCGCGGCATCCATCATGCGGGCCACAAAATCCGAAAACGGCTCTGCCGGAGCCTGGACAATTTTTGTCAGATTGCCACGCACCTCCCCCCGTTTGGGCAAACACTTCCAAGCCTTAATGGCTATCTGATTTACCTGGCGATACACCTCCTCCGGGTAAGCTGTTTGATTATTGGCCCACTGCCCCTGTCCAGTGAGCATGTCAAAAGTCCACGCTGCCCTGCCTCCTCCCTGGGCTGCATTCGCACGGGCCTGCGCGGCACACCCGTCATGATACATGGACTTCCAGTCTAGATATTGGCCCGTGGATAGCGCCGCGCGCACCACCTGCTGCCAATCCGTGGGGGTTAGGGCACTAGCGGCGAGCCTCTCCAGCAGTACTAAGGTGTAGGCTGCGCTATGCCCCCAGTTGCGGACCGCCTCTGCAAGGTCCTTTAATTCCTTATGGTCCACGGGTTGCCAATATCTCTGCTGATTATTGTCCACATACACAGGGAAAGCAAATCCTAGCTCTCTCCGTGCTTCTGGGGGGAGGAGAGATGCTCCACCTCCCGGTGTGGGCCCATCGAGGGGCGCTGTAGGTGGGGGCAGGGAATACGGGGGAGGCCAGGTCTCTATATCGAGCCTGGGCGGGGCCTGCCTTCTCGGCTGGGCCACATCCTGTTTTTTGAGTTCCCGTACTTCTTTTCTCAACTGCTGAAAAGAAAGGGTGGCTTCTTCCCCTTCCGAGGCGGACAATTCATCTTCCGCCTCGGACACATGCAAATTCTCAAATTCTGGCAACAGCGGGTCGTCACCCGTTCGCCGGTTCTCTACTTGACCTGACTGATCATCATTAAGCGTTGCAACTCCTCCCCCTCTCCCTCCTTCTGAGAGCTGAGACTGCACTTCCGCAAGCTGTTCTGCCGCGCTCCGCGAACCCTGCGGATCGCACTTTAGGCAATCCATAACTAACCTATGAAGTATCAAGACGCCAGGCCTTAAATCTGACGCCTCGCTTAGATCATGACCCACCTTCCTCCAAGATGGTATTGTGAGCGAGCCGGAAGCTAGGAACCAAGGGGACACCCGGTCCACCTCCCTCAACAATCTCTTTAAGTCATGATCGTCAACATGAATCTTATTTTCAGCAAGCAGGGTTTTCAGAGGCCACAGGAACCTGCGTAGTGGTATGTTGCCCATGTCTCTCTTGGGGGCGGGGAAGTTGGCCGTCCCACACTGTAGTTCTGAACTCACCTCACTAGAGGTCGTCTCCGCTGGTGCCCTGATGGTACAGGTTCCCGGGTTTCGGCACCACTTGTCGCGCCCGCCTCGCCAGCAAGGATGACGCGGCAACAGGAGTTCTTCTAACAGTGCTTTATTGGGGATCCCTCTAAGCTTCAAGATGCGGAAGACCCTGAGCACAAGCTCTCACACAGTAATATACCCTCAGGGAAACACGAAGTAACAGAGATAGGTCAAAGTCAATCACAAGCGGTCACCAATAGGCCAAGCCAGAAAACCTCATATGCATACTTATATAACAGATCTACAGACGTACTACGCATGCGCCACACTTGTTTACCTCAGCCAGGCCACCGGAAATCGGCGCCATCTTGCAATGGCGTCCGCGCTCCCCACAATCTTGGCTATTACAGAGCAGTGGGAGGGAGGGAGGGAGGGAGGCTATGGTGTTTTGGGACAAAGTCTGCTGGATGGAAGGGTGTCAGGTGACATCAGGGGAAGCTCTGACCAACTCAGTGCCCTCAGTGTCCACTCTGCAGCCCGGGCAGGAATGGGGCTAGACCCTGGAACGCAGGGGGTAAGGCCCAGTCCCGAAACCCTGGGATTTCACAGACCGCCAAGTGATCGGTGTGCCAGAGCTGGGAATGGGGACACGCACAGGCATATGGGATCCCCAAGGAGGTGCCTTGTCTGCCTGGAGGGTCACAACGCTCACAGGTTGGGAGTCTTCGTGGAGCCTGGGCCAAGAGGCACCAGGAAGCCTGAATTTGTCTTTCTGGTTGGAGGGTGCTCACCTAGCAGCCTGCGACAACTGATAAAGGTAACAGGCCCAGCAAGGCCCACTGAGTGTTAGTGACACATTAGGCGTGAGCACTAGATGTGGAGTCCACCCCCTCAGGTGACCCGCTACACCCCTGGCAGGTAGGCAGTGTCACGCCCCCACCGCACAGAGGAGCGAGCTCAGCCCCCCGCAGCTGCCCTGGCCCACGGTGGCGAGCGTGCTCTCTGTCCATGTATTTATGCGCTGAGTGGTTTTTGCGCCCCTGCTACATGCCAGGCACAGGTAGGCGCTGAGGCTGCAGCAGATTACAGTCGAGATAAACGCCGCTGCCTTCACGGGCTCACACTCTGCCTCCCGGACACAGAAGCAGAGGGGACACAAAGTCAGTCAGAGAGCTGGCGCGGTTTACAGCACCCACCACCACGGCAGCCACCCTGCTGTCGTGAGAGCACTCCGCCTGGGCAGGAGCCCCAGGGAGGGAGGATGCTCGCTCAAGGGCTAGGGCAGCCTCCAGGCCCAGGCCTGTCTCGTTACTGTGAGCCCAGGTGGGAGAGGCTGTCTGGCCCCCTGAGCCCATGTGTCTCTGGAGACCAGACAACATGGAGCCAGATCTGGGCCAACTGGGGTCCCAGCACTTGGTGAGTCCTGATCGAGGAGCTCATAGAACTGCTGATGGCATCTCTGGCTCATCCCTTCCTCTCTCAGTGCAACCACCCTCCACCCTACTGCCCCCCCAACTTCCTGCAATTGATGCTGGCTGTCGGAGGGGACCCTTGCTGACACTGTTGGCCAGACAACTACACATGGCCTTGCACCATTTCCATGGCAGCTTAGGGCTCCGAAGGTGAGTGTCCCTGGAGAATTTGAAGGGAGCTGAACTGTCCTTAAGACCAAGCCTTAGAAATCATATAGCATTGCTCTGCCATGTCCTGTTGTCACTGTCCCCTATAACCCTGGCTCAGCTTCAAGGAGAGAAGACATAGCCCCCAGTTCTCAGTGGGAGGAGTGCCAGATAACTTGTGGACATTTGGAACCACCAAACAGCTAGGAGAGGTGGCAGCAGAAGGTGAACGCAGGATGTCTGATGGCAGAGTCTACATTAGGCTGTGGGACTCCATATGACCCCAGGCTGCCTGGAGAGAGGAGGGCTTCCTGAAGGCAGCGGCTGTGGGCCAGGGATGGGCCAGAGAGGCGTCATGCTAGGATGGTAAGAGTGCTGTCCTGTGCGGTGTGGACAATATGGAGGGCCAGGGACTACTGGGCCAGTGGGTGGTTCTGGGGCTGGAGGTGCGCATGCTCAGAGAAGCCTTTGTCCTGGGCTGGAGGCCTGAATTAGCACCACGGGCCAGGGAGAACGGAGGACAGGGTCCTGCTCTCAGAGAGCCTGGCCAGGCTTTGAGAGGAGCTGGCAAGGGGCCCTGGGGGTGTCAGATCCCCATACCCAGATTGCAGCCACCACAGCCCTTGGGACGTGAAACTTTCAAGGCCAGCTTGATCTGGTGTTTGAGGTTGGCCTTCAGTGGCCCCCCCTGCTGGGAGAGGCAGACAGGGGCACAGGTGTGGGGCCTGAAACACACGGAAACTTGCCTGAGGGATGTGGGAGAGGGGAGACCCCTGAGGGGATTCCCAGTTAGGGGGAAGGGCCGCGAACTCGCAGGACCCCTCTGCTTTAACACCATGCCCGGGGGTTGGGGGAGGGACTCGGGCCTGGGTTTTGGTAGCAGCTACCCCAGGAAGATCTCCGTGACTTTCAGAGTCTGAGTGCTCAGTTTCCTCACTTAGCAAATGTCAGGCTGATCGGTCTGTAAGGCCCTCCGCTCCCCTGACGTCACCACCCAGACTCTTCTCCCCAAGCCCCTTCTCCTGGCCCCGCCCAGAGCCTGCTGGCTGGCTGAACGAGCCACGTGTTCCCAAAGATGAGGGCGTGGGTCAGCCCAGATCCACCATGACCTCAGGCTGGGTCTCTCCTCGGCGACCCCTGCCACCTGCCAACTTGCTCCATTCACAGGGGAGGTGGGGACAGAGTGTGGACAGCTTGGGGTGGCCCAGCTCCCCTGCTGGGGACACCACTGGACTCTCCAGCCCTCCTTCCCAGGGATCAGGAGCATTCTGGCTAAGCCCTGCTCTGCCAGCTCCGCTGCCCAGGCACCCACGGAGCAGGAGTGAGGGAGGAGCGGGGAAAGTGTGAGGCTCCCATAGACTCTCATTGCAGCTGGGACATTAACAATAATTATTAATCATTTTGGGTAACTGGAGTTTAATATTCATCTTCCTTGGCAGACTGGAAGCTCCCTGGAGGCAGGGCCCAGGTCTGGTTCACTGCTGTATCTCCAAGGCTTAGAACTGTGACTTGCATGCCAGAGGTGCCCAGTAAATAATCAAGTGAATGAATGAATTGTCTCGAAGCATTTTTAATCCAGTGGAGGACGATTAGGCATGTACCAATACTGTGATAAGCCTGGCATGCCATGCAACATTTATTATTAACACACCAGCTGACACATACCGGGCACGAACTCTGTGCCAGGCTAAAGTTGACAGATTAAGCAAATAAAGATAAACGATGCCACTTCAATTTGAAATTCAGATAAACATTGAATAATTTTTTAGCCTAAGTATGTCCCATGCAATGTGAGTGTCCTGTGTCTTACCTGGCAGCCCCGTGCCAGGCCACATTCTCTAATCTTCCCACCAACCCTATGACTGGGGTACAACTATAAAGATGAGGGTACTGAGGCACCAAAGGGATAAGTAACCTGCCCAAGGCCACACAGCTGAAAAGTGGCCAAAGGCTCCATCCTGGGTATTGTAATTGGAGCCCTGAGTTGGGGCTTAATCACCAAGATCTCTTGCCGCCCAACAAGTGCCCATAAGTAGTGGGTGCTGGGCTGGCTCTGGGACCCAAGAAGGAAAGGTCATTTGTCAAGAAGGACGATAGCTTTGGCTAAGGTGGACTAGGAAAGTTTCTCAGCGGAGGGATGGGAGAAGGGTGGGACAGAGAGGGTGGGCAGAGCTTTGCAGCAGCTGGGTGAGGGAGAGGGGAACTCAGGCTCAGACTCCAGCCCTTCCCAGCTGTGACTTCACCTCTCTGAGCCTTGACTCTGCTCTGTAAAATGGGTATAACACAGACTCACAGCCTCTTATTGAAAATCCTGGGCCCAGGTGTGGTCTGGAACTCAGAATTTTTCAGATATTAGAAAGGAGTTTGGTGCGTGAGTTGTATGTTCTATAGCACCCCCAGGGGACCTAGCACAGCACCCTGTGAGCAAACATGGACATTTCCGCAACAAACATGCGTATTCGCTGCTAAGCAGGATAAGTAGTCTACAACTTGGTCTCAGGTCGGGTCAGTGTTTTCCATCCTGTAAGTTTGGTTTCCAGGCATTTGAGGATTCTGGAATTGAGGACAAGGGAGGGCGGTTTCTTGGGGGATAAGGCCTGCAGTCCCAGCACAGAGAGGGTGCTTGGTCCCCAGGCTTCCCTGCCTTCCTTTCCTGGTCGGCCTGCGGGGCACCAGGGAGGAGACCAGCTCCCTGGAAGCAGAGGCATCTAAGGAGTTTCCAAATGGGAAAACTGGTGGCTGCAGGCCCCAGGACGCGGCCGGGCGAGCTGCAGCCTTATCCTTGGAGAGGATTTCCTAGGCTGCCTGGGCCCTGAGTCACTCAGGAATGTGGCCTGGGTGGGCGGCGGGCAGGCGAGGGCACTGCGGGGCTGCTCTGCACCGCTGCTGCCCAGGAAAGCCTGGCTGCTGCCCAAGGACTGGGGAGGAAGGGTGTGGGGACCACACCTGGTTGTTCCCAAGGGGTGCCCAGAAACCTCCAAAAGGGATGTGGGACGAAAGAGCACAACTTTCAGTTTTAGTTATTTGTATTTCATCCTTTTAAATTTTAGTTCTTTTTTTTTTTCAAATAGGTAGTACATTCATATGCTTTAAAAATGTAAAAATACAAGGGTCTCGCTCTCGAAGAGATATTTGTACAGCTATGTTCTAGCGGGATCATTCACCTTAGCCAAAAGGTTTCGGAAGCAACCCACGTGTCCATGGAGGATGAATGGGTAAACAAAATGTGGTTTGTGTATACATACAGTGCAATATTATCCAGCCTTAAAAGGGAAGGCATTTCTGACACAGGCCAACTTCGAGGACATTATGCTCAGTGAAATGAGCCAGTCACAAAAAAAATGCTGTGTGATTCTGCTGTATGAGGAACCCCGGTTAGCGTTATTCTTGGAAAATTGGTGGTTGTCAGGAGCTGAGGGAGGGGGAATAGGGAGGTATTCTTTAATGGGTATGACGTTTCCATTTTTGAAAAGAGCTCTGGAGCCGGGCACGGTGGCTCAGGCCTGTAATCCTAGCACTCTGAAAGGCCGAGGCAGGAGGATCGCTCAAGATCAGGAATTTGACACCAGCCTGAGCAAGAGTGAGACCCTGTCTCTAAAAGTAAATAAATAAATAAGTAAATAAAACAATGCCTAACAAGTTTGCTTGTTTTGTTTTGTTAACAGCTTTACTGAGATGTAATTTCATAAAATGTATCCTTTGTAAGTGTTCAACAATTTTTAGTAAATTTATAGAGTTGTGCAACCATCACTACAATCCCATTTTAGAATATTGTTCCTTTGGATTTGTTTACAGTTGATCCTCATTCCTACCCCAGCCCCAGCAACCACTGATCTACTTTCTGTCTCCATGGATTTGCCTTTTTTGGAAATTTCATATAAATGGGATCATACAAATATGTGGTCTTTTGTGTTTAGCTTATGTCACTCAGCATAATGTTCTTGAGGCTCATCCATGTTGTAATGTGTTTAAGTGGCTTGCTCCTTTTTATTGTTGAGTAGTATTCCATTGTATGGATATGGCACATTTTGCTCATTCCTTCACCAGTTCTTGGACATTTGCATATTTATTATGAATAATGCTGCTATGAGCATTCACGCACCAGTCTTTGTGTGGACATTATTTTTTCCTCTTGGGTAGATATCTAGGAGGAGAATTACTGGGTTGTGTGGTAAGTTTGTGTTTAACTGTCTAAGAAACTGCCAAACTGTTTTCCAAAGTGGCTGCATCATTTTACATTCACACTAGCAATGTGTGAGGGTTTCAATTTCTCCATATTCTTTTTTCGTCTTTTTTTTTTTTGAGACAGAGTCTTACTCTATTGCCCAGGCTAGAGTGAGTGCCGTGGCGTCAGCCTCGCTCACAGCAACCTCAAACTCCTGGGTTCAAGCAATCCTCCTGCCTCAGCCTTCCAAGGAGCTGGGACTACAGGCATGTGCCACCACACCTGGCTAATTTTTGCTATTTTTAGTAGATACAGGGTCTCGCTCTTGCTCAGGCTGGTCTCAAACTCCTGGCCTCAAGTTATACTCCCGCCTCAGCCTCCCAGAGTGCTAGGATTACAGGCATGAGCCACTGTGCCCGGCCAATTTCTCCATATTCTTGAGCACACTTGTTCATTGTCTTTTTGATTATAGCCATCCTAGTTGGTGTGAAGTGGTGTCTAATTGTGGTTTTAATTTTCATTTCCTTAATAACAACTACAGTTGAACATTTTCATGTGCTTGGTAGCCATTCATATATCTTATTTGACAAAATGTTTATTACAATCTTTTGTCCATTTAAAAATTGTCCTCTTATTAAGTTGTAAGACCTCTTTTTTTAATAGCTCAGTCATATGAGCTGAGTTGGTTGTATGGATGGGATATTTAATTTGTTTAACTTATTTCCCATTGATATCTCTTTTAAATGTTTCATTATACATATTATATAGTAGGCATAAAATATTAGTGTAATAGTTTATATTCCTGACATAAATAAGTAAATAAATACATCTGTTGGGATAATTCCTCAAATTATTTTGCTGAGAGGAGATCCCATAAGCTTGGGGACCTTTGGCTAGAGCCTTCCTCCCACTCCACCCCAGGCACCAGGCCTAATCTAGCAACCCTGAGCTTGGGAGAAACCGCATTAAGATCCTGCTCCTCTGGCAGCCCCCAAAGAGCCTGACCAGGGTCCTCTAACTGATAGAAGAAACTGAGGCTCAGAGGTGGTCCGCTCAGGGTAATGTCAGCACAGTCTGACTTTTGCAGGCTTCCTGGCATGACCCAGAGCCCACCCCTCCCTTAATTTGGGGAGCTCCAGGTGGGTGACACGATGAGTGTTCATGTTAGGGTTCGTTGAGTCCAGCAAGGTGAGAAGAGCTCAGAGGCCAGGAGCGTGGTTTGGGGCTGGTGCTGCCCTTGGTCTCTACGCTCTGTCCTGCCTCTGCCCAGCCTGGCCACGTGGCCCCACACACTCATCGTATCAGCTCAGAGCCATCCAAGAGGAAAGACTCTGTTGGTCATTTTCTTCCCTCCTTCATCATCATCATCATCATCATTGTCACCATTTCCTGCAGACATACCCTGTGCCTGTATATGACATGTGGGCTCGCTTTCATCCTCCTACCTATCCTGTGAGCTGGAGCTGATTAGTTCTCTATTGCAGAAGAGGAAACTATGTGAGTTCTCCGTAAGGGACAGAGTTGGAATTCAAACCCACATTTAACTAACTGCGAAGCCCCCACCTTTGATTGGCACATGGCCCTGCCTGCCCTTTTGGGGCTGAGAACCGGGTCAGACTCAGCTTCCAGCTGACACTCGTCTGATTCTTGGCAGCAATCTTGGAGAAACCCGCTGGTGACACAATGAGGGCGGTGTGGCTCCAGAGTCAGGGGATGAATGTAGGGCTGAGAATTGAGGGTGCCTCTCTTGCCTGGAGCCAGGGCCCCCGCAGAGCAGGTCCTACGCAGGGCAGGGCAGGGGTGAAGGCAGGAGTGGATGCCAGAGAGCCTGAAGGTCCCACAGGGTGGGCATGCTGTCCACCCCAGCCAAGCCCGGGGCTCAGCTGGCACAGGGGATAGGGGGGTTAAGCCCGGAGTAGGCAGGAGGACAGAGGTACCTGAGCTTCTCTACTCCGGCAGGAGAAAGCTAAGCTCTGCGCTCACACTTTGTCTTTTCTCTTTCACTCTGTTTCTGAGTAAGCATTTCTGCTGGAAAACTCCAGCCTTGTCTGAGCTGAACCCAAGGAAAAGGGGTCTGTGGGCACCCAGGGCGGGGGAGTGGGGTGGGGAGCAGTCGTCGGGGCCCCTGTGGAGGGCAGTATCTGCTCCCAGGAGTTCAGGCCTAACGACCCCATCCTTGGCTGCATAGCCATCCGTGAATGGCTCCCAAATTCACTCCTTGCCCCTTAGCTTAGCATTCAAGGGCATCCTCTCATCCAGCACCAGCCCTTGCTCCCCTCATCTCAGTTTTTGTTCACACCGTTCCCCCTGCCCATCCCAGATCTAACACTTGAACTCTGATCATCCTTCAAGGTCCAGCCCAGATGCCTCCTCTAGGAAGCCTCCCTTGATACCCTCAGCTGGGAATGACATCTCCCTCCTCTGAGTTCCCACAGCCCTGGGCTGACAGCTCTCTGGGGGCGTATCCCATCATCCTACCAGCGGTCGGCCTTGCCTGTTACCCTGCTCAGCATCCTTTCCCTTCTGATACCAACACCCCAATTGTCCTTGGGAGATCACCCGTCCCCCACCCTCAGGCATGTGGTCCAGAAGCAGCTGACTCCACCCCAGGATCCAGAGAGAGAGGCACATAACCCAGGCCTCGCAGCCAGAGCATCACATCTTTCCCCTCCCCGGCCGGTCCCCACCCCGCTGCTTGCTGCAGTGACTGGTTCAGGGATGGGCCTGTGACCCAGTCAGAGCCAGAATTCAGTCGGGGTTTTTCTGACGTGACCAGGAGATGGGCCCGTTTTTTCAACGGGGACTGATATGCACAGGATACAATACCAAGAATATAAGTCTTTCCAAGAATGAAGCCAAAACAGAGAAAAGCAGAGCCAGGAGATGGCAAAAGACAGATTTCACAATATTATAAGAACCTGGATCCAGCCCAGTCCATGCTAACAGGATATTCCCTTTTCGAGCTTGGCTCAGTATTGCATAACTCAAAGTGTGAACCTAGGGCACCAGCTAATCTAGGGGACCAATGGGGGGAGAAGAAACGTTTCAGCCTTGATAAACTTATTTAGAATTTTGCAATCAGAAAATATGAAGAGGCAATCTTAAGTTTAACACACAGACACACAAACACACATTTATTTTAAAAAATAGCATTTGAATCTGAATTACCTTCAGAAGTGAAAAGTGCACGGTCTTTTCTCTCTATAGGTCATCTTCTGACTCTGGATTCCTGTGACTTACAAGTGCAAATCCCTGACTGACATCCTCCCTCTGCTCTGTTTTTTGGTGACAGTGTCCTACTTGAGCCTACAAGGAATCTCCTGCAAGCCAGGTGCCAAGCCCTTTTGCCTCTGCACGCCCACAGCACCAAGCACAGGGCCACACACACAGCAAGGCTCAGCGAGGGTTTGCAGGACTGTCTGTGTGAGGAGTGGACACACTTGCTGTTCCAGCCCTCCCCACCCCAGCCAGGAGCCTGAGGCCCTCCACCTTCTCCCTGGCCCTGACCTGGCAGTGGACAGCCCCGACTGGAGCTTCCTGCCTGCCAGGGGCCGGCAAGTGGTAATTTCCTGGATTGCAGGATGGCAAGAGCTCTGTGTCCCCAGGGATGCATCTGAAAGACAATGTGAGGTATGGGGCAACTTCCAGGCACTTTGGCCGGCATCTGGGGAGGGGCCTTAGCTTCTGGAAGCTGTCTGCTGGGGGTGGAGCCAGAGGGGCTGTGCCAAAGCTTTGGAAAACAGCAGCAGGAAGAAGCTTGATGCAGGGCAGAGGAGGAATCGAAGCTGGGGCCAGGCCTGGTGGCTCCTGCTACCCAGGGGGCTGAGGAAGACCCTCGATATTCTCCCATCTGCTCCGGTAGCTTGTGTTTAGTACAGTCCGTCGGTCCCATCCTTACTCTGGAGCACTATATGGTTTACAAAACAAAATGTCCGAGGCACATCACGTAACCAACACGGTGAAACACAGCTATATTTGGTGACCTGTTATTGTACATCAGGCAGGACAGGCTATAGTGTGCCTCAGTAACAAATTTACCTCCAAATCTCAGTGGCTTCTTAACACACACACACACACACACACACACACACACACACACAAAGGTGTATTTCTCATTCACATAAAGCTGCTGCGGGTTGGGCAGCTCTCCAGGTCAGCTGTCCCTTGTACAATGACCCAGTGATCCAGGCTGCCTCCTGTTAGTGGCTCCACCATTTCAAGCTGTGGCCTCTGTGCTCACCATCAAGAGCAAAGAGAGAATAGGAGGGTTGGACACCAGCACTTAAATGCTTTTGTCCAGAAATGACACGTGTCATGTCCAATCTCAGCCCATTGGTCAGTGTTCATCACGTGGCCCCAGCCTGACTGCAAGGACAGCCAATGAGCTTTCAGGGTGAACACGTTGACTGTCCTGGGGAGGAAGAGACAGAGACACAGAGGAAACCACAGACTTTGAGGTCAGATGCTTAGATTCAAATATAAGCTCTTCTATTCATGAGCTATGTGACCGTGGGAAAATTACCAAATTTTTCTGAGCCCTGTTTTTCTCGTGTGCAAAATGGGGGTAAAATAAGAGTCCCTACCTCATTAGGTTGTCGGGAAGATAAATCAGATAATGCTTATAAAAAGTGCTGGTGATGCCCAGCTCGTGGTAAGCATTTAATAAACAGACACTATTTGATTAGACTCTGTTTAGAAAAAGTTGAAGATGTTTAACATATGATTGAAAAACACAGCTGAGACATCAGCAAAACTTGCATTAGACCTACAGCCTTCCTCTGAACAGCTGTCCCCCTCCTCGCTCCTGCCCAGGGTCCCCTGCTCTCCTTCCCTCCCCTTCCTGGGACCCCCAGGTGCCCACTCTCCTGTGTGTGACAATATCTGCTCCCTCTCCCAGGGAATGTGTTTGTGAAGCCTCAGTGTTGATTGTGGGGACAAATTCTCGGTCTTCAGTTGAAGAATTCCAAACATTAACAAGCGGAGGAGAGAGGGGCCCATCTGCCCCCAACCATTGTTCCTTCTTACGTTTCTGGCAAACAAAGTGCCCGGAGAATGGAAGACTTCCATGTGGATACTGAGATTCCCGAAAAGCTTCTTGGAGGAGGACAGATTCAGGAAAGCTTCTAGGAGGAGGAGGCCCCTGAGGGAGGGCTGAGTGAGGTGGAGAGGGCTGGAGAACAGCCTAAGAAACTTCAGAGCTGGAGGAGACCACGAGAAACCATGCCGGCGTTGGAGTAGCAGACAACGCCTCACATCCAAACAGCACTGCAGCAGTTTAGAAAGCAAGGCCACCACACTGGTGAAAACTCAACAGAGCCCAGTGGCGGGGCCAGCAAAATCTGAACTCTCTTTTTCAGTGTTGTCACTGGGAAGCAGTTGCTGAGCCAGGGACCACATTTCCCAGGTCCCCTTGGCCCCATGACAGGTTCTTGCCAATGGGATGTGAGCAGAAGTAGCGTGTGTCACTTCTGAGCCAAGGCTTTTGAGAAGCGGTTATGCCTTCCTGGGGTCTCTTGCCCCTCCTACTAGGTGAGTGCAGAAGACGATGGTTAGACCAGGGGATGGCAGGGCCTCAAAAATGGAAAAAGCCTGGTCTCTAAGTCACTGCATGGAGGAAGGCCCCCTGCAAACCAGGAACACCTGCTAGGAACTGGTACGTGAGAGAGAAATAAACACAATACATTTGGGGGTTACTGGTGGTGGCAACTAGCATTGTCTTAAAGCATGGTAAGCATGTCTTTCTTTGAAGGGGCTCTGGGAGCACTGTGACGGGTACAGGGTGGGATGCACACCCCTTTGGCACTGCCACCGCCCCTCCTCTGATGGTCCTTCTGCCTGGCAATGGGAAAGCTGTCCTGCCTTGCTGCCCTGCTTCCCCACCCACACCCTTCCCAATGACAAGGACAGTACCCAGGGTGGGTGGGGTCTGGCTTGCCTAGTTTTCTGCTTCCTGAGAATCTTTCCTCAGAGCATGAGCTGAGTTAGAAGTTTTGGCTCTTTTGAAAGATGTGGGCAGCTGACTTTGTAACGGGGTGGAGTGACATGATGAAATGGGCTGGAGAAACCATTGAGGGTGGCAGCCAGTGGGAGAGAGAGGGAGGCCAGCCCAGGGGTTTGGCTGCAACATTTTGAGTAGAAGAAAGCCCAAGAGTTTCAGCCTCCGTCTTCCTTTGCCAGCTGAGCCAGCTAAGGCTCAGAGGCCGGGTGGCTCTTCCAGGAGAGAGCAGAGTGCACCACCCACACCACTGAGGCCAGCTCACCTGCCCACAGAGGGCCACACTCATCCCAGGCTGGTTGAACCATCCCGAGGGCTGGTTGAATGATGGAGCTCACAAGGTTCTGGGGAACAAGAGCACCATCCCAAGGCACCTTGGTATTGCCCACCTTCCCCTTCCAGGACAGTGTTGAGGAATAACATCCCTTCTTAGGAACAGGAGAGAGCAAGGAAGTCAGTTTTCCACACGGTGTCATGCATCTGACCTCCCTCCTTTCCCATGGCCACCTTCTTTTCAACCCCAGAGACCTTCCACAGCTGTCTGCAAATAAGTGGCACCTCCTGCATACTTGCTTCCCCACCCCTGGGATATCCAGATGGACTGTTTTCTGTCACTGTTCTGGTATTCAGTTCTGCTGACACTAATAGAAAACAAAATTTTAAAATTTCCATTCACAATAGCTCTTTTAAAAACCATGAAGCGCTTGGGAATAGATTTCACAAAAGATGTATAAGACCTCTATACCAAAGACTACAAAACATTGCTAAGAAAAATTCAAGATGACCTAAATAAATGGAGAGATATGTGTATGGATTGGAAGACTCAATATCGTTGAGATGACAGTTCCCTAAAAAATGATCTTTAGATTTAACTCAATTTCAGTCATGATCCTAGTGGACTGTTTTGTAGAAATTAGCATGTTGATTCTAAAATTGTTATGGAAGTGCAAATGACCTAGACTATCCAAAACATCTTGAAAAAGAAGAACGAAATTGGAGGACTTACCCTATCTGACTTCATGACTCATAATAAAGCCAAAGTAGTCAGGACATTGCAGCACTAACATAAGAATTAAAAAATAGATCGATGGAACAAAAGAGAGTCCTCAGAAATAGCCCCACAATTAAACAGTCAGTTGCTTTTTTATAAAGTCACAAAAGCGATCCAATGGGAAAAGAAAAATCCTTTAACAAATGGTGCCAGAACAACAGAATATCCACATGGAAAAAAATAAACTTCAACCTCTCCCCCTCATGCCATTCACAAAAATTAATTTTAAATGGATCATAGAAATCAGTCAAAAGCTAAAACTATTTTTTAAAAGCTAAAACTATAAAGTTTCTAAAAGAAAACATAGGAGAATCTCTTTGGTACTTGGAGGGTAGGAAAAGATATATTAAGACAGATCACAGAAAGCAATAACTATTTTTAAAACATTGATAAATTAGATTTCATCAAAATAAAAAAAAGTTCTGCTCATGAAAAGACACCATTAAGAAACGATAAGTAAGTCTCAGACTCAGAGAAAATATTTGTGAAACGTATCTGACAAAAGACTTATGTGCAGATTATATAAAGACCCCCAACAATTCAATAATATTAATGAAAAGATAACTCAATTTTTTAAAATAGGCAAAATATTTGAATAGAAACTTCACAAAGGAAGATATGCAGATGGGCAAGAAGCACGTAAAAAAGTGCTCAACATCATTAGTCATCAGGGAAATACAAAATAAAACCATAAGACACTAAAATACACCCTCCAGAATAGCTAAAATTAAAGACTGACAACATCAAATGTTGACAAGGATATAGAGCAACTGGAACTCTCATACATTATTGGACAGAATGTAAATGGTACAAACACTTGGGTAAAAGCTGGTAGTTTCTTATAAAACTAGACCTACTATGATCCAGCAATTCCACTTCCAAGTATTTACCTGAGAGAAATGAAAGCATATGTCCACAGAAAGACCCATGAATGTTCATAGCAGCTTTATTCATAATTGCTAAAAACTAGAAACAGCTCCAGTGACTATAAGCAGAAGAATGACTAATTCTTCTGGTATAATCATATAATGGAATATTACTCCACAATAAAAAGGAATTAATGCATGCAACAACATTAATGAATCTCCCATAGCGGTGAGTGAAAGAAGCTAGACACAAAAGAGTATTTATAACATGATTTCATTGATTTATATGAAGTCCCAGAATAGGCAAAACTAATCTATGGTGAAAAAAATCACAATGGGAAGTCTCAAGAGGCTACTTTCCAGGGCAGTGGGCTTGAGTTATACAGGTACAGGAATTTGTCAAAACTCACCTATTGTATATTTAAGATCTGTGCATTTCCTGTTTCTAAATTTTACCTTAAAAAAGACCAATACTGAATGCTAATCAATTATATGCATCCTGAAGTGTTTCGGGGGAAAACCCAGCTTCTTTACCTGCCTGTAACTTTCCTTGAAATGGTTCAAAAAGATGGAAGGATGGATGAATGGATGGACGGAGAGAGAGATGTACATTTATGTGATTAAGCAAATAGAGCAAACTGTTAATTGTAGAATCTACATAGTAGGTATATGAACGCCCAGTTTTCCAATTTTTTGCCTGTTTGAAATTTTTCATAATAAAAGGTTTTGGATAAAGGGGAAAACAAACAAATCTCCATTTTTCTGGACCACTTTTCTCCTTTTAAGAGACCCCTGAGACTCCCCCATCAGACTGCATGTCCTTGTTCATGAAAGAAGTTGCTGTTGGTCCATCATCACCCAGACCCTCATCCCAAGCTGCCCAACTCCTTTCCTGGCCCTTCCCTGGGCTCTCTGGAACTCCCACTCCACTGGACTCTCGATCTCTTCTGGAAATTTCCCCCTACCTCCTGAGCCTAAGGGAAACCTAACTAGTTCCCAAGATGCTGCCTCTTGCTCAGAGGAAACTATTTTTTCTCATATTCTAAGAGGTAGGAGGGAGCAGGTGTTTTCCTTGTCCTCATGTTCCTTCCAAGTCATTTCTCTTCCTTTACTCCCTCAAATACTCTAGCTCCTTTGAAGTTCCCACCAACCCGCTAAACCACTCTGTACCTCTCCCCAGTGCATCCACCTGCCTCCCGACCAGCCTCCTGTTCATGGACTTGAGGTCCAGGCAGAGTCTCCACCCCACCCCCACTCCCTGTCAACGTTCCTGTGACCTGACCGACCACATGCAGGACCTTCAATACTCTGGCTTCTCAGTTCCTTGACCTCCTCATCCCCAGAGACCTTTTGCTGTGCTCCAACCCAGCCACCCATGTGCATAGCACACTCTAGACCTTGTCCCACCTCTGACATCCCGATTCCCGGCATCCCACACGTGGACATTGTCACCCTTCCTTCTAGCTTTCTGACTCTTGTCCCCACTGCACCAATCCTCTGAGTGTGAGGACAGCACCAATCCCGCCACCCACGCACTCTTCCTCCATGGCCCCTTCTCTAATTCTCATCTCTCCTTCCCACTAAAATGCCCTACCTTCTTGCTTGTTTTAGTTTTCTCTGTAGCATTTACCACTTTCTAACACCAATAAAACTTACTTATGCTTTTTTTTTTCTTTTTTGAGACAGGGTCTCACTCCATTGCCCAGGCTAGAGTGCTGTGGCATCATCATAGCTCACAGCAACCTCAAACTCCTGGGATCAAGAGATCCTCTTGCCTTAGCCTCCTGAGTAGCTGGGATTACAGGTGTGCATCACCATGCCTGGCTAATTTTTTTTTCTTTTTTTAGAGACAGGGTCTCACTATGTCACCCAGGCTGGTCTTGAACTCCTGAGCTTAAGAGATCCTCCTGCCTCAGCCTCCCCAAGTGCTGGGATCACACCCAGCTTACTTATTCATTTTATTAGTTGACTCTCTCCACCTAATAGAATGTATGCTCCAGGAAACTAGATGTTCTTGTCTGTTTATTCTCTACTGTAATCTCAGCATCTAGAGTACTGCCATGGAATGCAGTAAGTGCTTGATAAATGCTTGTTGAAGGAATGGGGGGAGGAAGGAAAGAAGAGGAGGAAGGAGGGAGGAAAGAAAGGAAGGAGGGAAGGGAGGGAGGGAGGGAGTGGCTCTTAGGATGGGAAATCACTAGCTAGAACAAGACAAAAAGACAAAGAGCCTGTATTCTCAGTGACCCCAAGGACCAGTCCTGGACTGCCTCCTCCAAGCCTCTATTTTGTGTAAGATAAATAAGTTCTATCTTGTTAAAGCCAAGGTTCTTTTGGGTTTTTCTCATATCAACTGAATGAATCCTAAGTGACAGTTTTATCTCTCCTACTAGGCTGCAGGCAACTTGAGGACAATGGCTGTATTTATTTTCTTCAAAGTGCATTGCAGAACATAGATTCTAAATAAATGCTCACTGGGATGAATGAGAGAGATCTTAAAAATTAGCCAGAAGCATCAATATGAATCTACCCTGAGCACCAGCCTAGGGTCAGCAGCTGGGGTTCTTTGGTGGTGTCAATCAGTGGTCACAGGGCGTGCAGGGAAAGGTGAGGGAAAGCACACTGAGGAAGTCAGAGGAAGCAGGGGTGGCCGGTGGTGATTCATGTTTGGGTTAGCTGTGTGCTTGTAGGCTGATGAGCTTTGTTGTTCAGGGGGTGCAACTAGAGTTCCTTCCCTAGGTTTCTTTTCTTTTCTTTTTGTAACAGCTTTATTGAGACTTCATTCATCCACCATACAATTCACCCTTCTAAAGTGTACAATTCAGTGGTTTTTTTGTATATTCACGGAGCTGTGCAACCATCATTACTATCAATTTTAGACCATTTTCATCACCTTTTTTTTTAGAGATAGGGTCTCACTTTGTCGCCCAAGCTAGAGTGCAGTGGCTCAATCATAGCTCACTGCAGCCTCAGACTTCTGGGCTCAAGCGACCCTCCTGCATGAGTCTACTGAGTAGCTGGGACTACAGGCACGTGCCACCACACCCAGCCTCATCACCTCAAAAGGAAACCCCATACCCTTTAGCAGTCGTCCCACATTCCCCCATTCCCACCCGGTCCGAAACAACCACTAATCTACTTTCCATCTCTATAGATTTACCTATTCTGTACAGTTCATATAAATGGAATTATACAGTCAGTGGCCTTTTGTGTCTGGCTTCTTTCACTTAGCATAATTTTCAAGGTTCATCCAGGTTGAGGCGTGTGTCCACACTTCATTCCTTGTATTGCTAAATAATGGTGCATTGTATAGAAATGCCACACTTTATTTATCCATTCTTCAGTTGGTGGACATTTGAGTTGTTTCCACTTTTTTAGCTATTCTGAATAATACTGTTATGAATATTCATGCACAAGAGCTTGTGCATATGCATGTTTTTAATTCTCTTGGGTACATACCTAGGAGTAGAATTGCTAGAGCATATGGTAACTCTACATTTAACATTTTGAAGAACTGCCAGACTGTTTTCCAAAGCAGCTGCCTATTTTATATTCCCATCATCAATTTTGTTTATCTTTGTCAACAGTTGTTATTGTTTATTACAGCCATTATAGTGGGCGTGAAGTGGTATCTCATTATGGTTTTGATTTGCATTTCCCAGATAGCTAATGATGTTAAGCATCTTTTCATGTGCTTATTGACCATTTATATATGTTCTTTAGGGAAATGTGTATTCAGATCCTTTACTCATTTTTAAATCAATTTTTTTATTGAGTTGTAAGAGTTCTTTATATATTCTAGATACTAGGCCCTTATCAGATACATGATTTGCAAATATTTTCTCCCATTCTGTGGGTAGTCTTTCACTTTCTAGTTAGTGTCCTTGGAAGCACAAAAGGTTTTTATTTTGATGAAGGCCAATTTATCTATTTTGTTGTTGTGGCTTATGCTTTTGGTGTCATATCTAAGAAACCATTACCTAACTCAAGATCATGAAAATTTGCCCTTATGTTTTCTTCTAAGACTTTTACAGTTTTAGCACTAACATTTAGGTGTTTGATCCATTTTAAATTAATTTTTGTGTATAGTGTGAGGTAGGGATCTAACTTTATTTTTTTTTGTTTGTAGATATTCAGTTATGCCAACATTATTGGTTGAAATTCTTTCCCCATCAAATTGTTTTGGCATTTATGCCAAAAATCAACTGATCATAAATGTGAGGATATTTCTGGACTCTCAATTTTATTCCATTGATCAATATGTCCATCCTTATGTCAGTATCACACTGTCTACTGTAGCTTTGCAGTAGGTTTTCAAATTGGAAAGTGTGAGTCCTCCAACTTCGTTCTTTTTCAAGGTTGTTTGGGCTATTCTGAATCCCTTGAATTTTTATATACATTTCATAATCAGCTTGTTGATTTCTGGAAATAGGCCAGATGAGATTTTGGTAGGGACTGCATTGATTCTATAGATAAATTTGGGGAATATTGTCAACAACATTGTCTTCCAATCCACAAATATAGGATGTCTTTCCATTTAATTAGATCTTCTTTAATTTCTTTTGAAATGTTTTATAGTTTTCAAAAGTATGAAGTTTGCACTTTTTTTAAAGTTTATTCCTATTTTATTATTTTTAATGTTATTGTAAATGGAATAATTTTCTTAATTTTATTTTCAGATTGTTCATTATAAGTATAGAAATACAACTGATTTTTTTTATCTTGCAGCCTTGCTGAACATACTTATTAGTTCTAAAATTTTTTTAATGGATTCCTTAGGATTTTCTATATAAAAGATTATGTCATTTGAGAACATAGATAGTTTTACTTCTTCCTTTCCAATTTGGATGCCTTTTCTTTCATTTTCTTCCCTAATTGCCGTGGCTAGAAATTCCGGCACAATGTTGAATAGAAGCAGGAAGAGTGGACATCCTTGTTTTGTTCCTGATTTTAGGGGGAAAGTGTTCAGTCTTTCACCATTAAATATGATGTTAGCTGTGGGATTTTTGCAAATGCCCTTTCTCAAACTGAGTTCTTTACTATTGTTAGTTTGTTGAATGTTTTTGTCACAAAGGGGTGTTGGACTTTGTCAAATGCTTTCTCTGTATGGATTGAGATGATCATATGGTATTTGTCTTTTATTCTATTGAAATTGTATATTATATTAATTTTTGGATGTCAACCCAACCTTGCATTCCTAGGGTAAATCCCACTTCGTCATGATGTACAATCCTTTTGATATGTTGCTGGATTTGGTTGCTGGGATTTTATTGAGAATTTTGCATTTATGTTCATGATATATATTGGTCTTTAGTTTTCTCTTTTTCTGACGTCTTTGCCTGGTTTTAGTATCAGGGTAACACTAGCCCAATAGAATGAGCTGTGAAGTGTCTAAGTTTCTTTTTGACTAAACATTTTGTCAAACTTATCTCTTAATGTTTATACAACACTCTGAGAAAAAGCCAAGACCTAGGCAGATTTATCTGGGGTTCTCAGCTTTAATATGCATCACAATCAACAGTGCTGTTCAAAGCATATGCCTGGTTCCTGGGCTACAGAAACTCTTGCTTAGAAAGTCTGCAGCAGGGCTAGGAACTCTCTATTTCTAACAAGCACTCCTGAGAGATTCTCAGATGAGTGTCCTTTAAGAAACACTGAGAGACTTGCCCAAGCTGACCCAGCTGAGTAGCCAAAGAGGATAGTTAAGGAAAGTAATGTTTCTTCCAGAGTCTTTGTTATGTTCACGTCCATTACGTATATCTAAAGGGGAAGTTAGAGTATGCACTGTTTCCCAAACTTATTTGCTCTCAAAATCTTTTATTTTTTGGAGGAGCACTGCATAGGATTGATGTTCCACAGTGTTCACTTTGGGAAACACTGCCCTGGAATTACTCAAATGTCCCTCCAGAAAGAATCTCATGCAGCTTTTTTCTAAGCACTCAATCAGCTGCTTTTAGATGTGTTGCCATCAGTTATAGGTTTGTTGTGGTTACATGAGTTAGGTATTTGCCTCAAGAGCAAACTTTCAGGAGGTACCAAAAACTCACTAATCAAGATAAATTATTATTTGGAGGCTGAGTCGACCAGATAGTTCATGAGGCAGCCAGTGGGATAAAGGAGGGGTATAGTGGCATAGGGAGTGCTTAAAGATCACCATGAGTGGAAACAAGAGCCAAGGTCTGTCTGGGTGAGGCACAGGGTAGTCAGGCCAGGCCTAGCATCTGTCTCCTACAGAGTGTAAACCCCTCCAGAGGAAGGGCAGGTCTTCCTCACCTCTGAACCCCCAATCCCTGGCACAATGCATAGAACACAGGACTATTCAATCCTCCTTAGAGGAGGATCTAACCCAGTGCCAGGCACAAGGAGACTCAGTCAACGCATATTTTTAGCTGATCAGGTGGATTTTATCTAGAAAGCTTCCCCAGTCTTTGTGCTGTTGCCTTGCTTTGGATGTGCTCCCAAATCTGAATTGGGGGGGCGGGGAGGGAGGCTGATTTTCTGGAAAAACTTTGTCCTTTCCCAAATACCCTTCTGTCGCACCGCACTTGCCTGCAAGGACGACGCAACAATCCGGAGTTCTTCCAACAGTGGTTTATTGGAGCAAACAGCTTAGTTACATGGCAAGAGACCTCGAACAGGAAGCGTTGTAAGCTTATATGCTAGTGCAAGTAGTCGTGGCAAACGGTGGTTGGTGAGTGACTCCGGCACTACACCCAATGGCGGTCTTTCTGGGTGCCTGCGTCACTTGTAGTCAGAGGCCGCGCCTCACACCTTTCCTCTCTGTGTCCGACAGAGCTTGACCTAAATGTTGGATTTGGGCCTGATTGGTCTAGAGCTAGATATCTGTGATTTGTCTAATCACTGCAGCCTGATTAGGCTCCACAGCTGGGAGGCCCTAGGCCGTGACTCTGGAAAAAGTCTGAAAGCCAGGAGTAGTCACCCAGGGACCCTTCAGGCTGCTTCCAGGACATTCCCTACCACAACACTCCTCACTCCTGCATCTAATTAAAAGTGCTTTGTAGGTCTCCTGTCTCTTTCCTTAGAATTTCCATTTTTTCTTTATTACAAGAACTATAAAAACCTCATCAGTTGGTAACCACTGGAATCAGAACAGGGTTCGCCTTAAACAACTTGTGCAAAAAAGTTATTACAGTGGCTCCACAGTGACCTGCTCAAGAGAGGAAATGTTTTCACTCCCTCAGACGACATCTTGCTGCAGATAAGCCCCCAGCTGACTATAGAAGGTTCTTTTTTGTGTAATAAAAAGCTGGTCCCCATGACCTCTACTTGTCAACACCTTATAAATTTACTTTGAGTTGTGTGATAACCTCAAAAGCACAGTGATGTCTTCTGGGAATTAAACTTTATAATAACTCGATTGTGTCAAGGCAAATAAATTTCAGAAAGCAGGGCCAGTGAGACCCCGGGTAGCTACACAGAGGTGCAGGCTTTGGGATTGCTGCAAGCCTGGTTCTCAGGGATTGTGTCCCTAGCTGCAAGGTGCTGGCTCTCAAAGGAAGGGAATTTCATGGAGCGGGATCTGAGAGGGGTGATTTGCTCATATTTACACAGTGGCAAAGCTGACATGGGTCTCCAGACACTGGATCCTCTTTCTCTCGCCACTCCCAGGCCCCAGCCCCTCCACCCTAATCCCCACTCTGCTAGGGAGAGAGGAAAGAATCTGACCGCTGCCTGACAAGCACGTGTAGGAATAAGATTCAGCCATTTTCTCTGCGCAGTCGGCCTCTGCATTCGTCTTCATGCCATGTCAAATGGGTTTCAGGCATGTGGAGGAAGAAACTGGTGAGAAGCCAGAAGGCCTTGAAGTCAAACCTGGAGATAGGCAGCAGTTCTCACCCTCCGTTGCAGGTCAGAATTGCCTGGGCTCACTTGAAAAGTGCTCTATGTGTGTGGCCCCATTTTCCCCACAGGTATGCAGTGAGCCAGGAGGAATGTCCCCTGTGAAGGCACCTGAGGACTCAGCTCCAGTGGCTTGCTAAGCTGGAATATGAACCCCGGTCTGTGTGACTTCTAAGCCCACCTCCAGGAGATATTTGTTGAACCCGTTATTGTGCGGGTTAATAAGGTATGGTTCAATAAAATCATGGATTCAACAGATATTTCCTGGGTGCCTCATGCAGGCTGGCCAAGCTGGGTACTGGGCACAGTGCGGTGAGCAGGACAAGCTGAGGGTAGGAACTTGGACCCCAGTGGACTCACAGACTGTGTCCAAAGACTCGCACCCATGAGTGGGTCGTCTGCAGGTGCTGAAGGCCAGGAAGGAGGCCAGCAGGAGGCTGGAGCCCGGAGGAACTGTGGAGCCTGCTTCAGCCAGAGTAGCAGGCAGTGAGGATGGGAGAGCAGAGAAGGAGCTAGCCTGGTCCCAGCAGTGGGGGGAGGAGGGTGGAGGGGAGGGGGCAGGGGGCAGGGCCATGCTGGGCTGGGGAGGGCTGCGAGCAGGCTGCCCACCCCCAACCCACTGGGAGGGCCATCGGATGCCCCTGAGGGTTCCAGGCAGAGAAGTGACAGGATCAGAGTTGAGTCATTGGGAGATCCTCCCGCAGAAGGGGACCCACCCTCAGTGTCAGCACCTACCAGCTGGGGGGCCTGTCCTGCCCACCCTCACCCCATCCTCCTCTGCAAAGGCAGGGTTGATCCGGGAGGCCCCCAGCTGACCCAGCAGAGGACAATATTTGTCATCCAACCCAGCTCAGAGTCTTAGGAAAGAACAAAATAACCAGAGACCAAAGCAGCCTAACTCAGCCAGAGGAGCTGGAAGGTTTTAATCAGAAACATCACAGAAATTAAAACCTTCACCCGAACCATCCCCTGCCAGATGGAAATTCAGTCTCTCCTGTGAGTTCTTTAAAAAGGGTTCTCCATGCACTACACGGTACACAGTCATCAGTTTCTGTATCTAAATAATATTAAATAAGGTTTATAGGAATCTTTGTTCATCATAAGCCTAAATCTTCTTTACTGCAATCTATCACCAATACCAGCTTTTCGCTGTATTTCTGTTTTGTGAAATTGGGTCTATTTGAAGATAGCCAATTATTTTCCAGTAACAATTTAAAAATTAAAGATGACCCTAGAGCCCTGATAGAAAGTAGCAAGTTCTCTTCAGCCGCCTTCCTGAGTTCTGCACCCAGTAGCTGCCTCGCCTACATTGCCAGTAAGGACACGGCTAGGAGAGAGGGGGCCCCCCCCATGGGGGGCTTCGGGGCAGCACAGACATGGAGGCAGCGACCAGGTCCCACCCCAGCCCCGAACAGAGCAAAGACAAAAGTCCAGATGCTGTGACCCACCCGTCAGCACATCCCAGCAAGGTCCTGAGGCCTTCCAGACCCACTCCGATCCTTGTCACCTGCCTTCTGACGGGACACTAGCACACATGCTGGCACGAACAGCTTGGGGTGCCAAATGTAACAGAGCCAACTGAGGGCAGAATTGACACATCCAAGTGCTTGTCCCAGTTCTGTCTTCTCCGGTTGTGTGACCCTGGACAAGGTCCCTCACTTCTCTGGTGGTTAGTATCCTCTCCCGGACAGTGAGCTTAAAAATCGCACAAGACATTCGTCACGGGGCTGCTGTGAGGACAGATGGCATTTTGGAGCCAAAGACGTTCGTGAACTGGACTGACACCTGGTTGCCTTGGGTCTGACTGAAGCAGGGGTCCAAGAGGGACAGACAGGAGAGGAGGGAGAAGTAAAAGACGTGGGAACCCTGGGAATGTCCCAAACCCCAAGGCTGGGCCCGGTGCAGCCACTGGAGTCCCTCCCAGGCTCTGAGGCTCACATACACTGGGAGAACCGCAGGGCTCACTTGGGTCATGCACTGGGCCAAACACTTGTCACAGGGTCCCCTCGTAAGAGCATCGGGAAGCAGGTGTTCTCATTCCCCCATTCTACAGAAGGGGAAACCAAGGCTCCGCGAGGTTCTGTTTCAGCTGAACCAGCATTCCCCTGTAATGTCTGGTCTCTAATCTCCGTGCTGCATGGCCACGAGGGGACAGGAAAGCACGAGAAGCTTCCTTCCCACAGAGCCAGCTTCTCCCTTAGACACAGGAGGCACAGTGCCTGGGGTCCTCGACACATTTGGGGGGCAATAAAAATGTTTTGTTTTGTTTGTTTTGTTTTTTGAAACAAAGTCTTGCTCTGTCGCCCTGGGTAGAGTGCAGTGGCATCACCGTAGCTCACAGCAAACTCTAACTCCTGGGCTCAAGCGATCCTCCTGCTTCCCGAGTAGCTGGCACTACAGGTGTGCACCACCATGCCCGGCTAACTTTTTCTACTTTTTGTAGGAACCCGGTCTCAAACTGCTAGCTTCAAGCAATCCTCCCGCCTTGGCCTCCCAGAGTGCTAGGATTATAGGCATGAGCCTTCACTCGCTGGCCCATGAAAATGTTTTGATTTTAATTTATTTTAAAATCAGAAGAAAAATTGAAGAAAATAATAATGAATATAATCACAAATCCCACTTGGATTATATTTATACCAACGCAATCATATGATATACTTTTATTATTTTTTTTATGGAGGAAGGGACCCATGAAGGCAAAAGTCAGACGTGGCCCTGGTGCCCCGTGGACCTGTCTCCACCTCCACACCTCCCGCCTCCTGTCAGCCCTGGAGTGTCGCAGCAAGTCCAGCGGCCTGAGCCAAACCCCTCAGCATGGCCCAAGCCACCTGGCTTAGGCTGTGGAGCCCCCACCCCACACCCTGTCCCATGTCCTTCTCCCAGAGTGCCCCGCTACCCCCAGCCCCTCAGCCCAGGGCTGAGGAAGGGCATGTTCCAGTTCCTAGCAGTGCCCAGCTTCCTGTTTTTCTCCACGTGGATGAGGTCAGGCTGTCACTGGAAAGGGACCTGAGGACCATTTATGGGCAAGCAGATCCCAGCCGGGGAATGGACTCAGCAGCTAAGGGGGGAGGGGAGGGCAGGGTGCACCGGGCTCCGGGGTCCCCTTCTCCCCAACCCAGGGGGCCCTTTCTCCCTGGCACCCATGCAGACCCCTGCAAGTCTCCTCTGTGAAACAGAGAGGGAGGTTCTGCGGCGCCTTCCACCTGCTGAGGGGACCCGAGTCAGACTGAGGTGGGAGCGGGAAGGGTTGCAGGGCGCGTGTGACAAAGAGCTGAAATGACAACAACACTGGAAGATAAGATGCCTCACTAGTTGGTGCCACAGACACCAGGGATTTATGTAAAGCGTCAGCCCGTGGCCTTCAGCCCAACGCCCCGCACCGCCGTCCACTCAGCAGGATTGAGTGTCTGCTGTGTGCCAGCCGCCTGCCCTCCCCTGGGTGCCCTTGTGGAACTTCCGCATCCTTCCCCTTCCAGGGGGTGGGGCTGGACTAGGCAAGTTCAAACTCCAGCTCTGCAGGTTACAGAGATAAAGGCTTTGGGCAATTTACATAACCCGTTTTGCCTCTGTCCCCTCTGCAGAGTGGGGATGGTAAGAGCACTGGCCTCCCAGGGATTAGGGCACTAACTAGTCAATTCATGTCAATGTCATCAGCATCCTCTCCCCTGTCCCCGCTCAGCCCCTCTCGCCTGACTTGGCCTCACTCCTTTCTTCTACTCACTCTGCCTCCTCCTGTTCACCTCTCCCTCCTCCCTTCCAGGCCCTTTCCTGTGGTCGAGAGCTGCCGTCCAGGAAAAAGGAGGCTCGAGCCAGGAGCACGCAAGGCCACGGCCAAGGCAGGGTCCACACAGAGCGTGCACCCGCTCGGGAGAGCCAGTTCCCATGCTGCCAAGGGCCCAAGGAAAACCCGCAGCCTTGCTTCCCGCTGCACCCTCCCGAGTCTGAGAGGAAGGGTCCATGGGTCGTTCATGACTCACGCTCAGCCCAGGGACTCAGAGCCAGCAGCCAAAGGTCCAAAGGGAGGACATGAGGTAACTGGGCCACACAGAAGCGGCTTTTCATCCAGAAGACCTTGAGCATGAGCAAGAAATGGCAGGGGAGGGAGCCTCCTATCTCCAGTGACAGCAAGCCCAGGGCAGCCTGCGCATAAGCTCGAGGACTTGTGCTAGTAAAATAAGAGTTTAGAGCCTAGACAATGAGCAGGTGTTCAAGGAATACTTGTTGAATGAATAAACGACTCCACGTGGGGGCAGGGTAGAGGGTGTTGGAGGTAGGAGCAGACAAGGAGTGCCAACAGCCACATCCGCCATGCCCAGTGAGGAGCAAGATGGCGGCCACACAGGGTAATACCATAGCCAATGCTGACAGAGCACTTCCGTGTGCCCCAAGCACTGTTCTATGTGTCTTACCCATGGTGACTCATTACTTCTCCTGACAACCCAGCATAATATCTCTATCATCACCCCTGTTTTACAGACAAGGAAACTGAGGCATAGAGACATCAAGAAGCTGAGTCAGGCACCCTGGCCTGAGAGGCTGTGCCATTAACCACTGTGCTCTCCTGCCTCTCAAGTGTATTCTGAAGAGAGAATATCCTCAACTTTCAGCTCACGTGTTCATTTCTCAGTTCAAATACCATGCTTTTGGCTTCTCTGAAGATTTTTTCAGTGCATGTGTTCTACTCAAGTCTCCTTCATTGGTCTTGTTTTTTTTGTTGTTGTCATTGTCACCTGTCTTCTCAGCAGCTCCAAGCTTTTGGCCACTCTGGTTCAAAATCAAAATAATGTCAGCAGGCCGGGCACGGTGGCTCACACCTGTAATCCTATCACTCTGGGAGGCTGAGGAGGGAGGATCGCTTGAAGTCAGGAGTTCGAGACCAGCCTGAGCAAGAGCAAGGCCCCGTCTCTACTAAAAAATAGAAAGAAATTAACCGGACAACTAAAAATATATAGAAAAAATTAGCCGGGCATCGTGGCACATGCCTGTAGTCACAGCTACTCGGGAGGCTGAGGTAGGAGGATCGCTTGAGCCCAGGAGTTTGAGGTTGCCGTGAGCTAGGCTGACACCACAGCATTCTAGCCCAAGCAACAGAATGAGACTCTGTCTCAAAAAAAATAAAATAAAATAATGTCAGCAGTTAGGAGAGAAATCGTGGTGTTTGCACCAAGAGTGCGGTGGTGAGGATGGAGAAACTGAAGGGTTGGGGCTCTGTTTTGAAAGTAACAGGGAAAGAACTTCCTGATATTTTGGATGTTGGGGGTGAGAAGAAGAAACACACCCACAAGTTAAACGATACAGTGCATGTGAAGTGGATGGTGACACAATGCGTGTGAAAGCCATCACTGGCCCTAAAAAGCAAAACAAACAGGTGAGGGAAAGTGCCTCCCAAAGTGACAGGATTACAGGTGTGAGTACCTGTGCCTGGCCAGTAAGACTTTCTTGATTGTTCTTGAAGGACTTCAGTTTCAATGAGCAAGAAAAGTTAACTAGATGAAAATATGGATATCTAAAACGTTCCACATTACGCTTTTATTCACTAAATTCTTTTACAGCCACAGTCTCGGATTTGTTCTTTGCGACATTTATGAGAAAAATGACAGCAAATATTATTGTCCCCAGTTTACAGGTGTGGAATGACTTGCCTCAGTTCACACAGAAAGTATTTGAGCCAAGTCTTCTTTCTCAACTGCTTGCCTGTCATACAGAATACTGACTATAAGCTTTGGACACATGGGTTTGAGGCCTAACTCTGTCTTTTAGATTTTTAATGGAGTTTTAGGTTTCATAGCCACAGAGATTTGAAGATGTTTAATATCTCTAAGCTGCAATCTCTTTCTCTGCAAACTGAGGTCAGTAATTCAACCTGCCTCATGGGGGATATTGTAAGAGTAAGTGAGATGACAAATGCAAAAACTCAGAACTATGCTTACATAGTAAACAGACAAAATATGTTAACTATTGTTATCATTGTTTTCTACCTGAATAAATAGATAAATAAACTCTACTGAAGAGAGTTTATTAGATTATGCTTTATGAATCAAGAATTCAGTGTCAGCTTTAATTTCTGGCCCTGACATTGGGGGACTATGATTCTTATGTAATAATTGACTGTTTTCATGGGAGCCTTGAAAGTGGTCACACTATTGAATGGCATTGATTATGTCCCCTGTTGAGTTTTACAGCAGTGTGAATGTTACGGTTTGTGCCCAAAGGAAACCTGATGCACAGAGAGTCCCTGAACAGAATTGCTCTTCTGTGTCACAGCCCTGAAGGCTTAGAGACTGAGAAGTCCTACCTAAGTTACCAGAGACCCTTATTTGCTTAAAAGAGATGGCCCTGATTGGTCTCAGCCTTCCAACCCAGGCAGCCCTTCTAGTGAAAGACTTACTTCCCTGGTCACCAGGTAGAATTTCCATCAACTGTCAAGTCTGCGTAATAATCTTCAAGCACCAAACTAGGTGTCTGGGTTATTTACCTCTCCCTAGTATGTGAAGATATCCCCTGTACATACATACTCAAAACTCCTTAGACCAAAAGCCTTATGGCTCTAGTTTGCCTTGAAGGAAGTTGTATTGTCCATATGGCATGAGGGCCAGCTTCTGCTAATAAAATGGTCAAATGCTTTCTCTCTGCAAAGCTTTGTTCGTTGTCTCTGGTGGAATTTTGGTTCCCAGGGAGAGACACTTGCCCCTTGCTTCTAATATGAAGTGTCCGCTAGTCCTGGGGTCTCTAGCCCAGGTTTGAACTCACTTTGACCCCCACCTAATGCCTTACAATAGTTGATCATATTATGATTGAATGTTTTTGTTTTCACTTTTTTTTCCTATAAATTATAAATTCCACAGTTCCTGTCTGTAAGATCATAAAGTTTTTTGAACCAAAGTTGACACTTCATGTGTATTTTTAATAGTTATGTTAAAAACTGAAGTGTGAGAGGAGGAAATTTCTAGGAAAATGCCCTTATTTTCTGCTTTTAGAGATCAAAAGAATGTCTCATTATGGGGCGCCACCATTATATGCAGTAAGTTTTAGAACAAAAAAAAATTCTGAATTAATCTTTGTTAACTTTATTTCAGAAAGTGGTAAAATAGCTGTGGCATACAGACCCAGTGAAGAGATCGTAGATGTCAGAAGTGGGCCAGGCACCGTGGCTCATGCCTGTAATCCTAGCACTCTGGGAGGCCGAGGCGAGAGGATCGCTCAAGGTCAGGAGTTCGAGACCAGCCTCAGCAAGAGCGAGATCCTGTCTCTACTAAAAAATAGAAAGAAATTAACCGGACAACTAAAAATATATAGAAAAAATTAGCCGGGCATGGTGGCATATGCTTGTAGTCCCAGCGACTCGGGAGGCTGAGGCAGGAGGATTGCTTGAGCCCAAGAGTTTGAGGTTGCTGTAAGCTAGGCTGATGCCACAGCACTCTAGCCCGGGCAACAGAGTGAGACTCTGTCTCAAAAAAAAAAAAAAAAAAAGAAGTGAAGAACTACATGATTTAATTCAAGTATGTGGAAATAAAAGCTTAAGGGTAATGTAGCCAGGGTAGCCATAATTCAAAACAACCAGCAGTATTTGGAAGACTTCAGCATGTATCATTCTTAGGAACATGTGAAACTCCGAAACTGCTTTTAAGTGCGGGGTATTTCTGGGGCTTTTACTGACGTCCTGGCCCTTGGCTCTGACCCCTTATTTGAAGTTTGGAGAGCAGAATTGAGGACTATTAGAATACTACTACTGTTGTAGACACAAGAGAGGGGTTAGTCTCTCCCACCAGGGGTTAAGGATTCTGGGCTGCTTGAAGACAGGCCTTTTTAGAACTCCCCTCAAACAAGATCCAGGGATTTGGGCAGAAAGTAACAATTGCTTTAAGTGTAATTATGCTATAGCTTTCAAAAACTATTATGCCTTTCAAATGTGGCTTATTACCTAGAGCTCAACATCTCCTACATATCTTGGAAGGAATATTTTGCTGCAGATCCTTTCTGTAGATAAATTACAGTCATATGCCACATAATGACCTTCTGGTCAACAACAAACCACATAAGTGATGGTGATTCCACAAGAATATAATGGGTTGCCCTATACAGGTGTACCATTTTTTAATCTTTTACACTGTATTTTTACTGTACCTTTTCTGTTTAGATACACAAATACTTACCATCGTGTTACAGTTGCCTACAGTATTCAGTACAGTAACATGCTGTACAGGTTTGTAGCCCAGGAGCAATAGGCCATGCCATGTAGCCTGGGCGTGTGGTAGGATACACCATCTAGGTTTGTGTCAGTGCTCTCTATGATGTTTGCGCAGCAACAAAATTGCCCAATGATGCATTTTTCAAGCTCCTCCTCACATGGCAAGCAATGTATAACTGTATATAAAATCCCTTTATTAGGGGTTAAGTTGCTAACGTAATATCTAAAGTAGTCATTATTTACTATGTATAGGATTTTTTTTTTTAAGGAGCAAACAATGTGTTTTGTGTTAGTGGGAACTTAATTTGGGGCTAGATTTTTGATTATTTAACTTGCTTCAGAATTGCAAAGTGTTTTGTTTTGAAGAAGGGAGAGAAAGTGGTTGCATTCTGAAAAAGTATTTGAAGTTTTTTTCCATGTAAAATAATTATTTTAATTTTATTTAAATAAATCCAGTGAAGGTAATGTCAAATGTTAAGAATACTAGTTTCCTGTGAAATGTGAGAAGAAAGAAAGAAGTCAGCACTGATTTCAGAAATACAATTGTAACAGGTCCATCCCTAAATGAGGCGAGTCTTAGAATCACTCCCAACTTAAAACCATTACTATGTACCAAGCTGTAAGGTTTTTGGGTGGTCAGCGCCAGAGAAAGAAGGATGAGTAGAGTTGAAAGGGTTAAGCAAAGAGGCTTTATTGGAGGGCTCCTGGGTGGGGGTAACGGGTCCCAAGGGAGGGGCCTGGGTGAGGTTCCCAGGTCCCCGGAGAAACCAGGGACTCGAGAAGTCACAGTTGTCTGGGACTGAGGCAAGGGTATTTATATGCGGTGAGAGGCATAAGTGGAGGGAGGCTTGTTTTTTAGGTGCTTGTTTAAGTGGTTTATTAAGTTTTTGGTAAGTAGGATGTCTCTGGGGCTGCAACAGGATGTCTCCAGGATCGGGTAGGCGGCATGGGGGCTGGGTGTGCTGCCAGTCACAGGATGTGGCTGGGCTTGGTGAGGCCAGCTGCTTCTTCAAGTGGAAAAGTGGAGCTGACTCACTGCTTAGGGCAGAGGGGTTTGCAGCAGGGGAGGGGGCTACACAGCCCCCCCACCAACCTTACACAAGCCATGTGCTACACACTGGGAAAAAGATGAAGCACTTTCTCAGTTTACGTATTACGGGTTGTATCAAACAATAAACAAGTCATAAAATAGGAAACATTGTGAATTAAGTCAGTTGGGTTCTATTATAGCAGTATTTCAAGAAAATTATTTAACCTGCTGACATTAAGATCCTAAGTGTCTTCTCCATGTGTGCACACAGGATAGACCTCTGAAAAGTGGCGTAGTTACTTCTAGGTTAATGGCTGTGCTTAACCAAGGCAGGATGGGGGAAGTTTGCCCATGCTGACATAAAGGGCTATTCACTCCGATTCACACAGTCTCTCCTAGACCGAATTGCCCGACTCCTAAAACCCATCCTACAGAAATTTTGGAGTCATCACTGATTCTGTGACAACCCCTATCTAATAGAGTGGTGAATTCATTATCAAACATGGAACAAAGGATACTGAAAGTTGAGCAAAAATGGTAACATTCTGGAGTAAATAACTGTAATGTGTGTTCTGCCTGCCACCCTAACTGGCGCTCATTGTACAGGTCAGTTGTGTTTCTCGGAAGCAGTCCTGCCAGGGAGAGGAAGAATCTCTCTCAGATTTTAGCTTGGAGGAAGACGAGTTCAGGCTGCCAAAACTGGACTAGCACTTCTGAATATATGGAGAGGCGAGGCCCTGTGACTTCCTTGGGAAGTTCAGCTGTCCCTACCCCAATGGGCTGCTGGAGTTCTGGGGCCACCCAGGTCTGTGGCCCAAATCCTGCCTGGCTAAAGGGGGAGTGGTGTTCCTGCGGGGGACAGTTGTATCTCTGCAGGGGAAGAGAGGCTTCGGCCCAGTGACTGTGGGGAAAAGCTCGCCCTGGTGGCACGCAGCCAATCTGGGCCTGAGCTAAATAAAGGCTGCTGCATAAATAAAGGTGTCATAGATAAAGGGCGGGGCGGGGCAGGGCGCGCGGTTGCAGGGCTGCCATAAATGTTTCGGCTCCTGCTGGCGCTGGAGCCTCCCCACGTCATGTCCCTACTGCGCTTCTGGACCCTGTGGGTCCTTCTCACGTGGCAATCGTGGCTGCTGGTTCAGGCAGCTCCACTTCAAAAGTGGGCCTGGGACCCAGTCCTGCTGACCTCTGAATCCCCAGGACAGACCCAGCCCTGGTCTTCCCGCTCCTCTGATCTCCCACCCGAATCGCCCCATGCGCTTACACCCTGGGCAGACCCCTAGGGCTTTGATTACCTGGGGTCCTCTGCTTCTTCCCAGATGTTGGCCCCGCCTCAGCAGTTGACTGAGACTTTGGCTCTATTGCTGGATACGCATTCAGCTCAAGTGCTGCCTCCAGGGCCAGATCAGTTTGCCGTTCCACATCGGGATCCGAATGACAAGCTGACTCCACAACAAAGTCTCCCGGAGGTGGTTCCAGTGCCAGGTTGGAATCAGACTCAAGTCCTAGCTCTGCCTCCTCAACTCAGAAGTAAGATTCAAGCTGTGGGTCTAGATCAGGCTGCAGATCACCAGGCATTTGAAATACTTGTTCCATCTCTAGATAGTCAGAGTTCAAAACCAACAAGGTTTATTATTTCACCAAAGAACCTAAAGAAAGATCTAGCTCAGCATCCATGGCTTGCTAAGGTGGTTGTTGGAACTTCAAATCTATTTGCATCAAAACCTCAGCATCAAAAACAAACTCTACATGATGATTACCTAGATCCAAGTATGGATATAGTTTATCCTGGTGGCCTATCTCTGGAATTCCCGGAGAACTTAGATGAGTCTTCAAGGCCCCCTGAACCTTCTCAATTCCATCTAGAGGATGAAACTCAAAATCCAGAGACCCCTGAGGAGATGCAATGTTCTTCACTCCAGCAAGAAGCCCCAGAACAATCCCCTGAGGAGGTAGAACCTTCTTCAACCCAGCAGGAGGTCCCAGTTCAGCCTCCAGAGCACCCTGAGGAGGTAGAACCTTCCTCAACCCAACAAAAAGGCCTGGTTCAAAGACCACAGCTCCCTGAGGAGGTGGAAACTGCTGCCACCCAGGAGGAGACCCCAGCTGAGTCTCCAGGCTTTCCTGTGGAGGCTGAACCTTCCCCCAGTGAGCAAGAGCAGCCGCTCAGCATTGTGAGTCTCTCCTGAGGAGAGTGAACCTTCTCTGACCCAGCAGGAGGCCATAGCTCAAGCTCCAGAGTCCCCTGTGGAGAGTATAGCTCAAACTCCACCAAATCATGAGGTGACGGTTCGACCTCATCGTTATAACTTGCCCCATGTTGCAGTTAAACCTCTGGATGTGGAGGTTACCGTAACTTCAGAGCCTACCAAGCAGACTGAATCTTCTGCAGTCCAGTTGGAGTCTCCAGCTCAGCCTTCAGAACATCCTGAGGAGGTGGAACCCCCCTCCAATCCAGCAGGAACAACCAGCTCAGTCTCCAGAGCACCATGAAGGAACAGTTTCTCCTCCAGATAACCATCAAACTCAGCATTCAGACTTGCCCCATGCTGTTACAGCCCCAGATCTGCAGCTCACCATAGCAGGAGAGCCTACTACAGAGGTGGGAACTTCTCCAATCCTCCAAGAGGCTACAGCTCAGCTCTCAGGGCCAGTCAATGATGTGGAACATTCAACCCAGCAGGAGGCCCCAACTCAGCCTTCGGAGCTCCCGAATGAAGTTGCAGCTCAACCTCCAGAGCATCATGAGGTAACAGTTTCTCAAATTCAGCCTCCAATGTTACACAATGTCACTGTAAAACCTGTGGATCATGTGGTTACCACAACTCCAGAGTCCACTAATGAAGTTGAAATTCCAGCCCAACAGGAGGCCCCAGCTCAGTCTTCAGTGTCCCCTCAGCAGTTTAAACCTTTGAAAGGCCAAGAAGAAGTTATGATTCAGCAGCCCAACTTCCCTGAAAAGGATGAACAGTCTCCAGTCCGTCAAGGGGTCCCAACTCAGCCTGAAGAGCTTCCTGAGGATCCATCTCCAAGCCAGCAGGAAATCTCAGCATTACCTCAAGAGCCCCCTGTGGGTGTTGGACCTTCACCAAGCCAGTGACAGCACGCAACTCAGCCTCCAGATCCCCCTAAGGAGTTAGTACATTCTCCAGTCCAATAGGAGCCCCAGCTGAGCCACCAGCATCCCCTAAGGAGGTTGAACCATCTGGGACTCAGCAGGAAGCCTTGGGCCATCCTCCAAAGTCCACTGAAGAGGTCATACCTTCTCCACCTCAGCAGGAGTTTCCAGCTCAGCCTTCAGAGCCCCCTAAGGAGGTTGTAGGTCAACCTTCAGTGAACTATGAGATGACAGTTCCATCACCACGTCAGGATTAAGCCCAGTATACAACATTGCCCACTGTCGCAGTTCAACTTTTGGTCCTGTGGCTTACCATAACTCCAGAACCCACTACAGAGGTTGAACTTTCTTCAATCATGCAGGAGACCCCAGCTCAGCTTCCAGAGCTGCCTAAGGAGATTATAGCTCCCGTTTATTATGAGACAACAGTTCCAACACCAAGTCAAGCTCAAGGTCGGCATCCAACATCACCCAGTGTCACAGTTCAACATTTGGACTCAGAGTTTACCATGATTTCAGTATCCACCATGCAGGCTGAACAGACCAGGTTCAGACTCAGCCTCCAAACCTGCCTGAAGTTGCAATTCAACCTTCTGAGATGGATTTTACTGTAAATCACATCTCAGAACAGAGTGCCACCACATATGCCACAAATATATGTCAGCTCTGTACCTGCAAAGATGAGACAATGTCATGTGTGGGTCTCAGCCCAAAGCAGAGGCTCTACCGAGTGCCTGTGCAGGAGCCTAATGCCCATAATGGCACCTTCACCATCTCATAAGCATCACCTTTCCTCCTTGGTTCTCTGCACCTGCCTCATGCGGCAGCATTTTCCTTGAGACCTTCCTGGGCCTTCTTCATTGACTCACTTTCTCCTTTTACCTTTTACTTGTCAACTTTTCCTTATCCTCATTCTCCTTCTTACTATTGTGCCCCTTCTCCGAACTTTTGCTTGTGATGACTCTTCCTTTTTCCTTAACCATTTTTATTTAGCCTCATCATATCCTTGCTTAACCTCTGCCCTGCTGTGTTTGCTGCACTCTCTTCACAGGGCATGTCCCTCTCCCCGTCTCCTTAGCGATGATACAACAAAGTCATTAATAGTGGGTTCTGGAGCCAGCCTGCCTGGGTTTGAACCCAGGCCTGTCATTTATTAGCTTTGTGACCTTCAGAAAGTGATTCTGCTCTGTGGCTCAATTTCCTCATCTTTAAAATGGGGATTATGATAGTTACCTTTTCATAGGACTGTTGTGAGATTTAGGTGTGTGAGTACATGTAATGCATATATCAGTGTCTGACATACTTACGAATGTTAGCTGCCATTATTATTATTCAGTTTGTTAGTTATGTCCAGAACTCACTTTGTACCTGGCTTTCTATATGTAGCAGCCATTTTGTGCCCAACCCAGGGCAAAGTATGACATGGTCTCTAGAACATGAAAATGATAGGTGGGAAGAAAGGGACGAGGCACAAAAAGGGAGGTGATTTACAATGAAGTACTACAAGAGATGCAGACCAGAGGCGCCATAATTCCCCAGAATCTATAATCACTGAGGTGTGGGGGTCAGAGGAATACTCCTTGCATAAGTTGAAACTTTACCTGGGGCTTAAACAGTGGCTATAATTTGTTAAGTAGAAAGAAAAATAGGGAGTAAAGCCTAGGCAAAGACATGTCTGCAGAAATGATGGGAATTTAGCTGGGCATGGTGGCTCACACCTGTAATCCTAGCACTCTGGGAGGCAGAGGCGGGAGGATCGCTTGAGCTCAGGAGTTTGAGACCAGCCTGAGCAAGAGCAAGACCCCATCTCTACTAAAAAAAAAAAAATAGAAAGAAATTAGCCAAACAAGTAATAATAGGAAAAATTAGCCAGGTACAGTGGTGCGTGCCTATAGTCCCAGCTACCCAGGAGGCTGAGGCAGGAGGATCACTTGAGCCCAGGAGTTTGAGGTTGCTGTGAGCTAGGCTGACACCATGGCACTCTAGCCCCGGGCAACAGAGTGAGGCCCTGTTTCAAAAAAGAAAAAAGAAAAAAAAGAAAGAAAGAAATGATTGGGATTTAGTAGACCAGTCTGCCTGCAATGAGTTGGGTTAGGAAGCAATGAAAGACGTGATTAGGAAAAACCTCGAATATCAGCTATGGGAGTTTGAAAGTTATGCGATGAGGTATGGAGAGCCATCGAAGGTTCTCAAGCAAGAGAGAGAAATGATTAAGACAGGAGGATTATTTTTTTTTTTTTTTTGAGACAGAGTCTCGCTTTGTTGCCCGGGCTAGAGTGAGTGCCGTGGCGTCAGCCTAGCTCACAGCAACCTCAAACTCCTGGGCTTAAGCGATCCTCCTGCCTCAGCCTCCAGAGTAGCTGGGACTACAGGCATGTGCCACCATGCCCGGCTAATTTTTTCTATATATATTTTTAGCTGTCCAAATCATTTATTTCTATTTTTAGTAGAGACGGGGTCTCGCTCTTGCTCAGGCTGGCCTCAAACTCCTGACCTCGAACGATCCACCCTCCTCAGCCTCCCAGAGTGCTAGGATTACAGGCGTGAGCCACCGCGCCCGGCCAAGACAGGAGGATTATTTTTAGAATGCACATGTAGAGCACTCTAGAAAGGAAAGCTTAACTTGGGGAGACCAAATAGAAAGCTCTAGCAAAATCTAGGAGTAAAATGAGAAGGGGCTAAATCCGAGTGGCTGTGACAGGAGTGGGAAGAAAGTCCTGGCAATATGACCAAGAGAACAGACAGAATTTAGTGACTGACTAGGGAGTCGGGTGACGGTGTGTACAGGGGAGGGAGAAATCAAACGTGACTCCAAGGTTTCTGTCCTGGATGAGAAAGAGAATGAAGTGCAGCAGTCAGAAAGAGAGTCAGTTTGAGGGAGGGAGTTTAGTTTGGACATTTTTAATTTTTTTATGGTGAGCATTAAGCAACTAGAAGCTTCTGGTTGAATCGAAATGTGCACTAGGCAGAGGAGCAGACAAATGTCTGTTTTGACCAATTTCTGCCCCCCACTGGCGAACTGAATGAAGAAATTGAACTGAACTGAATCTAGAAACTGAATAAGTAAAATTGTTGCTGAGGAATGAGGACAGAGTTAAAGGTAAAGACTGAAAGTCATCCACAGAGTTGAAACTGAACATAAGGTACTTAACAGCTTTTTTTCTTTCCTTTTCATTTATTTATTTTTTTTAGGAACTCAAATACTTTAATTTGCTACATATGTCATATGTCATTCAACATATGCTGAAACTGGGGAAACAAGGTCCAAATAGTGAATGAATAAAACTTAAACACATCAGGCCGGGCACGGTGGCCCATGCCTATAATCCTAGCGCTCTGGGAGACTGAGGCGGGAGGATCACCCGAGGTCAGGGGTTCAAGAGCAGCCTGAGGAAGAGTGAGACCCCATCTCTACTAAAAAATAGAAAAATTAGCCAGGCTTGATGGCATGCACCTGTAGTCCCAGCTACTTGGGAGGCTGAGGCAGGAGGATCGCTTGAGCCCAGGAGTCTGAGGTTGCTGTGAGCTAGGCTGACGCCACGGCACTCTAGCCCGGGCAACAGAGTGAGACTCTGTCTCAAAAAAAAAACAAAAACAAAAACTTAAACACATCAATATATATTGTTTTCAAAAACTGGGAGAATATACAAATTAAGGAAGCAGTTAAAATACAATATTTTGTATATGTAAAAATAAGAATTAAATATATATTATAAACCTATACACAAAAAATAAAAATTAAATGAAAGGATAAGATAGTCAAACAGTGCCAAGTACCAACCTGCTGAAGACAAAGGACAAACTGTCCCTTATGACGGAGTGATGTGGTGGTCAGCACCTTAACCAAGTGAACATATCACCAATAGTGGAAAAACCTGAAATTATATCACCGTTGGTGTCATATAATAAATAGACAATATCACTTGTCTAGCATTCTTGACAAAAATGTTTAATAAGAACCTAATCATGAGGAAATAATGCTTGCTTTTTTTTAAAATTATTTTTTATTTTATTTATAAATTTAAAGTAATTATTTATTTATTTATTTATTTGAGACAAAGACTCACTCTGTTATCCTGGGTAGAGCTGTAGTGGTGTCTTCATAGCTCACAGCAACCTCAAACTCCTGGGCTCTAGTGATCGTCCTGCCTCAGCCTCCCGAGCAGCTGGGACTACAGGCATGGGCCACCAAGCCTGGCTAATTTTTCTATTTTTAGTACAGACGGGATCTCCCTCTTGCTCAGGCTGGTCTCGAACTCCTGGGCTCAAGCAATCCTCCCACCTAGGCCTCCCAGAGTGCTAGGATTACAGGTGTGAGCCACTGTGCCCTGCCTTTCTTTTACATATGTGTCATTCATGGATATATTCCCACTTAAAAAAAAGAACAAGAAGAAGAAGCAGCATATATGTAGGATAAAATATGAAAATCCACACTCTCATCCTCCCAGCACCCCTGTCCCCTGCATCCTACCACCCATAACTCTGTTAACCATTTTGGTGTGTGTCCTTCCTTCCAATCTCTCTCCTTTGCATTTTTTATTCCCTAATGAGGTACTACTTCCTTCTTTGCTCTGTGATTTGTGCTTTTTCCCTATGCAATGTGTCTAAGAGATCTTTCCATGTCAGTACATTAGTCCCTCTAATTTCTAATTGCCCTTATCCTTCCAATACCTGGAGAGGTTTCAACAGAGGGCATTTAGCCAAAGCTTTGCTGTTACCTGACATATGTTTCTTTTCTTTATTCTTATTTGCTGATAATGCTAAACTTTTGCCCATTTTTTTCTGTTGAATTAATTATCATTTTATTATTGGTTTGTAGAAGTAGTCAGTTTAGACACATAAGTGATTTTGGAAAAAAAAAGCTGCTGAGGAGATGCGTCATCATCCATGCCAGTGGTCCCACCTCATTTCTAGATTAATTATACAAACTGTGAAGCTGAGAGCTCTGGAAATTAGAAAGCTGGGATTATTTTCTGTATTTGAATATCCCCTACAAGGTTGCCATGATTCTTTTATTCTATTCAGATTCTTTTATTCTATTCATTCTTTTCCTACCTATTCAAGGATATGAACTACGTTTCTTCACAGAAATTTCCAAGGAAATGCTATTTCTTACATTGATGAGAATGTATGGAACTCATACCGTTGGACTGAGAAACTGAGTATATTCTCTCCAAATATGAGTACAAAAATGAGATCCTTCTTGGTCCAGAATTTTGAGGTTAATACTTCTGAGGAAAGGTATTTCCCCCTCCCTATCTCAAATGAACCTCTGTTGATGGTAATTCTATGATTATTTTAAAATTAAATTTGGCGGGCTCTTTTTAAAATAAGAAGCTATTTATTTATTTATTTAGAGACGGGGTCTTGCTCTTGCTCAGGCTGGTCTCCAACTCCTGAGCGCAAACGATCTGCCCACCTTGGCCTCCCAAAGTGCTAAGATTACAGGCGTGAGCCACCCGCCTGGCCAAGAAACAATTTAAATTTGTTTTGTATTATACAAGTAATACACGATTATATTCTTAATGTATAAAAATGAAACAATAGGTGTAATGAAAACCCTCCCTGTGTCCTGGTCGCTGGTCCCTGAGGTAACCACTACTCTGAGCTTGGCATATATCCTTCCAGATATTTTCCCAAGTATTTGCCTACATACATATTTACATATAGCAAAACAGATTTGTTGTGTGGTCTTTTTATCTTTTTTTTTTTTACATAAATGGTAACATCTTGCAACTTGATTCTTTCACTTCATGGTATGTCTTAGATTTCTTTCTTCCCTAGTACTTAGAGGGTTACTCCATTCATTTAATCTCCTGCATAGTATTCCACAGTATGGATGTATCGTGGTTTATTTAATAATTCCCTCATTGCTGGATGTTTATATTTTATGTACAGTTTTCTTGTTACATGCATTGCTGCTATGAAATCCTTGTACATGCTTCTTTATAAACATGGGCAAGTATTTCTGTAGAATAGACATCTAGAAATGGAATTGTTGGTGTGAAGACTATGTCGGTATGAAATTTCAATTATTCTCAAAAAAGTTGTGCTACCTTACGCTACAGTCAACAGAATATGACAGCGTTCATTTTTCCCTTCTTTGGCTGAGTATTCTCCAACCGTTTGCTGATATGATGGGTGAACAAAAGGGGTCCCATCTGAATTTGAATTTTTCTAATTACTTGTGAATTTAAATATCTTTATATGGTTATTGAACATTTGGGTTTCTTCTCTGAGTTTTCTGTCCTTTGTCCATTTTTAATGTTGAATCGTTTTATCATTTTCTTTTTTTCTTTTTTTTTTTTTATTTCAGCTCATCATGGGGGTACATAAGTTTAGGTCATATACATTGTCCATGTCCTGCCCATCCCCCCGAGTCAGAGTCCCAAGCGCGTCCGTTCTCATTCTCCAGACAGTGCGCCTGGCACTCATCATGTAGTCATACCTCCATCCCCTCCCCCCCCACCTCCCCGGGTCTGCACCTTCAAGCATGACCATTCCCCAGAGGGTGTGCAACGCACTCGTCATGTAGGCATACACCCATCCCCTCCCCCCACCCCCCATCCCAGTCTGATATCCAATTGGTATCCTTCCCCGATGTACATTTAGGTGATGATCAGGGAAACCAGTTTTCTGGTGAGTACATGTGATGCTTGTTTTTCCATTCTTTGGATACTTCACTTAGTATAATGGGTTCCAGCTCTCTCCAGGAGAACCAAAGAGATGTCGTATCATCATTATTTCATAGTTGAGTAATACTCCATGGTATACATATACCACAGTTTACTAATCCATTCGTGGATTGATGGGCACTTGGGTTGTTTCCACATCTTTGCGATTGTGAATTGTGCAGCTATAAACATTCGGGTACAGGTGTCTTTGTTAAAGAATGACTTTTGTTCTTCTGGGTATATGCCCAATAATGGGATTGCTGGATCAAATGGTAGGTCTACTTGAATCTGTTTAAGGTATCTCCATATTGCTTTCCATAGGGGTTGCACTAGTTTGCATTCCCACCAGCAGTGTATGAGTGTTCCTGTCTCTCCGCATCCACGCCAACATGTGTTGTTTTGGGATTTTTTGATAAAGGCCATTCTCACCGGAGTTAAGTGGTATCTCATTGTCGTTTTGATTTGCATTTCCCTGATGATTAGGGATGTTGAGCATTTTTTGATACGTTTTTTGGCCATTCTTATGTCTTCTTTTGAAAAATTTCTATTCATGTCCTTTGCCCATTTTTTGATAGGATTGTTTGATTTTTTCTTGCTGATTTTCCTGAGTTCTAAATAGATTCTTGTTATCAGTCTTTTATCTGATGTGTAGTATGCGAAAATTTTTTCCCATTCTGTAGGCTGTCTGTTTATTTTCGTGACTGTTTCTTTGGCTGTGCAGAAGCTTTTTAATTTAATCAGGTCCCATTCATTTATTTTTGTTGTTGCTGCGATTGCCTTAGGGGTTTTCTTTATAAATTCTTTGCCTAGACCAATGCATTTTATCATTTTCTTATTGATTTGTCGAAGGAATCAGTTTATGGACATAAATGATTTTGGAAAAAAATACTTACATTCAAAGTAATTAACTGGCATTTCACAACAGTTTATGTGTCATCTCATCATTGATTTCTGAATTGCTATTTGTGAAAATAGAGATGTAATTTTATTCCCATTCAGTTTTGGCTCCCTGAATTCAATCTGTTCTTTTCATGGACCTCTGCCCTAAAGAGGCGATCCACAAATGGAAACTAAAATATATTTTTGCATATATTCAGGAAGGGCAGTTTTCTGGGAAAAAGATCCATAGCTTTTTTTTTTTTTTTTTTGACAGAATCTTGCTCTGTTGCCCGGGCTAGGGTGCCGTGATGTCAGCCTAGCTCACTCTTCTCCTGGGTGCAATCCCCTGTGGCCCTGCTCAGCCTGTGGTGTCCTCCCCGTGCGGGTTGACCATATACAAGGTCTGTCCGGAAAGTAACCAGCCACTGTTCATATAACGAGAACAGTTTGCGTGACGTTGATGTAACCTGGCAGCCAAGGAGAGTCGACTGGGATGCACCTGTCTGAGCAATGGCAATGTCACCGTACTAGTCAGTGGGGTGCTAGATGCTATGGAGTGAGCATGTGCACCATGTGGCTGTCACATTCAAAATGACTGAGCGAGTGGAGCAATGAATCTGCATCACATTTTGCATTAAGCTTGAACCTTTTTCCACAGAAACCATTCGGATGACTCAGAAAGCTTTCAGGGATGATGCGATGAGTGCGGCACAGATCAAAGTGTGACACAAACACTTCAGTGATGTTCGAGAATCTGTTGAAAGTGATCCACCTTCTGGAAGGCCTGCCACAAGCAGACCACCTGAGGATGTTGAATGTGTACGGGTCAGGTGAACAATCAGATACAAGGGTTTGTTTGAGTTCTGTTTTTAATCCCTTTGGGTCTTTATGTAGGAGTAGAGTTGCTGGGTCAGATGGTAATTCTGTGCTTAACTTTTTGAGGAACAGAGAGGTGAATCTTGCACAAGCCCCCAAGAGTAGCAAGTAAGACTTAAAGGCAGGTTTTGACCCAAGACACGAGCCCTTGGATGGGGGTTGCATGGGCATCCTCCTGGGCAAGGTGTGGGCCCCCAACTGTCCCCTGCTGCCCCTTAGCTCGGCCCTGTGAACATCGCCTGGCCTGGGACAGTCAGTCCTACTGGGTAATGTTAAACATTCCAGAGTTGGTTATCTGTGGTGGTGGTTTTGATTCTGGGATCGTTAGTCTTCAAAGAGAATTCTGCATCATGAGCCAGCCAGGTCTGATTGGGATGCCAGCCGAGAGGGGGAGAAAGGGAAAAGATTTGCCCAGAGAACTGACTGGGCTCTGGCAGGTGCCTGATTTCTATATGCAGTGTGCTCAAGGGCTGTAGTGGAGTGGATGGCGGCCTCCAAAAGGGACATAGGATCCCCAAAAGCTGTGAATGTGATCTTCATTGGAAAAAGGGTCTACGCAGACATTAAGAAAAGGATATCCAGATGAGATCATCCTGGATTATTCGGGTGGGGCTGAATCCAGTGACACGTTGCTGATGAGAGAAAGGCAGAGGGAAATGTGAAACACAGGAAAGCACGAGGACAAAGGACATGGGAAGGCAGAAGCAGAGATTGACATGAGGAAGCATTAGCTACGCAATCCTCCCGGGTTGTCGCTTAGGCACTAACTCCAATGACAAGTGTTTTTATGAGAGAGGCAGAGATCTGAGGCAGAGAATGAGAGAAGACCATGCGAAGACACAGGCAGAGATTGGAGCGATGTGGCCACAAGCCAAGGAACACCTGGAGCCCCCAGAAGTTGGATGAGACAAGGAGGGATCGTCCCCTAGAGCCTCTGGAGGGAGAGTCAGTTGCCCTGGTGACATTTGGAGTGTGGCCTGCAGAAGTGTGAGAATAAGTTTCTGTTGTTTTAAGCTACCCATTCGTGGTCATTTTTTACAGCAGCCACAGGAAACTAAGCCGGGGTCCAATCAGAGACACCACGGGGCATCCATGGGTAAAAGAGGGTGCCCTGGTCACAGCCACAGCCCAATCAGCAGTGGTGGGTCAGGCTGTGAGGGCCTCTGCCATCGCATGGGCTGACTTCCTGTTGGCAAAGACGGAGGGAGGTCTCTGGCCTATGGTGGTTTAGTGAGTCCGGACGAGAAGCAGCTTCCAAGCCCCACCACATGCAGGACCAGGGGATGGGGAATGACATCCTCAGGCTGGGAGAGTCCCTGGAGGTCAGTAGCCGGGGTGGATGGGGCCGCTTCAAAACAAGGCAGGAAGATCCCTGTTGCTATCAGCTGTGCCATCTCCTTGCTGTGACTCACCTGAGCACCAGCCATGGCACGGGGCTGGGACAGGTTCATTCCCACAAATCCCAGCTCCACATGACCTGAGGAGTGACTGTGAACATGGGGCGGGGAAGATGGTGGAGCAGAGGCCACATGGAGCCCTCCCCAGGGTGCTTCAGGGAACCCTGCGGTACTCTGTGTCACTCCCCTGGATGGTCATCCTCCTCCACAAATAGGAAGGGTGGCAGCAACATCCAAGGAATCCAGCTTCTCAACTCCAGAGCCTCGCTCAGGTGGCTGGCTTGTCTCCTCCATCAGATGAGCACAGGGGGAGGGACTCCTTCTGCCCTGCAGTGGAGCGGGAGGAAGCTGCCGCCTCAGCCCTCTGTGGAAAAGCCTGGAAATCCCGCTGGGTTACACAGACCTTCTCTCTCCTGCCCGCCCTGACACGGAGCTTTGTAAGATTTATTTATTTTTAGGGTTCAGCTTATGAAGCATTTATATCTAGAAAGCACATTTCCCCAAATCTTTAAACGCTGCTATGCAACTAATAAATCAAACTGCACATTTCATGAACCAATTGACTGGAGTGATTAAATGCTGATTTCACAGTTAGGCAAGGTCTTTTTTTCATTGTGGGAAAGTATACGTAACATTGATCGTGTGACCCATTTATATGTAAGTGTACAATTCCGTGACATCAGAACATTCAGAATGTGTTGAACCATCACCACTATCTGTACCTGACATTGTTCATCACCGGACACAAACTCCAGGCCCATTAAACACTAACTCCCTGGGGCCCCTGAACCCTTATGTCCACTTTCTGTCACTATGAATTTGCCTGTCCCAGGTCGCTCATAGAAGTGCCATCACACGGTATTTGTCCCTCTGTATGCCTTACTGAAATGTGGCTTTTTGGTGATCTTGGCCCTATGAGCAGAACATCACATGAACCACAAAGCGTCACATCACTGGATCCCATGGCTGAAACTTCACTGAACAGACAGACCCTGGTGACCCGAGCCTTAGTTCCCTCCCATCCTGCCCTTGACGGGGCCTGGGCCCACGGCATGTTTCCATGAGTGACACAGTCCCTGGGCCAGGCCCGTCTCCCACGGAGAAGCCCTCCTGCCCTGCCCTGGCCCCAGACCACCTTCCTGCCTTTTTGGCTAATTGGACTTGATTGGGCGAGCCCTGGAGGGGTGGGTGGGGATCGGGGAGTCGTTGGAGGGGGAAGGTAGGGGCAGGGGATGTCTTCCCGCTGCGCCGGGCGTTGCACTTGGGGGTGGCCCGTCCCCCCACTGCCTCCTCCCCGCACACTCTGCCAGGGCTCGTCCCAGTGAAGAGCAGAAATAATTTGCAGCCCCTACAAGTGTGTTGTGCTATTTCAAGTGTGTTATGCTATTTCATTGAACTAAGTGTGTTGAAAAGTAAAATAATTTGCTTATAGCTAACGGCCAAATTCCGCTTCTGTGAACGGTGCTTGCTTACTCAAATGCTTGGTAAACAAGGCCCAGGCCCTGGGGGGGTGACTAGAAGCGGTGCTTGCTTACTCAAATGCTTGGTAAACAAGGCCCAGGCCCTGGGGGGGGGGGGGGTGACTACAAACAACTTACTGATAAAGGGGCCGAGGCATGATCAGCACGTAAACAGCCTAACAGCCAGGACAACGTTCCTAATCGCACGTAGATGGCTTGTGCAGGGGGTGTGTGTGTGGGTTTGGGCAATCAATATTGGACAATCTTTTGTAACAAGCTATAGCAAAAGTATAAAAGGGCATATGTCCCATTGAGCGGGGTCCTAGTTCGTAAAGAGACCACTGCGTTGGTGCTCTGGGACTTGGACCCTGGCTCGAGCCAGCCAATAAACTCCTTTGCCTTTTGCAGCCTTGGACTCTGCCATTCTGTTCCTGGGGCAGAACGTTGAACCGGTTCTAACAACGGGACCTGGCCTGACTTTAATTTCCGCCCCCCTCCCTTGCAGTCCCCCGCTGGCAATGCTCACCCGGGCCGGTGTGCCTGTGAACTCGCTGGTCGACCAGATGTCCGGTCTCTGCCAGCCATCGCAGTAGAGGCTTCGGGTTGGATTTCGTCCCTCTGGCCCCACTGCCCCTAGAGGTCGCCCTCCGATCGGTATTCTTCCGGCGCGGGGCGCGGGGGACGGGGGGGGGGGGCACCAGAGTGTTTCTCTAGGAGTTTGTGTCTGCGGCTTGTTGATTTGCTCTCACTCCCCTGCTATGTGACCGCGGTGTGACTTTCTTTTTTGCCCTTTCATTTTATTTATTCTCTCTTTGCCTTTTCCTGCCGCCTTTTTCCCCCTGTATTCATTGTTTCACGTCACGCGGGTGATGTGCCCACACACTAGGAGGCACATCTCACACGTGTGTGTGAACACGCAATCACCATGTTTATGAACTATGACGGGATCTGGTGTGACTTTGTGATTATTTTCTTTTCCCCTCCCTCCCCTCTCTCTCCTTCCCTCCCCCTTTCGCCGCGCTGACAATGAGCTCCGCAGGCTCCTGTGCCCGCCTGGGAATCGGCTGCAGACGCCGTGGCCCCGGGTCCGCCACAGGTTGCCCTCGGCTTCCCTCGGCACAGTGCCCTGGGGTCCACCAGATGTCTCCGCTGAATTGGGGCCGTAGTGTGCTGTTGGCGGTGTGGTCACTAAGTGTCGCTCTCGGGTCAGTATTCTTCCTTCTCGCTGTGACTTTGGTCTTTTTTCAAAATTTCTTTCTTCTTCTTTTTCCCTTTGTTCATTTTCCCTTTTTCATCTCTTTCTGTTTCTTTTTTCGCGTCAGACGGGTGATGTGTGGACGAAACACAGTGTGAGGGAGAAGACAAGTCTCACACGTGCGTGTCAACACCAGATCGTCACGATTTGAAGCTACAGATGGATCTGGTAGGACTTTTTAATTGTTTTTTTTTCTTTCTTTTTTCTCTATTTTTAATTAGTAAGACTGACAATGCGCACTGCCTTCCTGTGTTACTCCGTAGAGCTCACGGGTGAAGTCCACTCGGAAAATGCGCTCCAAGGACGAAGGGGAGCTGGATGGGCCACGCACGGTACGCCCCACCTCCACTCCTCCCCACCCCACTGCCATCAGAGGGTCGGTTCCTTTCAGGCTGACACTGGCACCAGTTATTGGGTGTCACCTAGCGGCCACTTTGATCAGACATCGGGATGGGGAAAGTCAGCTGATGTTGGGAGCTTAAGAGTTGACTCCTTAGAGGTGTGGAGGGCGGGGTTCAGATCATCGGGGTGTAGAGCACGCTCGGGTCCCACCGTCTTCCTGGGCCCGCCCCAGGCAGCCCTAGCCTCTGGCGGGTCTCCGCCCACCCGCCCTGTTGTCTGCGGGAGGCGCCCCTCCTCCCGCTCCCTGCCTCCTCCGGGGACCATAGGCCTCTGCCTGTAGTTTTTTTTTTTTTTTCTTTTGGTTTCTGTTTTACCTTGTTTTTTAGGTTTATTGAATATCATATCGTATAAAAATTTAAATCACAGAATGAATTATATAACAAGATGTGTCTTTTTATCCTATGCTGAGAACAATGCATTTTCTCTTCCTGTCAATTTTCCTGTCCTGGAAGAAATACAAAGTTGTTCATGATACTTCCAACTCATCTTCCAGTTTCCCTGACTCAAAACACTGTCAACACAATGTATCCGATCCTGTCTCTTTGTGTGTGCACGTGGACGCCTGAACCTATTTCTTTTCGGCATCAGGCTCATATCTTTTGGCACCGTGCTCTTTGATCTTACAAAATCGGGCTTCCTTGGTCATTGGCTGAGACGGAGCAAACTCAGCAATCAGATTTAAGTGACTTGACTACCTACAGTAATTGGGGACAGGGAAATTTTATGTATTTGAGAATATACATTCCTAAGTGAATATGGTGAGCACCTCATTCCTGCGGGGCCTCTGGGACAATGAAAATAACCTCTGTTGGTGGATAGGTGTCAATGACAGTCCTCGAGCAGCTTGTGGTATGTAAACATTTACAAAAGGAAAATCATTCATTTCCCTAATGATCGTGGACAAGTCTGCTGAATTTTTTATAATGTCCTTGAAACGTATAAAACATGCTTCATACTTAATGTAGTCAACCGAAAAGTTTCTTCTAGGCACAAACTATTTCACATCGTGAGTTTCCTAATGTCATGGAAGTAATGGCCTAGGGGGAAAAAAAGGAAAAAAGAAAAAAAAAAAAGACAGAAAGATTTTCTGTCCTTTTAAAACTCCCCCCCACCCCCACGGTTTCGGAACTTATAGTCTGGCCTATATCCCCAAGGCAAGTTAAATCTTTTCTTAAAACTCCCAAGTGGTCCCCAGCCCCCAGGTGGGTGGCCAGCAGAGTTCACAGGCTTCGTTTTTGGCAGAGCTGGGATGATTGAAATAATTAACCACAATCATTGCTAAAGCTCAGAACCCTCCCTTTAAAAGCTCTGTATTTCTGCCTAGCCCTATGTTCAGGAACTTTGGGATTTTGAGACAAGCAGTTCTACCCTATTTCCTCCTTTGTTGGCAAAATAGACTCTCTCTTTCTATCTTTGGAGAAAACTGCAGGTTTAAGCGATAGAATAAGCACTTTACTTGGGGTAAAAGTGATTGAACTTCAGTGCTGTGCCTGGAGAAACATTACCTACCTGGACAAAGGCCTAAACTTGAGTTATCAAAATAGGAAATTGGATGAGGTGCTGGTAGAGACTTTGATTGGCTATCAAAAAACCAAGATTTTGGTGACTCCTTTGGCACAGGATCTTGTAAATTCCATTCCTTACCCTGAGAAGGTGTAACCTGTCTCTGTTCAGAAGCTGTTCCCAGTCACCTTAGGAGACTTTGGAGAATTCTCACAAACTGCTTCTTTGTGAGCCTCTCTTTTAAGGGTTCTTTCCTTCCAAGTTTTGACCTCATTGGAAAGATGATGATTACTGCTTAAATGTGGGGAGGGAAAAAAGGGAGACTGTAAGACTTCTCAATTCTTAAAATGTATTTGCATTTACATTAAAATTTTAAAAATACTATGATGAAATATACATAAGAAAATTTACCATTTTATCACATTTACATTTTATTTTCAACCTGATGTTTCCTGTTTGGACTAATTCTACTGTTCAGAAAATGAAATGGATCTATATAGATTGAATAATTGTAGTAAACTTCCATGATCATGGAGTCTTGAAAAGAAAGCTCAAAGTATGACATTAGGTTTTCAAATGAATCAGTGATGTCATCTGGAGTGGTTTATCTATTGACACTCTGCCATAATAATTTAACAAATTAGTCTCCTGGATATAGGAATCTTTGATGCACCTTTATTATTACAAGGGACATATTACACTGTACTTTCTAAAAGATTAGGTAGTTGCAGTCTCGGTTTTACAGGAAACGCCAGCAGCACTTATCTAGCTCCTCCAGAGAGAAACCTGGGAAGCAATCCTAGAAGCCTGGCTCTCCTATTTTTTTGCCTATTATTTTACCAGTCACCTGTCTGTTGATGCAATCTCATACCTATCTTCCAAAGTTATCTCCTTATGTTCACCATCTTGGTGACATGCTGGTCCATGTCAAAATTATCTTTTACCTGGGCTACCATACACAGTCTGAATTCAGGTTCCCCTATGATGCTCTAGCAGCGAAAGACGCTACATGATCTCATCAGGCCCTCAGCTTAAAACCCCCCAGTGCAGGTCATCCTCCCATTCCATTTAGGAGAACACCCAAACATCCTCCGAATGACCTAGAAGGGCCTGTGTGATCTGGATCCAGTTACCTCTGGCACCTCATCTCATACCTTACTCTGCCTCACTCTCTACAGCTGGCCACAATGGATGTCTCTCAGCCCCACCACTGGTCAATCTTCCTGACTCAAATCCTGTGCATATGCTATTCGCTTGGCCTTGAAGGTTTACCACTCTTCTTCTCTCATCTAACCTAATTTCCACTCATTTTTCAGATCTATTCTTATGGAGGCATACCTTAGAGATATTGCAGGTTAGTGCCAGACCACAGCAAAAAACCAAGTCACGCAAAACTTTTGGTTTCCTAGTGTATATGTAAGTTTATGTTTACACTATAGTCTATTCAGTGTGCAATAGCATTATATCTTAAAAAAACAATGCACATACATTAAATAAGAAATACTCATGGCTAAAAAATGCTGACAGAGACATGAAGTGAGCACATGCTCCTGGAAAAATGGCACAAATACATTTGCTTCATGCAGGGTTGCCACAAACCTTCAAGTGGCAAAAATAAATAAATAAATAAAAGCAATATCTGCAAAGTACAATAAAGCGAGGTGCAGTAAAACAAGGTCTGCTTGTATATTAGTTTCTCGCTGACCACCCCTCCTCCCCAACACCTAGGTAATGTTAGATCCCTCTTTCACAGTAGCATCCTTTTAGAATGTCTTTTGGGGATTTGTTTTTTGCTCGTTTTAATAGCACTCATTGCAAACAATCAGTTATTTGTAAAATTATTGAATGTCTATTTGTCTTCTACTGTACCATTAGCAGAGTGCTTGGCACAAAGATCTTTCATGGAGGTAGAAGCCAAATAGTTAAATCTGTTAGCTCTGTTTAAGAAAGTCAAAAGGCTATGATAATATACTTATGGGGTTCTCTGAGTAAGTCCTCACTGGCTTGGGTATATGAACTTGTGGTGTATTTCAGCTGCCCCCTCAAAGGTCTTTGTTTACTCCCTGGTTCCTGGCTTAGTTAAAAATAGGTCAGCTGATGGATAGCAAACATTGGGAATGGTGCTACCATATTCTTATTTTTTTAAAAGACATTTACTACCCGAGTTCTAAAAATTACTTTCTCCATAATGTGTGAATGGTTACCACCTGCAAAAGTATGTATACATACTATGCCCCTACACATATATCATAGCCATAAGCATAATATCTATATCATGTCAGTAAATCTTACCTTAGCAGTTCATTCATTTGCTTTGTTAGCTGTTCATTTTGCTGCTTTAATTTAGAAATTTCCTTTTGTAGCCTTACATATTCACTTTTCATAATAAGAGCTTTTGTGCTTTGTACAATGCTGCTGCCACCCCCACAGGTTAAGGGTTTACTTAAAGGCTGAGAATCAATATGTTCTGATACCACTGTGGAAGGCAAATACACAAATAGGTGATAATTTCAATGATTTTCAAAGTTCAAAATAAAGGAAATATTACTAAGTACAATAAGCCACTATAAAAACCCAACCACCTTAACCACCATGTCCCTGGAAGTCACCCTTGACTTTTTCCTTTTACCTCACATACCCTGCCTATTCAATCATCAATTTTAAATATCTCTAGAATCTATCTCAACCAATTCCACTACAATATCTAGCTCACTAAGATCTTTCATCTTGACTGCACCAGTAGCAATCCTCCCCTGTTAGAGTTGTCCTTCATTGATCTACCTTCTATATCAGTGCTCACCTGGAGGGCTTGTTATAACCCAGTGTGTGCATGTGTAAGTGTGTGTGGTCCACCTCCAGTCATTCAATGCACTTTAAGTATTCAATACATACTTGTTAATAAACCTTGGTATGATATGGAAGCATATATTATTAGGTATTCTATACTATGTGTGTAAAAGTAACATAAGAGACTGTTTGTAAATTGTAGATACAGCTGCATAAAAATGTGAGGTGTTTATAAAGTGGAATAATCCATTGGGTCACCAACAATTCACAAGAGTGGTAGGGTGTGTGTGTGTGTGTGTGTGTGTGTGTGTGTAGATTCTTGCTGTTCATTTTATTTTGAATTTAGGTGTACTTAATAATCCATTGGGTCACCAACAATTCACAAGAGTGGTAGGGTGTGTGTGTGTGTGTGTGTGTGTGTGTGTGTGTGTAGATTCTTGCTGTTCATTTTATTTTGAATTTAGGTGTACTATGTACCTGAAAGTTGGCTACAAATTAAGAGTGAGTATCCTGACCCTTCTGTAACAAAGAATCCTCACTTCTACTTTTATCCCTTGAAGTTTTCCAGGTAGGAGCTGTGATTGTCCTGCAATAGACACTGGGAAAGTTCAGCTACAATAGGTACTAGGCAACATCTTTAACAGCATCTCTACTTTTTTAATGAGTGGATAATAATACAATCAGATATCATCTTATATTTTGATTTTTGTTTAGAATCTTCAATGTGCTTTCACACACAACTTTTGGCTTGATCTTTATAACAAGCATGTATATGTATAAGCTTATAAGCTGATCCTGCGATTTCACACAGCCATTAAATGAGGCCTGTGCCGGACTTTTAGTTCAGTGCTTATTGTACTATACAAAGCTATCCCAAGCACTGTTCAGCATTCTCTTTTCAAATAAAACCCAAGAGACAGAAATATGGAAAAAGATAGTTTGAGAAATGTTTAAGCAGAAACGTGACCATTAGATCTAAAAAGTATATTTAAATTTCAGAGTTTTGCAAGTACATATTAACTTGGTATTTTTAGTTTTAAGAACACTAATAATTATTTATTCTTACTACACACTGATTATAATTTATTAGTTGCATAAAATTAAAACTTATTAAGACATGTGCTTGATTTTTATTAGGAAGGGTACTTCTACTTTGGTTAAGTCATTCTTTTATAGTATTGAAGGTATCTTCATTAATTTGTAAAAATATGATAATGCAAAAGTAGAATTCATATATTTTTCAATAATCTATAATGGATAAACACTTGAGATTATCATAAACTAAGGAGATGTCAGTCAGAAGATAAATATGATTTGAATAAATTCATGTGAAAAATAGATTAGTGGTTACCTTAGGTTTACTCTTGGCTGTCACATATATAATAGTAGTCTTCAAAGTCTGTTATAACTGTGTTGAGAAGTAAAATGGAAAGGATCTGAAAATATCTGCACTTTATACTTACTTGAGGTATCTTGGGCCTGTTGAATTCTTCTAAGATTTTCTCTCAATAGCCTTATAACTTCTGTTTGATGTTCTATTGTGGCTTCTGTGGAAGTAATTCTAACAAGAACGATAAAAATACAGAACCAATTTCTTATGGGAGAATAACAGAACTGCTGTCAAGAATTTTCAAATACATCATATTGATATAATATCCATCAGCTGCACCAGATAGGCCCTCATGATATCTCTCTGGTATCATGCCCTTTATGGCTGTAATGCCATCAAATTAGAAGTAGTTTGTTTAGTTATAGGGACAGTCCAATATTCTTAATATTGAAAAACCAGTTCTTTTAAAATTTCTGGAGGCCCAAGAGCTATTAATTGGATATTGAACAAAATTATATTTTGAGGTACCATAAAACAAATAATTGAGCTATAACCATGGGGTCCTAGAAACATCTTAAAGGTACAATTAATAAAACACAAAAGAGAAAAAGCAGTTTCATTTCTACATTGTCAGGAAGGCAAACCCTGACTGGAGCTCTGGTCTAAAGTGCTACAGTCAAAGCTCAAATTCTGATCATTGTGCCCCATTAGAGAAATTTTATGAATTGTTGGTTTGGGCATTAATTATCAATGATAAATTATAAGACTTTCTGCCTTTCTTAACTACTATGAAGGTATCTGCTGACTTTATTCTATAAGTAAAATTGCTTTTTATAATTAAGAAACTAATAGGTATCTATTTCATTAAAATCAATAGGTCTTATCAATGGAAGTCTGGTTAGACAGCATAAAGATTCAGATTGCTACTTTTGGGGCAGAATTAAAGGTGATCATTAAATATTTATTCAAGATTTATAGGAAGAATGAAGTGTTAGGAGCTGGAAGACATCTTAACAAATTCTCTAATATAAACCTCTCTTTTTACTGATTATGAATGTGAGGACCAGAGAGATTAAATAGTTTAAGGTGATGCATTAATAAGTGGGAAGAGATTTCTAATTTAGTTTTCTTGACTCTCTGTTTAATGTTCTCTTTCTTATGTTATACCACAAAGAAATTGAGGGATACTATTATGCACAATGCTACTTGTAAATAAATCAATAAGAAGACGACATGCTCTTGGGCTCTAGGAAATATAACCTTTACACAAAAACACAACAGGAAGAACAAATGAAATTAAGAGAAACAGCAGAAACCTTAGTCACACTGCTAAAGACCCCCCCAGACACATAAAGGTTAACATCACTTTCAAGCATAAAAAAGCCATTTTAAAGTTGTTTTACATGATTAAAGAAGCAGCATTCAAAGACACAGTGTGGTAATTGATCAGAATTGTGCTTAGTTTTAAAAACTTTGCATATGTAATGAGAATTAAATAAGTTAAAAAATCTATGTTTGTATTTTTATAAAAAGCAATAACAATATATATATATATTTTTTGAGACAGTCTCACTTTGTTGCCTAGGCTAGAGTGAGTGCCGTGGCATCAGCCTAGCTCACAGCAACCTCAGACTCCTCGGCTTAAGCGATCCTACTGCCTCAGCCTCCTGAGTAGCTGGGACTGACTACATGCATGCGCCACCATGTCCGGCTAATTTTTTCTATATATATTTTTAGTTGTCCAGATAATTTCTTTCTATTTTTAGTAGAGATGGGGTCTTGCTCAGGTTGGTCTCAAACTCCTGACCTCGAGGGATCCACCCGCCTCGGCCTCCCAGAGTGCTAGGATTACAGGCGTGAGCCACCGCGCCCGGCCACAATATTTAAATTGTATTTTAAATAGTTAACTAATAAAAGAGATTTACGTAATTTACAACGGAAATTTAAGCTATTAAAGCCATGTTCAGTTAAGGCAAAGACATACTCTTTTTCAAATTCTTTGGCATTTTTCATTTTCTCTAAGTCTATTTTCACCAGCTTCGTTTTCAGATCTTCAATTTCTTCTTTATAGGGCTTTGATCCTAAAGCAACTTTGTCCTAATTTTTTAGAGAAAATAAAAATAAAATAATTATTAGAGCAGTTTCAATTTCTCCAATGTTAAAGAGTAGTTAGATGCCTTTGCTGTAATAAGAATATTTTAAAATAGTAAACAACTCCAAATATATGAAAAACATGAAAGGCATGAATTTTAACTGAATGATAATAACTATGTGATATGAATTGTTTGAATCTAATATGTATAGATATGATTTTTATTTCTTAAAATGAGCATTTTTTCCCCATTAGAAAATGATATAACTACAAAATGAAACACTTTGAAAATAATGAAATGGGTGGACCAAGGTAAATCAGGAAATTAAACAGAAAGATGTCAGAGGAGCAACGTAAACATCAAGGAAGAACTACATTCAAGCCACAAAGCAAAGCACTACTGGGTATATTTTGTAGCGAAAGACAGTCCAACATAGTGGAATAAATATATCTACTATCCGCACAGAGTATATGTGTGTGTACAAAATTTAAAAAAAAATGATAGACTATTTTTTACAGCAACTTTAGGTTTACAGAAAAATTGAATGGAAAATACTGAGAGTTCCTATATATTCCTGTCCCCACCCCTTTTTCTTCATTTTTCTTTATTTTTTTGTCGCTTGGGCTGGAGGGCAGGGGCATCATCATAGCTCAGGGCAACCTCAAATTCCTGTGCTAAAGTGATCCTTCTGCCTTAGCCTCCTGAGTAGCTGGAACAACGTGTGTGCCACCATGCCCACCTAATTATTCTATTTTTTGTAGAGGCAGGGTCAGACTGGTCTTGAACTCCTGGCCTCAAGTGATCCTCCTGCCTCAGCCTTCCAGAGTGCTATGATTACAAGTGTGAGCTACTGTGCCCAGCCCTTTTTCCCTATTATCAACAGCATGCATTAGTATGGTACATTTGTTACAAGTGATGAACTAAGATTGAGATATTATTAATTACATAGTTAAAATCCATACTTTACATTAGAGCTTCTTATTGGTATTATACATTTAACAAATGTATAATGACATGTCCATCATTATATTTAATAGTATCATACAGGTTAGTTTCACTGCCCTAAAAATCTCTTGTGCTTTGCCTATTCATCCCTCCCACCTCTAACCAATCCCTGGTAACAGCTAATCTTCTTACAGTGTCCACTGCCTTTCCCAAAATGTCATATATTTTGAACCATATTAGCAATACACATTTAACATTCTCCCATGTCTTTTTATGGTTTGATAGCTCATTTCTTTTCATTGCAGAATAATATTCCACTGCATGATATACTGCAGTTTATTTATCCATTCACCTATTGAAAGACAGCTTGGTCGTTTCTAAGTTTTGGCAATTATGAATATAGCAGCTATAAACATACACATGCAGCTTTTGCATAAACTATGTTTTCAACTCATCTGAATAAATACAAAGGAGAACAATTGCTGGATCATATGGTAAGAATATGTTTAGTTTTGTAAGAAATGGCCAAACTGTCTTCCAAATGTCTGTACTATTTCGCATTCCCACCAGCAATGAATGATGTTCCTGTCATTCCCCATCCTCACCAGAATTTGGTGTTGTCAGTGTTCTGGATTTTGGTATTCTAGTAGGTGTGGCTCTCATTGTTTTTTTTTTTTTTTTGAGACAGAGTCTCACTTTGTTGCCCGGGCTAGAGTGAGTGCCGTGGCGTCACCCTAGCTCACAGCAACCTCAAACTCCTGGGCTTCAGCGATCCTACTGCCTCAGCCTCCCGAGTAGCTGGGACTACAAGCATGCGCCACCATGCCCGGCTAATTTTTTCTATATATATTTTTAGTTGGCCAGATAATTTCTTTCTATTTTTAGTAGAGACGGGGTCTCACTCAGGCTGGTCTCGAACTCCTGACCTTGAGGGATCCACCCGCCTCGGCCTCCCAGAGGGCTAGGATTACAGGGGTGAGCCACCGCGCCCAGCCTCACTGTTGTTTTAATTTGCAATTCCCTGATGACATATGATGTGGGGCATCTCTTTATATGGTTATTTGCTATCTACATATCTTCTTTGGTGAGGTACCTGTTCAGATCTTTTGCTTTTTGTTTTATAATGTGAACTATTTTGCTAGCACGTCGCTAATTTTGGGGATATACAGATGCACCTGATTAGACCTCAGGGCTCAATTTGGGCTGGGCAGGTAAGGAAAGGGTGAGAAGTAGACGATTCTAAGAATAACGTGAATTTGCACTCAAAAACAAATCCTGTTAAAATTGTATTTATTTTTAGTTCATTAAATTGTTCATTGTAAAAAAAATAATTTATTTTTCTAGCATATAAAAGCATTCAATATTGCATTTCATTTCTAATTAAGTTACTTCCTTTTTTCATGCTTGAGTATGGAACTTCAGACACACATGGGTATAGTAAGAATTTGTGGTGAAAGGGAAGAACACAGCACCAAATTATTTGTCACATTCAATACGTGAAAAAAACCAACAATTTTTATTTATAAAATAAGTTTAAGTTACCTGAAGTACTTGGATTGTTTCTTTTATTTTTCCAAGGCATCTAGTTGATTCATTAACTTTGGCTTGAAGTTTTGCTATTGTGTCATTAGTCACCTCAAGTTCCTTCTGCATCTTTATAATCTTGTCTTCCTTATGCATAGCACTTTCTTTAGCTTCACATAGTGAAGTTTCCAGGTCCTGAATTTTCTATTAGAAAAGCACACATTCATAAGGTCTATCATGAAGACAGAATCAGAATCACAGTGCACAAACCTGGGACTAAGACGATCACATTTAGGTGTTATGAATTTTTTCAAAGATTACATTAACAAAGAATAGAAAAGAAAGGCCAAATGTCAATCTACATATATGTTATTTTCTTCATTTAAAAGATGATTTTTGGTTTAAAAAATGCCAAAAGTTTACATTATAACCTGCCCACAAATTCTTAAACCATGCAGATGAATACAGCACAGTGGTTATGCTATTTACTGGTTAGTAGAGTGCTAAGCATATTCAATAGGCACTCCCATTTTAGGTGAACACGACTTAAAGAAAGTACATTTCTTAATTGACTCTCTAAAGTATACCTGTAACATCCCTTTCCTTTCATTTTTATTAGTCTTAAAGGGAAAAATACAAATATGTTGAAAATATTAAGAAGCACATAAGAATAAGCTTCCCCACTCTCAGATCCCCAGCTGACCCTAAAGCAATGACTAAAACACTATTTCAAGAGTATCCTTCTAGAAATTTTCTATCTGTATTTAAACATATATGAATATATAGTTTTAAAGTCAGTAATACACACTACATACTACAGTTCTGCTTTTAACTTGACAACATATTTTCCATATCTATTATCAACACATAGATTGTTCATATTTTTTGTCTTCATTGACACACAGAATCTCATTTCATGATGGTATCAAAAATTATTTAATCAGTTACCTACTATTGAATGTTTGGGTTGTTTCTAGTTTTTTAGTATTTGGATTATTCAAATAATGTACTGACAATTTTGTTATATTTTTAGCCTCTTTCATTTTTATTGTGATTATAACATTAAGCAATATTAAAGACACTAATGATAATTAGAGAAAAGCTAAGTTGCCATTTCTTTCCAAGCTATTATTTGTTCTACATACAGACACAGACTATAGTTTAATACAAAGTCACATGATTTAGAAAATTTATAATGTATGATAATAATACCTAAAGTGGTAGTAACTTAACTATATTGTATAAATTTAACAATCAAATCAAGCTACAGTTTACTTCTCTTTTATAGTCCAAAGGGAAGAGTTTACCTGATATCTAGCTTTATTGTTAATTCGGTTGAATGACAGCCACAGTAGAATTAACTGTATGTAAAAAATAAGGCCATCACATACATGAAAGTGTTGTTCTCATTCCTTAATAAATACATTCAATACCACAATTTTGCTCTGAAGTCCATGATGAAGCTGCAAATTGAAGATATCTTACAAAAATTCTGTACCTCTGTGGTTAGTTGTATAGCTCTTGAGGTAATATGAGGATTCTTACTGTCTTGTGTGTTGGGATTATTAACATGGGCACCAGAAGCCTGGGTGATCTTCAAAGTTTGGTAGTTTTTAAATAGTTTTTCATTTTGCTCTTTCAATGATTTCAGGTCATGCTCCCATTCTTTAGATATGATAGCACTTCTTTCCTCAAACTCTGTTGATTCATTCATTATGGCCTATAAAACAGTAAAAAATACCACTATAGCTCTAAAATCATTTATAGTAGTCCCTACTTTTTTGTGGTTTCAGTTATCCATGTTCAAAATTTGTCTGAAAATATTAGATGGAAAATTCCAGAAATAAACCATTCATAAGTTTTAAATTGCACGCTGTTCTGAGTAACATGATGAAATCTCAAGCCATTCTGCTCAGTCTCACCTGGGATGTGAATCATCCCTTTGTACAGCATATCCATACTGTATATGCTACCTGCCCATTAGTCACTTAGTAGCCGTCTTGGTTATCAGATTGACTGCTGCTGTATCAGTGTTTGTGTCCAAGTAACTTTTTTTTTTTGAGACAGAGTCTCAGTCTGTTGCCCGGGCTAGGGTGCCGTGGCATCAGCCTGGCTAACAGCAATCTCAAACTCCTGGGCTCAAGCCATCCTACTGCCTCAGCCTCCTAAGTAGCTGGGACTACAAGCATGCACCATCAAGCCTGGCTAATTTTTTCTATATATTTTTAGCTGCCCAGCTAATTTCTTTCTCTTTTTTGGGTAGAGAAGGGGGTCTCGCTCTTGCTCAGGCTGGTCTCAAACTCCTGAGCTCAAACAATCTGCCCATCTCAGCCTCCCAGAGTGCTAGGATTACAGGCATGAGCCACCATGCTCAGCCCCAAGTAACTCTTATTTTACTTAACAATGCCCCTAAAATGCAAGAGTAGTAATGCTAAAAATTCAGATATACCAAGAGGAGCTGTCAAGTGCTTCCTTTAAGTGAAAAGGTGAAAGTCCTCAATTTAATAAGAAAAAAATCATATGCTGAGGTTGCTAGTATGTATTGTAAAAACAAATCTTCCCATGAAATTGTAAAGAAGGAAAGAGAAATTAAATTCATGGTGGTTTTGCTATTGCATCTCCAATCTGCAAAAGTTACAGCCCCAATGCATGACAGTGCTCAGTTAAGATGGAAAAAGCCTTACATTTGTGGGTGGAAGACATCAAAAGAAAAGTGTTCCAATTAATGACAAAATGCTGCACCAGAAAGTGTTGAGCCTATGCAAAGACTTCAGCAAGGGATCCCCCTAAAGCAAGTGACATCAAGCCATTTACTCTAGGTAAGGCATGGTTATACAGAAGATCAATGTTAGCCTGCTAGATCACAATGCCTACATGGTTCACTTCATCTTATCACGTAGAATTGTATCGTCGTATATCATCACAAGAAGGATGAGTATAGTACAATAAGCTATTTTGAGAGAGACACACCACATTCATGTGGGGAGTTAGCTTCGCTCCCCACAAAGAGGTTTTTTTTCCGGTGGGGTCTCTCAGGCAGGGGTTGTTACAAAGGATGAAAAACTAGTAGGAAACAGAAATAAAAAATAATAATACACAGAGCCAAAGATATAGTTTGTAATGTAAAGGTTTATGAAAATACACAAGGGGAGGATATCCGGAAGGTATATATCTCTCCCGCAGAGATATAACAAAGACTGAACTTTTTACATGGGTATTTACAGGGCAGATACATGCTTAGGTTGCCAAGGGCAATGGGATTTACATAATAATATGCAGTTTGGTTTAGGGTCAAGGTCTTCTAAAAGGCTACTACAGATCCTTTAACTCTATCTAGGTGAACAATGAGTTACAAAATCTTCTTAGGGCAAACTTCTAAGTTTTATGATAAGGCTATTACTTTACCAAATAACAGAGATATCTTGGCTCTAGTAATTGTGTTCTTGGAGACAGAGATGATCTCAGAAGTCAACATGAGCTGTGCCTTGTGGTAATTACTTTAACCGCACGGTTCCGTCTGAGCCTGAAAGCCTGGCTTGGGCATTAGCGTATCTATTTGATCAGCTCTCATCTCCCGCGGCCTTTGATGATCAGCTCTGGCATCCTATGGCTGTAGGTGAGGCCTGCCTTGTCTTTCAAAACAGGTGAGAACCATAGGCCCAGCTTACAGCTGTCACTTTGAAATGCAGCTGTCACTGACCAATGAGACGCCCTCCTGAGGCGAGGCAGCTTTTGAACTAACACATTTATTTTTTCTTTAAGGCAAAGCCTTATTTGACTTTGGAAATCAAATCTTATCTCAAAAAATACAGGGGGCATTTCTATAACTCAGTATTCTTAGGCTCAATACATTCATATAACTTTTACTATAGTATATTGTTATAATTGTTCTATTTTATCATTAGTTATTATTAGTAATCTTTTATGGTACCTAGTTTATAAATTAAGCTTTATCATAGGTATGTATGCATAGGAAAAACAGAATATATAGGGTTCAGTACTACCAACATGGAGGGTTTCAGGCACCCACTGGGGATTTTGGAACGTATCCCCATGGGTAGGGTGGGGGGACTACTGTACATATAAAAAACCCTAATAAAAAATTAGAATTCTAGGACAATGTATGTGCTGAAATTCATTATTTAGAACAATGTTTTAAAAGACTGTGAACATTCTTTGAGGTTTGCATCAGTTACTGAGATTTGAGATGTTGGAAGTGGATGATAGGAATGAAAATAAGGACTGGAGAGGATTCATATTGATCTGCAAGATGATAATCTCACTTTATTAGATTTATACTCACATATAAAGAGAAATTGAAGAATGATGCAGATTAAAATCATTATATATGCTATGACTGATAATGAAACATTAACTGACATCAAATAGCAAAGCACACCTAGAAACTTAACAATTATCTATTTTCCTACTTCATTCCAAACCTCAGTGTTAATATGGAAAATAACTCACTGACTTCTGGTAATTAATCTGGAAATCTTATATTTCTGTGCAAGGAATAAGAGTCAATCTATACTTTCTTTTATACTGAAGGATAACTCACTCTGAAATTATTTATATCTTTTTTACTTCCTAATTCCTATGGAATGTACTTTGTGTTCTCATCTACAACTTCTTTGTGGCTTTGTGGTCATTCTACCAGGTTTGGATTTTAGGTTAGTTGTATTTCTGGTATCCTGGACTCTCCTTGGCTCTGGACTACTGACCTCACGCTGTATCAGTTCCTACTCTTGTGGCACTGGAAGAAGCCACATATCCATGCTGATCCACACAGTAGAAATCCCTACTTTCTAATTGCAGCTGGGCCCTCAATATTATACAAAAAACCCCAAATTACATAGAGTTTATGTTATCCAAACACTGGTTTTGTGCCCTTCTCTATTGATTGTAATTTTTTCTTTTTTCCACAAAGAGTTCAATTACTATTTTGTTAACTCTGGCTATTCTACAAATGGGATGAACTATGCATGGGAAGACCCATTGCTCCAATTTTATATAAACAAACAACCTTTTGAATACTACATATTTTACCAAATATACAGAGAAGAGATTACTTCAGGAAGCAGAATGAATATACCCATCACCGAAAAGTAAAACAAGTCAACAAACTGGTCTTAGGCAATGTTGCTTCTTATGAATTAGTAAATTAGGACCAACCAACCATCTTGGGAACAATGATAAAAATCACAACTTTGCAGTTTGTGATATAGCAGGTCAGGAGCTTAAAAGTTGCCAGTCTATGCTAACAACAAATAAAAAGGAAAACACTGAAAACTCTCAACAACTCAGTATAGATCCATCAGATAAGTGTGGCCACAGAACAAAGGGCTGCCCCCAAAATTGGAGAGACAGAGAGGCAGATACAGAGAATCACAGAAACATTTGCAGGAATCAATTAAGAGGTAGGAAAACCTGAACTGTAATTGATGAACTGTTGGAGGCTCAGTGTGGACAACTGTACCTCATTCTGGCAGGAGAGGAGAAAAGGAACCATTTTGAAATAAAACATACCATTTTGTTTTTCTTAACAAGGCCTGTTCTCAGGAAAACTATTGAGCAGACTCTAACATGCTTGGCTTTCATCATGGCCTAATATATCTGGGGGAAGGGGAAATACCCAGTTCTAGGTGTCTCTTGTCTTCCATGTAGGAGGAGGGAAATACCCAACTCTAGCTCCCTCTAACCTTCCATAGGGACAAAGAAAAAAAATCCTCAATTCCAGGGACCACTAGCCTTCTATGTGGGGAGAGGGAAATACACTACTTCAGCCCCATCCAGCCATCTTGTTCCACCTAAGGAGGGGGTACTGAAAAGCACTGGTGAAGTTTACAGCCCCAGGGCACAGGCTCACCAAAAGACTGAGAGCTAGTCAAAGGGTGAGAGAATGCTCCCCTGCCACACCTGACCACTACATTACTAAAGGCCTATTTACTGCACTTCCTTTTGCCTAGTACATTATGCCTGACTGCAAAAATTACAAGGCATGCTAAAAGGCAAAACCCAGTTTGAAGAGATTGAACAAGTATCAGAAACAAAGTCAGAAATGGCAAGAACATTGGAGTTATCACACCAGGAATTTAAAATAAAAACAAAACTATGATTAATATGCTAGGGGCTTTAATGGAAAGAGCGGACAACATTCAAGAACAGATGGATGATATAAACAAAGAGATGAAAATTCTAAGAAAAAATAAAAAAGAAATGCTAGAGATCAAAAATACTGTTAACAAAAATGAAGAATGCCTTTGATGAGCTCAGTAGATGGGCTCAGGAAAGAAAATTAGTTTGAGAGAATTACAACAGAAATCTCCCAAATTAAAAAGCAAAGAGAAAAAAGACTGAAAAAAAAATCCAGAATGTCCAAGAACTTTGGGGCAACACAGAAAGTGTAATATATACATAATGGGAATACCAGAAGCAGAAGAAAAGAAGAAACAGAAGGAATATCTGAGGCAATAATGACTAAGAATTTCTGCCAAATTAATGTCAGACACCAAACCACAGATGCAGAAAGCTCAGAGAATGCCAAACAGGACAAATGCCCAAAAAACTTTATCTAAGCATATTATATTCAAACTTCAGAAAAATCAAAGATAAAGAGAAAAAAATCTTGAAAGAAGCCAGAGGAGAAGAAACATCTTACCTTAGCAAGGCTAAGAATTACACCCAACTTCTCAGAAACCATGCAATTAAGAAGAGCATAGAGTGAAATAATTAAAATGTTAAGAGAAAAAAACACACCAACCTATAATTCTAGACCCTGTGAAATTATCCTTCAAAAGTTAAGATATAAAGACTTTCTGAGAAAAACAAAAATAGAAGGAATTTGTTGCCAGTAGACCTCCCTGCAAGACATGTTAAAAAGAAGTTATGCAGAGGACAAGAAAATAATGTAGGTCAGAAACTTGGATCTACGTAAAGAAAGGAAGGGCATTAGAGACAGAATAAGTGAGTTCTTAACTGAGCTAACAAATAAGTTTGTTCTAAATAATAATAGCAACAATGTATTTCATTACAGAAGTCCATATATATGCATGCTTATCAGTGAACTGAACAAAAACAATGATACAAGGGATGGGAGGGAGGAATTAGAAATATTTTGTTATTATAAGGTATTCATACTACTCATGAAGTGGTATAGTGTTATTTGCAAGTAGACTAGGATTAGTTGTAAATGTATATTGCAAATTCTAGAGCAATCACTGAAAAAGTACAGAAAGAGGTATAGTTGATATGCTAAGGAAGGAGAGAGAATGGAATCATAATATAGTCAATTAAAACCATAAAAGGCATAAAAAGTGTGGAAGACAAAAACAGAAACAAAGAATAAGGGCAACAAATAGAAAATGGTAACAATATGGTAGATATTAATCCAACTATATTGATAATCACCTTAAATGTCAATAGCTTAAATACACCAATTAAAAGACAGATTGTCAGATCTGATCAAAAAACAAGACTCAACTATATGTTGTCTACAAGAAACCCACTTTAAATATAAAAGCACACAGAGACTAACATTAATCAAAAAAAGTGAGAGCAGCTGTATAAATTTTTCCAGTCCTTTACTTTTTAATCCAACAACAGCACATTACACATTCTGCTCAAAATCACATAGAACATTTACCAAGACAGACCACATTCTGGGCCATAAAGCATATCTTAACAAACTTAAAAGAAATCATACTGGGTCTGCTCTCAGACTGCAATGAAATTACATTAGAAATCAGTAAGATAGCTGGAAAATCCCCCAAATACTTGGAGATTAAACAACACACTTCTAAATAACATAAAGCTCAAAGGAGAAATATTAAGAGAAATTAAAAAATATTTTGAACTAAATAAAAATGAAAATACAACTTATCAAAATCTGTGAAAGCAGTGCTTAAAGCAAAACTTATAGCATTGAATACATATATTAGAAAAGAAGAAAGATCTAAATCAATAAAGTAGGGTTTAACTTTAGGACACTAAAAATGAACAACAAATTAAATTTAAAGCAAGCAGAATTCAATGAAATTGAAACAGGAAATCAACAGAGAAAATAAAAAAACCCCAAACACTGGTTCTTTGAAAAGTGCAATAAAATAAATAAGTCTCTAGGTAGGCAAACTAAGAAAAAAAGAGAGGAAGGACCCAAATTGCTAATATCAGAAATGGATGAGGAGACAACACTACAGATCTTGTAAAATATTATGGACAATTCTAAGCCACAAATTTGATAACATGGATGCAATGGACCAATTCTTTGAAAGATACAATCTACAAATACTCAACAGAAGAAATTGACAGTCTCAATAAGCCTACATCTATCAAAGAAATGAAATCAGTAATTAAGAGCCTTCTAAAACAGAAAGTACCAGGCCCACATGAGTTAACTGGTGAATTCTACCAAATGCTCAAGTAATTCAAGGTAAAAATTATACCCATTCTCTATAATCTCTTCCAGAAAACAGAAACAGAAGGAATACCTCCCAACTCATTCTATGAGGCCAGGATTATCCTAATATCAAAACCAGAGGATGACATTACACAAGAAAACTACAGACTAACATCTTTCATGAACATAGATGCAAAAATCCTCAGCACTTAAACACTGCACCAAGAGAATGGGAAGACAAGCCACAAAGTAGGAGAAAATATTTGCAAAAGACATATCTGATAAAGGACTGTTATTCAAAATATACAAAGGGTTCTTGAACCTTAATAATAAGAAAGCAGGCCGGGCGCGGTGGCTCACGCCTGTAATCCTAGCACTCTGGGATGCCGAGGTGGGTGGATTGCTTGAGCTCAGGAGTTCGAGACCAGCCTGAGCAAGAGCAAGACCCCGTCTCTACTAAAAAAAAAAAAAAAAAAATAGAAAGAAATTATCTGGCTAACTAAAAAATATATATAGAAAAATTAGCCGGGCATGGTGGCACATGCCTGTAGTCCCAGCTACTCTGGAGGCTGAGGCAGTAGGATCGTTCAAGCCCAGGAATTTGAGGTTGCTGTGAGCTAGGCTGACGCCATGGCACTCACTCTACCCTGGGCAACAAAGCGAGACTCTGTCTCAAAAAAAAAATAATAAGAAGAAAGCAAATATTAATAACGTGACTGAAAAATGGGCAAAAGACCTGAATAGACACTTCATCAAAAAAGATACACAGGTGGCAAATAACCATATGAAAGATGTTCAACCTCATATGCCATGAGGGACTTGCAAATTAAGCAATGGGATATCACTGCATACTTACTAGAGCAGCCCAAATCCAAAAGTGACAACACCAAATTCTGGAGAGGATGTAGAGCAACAGGAACTCTTATTGACTGCTGGTGGGAGTGCAAAATGGTATACCCTCTTTGGAAGACAGTCTGGCAGTTTCTTACAAAACTAAACATACTTTTACCTATTGGATCCAGCAATTGCATTCCTTGATATTTACTCAAATGAGTTGACAATGTATGTCTACACAAATAGATGACTATGTATGTTTACAATAGCTATATTCATAATTGCCAAAACTTAGAAGCAACCAAGATGTCCTACAGGAGATGAGTAAATTGGTACATCCAGATAATGGAATATTATTCAGTGTTAAAAGCAAATAAGCTATAAAACCATGAAAAGACATGGAGAAAACTTAAATACATATTACTAGGTGATGGAAGCCAATCTGAGAAGGCTAAATACTGTATGATTCCAACATATGACATTCTGGAAAAGGCAATACTATGGAGACAGTAAAAAAATTAGCACTTGCCAGGGGTTAGAGAAGAGAGTGATGAATATGGGCAGTGTCGCGCCGCACTCGCCTGCAAGGACGACGCAACAAACTGGAGTTCTTCCAACAGCAGTTTAATGAGGCATCTAGTCTAGTTACATGGCGAGAGACCCCGAACAGGAAGGACCGTGGGCTTATATACCATTGCAGGTAGTCGTGGCGGAAAGTGATTGGTAGAGGGCCCTGACAAGGCTCCCAGCAATGATTCTATTGGCTATGTGCTCACCCGTAATCAGAGACCGCTCCCAACAGCTCCCCCTTTTGTTTTGCAACACAAGCTTTGGGGACTCCAACCTCAAGGTCCGGATCCAGGGGGTGGAGTCCCTGAAGCAGGTGCAAAGGCCACCGTCTCCCGTGCAATGAGCAGAGACTCTGGGAGGTGCAACGGCTGGTAAGGGGGTGACACGCCACAATCTGGTGCAATGGGGAAACCCCTCAGAGTGCATGGGCCATGTCACGCTGTGCGAGAGGGGAGGCGGTCTTGACCTTCGGAGCGTAACATTTGTAGCCAGATGCCAGGGGATTGACCACACTCGAGGGTGGCTAGGGCTTGGGTAACCACCACTCGGTCCCTGCGGCGCTGTGCGCGAACGCGCAGGAACCCCCAGATCACGAAACCTGCTCCCAGGATCCCCATGAACCCTAGGGACCCCAGGCCAGCCCAGTCCCGAAGTCCTCGGACTATTGACTGAAATGTAGGAAAGAGACCATTGGTCACTGTCAAGTCCAGGCGTGTGGAGTTAACTGCCGGGTCAAGGCGGTAAATTGACTAGACCAGTGTCCTGTCAACATAGCAGATAATTGACGAGACTTGTTGGCCGCGGCGGAAGCATTATCAAACGGTACCGCGGTAATGCATAGTCCTGTGAAACGCCATTCGCAGCCCAGCTGTGCCAGCTGCCATAAGGCATCTATTTGCTCCTGGACCAAGTCCACACGTTGGTTCAGTATCATGATACCGCCCTTCAGATGCGCGTTGACGGCGGATTGTGTGTCCAGAGCTGTAGCCACAGATGCCGATAGGTTGTTCAGCGTCTGTGCTGTCTGAACAGAGCCTACTGCTGCAGCCGTAGCGGCTGCCAGTGCGGCAGTCACTGCCAATGTGGAAATTACAGCTGCAGTAACGCCAAAATCTCTTCGCTGCCGGAAAAGGGTCAAGAAGCTAGGAGCCTCCACCGGCCAATGAATATGCCGAGGCATACGGGCAACAATTGCCATGGACTGGCTGGAGGCATTCCAGCAACGGGCATAGGAGCAGTTTGCCGTGGAGCAATTGAGAACACCAGGACCAGAGGAAGTAGCAGTGATCCAGATAAAAGGGGGCCAGAGGCAAACAGGTGTGGAGGGGAAAGACAGATTACGCTGCTGAATAGCGTGGACCGACGTCTCAAATGTTGAGGAGGAGTTCCATGTAAGATTGGCAAGGCCCAAAGAGGCATTAGTAGCGAACAGCCGGGGGAAGATCTGGGCATCATGGGTCACCGGCATCGGTCTCGGGAACACCGACAGGATGGCCCAGCGCCGGTCCGTCGTCACCGATGCGGCCAGCAGCAGAAAGGTCAGGAGCAGCAGCATCCCCGGCAGCGGACGCCCCATCATCTGCATCCTCCACATCCGCCAACCGCTGCACTCGCCGCGTTAAGCGTGCCGGGACCCACACTGGATCAGGAGTGTCCTGCGGGAAAACACAGACAGCTCCCCTGGACCGGCTCACAACCGGATCCGGGCCTTTCCATTTGTTAAGCAGGACATCCTTCCACAAGACCTGCTCTGATAAAGGGGAACCGGGGTTGGCGTGGCGGTCCGCAGCAGAATGCCCCTGATCATCCAGCAAAAGAAAATTTAAAGTGAACAAGGTGAGAGAGAGCACAGGCTTAGGGGTACGTAAGCCCAAAGGGCTCATCCCCGTCTCCCCCTTTTGTTTTTTGAGATAGGCCTTTAAGGTGCCATGGGCACGCTCTATGATACCCTGGGCCTGGGGGTTGTAGGGAAGGCCCGTGCGGTACCAGCCCAATCACTGAGGGTCATGGCATGCGCACTTAGCCATTCCAGTAGGCCACGGGTGTAAGCAGCATTGCACCCATAAGCCTTGACAGCTTCAACCAAAGCTTTTAGTTGCTTGTAATCTAGGTGTTCGTGAAAGCGATGTTGATTAGCGTCCTCAAAGACGGGGAAAGCAAACTCCCTCTGTATCTTCTTTCTAGCTCGGGGAGGCACAAACGAGGTTCCGCCCTCCATATTTAGAGGGGCGGATCCCGCAATGGGAAAAGGAGGGGCAGTAGCGTACGGGGGCGGGCGATTACGCTCCGCCTCATATCTAGCCGCCGCCTCCTCCAGCTCCGCCTTCTCCTGTGGAGACAGCCCCTCTTCCGCCTCGCGAGAACGCGAACGGGAAGAAGAGCGAGATGATGAAAAAGAACAGGAAGAAGAAGGACGAGAGGAAGAAGAGGAAGAAGAGGAAGCCGACATGTGGAGGGAGGCCATTTTGAGAGCCACCTCCTCCATGTCCCTTTCAGGCGGCGGGCGTCCCCACCGTTCCTGTTTACCCGCGGACTTACGTTTCCTTTCCGGCCTTTTCCTCGGCCGCCCTGGCCGAGCCAGACCCACTTTGCCTCTCTCAGACATACTATCTTGATAATCACTGAGTACTTGCTGACCTTCCCGGACCGGACCGCTGCAACGGTCGTCCTCTAAACAGGAGCGCACCAGTGCCCACACAGGGAGAACACACTCCCAAAGGGGACCAGACTCTCGGGCACGGCGAAGGTCCTGCTCTAGCTTATCCCAACTCGGAATCGTTAAAGACCCCGAGTGGAGAAACCATGGGGCCACCCGGTCCACGTCCTGCACAAAATGGCGCAGGACACGGTCAGGGATACGAAGCTCCCGGGCGGCCAGAAGACCCCGCAGGGCCCGCAACAGGTGACAACTAGGAGAGTTCCCCATGGGGTAGGTCACAAGCACCCGGTGCCGGCGTCAGAAGAGGGCAGGGGTCCAAAATAAAGCCGCCCCAGCTGCTGTGGTTCTGAACTCACCTCCAAAGAGGTCGTCTCCGCCGGTGCGAGAAGTTCCCGGGTTTCGGCACCACTTGTCGCGCCGCACTCGCCTGCAAGGACGACGCAACAAACTGGAGTTCTTCCAACAGCAGTTTAATGAGGCATCTAGTCTAGTTACATGGCGAGAGACCCCGAACAGGAAGGACAGTGGGCTTATATACCATTGCAGGTAGTCGTGGCGGGAAGTGATTGGTAGAGGGCCCTGACAAGGCTCCCAGCAATGATTCTATTGGCTATGTGCTCACCCGTAATCAGAGACCGCTCCCAACACTAATTTTTTAAAAAAACCCATCTCACTGCATGCTGATCAGATGCTAATTTTTATGTTAAAGACTTTTTATCAGAAAACGATTACTATTATTACTTTATCAGTTTCTAAAAATCTCCTGTGGTACTTTTTATCCAATAAAAGAACAGTAAGACATTAAGACTATTTCTTTGATTGTATTAGGCTTAGCAAACTAAAATAAAGGATGCCCAGTTAAATTTGAATTCCAGGTAAACAATGAATAATTTTTCAGTATTAAGTATGTTTCATGCAATATTTGATAGTCTCTCAGTACATTTGCTATTTTTTATTACCTTAAATACCATTTTGGTATTTCCATAATGCAACATTTGAGAAATACTTTTAGTAAAATATTCCTTGATTATTATAAATTCAAATTAAACTGGGCATCCTATTAAAAAAAAAGACTAATGTATTTCATGAGTTTTTATTACCTTCAGCTTCCATTTGAGCAGCTCTTTCACTGCCTGCAAGGTCAACCAAATTCTTGTAAGATAGATGAAATAAATCTTTATGAAAGGTATTTTGATATAATAAAATCCAAACTACGAAAAGAATATTTTAAATACATACCATATCTGAATATCCCATCTGTATCCTTGTTTCCCAGCTCACTGTTGAGGCATTCCCTTTTCTGAGTCAAACTGTTCTCTACGTTTCCTTCTTTCTTTATAATATATTCTCAATAATTCTGCCATTGTAGGTTCTGTTTCCCACAAAGTCCAAAACGATGCCATGGTGAATGATTCTTCACAACCTGGCACTTCCATTGCTCCAGCTTTATATCTATCCAGCCCTTACTCTTACCTCTCTAGCCAAACTACTCACTATTCTCCAAACACCCCCCCATACTTCTATACCTCCAAGCAGCAGCTTTTTGCTCTTGCCTTTGTTCAGTTAGTTCTAATGTTCTAGTCTGCCCTTATTCTTCAAGAACCAGGGCAAATGTTACCTCCTCAAGATAGCTTTGCATACTTTACCCTTCTTCCCCTACATCTTGAATGAACTGCTCCTTCAACTGCACATCCAGAACTCTTAATAAATACTTATAGACTTACTTACAGATGAGACTTACTCTTAGAGCACTTATTCTATTGGGCTAGTCATTTGTGTCCCTAACTGTGCTGTAGCATCTTTAAAAGCATGGACCTCCCTCTCATTTCACAAATATTACTGAAAAAAAATGAGTGCTTATCATGCTCCAGGTGATGTGTTAGGTGCGGGGATACAGCAATGAACCAAACAAATAAGGTCTCTGCTCTCATGGAACTTACATTGTACAGAAAGACTGCTGATTATAAGAGAAAAAAGACAGACAAATAAGAAACACATTGTGATGAGTGTAACAGAGATAACAGAGTTGGAAGAGGATAAGAGGGAGAGATTGAGTAGATTCGCTGGACTGGGTGGCAGGGAAAGGCCTGGCATTAATCTAAGATCTAAGTGACAGAGAGGTTGGGGCCAGTTATGAAAAGATCAAGGCAAACTGTAGTCTAGTCAGAAAGAACAGCCAGCACACCTGGTCACAAAGCAGAATGTGCTTGGTGTATTCAAAAAGAAAGTGGGACAGTTGGTGAAGTGAAGACAGGAGAAGATAGGGTAAGAGAAGTAGGTAGGCGTCAGATTATGCAGGACTTTGTGAGCAAGCTTAAGAAGTCTGTATTTTCTAAATGCATTGGGAAGCCATTGGAGGGCTTCACACAAGGGAGTAATACAACCTGATTCAACTCCTAAAGGATCCACTGTGGCCCCTGGATGGAGGATGGATTCAAGAAGCGCAAGAATGGCAGCAAGCAGCCTTATTGGGAGGCTGGTGCAGGGATCCAAGCGAGAGGTGACAGCAGTTTGGGCTAGGGCGACTACCTCTGAGTTAGCGCAGGGATGTCTTGTTTACTCTTTTAATCTCAGAGCCCAGCAGCATGCTCAGAACATGATAAAGGTTCATTAAGTATTCTGAATGTGTTAAAAGAAAGTTAGAGACCGCGCATGGTGGCTCACACCTGTAATCCTAACATTTTGGGAGGCTGAGATGGGAGGATAGGACAGGTGTTTAAGACCAGCCTGAGCAACATGGCGGGACCCCGTCTCTATAAAAAGACAGAAAAATGAGCCAGGCATGGCAATGTGTCTATAGTTCCAGCTCGGGAGGCTGAGGAGGGAAGATTGGTTGAGCCAGGGAATTTAAAGTAGGAATGAGTCATGATGACACCACGGCACTCTAACCCAGGCAACAGAGCAAGACCCTATCTTAAAAAGAATGAGCTTTAGGTTATCTCTCACTATGGAGATTTTCAAGAGTATACAGGTATTTATGTGATATTGTTTTATAGTACTACCTCATATACTTCTTTCTGTAAAATACTCAAAGAGGTGTAATTTTTCTTGCATAATATCCACTACCATGACTTAGACGCATAATAAATGGGCAAAGTAGTAATGAAGGCAGTAGGAGGAAGGCATAGATGGCAACCAGCTTTCATAGTCAAAGACACTAAGAGGCCCAGTCTATGAGAGAGGGGCTCCTGTGGAATAGGAGGAAGTAAAGTTAAACTGGTGAAGAGAGGCGAGATCTTGTCCAGGAAAGACAACATAACGAAGCAGTTGTGAGTATATTAGAAAACTGTATGATGTGCTGAAGAAAGGAAGAGCAGAGTTGAGGAGACTGAGGTAGTAATTCAAAAGAGATGAGACCCTAATGAGTATAACACCCATAGGAATGTTCAAAGGTAGAATCAGTAAGAAATGGGACAAGTGAACAAAGAGAAAGGCAGAAAAAGATGAGTCAAAAAACTCAGGTATGCAGCCCAGGTAACTGAGATAATGCTTGTTTTATCAGAAGAAAAGGATATTCATTATGGCAGGAAGAAATTAATTTGGTTTTAGGTACACTGAAGTTTGAGATAACAGCGGGACACAATTATAACAATCTTTAGGAAGATATGAATTAGGACTTAGAGACTATAAAATATATGTTTGGCAGTACTCAACACAGAAATGATGATAGAATGTCCAAGGGCAAGAACGTCAAGTAAGAAAGGCTACATAACACTTCCGAGTTTTTGTTAGTCGGGGATTACAAAAGAAGCCACAGCAGAAAACAGGGAAGGAAAAGAGCTAAGAGAAACTGAATATTATTATCCCATCAAGGCCAAGAGACAACCTCAAAATCTAGATAGAATAAAGCTCCACCTCTAAAGAGCCAGGAGATGACTCTTTAGGGAAGACTTCTTTCCAAGAAGATTCTTACAATTGTTGGGTAGTCTGGAGGGTTGGACCACCTGGACCATAAATGAGAGAGCATCAAGGAATCGGAGGAAATCACCAAATACATCACTGATGGTGCCAAGAGTATTAAAGCTAAATTATTAAAAGAAATGTTAAATTATAGTGAAATATCAAAGGCCAGGGTCACAATACAAAACAGGTTAGGTTTTAGGTTTTTCTGTTGTTAAATTAAAACAAGATTAACGATTAAATATCAAAAGATTAAAATAAAAATTAAAGTTTAAAATAAGTTATATACTTTTATACCAAAATAACTAAGGTGAAGTTAGGATTGGATATCAAGAATTTGATTTTACAAAATATGAAAATGAATAAACATATTATTACTTTCTTCCCCTGAAGTTTTTCAAATCATATCCACATCAAGCTAAAGAACTAAGGCCCTGAAAACAGAGAATAAAGCAATATAGGTAAAGAAGAGGAAAGGAGTAAGAAAGACAGCGATACCATGCAGCAAGAAGGAAATGGGAAGTTTACTTTGTGGAAAAAAGGAATGTTTGCATAATGCTTACATTCACTCATTCAACAAACATGTATTGAACATAAACTATGTAATATACATGTGTTGGGGCTACAAAGATGAATGTAGTATCACTCTTCTTCCATCTTCAAGAGATTTATAGCCTAAAACACTATGTTTATAGTACAAAATATATTATCTTATTATACTTAAGAAAAGCCTTCAATAATGTCATTTATTTTTTAACCATCCCACCTAGATTTCTGTTAATCACAAAAGTCTAAATGATATTGGCTGAGATTAAAAAAAAAAAATTCCCAAATCCTAAGAGCACTTAAACTCTTAAATGTGTACAGAAAAAAAACCCTACTTCATTAGTGGGTAGAGAAAGCCTCAACTCCTATAGTTCCTTCATCTAACTTTTAGGAGATGACAGCCATGACATAACAGGAAGAAAGACCCTCTGAATTTTTCCTACAACATTTCAGCTAGTAATTTGATGCTACTGACAAGATGAAACTGCCAATTTATAGTTCCCCTCCCCCGCATTTAAATAACAGTTCATATTAGACCAAATACCCAGCAGCTGAATTAACTGTTGTTTAGGCCCATACAGTACATTATCTTAGCTCATTTATACTCACCAAATGGGACACCTTCACAGACCCTTCACAATTAGAAGGCTCATCCATCTCTCTGCTTTCAAAAATCTAGATAGAAAAGGCAACTTGTATACAAAGTAGTGCATTCTTACACGTGATAATGAAAAATACAGTATCATAAAATAAGAAGAGGAGCACGTCCAGTTCAACTCTCTAGGCTAAAAGTAAAATCCTACCATCAGATGTTTTAAAAGTGAGAGAAAGACAGAGAGAGAGAGAGTGAATATTACCTACCATCTTAAAAATTGTATGAGAACAACTTCTTCTCTGATTCATTTTTGTTTTTCCATAATGGCTGTTCCTTGTAAAAATGAGTTATATTTCAGCTGCACATATATTAAAATCCAACAAAAAATAGTAATTTTTATTTTAACTTAATAAAGTATGATTTGAAGCCTAAATACACTTGATTGAAAAGATAGCTTTTATAACGATTTTAAAGACATACAACAGAACGTCTTACTGTCTCCCTTTGTGATCCATTTCAAAGCCATTTCTGATGTATAAACCACTTCTGTGAGATCAGCAACATACACATTCCTCTGAAACAAGTTTAATTGTGGAAAGATTAAAGAAATAGAAGTCCCTTAAAAGTCTGTTTTTCAAAAAGAAGGTACAAACTATTACAGAGTTCATTTGTGGAAGTTAAAGGTGGAAAATGGAATCATTATTCTATAAGAATATAACAAGCAACTCCATGAATACAATTTATTTCCTATACCAAAGCACACTAAATTCTAACTTGATACTTCCATATTGCTATTCTTAGGCACTTAAGCCTATTAGAGCTATCAGTATTTTAAAACTATACATATTATTTAAAAAATCAATCTCTATAAACACTTCAAAAAAGAAAGAAAGAAAACCACAAAAACAGCAGACACTTTAAAAATTAAAGGTAAATATTCAAGAACAATAATCCCAATAAGTAAGTTGATTATAATGTTTGTTACTCACATTGACATCTTCTCGAATTATTAAAGGTTTCATTGTATATCTCCATGTAAGACACATGCAAGAGAAATTCCCTATCAGGAAACTGGAAGAAAAAATATGTAAAAGCATCAGTGAGCATCAAATTATGAAGACCTAGTATTTTATGCTTGTGTGCTTATATTAAAGAGGTAAAGAAGGAAGTTATGTTTGTAAAACAAAATCCATGATTCTATGTTGACAATAATAAACACAAAAATATAAAAGCATTGTTTCAGAAATAATGAAAAGTAATGTATCATAAAATTAGAAGAGGAGAGCACTCTTTCCAACTCTCCAGGCTCAAAATAAAACTCTACCATTAGATGTTCTTATTTTAATGAAGATGCCAATTTAAAACCAACTCTTAACTAATGAGGTTGTCTGCTCTGGCCTTCTACTTCCCTTCTCCTTTACCAACATCCACTTTTTACTGTTCCTTTATAATCACTAGTAGTTAAACAAAGGCAATGAGGAGCAAACCATTGTGATAAGATTTTCCTGTTCCTTAATGAATATTTTTGTTGAAAGTATTACTGTTGTAGGATTCAAGGGAAAGAATAAAAGAACTTTAAGCTTTAAAAAGTAAGTTTGTTGGGATAAAAGTAAATCTATGTTATGCCTCTCTTCTTTCCCCGTGAATAATCAAGAGAGAACTGTAAATTTATTTCCTTTTATTATTACACAAGGAAAACACTACGATTGTTACTACTTTTACCAGTATATACTAGAAATTCAGCTAAGTTATTTACCTTCTTAATTTTTTGGAAAATGTCATGAATTGCCCTGGGCATAAGTCCTAAGTAATCTTCTGAACCCATAATAGTATACATTTTTCCTGAAGCAGTCTGCCCATAGGCAAATATAGTCCCTGAACCAACAAAATACACACACACACAGATTTAAAAATGAATCTGCAGTGGGTAAAACTATCAATACATGTTGCACAGACACCCAAGACTAAAATGTTTCTGCAACACTGAGCGAATACAAACCATTGTAGCCTTGTATGGCAGAATCGATGATTGGTGCTGCTATTTCTTCATACATATTTTTAGTAGTTTCATTACTATGAAAGACACGATCTACAAAACAACAACACATTTGAAGTTAAACCAAACAAATCAAATGTGTTTTCATTCTGAACTAGTAATTACCCAAAGAAATAAAATTGTCAATCTAGGATGCTAAAATATTTAAGACAGTATTTTTTTCAACTTTTTGGTCCTTTGAAAAAACCTCTCCTTGAGATAAAATGTTTTGGTCCTCAAAGACAAAAAATATACTACAAGTTAATGATCCTATGTGTTTTTACAAGGCAGTAGGCCATAGTGGTTGCACATGGGGGTCTGGAATCTGTCTGGATACAAATTATATAACTGTGCTTTAAATATCAATTTATTATCTCACTTATCATACACGATGGCTAAACAATTTTTCATTTTCAATGAAGCAGTTTATAAAAGCCTTAGTCTGATCTTTAGTAATAAATCTAGTGTTATTGATAAGCCTTCTGTACTCTTAATAGCAAAAGAATAGCAAGCTAATTTCTGATGCTATTATATCTTACCAAAATTGAAGGATTTACTTCCATCAACTTGATACATGGCACTGTTGTCAATTTTCCAGTAAGCTTGGGCAGTTTCTCCAAGTTCTTCTTTTCCAAAAATATAACAATACTGCATTTTAGCAGAATTGGTCATAAAAGTTATGTTATAGGAAGGATAATTTAAGATTTCATCTTCTGAAGAACATTTTATTTTATTTTGCGATGGCGTCTTGCCCTGTTGCTGGCACTAGAGTGCAGGGGTACAATCATAGCTCACTGCAACCTCAAACTCCTGGTCTCAAGCGATCTCCTGGCTCGGCATTCCAAGTAGACAGGACTACAGGCCTGTGTCATCATGCTTGTATTTTTTGTAGGGGGTGGAGGGGTGGTGTATCCATATGTTGTCCAGGCTAGTCTTGAACTCCTGTCCTCAAGGGGTCCTCCCACCTTAGCCCCAAAGTGCTAGGATTACAGGCATAAGCCACCATGCCCAAATGAAGACTGTTTTAAAAGATAGTAATAATATATCACTTATAAGAGAAAGATGGAAAATCCAGCTTTGAGGATTCAGCTCTCTTAAATGGGGTTTCAGTGCCTCCTGCCCTGTCATGGGAGTTTCTTGTGAAACCATTCATTCACCGTTTCACCCAACACTGGCAGCTGAGAGGATAGATTAAAAATGAAACTGATTATGTCCCTCTTGCTTAAAACTCTTGAAAACTTTCTGGAAACTTATGAAATCCTTAGCATAGCACATGAGACCTGGATCATGTCATTTCAGTCTCCAACCTCATCGTCCTCTAAATTTCTATATGAACCCTAAGCTCTACTTGAAGGTCTTTTCAAAATGACAGATTTAACCTCTTTGGGCCTAGAATATTCTGACCTTCCTTTCCATTAAGTAACTTATGTTTCACTTGTGAAACTTGTCAGGACTCTCCTGACATGAGCCCACCCCACCCAAACTGTCATCTCTCTTATGGACTAATCAGTTTAGCAAACATTCTCCACCTGCCCATCATAACACTTGTCACAACCTATTGTAATGGCTTCTTTATGTTGATGTCTTCTAATGTATTAGATAAGCAGCTCCTAAGAAACAGGAAATCCTAGATCTTGATATTCTCTGTTATTAAACGCTGTGTTCAATAAAAATTTCTCAAACACAGAAAATGTTAGCCTTTGGGGTCGAGGACCAGACGCTAGTGAAACAAACTGACTTCATTCATTCCCCTTCCTGGTTTTTCTCCATAGCATTTATTACTTACATATCACCACTTAACACTCTATATTTTTAACTTTATGTTCTGTCTCTCTCTCCACTAGTATGAAAGATCCACAGGGCAATGATGGTAGCGTCTGTTCAGTGCTGTAACGGTGTACTAAAATATACACATGCAGATACATAAGTATTCGTAGAACGAATGAATGGATGCAGTCTTGACTGCCTATTGAACACAATGCGACAGACTAGTCCTTGCCCTCAGGGAGTTTAGAGATAGCCAATTAAGCTTAAAATGACTACATTCTCCCATACGACTTCTTTAGGGGGGGTGGAATGGGGTAAGGAGGTTCATATGTGAGAAAAACAGCAGGTGAAGGTCTTCAACGTCAGCGAGCCCGCGTTAGATTTACGTGAATCTCCCAGCTGGAAGTTACCGTCCAGATCTCGGATCCTTCCCTGTCACTTCACAGACAAGCAAACCCCGGAAAGCAGCCCTGGGAAAGGCCGGAGCACTCGCCCCTCCCGCCCGGGCCCGCGCCGCCTGCAGCCGTGCGCCCCGCCGCGGTCTGGGCCCCCCACCTGCTGCTGAGCGCCGGACTCGCACGCAGACCGCCACGGGGCCTTCCTCCGCCGTCTTCCTCACGCCGGGCCCCGGGAAAATGGCCAAAACCCTCCGCCGCCGGCGCCTCAGGGCGCAAGGGCCGACCCGCCTTTAAGTTGAAAATGTTCAAAACGCCGCCTCTGATTGGGTCGCTGTCTCGTGACGTCACGGACGAGTCCACCTGCGCCGCGGTGCGGGGAGCGCGAAGGCAGGCGGCGCACGGCTGGCGGAGTCTGGCGGCGAGCGGGTGGCGGTCGCATGGGCGGGATGGTGGCCTGACAGAGAGCGGCCCTCTCGGTAATGGCTGGACACTGCTATGCTAAAAGCCCCTGAACACTCTCCTCCACCCCTAGCCTTGAAGAGTTTGCAATCTGTAGAAGAAACAAGGCAGGGACATGTACTTTTCCACTAAAAGAGAATTAGGATTTTTTTCTTTTTTAAACCACACTAACATTTTAAAAAAGAAAGAAAGAAAGAAAAAACCTCAAACGACGAAAGTTGAAACTCACTGGCCGGTCTAGAAAGGTAAGAAGCTCGTTGTGCTCCTGAGAAACTCTTTGAGTTTAGGTTTTTTTCTTTCTGTGTCTTTAACTCTTGTTTCCATAGGCTGTGAGTTTGTAAGAGGCTGACTTAGGGGAAAGAACTACTGAGGACTGGAAAAGTTCATTTAATATGTTGATACTTTCATTAGCTGAAAGAGAAAGCTATTCTTTTTTTTTTTTTTAACAAATACAATTACTTTATTCTTGAAAGATCAAAGAAAATGCCCAGTTTCAAGGCCGGGTGCGGTGGCTCACGCCTGTAATCCTAGGAGGCCGAGGCGGGTGGATCGCTCGAGGTCAGGAGTTCGAGACCAGCCTGAGCAAGAGCGAGACCCCGTCTCTACTAAAAATAGAAAGAAATTACCTGGACATCTAAAAATATATATAGAAAAAAAATTAGCGGGACACAGTGGCGCATGCCTGTAGTCCCAGCTATTCCGGAGCCTGAGGCCAGGAGTTTGAGGTTGCTGTGAGCTAGGCTGACGCCACGGCACTCTAGTCTGGGCAACAGAGTGAGACTGTGTCTCAAAAAAAAAAAAAAAAAAAAAGTCCAGTTTCAAAAGAAAGCACACCCCTGTTAAACTCTCATATCTTTCTCAAGGTTTACAGCAGTATGGCTGTGTGCCAAGATTTGTACACCCCATGTTAAAACTTTAAAAACATTACTTGAATTACAACTACATAAGAAGTTTAAATAAAATTGTAAGTGAGCCCAACTATCACAGATCCTGAATTTCAGGATCATTAGGAGGGTCGTGCAGGTCAGTCACCACTGCAGAACCATAGGTGCTCCAAGTTGCGGCGTGAGCAATGAGTGACCTCATCCTTTCTTCCTTACCACCTAACTGGTGCAAACCGGGTAAGCAAGGAGCCTTTGCAGGGGCACAAAGAACTTATCTCCAACACTGAGCTATTCTTGAAGAGCAGAAATAATTTGCAGCTCCTACAAGTGTGTTGTGCTATTTCAAGTGTGTTATGCTATTTCATTGAACTAAGTGTGTTGAAAAGTAAAATAATTTGCTTATAGCTAACGGCCAAATTCCGCTTCTGTGAACGGTGCTTGCTTACTCAAATGCTTGGTAAACAAGGCCCAGGCCCTGGGGGGGTGACTAGAAGCGGTGCTTGCTTACTCAAATGCTTGGTAAACAAGGCCCAGGCCCTGGGGGGGGGTGACTACAAACAACTTACTGATAAAGGGGCCGAGGCATGATCAGCACGTAAACAGCCTAACAGCCAGGACAACGTTCCTAATCGCACGTAGATGGCTTGTGCAGGGGGTGTGTGTGTGGGTTTGGGCAATCAATATTGGACAATCTTTTGTAACAAGCTATAGCAAAAGTATAAAAGGGCATATGTCCCATTGAGCGGGGTCCTAGTTCGTAAAGAGACCACTGCGTTGGTGCTCTGGGACTTGGACCCTGGCTCGAGCCAGCCAATAAACTCCTTTGCCTTTTGCAGCCTTGGACTCTGCCATTCTGTTCCTGGGGCGGAACGGGGAACCGGTTCTAACATTCTAAATACAGAAATTCTTTCCCCAAAATAGTGCTTGGTTTTCCTTTGTCTTAAACACAGTATTTTCCCCTTCCTCTCCCCAATCCGAGGGGGATAAATTCCAAGCCCCCTAGTGGATGCTGGAAACCACAGGTAGTACTGAACCCTCTATATGCTATAGAAGAATTTCTTTTTGCTTTATCACAGTTTTACTGAGGAAGACTTTCTCTTAACGTAGATCTTAGCAACATGAGCATATAATTTTTTTATTTCCTTATTAAGTCTAGAAATTTCATTTTTCCGCCTAAAGGAAGTACTTTACAGTTTCTCACTGGCATATCGAATTGCCAGCATCAGTATTCTTGAGTTTGGGGACCACTATTATGTAGTACTTACTTCATTCTACTATTAAGTCTATTAAGTAAAATAAGAGTTACTTGAACAGAAACACCGTGGAACCAGAACAGAGGATCTGATCTGATCATGGAGGTGGTTACTAAGTGCCTAATAGGCTGGTAGCATGTGTAGCAGAGATGCACTGGACAAAAGGATGATTCACCTACTGTGTGGGGTGGTGAGAGATTTCAGTACAGAAAGAACAGTGTGCAATTTAAGACTTATGAGTTGTTTATTTCTGGAATTTTCCATTTAATATTTTTGGATCATGGATGACCACAGGTAACTGAAAGTGTGGAAAGTGAAACCCTGGATAAGGGGGGACAACTGTATGTATCGTAGTAGGTACTAACATTTTCTTTAAAAGTGGTTTCAGTCCTTTTCTGCTTTGATACAGGGAATATAAATAATTATCCACTTTCCCTCAACAATAATGTGAAGCAAAGCACTTAGTGATTGTTCATAATTCAGAGAAGTCAAAAAATCTACCGATTTAATAAAATTATTAATATTTAGAAAGCAAGTTGTCAATATTGGTAAAAACTGAAGACATACGCTTTTTATGCCAGCAATTGTGCTTTTAAGGATTTATGTATGGATATATTTGAAGAACTATGTATATATTAAATGTATATATGAATATACATACACATATACAAGACTATTAATTCCAGCATTCTTCACAAGAACAAATGAGTGGAAACACATTAAATGCCAGTAAATATGGGACTAGTTAAATGGATGACATTACATTCATACCCAATGGAACACTACATAGCCAGTAAAAGTAATGATATAGCTCTTTATGTGTACCTTAGAAAGCTAGTCATGATATCTATTAACTAAAGGAAACCTAAGGTGCAGAATTGTGTGCATACTGGTATTTTCAAAAGATATTTATATGTCTGGATCTGCATATATAATTTCTGGAAAGATACACAGATATGCCAGCTTTTTGCAGAGTGAGGACTGAATTAGATAATAGATCTTTTATTGAATACTATTTTATGGTTATTAATATCATAATCATGCAAATGTTAAGTAGTTTTTTTTCAATTTAAAGAAACTAGTCAATAAATAAGGGTGGTAAATAAAAATGAGTCTACTTATTCAAGATTTGTTTTGGTTAACTAGTTGTGAACTAGTATAGAATATTTTTTTTAATTGCTAAACTATGAGGACACTTGGCTTTATCTACTAAGACCCAGAGTTAAGGAAGGTATGTTTTAACTGTTTTTGTTTTTAATGGTGGGCTAATATTGCACATATTAATATTTACTTGAAGGGAAGTATGCTATCAAGAGGAAGAAGGGACATGATCAATGAAAGCCTCTGATGAGAAAAAAGGGAATTGGTTCAAGAGTACAGAGGAGGCATCAGCCTTTCAGAGTTGTGCTTCTGATTCTTGCCGTGGCTGTCTTTGTTGCCATCACCATAGCAGGTAACATTTATTGAATGTTTACTATATGCCAGGCTCTCTGCTATATGCTCTATATCCATTGTTTCATTTAAATTGTCAAATTTGTTCATCAAGAAATAGTGACTGAGCTCCTGCTATGTGCCAAATATGGTTCTGATGAGTACTGAGAAGAAAGCCAAATCAGGAAAGAGGAGAGAGGGGGAGGAGGAGCCAGGAGTAGGGGTGCTAGTTTCTTAGGAAACACATTCTTGTGGGAAGAAGCAGACAATACAGAATAACTGAGTAAAATAATTCATGGTGGGAGGAGGGGACACTTTAGATGGGAAGTTCAAGAAAGGCCTGGGGAGGTGAAGTTTGAGGTAAAACTTATGTGATGAGGATAAGAGAGAAGGCGTACCAGACAGAGGGTGAACCCATGCTTGTCCGAGTTTGTCATGTGTCTGAGACACAGAAGGAAGGCCCCTGTGGCTGGAGCATTTGGGGCAATGGAGAGAGGTGGGCGGGGCGAGATCCTGTGGGGACTTGTGGGCTGTGATAAAACATTTGGATCTTATTCTCATGGCGAGAGGAAGCCTGGGGAGGGTTTTAAGCAAGGAAGTAAAAAGGGATTTATTAATTCCTTCAAACAAGAATTTCTTTATTTCACTATGAAAACAGAAGCTTCCAGAAGAGACTCTGCAGTAACTCCTGTCAACCTATCTATCTACCTACCTGTGCCTGTGCCCACATACCTGCCTTCCTAGTTGTATCTAGATGAACAACCGTTATCCCCTCTGAAGATCTCTCCATGTGTACACTAGATCCTTTCCCCTCCTTACTCCTCTCTGTTCTGCCTTGGCATCTTCTCCTGCTCTAATAAGCCAGTCTCAGCAGGAAACATATGGTGTAATTTCTCCCATCTTGGATATCTAATAGATACTCTAAACTTAAAATGTCCAACACTGATTCATAATCTCCTTCTCACCACAACTGCTTGCTCAGCAGCTTTCTGCATCTCAATTGAGGGCAAGTGCATCATCCTTCCAGGTATCCAGTCATGCTGCTCAACTTCTCCTTTTCTCTCAAAGTCTGCATTCAATGTACCTGAAAATTCTGTGGGGCTACCTTGAGAATATTCCAGAATATGACCATTTGTCACAACTTATGCTAGCCACCTGGTCCAAAATACCATCATCTGACACTGAACTCATCTCTATTTCTACCTTTTCCCATGCCCACTGCGAGTCTGTTCTCAACCTAGCAATTTGAGGGAGCCTTTAAAAAATGTAACTTGGGTCATACCACTCCTCTCTGAAGACCCCCAAAGCCTCCCCTGCACCCTCTGATTCTCTAAGAATAAAACCCAAATCTTTCATTTGTCTCCCAAGCCTTATGTGATCTTGTTCCTTATTAGCACTCTGGCCTCACACGGCAGCCACACTGGCCTCTTGGTAGTTTTTTTTTCGTTTTAATTTCTCCTCTCTCTTGAAGAATAATTTTGCCAGATATATAATTCTAGGTTGGTGGGTTTTTTTTTTCAATACTTTAAATATTTCACTCCACTCATTTTTGCTTGCATGGTTTCTAAGAAAGTAGTCAGCTGTAATTTTTTTTTATTTTCTTTTAGAAATATATGTATATTTTTAAAAATAGAGATGGGATCTCACTGTGGTGCTCAGGCTAGTCTCAAACTCCTGGCTCCCACATCAGCCTTCCAAAGTGCTGGGATTACAGGTGTGAGCCATTGCACCTGGCCTGGCAGTTTCTTGAATCCTATACAGACTCCCTGTTAAGGCCTTTGTGCTGGCTGTTCTTTCTGGCTCATAGGCACTTACCCCAATACCCATGTTTCCTCCTTCCCATTGAATCCAATATCTGGGTAAATGTCATCTTCTCAGAGCTTTCTCTGCATAAAACGGCAACTCCCTTGTCTGTTACTTCTGTTCCTTTGATCTTATTCTTTTTATTTATTTATTTATTTATTTATTTTTTATTTCAGCTCATCATGGGGGTACATAAGTTCAGGTCATATACATTGTCCATGTCCCGCCCATCCCCCTGAGTCAGAGTCCCAAGCCTGTCCATTCTCCAGACAGTGGGCCTGGCACTCATCATGTAGTCATACCTCCATCCCCTCCCCCCCCCACCTCCCCGAGTCTGCACCTTCAAGCATGAGCATTCCCCAGAGGGTGTGCAACGCACTCATCATGTAGGCATACACCCATCCCCTCCCCCATCCCCATCTCAGTCTGATATCCAATTGGTATCCTTCCCGGATACCAATGACCCGGGGTGTGTGTGTGTGTGTGTGTGTGTGTGTGTGTGTGTGTGTCCTCCTGTGGTGGGCAGGGTGATCTGCTCGCCCACCCGGCGTGGTGTCCCCCACCCCCGCCCCATCTTGGCGTTTACAGACAACAAACACAAACGCAAGAGAGGGAGCCGGGGGAGGAACATATGCTGCTATCCAGGTTATTTGGGAGGCTTCTTGACTTCTTTCTTCCTTTCACCGGCCAGCATGTTCTAAGAATGTGAAGCGTATCATAGTTCCACCCTGGGTTTCAGGATCGTAAGATAGGAAGGGGTTTTACGATTCCACGACAGAAAGGTTTTCTCATCCTATCGTCTCTCTCTGCCCCCTTCTTTCTTTCTCTTCCTCCTCCTGCCTTTTCTTTATTTCTCTTTTGTTTCCTTCTTTCAGTCTTTCTTTTTTTTTTTTTTGAGACAGTCTCAGTCTGTTGCCCAGGCTAGAGGGCCGTGGCATCAACCTAGCTCGCAGCAACCTCAAGCTCTTGGGCTCGAGCAATCCTCCTGCCTCAGCCTCCCGAGGAGCTGGGACTACAGGCATGTACCACCATGCCGGCTAGTTTTATATATATATATGTGTGTGTGTGTGTGTGTGTGTGTGTGTGTTTAGCTGTCCGTATAATTTTTTTTCTCTTTTTAGTAGAGACGGGAGTCTCGCTCTTGCTCAGGCTGGTCGAGAACTCCTGAGCTCAAACGATCCGCCCTCCTCGGCCTCCCAGAGTGCTAGGATTACAGGCGTGAGCCACCGCGCCCGGCCGAGTCCTCCTTCCTTCCTTCCTTCCTTCCCTCCCTTCCTTCCTTCCTTCCTTCCTTCCTTCCTTCCTTCCTTCCTTCCTTCTCCATCTTTCTTCCCCCTTTCTGCTTTCCTACCTTCCTTCTTTCTCATTCTCTCCTTTCTCTCTCCTTCCTTCTTTCTGTCTTTCCGTTCTTCCTTCCTTCTTTCTCTCTGTGTCTTTCTCTGCTTTCTCTCTCTCTCTCTCTCTCTCTCCTTCCTTCTCTCTATCTTTTTCTCTTTCCCTCTTTCCGTATTCTTGTTTCTTTTTCTCTTTTAATTTCCTTTCTTTTTCTCTTCTTTTCTTTCTTTCCCTCTTTCTTTCTCCTTCCTTCCTTCCGTCCTCTCGTTCTCTTTCTTTCTGCCTGTCTTTTCTTTCCTTATTTCTTCTTTCCTTCTGTCTTTCTGTGTTTCCTATCGCCTTCCCTTCCTTCCTTTTCCTTTTCCTTTCTCCCCCCGCTTCCTGTCTTTTCTTATTCACTGTTTTCTTCTTTCTGACTTTCTCTCTCCGTTTCTCTGTCTCTTCTCTCTCTCTTCTTTTCCTTTCTCTCTTTCCCTCTTTCTGGGTCTGCCTGTCTGTCTCTCGGCTATGTCGTGGTCTGTGCAGAGACGGGTTTGGTGGACGATTTCGGTGGTCGGGTCGACCCATCCTTTCTTTGATCCCAGTGCTAGCCACGCTGGGGCCTGCCTAGCTTCCCCGATCAGGCGAGATCGGGCGCGTTCAGGGTGGTGTGGCCCTAGACTGACCCGTCCTCTGTCGATGGCTTCCGTGGGGAGTAGGGGGGACTGTGTTTGATGCCCTCGGGGGACCTTCTGGACTCTGAAATGATGGGCTCCGGAGGGTTGCCCCGTGATTTGCAGCAGACCTCTGGTGGCTGGCGCCGGTTGTGGTCGGGCTCCACCTGGCGGCCGCTTTTCTAGAAGGCTCTTGTCCTCTGAATCTTCGGTGCGGCAGGCAAAGCAGGGGACAGTCCCCGCTGTGACGGAGGCTGGGTTCCGGGAAGCAAGCAGCCTTCTCAGGGCCATCTGGCTCGTGCCGGGACGCCGGCTGGGACGTCTGTGAGGCGAAGCTTGGGCCCGCAGGGCTGTCGTAGGAGGACGTTGTCGCCGCGCTTCCGGGCTCAGCCGGCCAGGCGGCTGGCGGGGCTGGCGGGGCTGGCGGGGCTGCCCGGGCGGGTCGACCAGCACGCTGTGGCCGCTCTGGCAAGACCCTCCCCGCCCCGCGGGGACAGGAAGGAGACGGCGCACGTGGACGGGAGAGGAGGGTGTCCGGCGAACGGCCGCCGTCCCGTGCATGCCTGTCCCTCTCCCTCTCCCACGGCCTCGCCTTTCCTGCCGCTTTTCCCTGGGTCCCGCTCAAGAGGCAGGGACAGCCCTGTGAGTGGCACGGGTGGCTGGGTCCCTCGCGGGATCCCAGTCGTCCGTGGCTTCTTCCGAGTCCTACTCTGGGGGCACGGACCGGGCCCTGGGCGGCGCGGGTGGCCGGCGAGGGCGACCCCTGTCGGGCCGCAGCGGTCCCGTCCCGATGTTTTCTCCTCCATGAGTCCCCCCTGTGCTGGGGCCGGGGACCGGGGACCGGGCCCCGCCCGGGTGGCGCGGGTGGCCGGCGAGGGCGACCCCTGTCGGGCCGCGGCGGTCCCGTCCCGATGTTCTCTCCTCCACGAGTCCCCGTGCGGGGGCCGGGGTGGCGCGCGTGCCCGGCGAGGGCCTCCCCGACCCTCTACGCCACGGGGGGGGGGGGGGGAGTGGTCCGCGGGTCCTGGGGGTCGACCAGATGTCCCTGAGTGCCCCTCGTCTGCTGGCCCTGGGCACCTGCTGGGGACAGGTGGCCGTGTCGAGTGTCGTAGGGGCAGGCGTGGTCAAGTGGCTCGGTCCCCGCCACCCTGCACCGTGTTTTTGATCACCTCATATCGTCATCTTCCGCCGCCAGGTTAGTGCTGACACGCTGTCCTCCGGTGACTGTCGCCGGAGGGGTTGGGCCTCCGCACGGCGACAGGGTTCCGGGTTCCTGGTGACCCGGCGCCCTGCCGTGTTCCCTTTGAGCTCGACCGCCTGGGCCCGCGCGCCGGCTCTTAGGGCGTCGGAGTGTCCCGGCGGGGCTGCTCGCCCTCTTGGGTTGGTCTCTGGCCCCTCGAGGGACGGCGCCCCGGGGGGCGTTTGCGGCAATCCTCCCCCTTACCCAGCTGGCTTCTGTGCCGTTGCGTGTCAGGCGGTCTTCGTGTCTGGGTTGTCTGCCGCCCTCCTCCGGAGACGGGGGCCGGCGAGGCTGAAGCGGGCTCCTCTGATCGCTGTCCTCGCTGGCCTGACTGGCCTCCCCGACCCTTCCCCCGTCCTACGGGGCCTGATCGATGTGGTGACGTCGCGCTCTCCCGGGCCTTAAGCCGCGTGCCAGGCGAGGGACGGGCCCATTCGTGGTGAATGGGGGCCGCTCTTCTCGTTCTGCCCGCGGGCACCTAGCCTCTCCACCGCCCGCCTGTGGGCGGTGGGTGGGAGGCGCCGGGTGCGAGACTATCCGGCCCGCCCTCGCTCGCCCCGCCCTCGGCCTCCTGGCGTTGGGCGGGGGGGGTCGTGGGTCCTGTTGTGACGCAGCGGGCAGCCCTCGCTCGCCCTTTGTGGGCCGTTGCCTGGCCGGGGTCACCCCTCCCCGCGACGGATGGGGAGGGGCGTCCCGCCCGCCCGGTCGCGCGCGCCCCGTTTGGCGCGCGGCTGCTGGGTCTTGCGTGGCCCTTTTGCGGTGCCCCTGGAGCGCACCGGGCCGTTCCCCAAGGTGCCCGAAAAACCGAGTGGTGGTTGTCGTCCTCGTTCCCGGCGTCCCCCTCTGGTGGCCGCTGCAGCGTCCGCCGCGTTGGGTACGCTCCTCCCGAGCAGTTTGCTTGGGCTGATGAAGGGGGGGGTCGAGGCGGGTAAGCTGAAGAGGCATCCCCCCCTGCGCCGCGTGGGCGGGCGGGGGGGGTGTTTGTCTCGGCGTCCCCACGATGTGTGCGTGGCGGACTGCCGGAGGCGTGCGCGCGGCTCGTGCCCTTCCCTCCCTGCGCGCGAGCGGTGTTGCCGCAGGGTCGCGCGGGCGATCGTGGTGGGGGGCCTCTACCCCGGGCCTGGTCTGCCTCGGTGACCCCTCTCCCGTACCGACGGGAGAGTGTTCCTCTCGAAGCCGAGGTGGTTTCTGGACGAGAGGGGCCCCCGACCGTGAACGCTCGGGAGTTGCCAACCGTGCGTTTTTGTTTTACCCTGTACCGCAGACCCCCCCACCCCCCCCACCGGGGGGCGTGCCCGAGCGCCTCCGCCCCGGGGCCCTGACGGGGGCGACCGGGTGTCGGGGGCGAGATCCACCTTCGGCGAGAAAGCGTCTTCTCTAGCGATCTGCGGAGGCGTGTCCTCTTCTGGGGTTTGTCGGATTCCGCCCCAGCCCCGCCGCCTCTCTGAGCGTCGTCAGCCGCCGCCCCTGCGGCTGCCAGTTGTGCGTGGGCAGAGTTCCCTCCTCCCCCGCCGTGGGGGTGGAGCGGTCCGCCGGCCCCCGCGGTGGGGGCCGAGTGCCACTCTTCGCCTAACGTGGTCCGCGCCTCCCCCCCTCTGAACTCCGGGGGAGGGTCACGCCGGGCCGGGCCGGCGTTCCAGCCGTGAAGGGCGCCCGCGTGTGTGCGCTGCGTGCCGCGGCCGCGGGTCGCCCCGGTGTGCGCTGGGGGATGGGGGCGGTAGAGCCCGTCTCACGCCCCCCCCTCCCCTGTGAGCGTGCGGTCCTCCACCTGGTCCCGTGCCAGGCCGCGGATGGATGGGTGCTCCCGTGCTGGCGCCTGTGGACCGCGCCTTGGGGGGGACCGCCCGGCCAACGTGTGGGGGTCGTTCCACGGGGGCGCGGTGCTCCCCGGAGCGAGACCGGATTGGGAACGGACGAGAATGGGATCAGGCGCGGCGGCGTTGGGGGCCGAGGGCCGAAGGGCCGAGGTCGCTCTTGGGACGGCCCCGGTGGTGAGGCCGTGGCCCCGTGGGAGGGTCGAGGGGTTGCCGGAGGCTTTTGGGCCGGCCGGCGCCACGGGCGCGTTGCGGGACCGCTCTCGAGTTTGGGGCGGTGGGATCCCGTGGCGTTGTTTCCCCAGTGGCCCGGTCGCGGCGGAGGTCTCGCCTCCCTCGGGTCCTCGTGCCTCACCCTCGCGGGGCGTCTCATCCTGTACCGAGGGTGCTCCTCCCTCTCTTCCTCTCACCGCTGCCGACCGCCCCCCGACGAGCGGTCGCCCGACTGCGCTGCCCGGACCTGACCTCGCCGCGAGGGGGGGATGTCGCCCTGGCCGCCAAGGCCGTGGACGGCGTTCCCCCGGCGCCGTGCCCCCCGTTTGAACGGTCGGCGGGCCTCCGCGTGGCGGGCCGTACGGCGTTGGGGGGCGGACGGTCGCGCGTGTGCGCGGGAAGAAGAGCGTTTGGCCGGAGCTGACCGCGACCGCGATGGCGGGGCCGGGCTCTGGGGCCTGTGAGGTGCGTGCGTGCGTGTTTGGGGGCTCGACGAAGGCGCGGCCGGTCGTTCCAGGTGCCCGCGGGACCGCCCTTGTGCGCGGAGGCCACTGGCGGTGAGATCCCGTGCGTGCCCTGGCCCCGGTGGGTCTGTCGTCTGAGGCTTGTCCCCCCCCCACTCGGGCCTCCTGGCGCCCGGCGGCCCCTTCCCCCGTCGTCGCCTTATGCCGTGCCCGACGGCTCCCTCCCGCTCGCCCACGCCCTGAGCCATGTCGTCCGCTCCCGTCTGGCTTTCGTATCCCGGGGGTTGTCCGTGCCCCGGTGTTGCATCGCTCCCCCACGATTGTCCGTAGCGGCCCCTCCCGTGGGTGGTCCGCCGCCGCCCGCCCGCTCGCCCGCGGTGGCGTTGTGTGTCGAAGGCGTGTGGGGCGCCGTCGTCCCCCGCGGTGGCCGTCTCCCCTCCCCCGGTCGGGTGGGTTCGCGTGCGTGAGCGCGCGGGTCCGGTGGTCTCTCTCCCCCTCGGCCGGCCGTCGTGCCCGTTGCCCACCGTGCCCCCGGACGCCCGTGGCGTGACCCGGACGGGCTCCGGCCCGCCCCCGAGTCTCGTTCCGGGTTGGC